>NC_048587.1:23682806-24358639 GCF_013265735.2 Oncorhynchus mykiss | reverse complement strand
TAATGAGATCCAAAGGTGTACAACATGAAAATATTATGTCATTTATATTGTTTAATTTATTGACAGTCCCTAACTATCCCCTGAGATTGGAAAGTCAAACCAATTTTTGCCATGGTTGCACACCAGCTGGCTGAAGCTAATTGGTGAAATAATTTGTCTAACTCTTCCCACCTGCGAACACAGACAACCAACTCACGATTGAATTCAGTCAGTTCTTGATGGAGCAAATCTAACCCCTTTATTCAGGCTATTTTTGGGTAATGTCCAGGATAAAAATATGCACTTATGTGATGCTGCAAAACCAGTCTTCATTAAGGGGAGGCTATGCTTGTTTTTTTTATTAAATGAAATTGGGGTAGATGCTAATTGTTTGTTTTTATGTTTCTAAATAGGAGATTCACCGGCAAAAAAGGAACATATCTTCTTCCATGGGCACTTCCGCTCTCAAAATCTATGCTATTATCAACTGTGTTACCATTAAGACTTACTTTTTGTGGGTCTTAACCTCTCTGGGATCGTTCGGGATGCTAGCTTCCCACCTCGCCAATAGCCAGTGAAATGGCAGGGCGCCAAATTCAAACAGCAATCTCATAATGAAAATTCCTCAAATATACAAGTATTATAAACCATTATAAGATAAACTTATTCTTAATCCAGCCACTGTTTGATTTCAAAAAGGCTTTACGGAGAAAGCACACCATGCGATTATGTTAGGTCAGCACCTAGCCACAGAGAACCATACAGCCATTTTCCAACCAAGGAGAGGTGTCAGAAATAGCGTTAAAATTAATCACTAACCTTTGATCTGATGGCACTCCCAGGTCTCCATGTTAGACAAATGTTTGATAAAGTTAATCTGTGTCCAAATACCTCTTTTGTTCGCGCTTTTAGTCCAGTAATCCAAATGCAGATGAAAAGTCAAAAGTTCGCAGAAACATGTCAAACGATGTATATAATCAATCTGTAGGATGTTTTTATCATATATCTTCAATAATATTCCAACCGGACAATTCCATTGTCATTAGAAAGGAAAGAGAATGAGCGTCACGGCCACACGACTAAACTAAAGGCTTTCAGCCTGACCACTTGTTGAAACAGCTCTTATTCAATGAAACAACTTTTAAAGACTGTTGACATCTACTGGAAGCCTTATGAAGTGCAATCTGACCCCATAGACACAGGATATTGGATAGGCAATCACTTTTTTTTGCCTATCATATGAGTTCTGTTATACTCACAGACATTATTTTAACAGTTTTGGAAACTTTCGAGTGTTTTCTATCCAAACCTATATGCATATCCTAGCTTCTGGGCCTGAGTAACAGGCAATTTACTCTAGGCACGCTTTTCATCCAAACTTCCCAATGCTGCCCCCTATTCCAATGAAGTTAAAACTGCTCACACTTGTTTTTAAGGACACATCTCAGATATTGCTACCCCTCCCACCTCAGCACAAGCGAGCTGATGATAGACAGGTAAATTGCCGAACCTGGCATTAGGGCTGGGAAATGCCAGTGCGCCAGTTTTTACATTGATACTTGCGCCACCTTAGCACTAGCTGAATGTAAAGCCCATAATTTGACATTAAATACAATATGGTTACTTGATTTGTTCTGACTTAATTTAAGACCATTGTTGTATATAGAGAACAATTCAACATTGTTAAAGTAGCCCAGGGATAGACATTTGAATTAGGCTTAGGCTGTATACTGTATACTGGGGTATGTGGAAAAAGCCACGGAATGGTTTTTCAATACCATCAATACCATTAAATATTTATTTTTTAAATATTTGTCACTACTTTAAGTAAATACCTGCAGTCAATTTGTACAATACGTTCACATTATTATGAATTGTATGGTAGTTTGTTTACAAGCACACAACGAGAGTCACTCACTGTTGTGCAGCATGCGCCAGGGTGATCTAATTACAGTATGTAATTCACAACTAGATAACTGTCTAAATGCTCTGCAGCTGTGCATTTGGTTTGCTAATCTAGTAGCTATCTAGCTAAGTGGTTAGCTTCTTCCAAAATGAAGCATTCGCTTGGTAACAGCAGAGACTCCCCATCTGGATCAAGAGCCTTTCTGGCTAATATTTTTTTTCTGCGTGCAGCAAACTGTGAGTAGCATTTTTGAGTTGCTTGTATAGTTTAGGTCAGAAACTGTACAAAATGTTTGCAATGCACTCGTTAGCATTCTCTATGGGATTTTACATGTACTTCGGATTACAGTTTGAAAACGGCACCCCTTTTGTCCAGTGCAAGTATTACCTAAATATCCTGGTATGGCACAAGTTTGGTATGAATGTATGCCAAGCTGCATACTGCCCAAGCCTCATTTGAAGACCTCAAGGCACAAGTGTATACTTTAACAAATAAGCATTAAATGACAGTTCAGCCCAATCAATTCATTGGAGTTCTATTGGCAGCCACAACCTAAAAGAGTTTCACAAATAAACAAACTCTGTAAAAGCACATTTGGTTAATTTCCTGATAAAATGTCCTCTTCAAATTATGCTATATTTACATTCATGGATCAGGATACGGGAGTGTTTACCCACCACACAATATTTCTGCCTTGAAATTTAAGCAGCTGCAAATAGCCTGTGGTCTTAAATGCCTCATGATGCTCTGTTGCCAATATTAACACAGGAGGTTGCTGAGGGAAGGAAGGCTCATAATACCATTTGAAATGGTGTGAATGGAAACCATGTTTGATGTGTAAGATACCATTTCAATTTATTCCGTTCCAGCCATTACTTTGAGCCCGTCGTCCCCAATTTAATGTGCCACCGGCTGCCTGTGCTGCCTAATTGATTTGTTTCCTGGGTAGTCTGAAAAGCTCTTGACCCCTAGAAGATATGAGCTGATGAGCAAGAATAACTTTCTGTTCCTAAGGGCATGTCTAGATTAGGCTATGGACACACGCGTATCTTTTATTAGGCATGCAAACATTCTCTATTTGTTGATCCTTAGACATTTTGCTTTTCAGTTTAGTGTTGACCTGCTCCCTCACAATTACTAATTAATACTGTCTGTAGGTTGGTAAAGGACTGCTATCTGTGACTGATATGTTAATTTGACAATCAGCTAAATGAAAGTCAAAAAAGAACATGAGCTACATATGCCTCATTCCCACAAATTTCTCTGAAAAATGCATTATTTGGGATGACCTAACCAGAAATATCTCCATGATAACTCGGTGTCCTTGGCATTGTTGTAATTATTTGATGAGAGATGGGGGGGGGGGGGGGGGGGGGGGTTAACCAAGGGGAGTAGCCTAACTGTTGATTTAGAGCTTAGTGTTTTACAAAATGCCAGATGTAAGAAGTAGATTGAGTCAATTACAGCGGCATTAAAGGATGTATGTGTCAGAGCCGTTTATTACCCATGATGCATTCTTTAATTTACTACAAGTCAGATACGCCCCGCAGTAGCTTTGTAGTAGTTTTTCATTCCCTGTTATACACATTTGTGTTTCTGCTTGTTCAGGGAAATGTATACAATATGTTTTTGGGATTTCTATTTGCTGCTTCCTCTAACATGCCCAAAGCTTTGAATAGCACATTAAATGGCAATCCTATTTTCTTGCTCTTAGTCATTGACTTTGTTTTTCCTGATGACTGCCTGCAACATGTTCATAAAGACAGTCATTCATGCAGCCTTCATGCAATCAATTTAACATTAGGCAAACCCAGAGATGTTGGGTTACACAAAGCTAACTGCTAGTCATCCTCATCATCACTACTGTGTCGCTTTCACCATCTCTCTGAGTATTTTAGCAGTCTTACGGTTCATCACCAAAGTTAATATCCTGGCTACCTATTCTTGTTAACTACCTTCTCAAGGGCCTTTGGAATCATGCATTTCACATTCATTAATGACTCATTAATTTCCTCCCACTTGTAACTATTGTAGGATGAAAACGTAACATGAATATAACTTACTGTTCACTGAAAGAGGGAAACGAGGTGCAACATACTTGGTTTAAGGATCTACAATCACGCCTTACAAGGCCAATTAAATTAGCGCCTTGCTGGAAGCCCCACCTTCCGCAAGTGATAAGCATGAGGCTTGATTAATTCCTTCATTTTAATACCGCTCTTCACCGATCACAGGAACGGGCAGGGGCTAAACAGGTGTTGTACCTCGTTTCCCTCTTTCAGGGAACAGTAGTTATAGTCATAACGTTACCTTCCAGTCAGTCAACTTTAGTACAACATACTATGGGGAAATAATATCACGCCCTAAGCCGACCCACAACGAATACTAAATGAAATGGCCCATGGCAGACCACCCAGACCTGACCCTGCAAGATTGTGGAGGTCTGGGTATTACACACAAGGTGCACTGCCTAGTGAATTTCTCCTGTTCCAGCTGGAGAGACGCTGCTAAGAGAGTGCCTGCCACGAGCTGGATTAGCTGAGGGATGCATCTTTCATGATCATCCTGCGGGGTACAACTGACACCATGGGAGCCTCCTGACAATAGGGGGTCTCACCCCTTGGCCAGGGTCTGTAGGCTTGACAGAGACACTCGACATGACCGATTAGGCTGTGAGATGCGTGGAAGTTGAGCGACTAGCACTCAGTGCTGGAAAGGCCGCAACAACAATAGCCCCAGGGGAACGTTTTCTATCACAGAAGTCATCATCCCCTGTAGGCGTAGGCACTGGTGAAAACACACTGCGTGACACAGATGAAATTGGGTTAATCAGAGGCAGAACCTGGGCACCCCCTATGGGGATAGAAAAGCGTGATTCACTGACTCGAGACCCAGAAACGGAATGTTCTGAGATGGAGTCGGAAAAGTTTTTTTTCAGTTCCCTATGAAGCCTTGAGACTGAGTATGGGACACCAGCATGTATGTGTGTAACACTGCTTGCCACCAGCCTGTTGACTGTAATAGCCGGTGGCTCGTGAGCATTCTGAATTCATAGACTGAGATGCTTACTAGGGGACACAAGTTTTGAGCGGGGCGTAAAGTCCTGACCCATTTCCAGATCCAGGAAATACCAGCTGTACCAGCCGTCCTGTATCTGACATAGAAACCACTCAGATTGCCTGCGTCTGGAGACTGGAGGATATTCCCCCTCTCAAAACGGGCACTGAGGCCTTGAACAGTCAGTGTGATGACATCGTAGAAGCATGGGGGACGCGCAACAAATTTCAGATGGTACCCCGACATCACTATACGCATGATCCAAAGCAACACTGCGCATGTGTGCCATTTGGTTAGAGCAGTCAAGTGCCATCTGAAGGGGTGCCACATTGTGGACTGGGAGATTTGGTTATTTTTCCCTTTACATCACTCTCTAGCACCATGTGTCTGAATGTGGAGAAGGGACACTTCATTGATCCCACATGTGGAAGACACAACACTTCTGACACCCGCAAATACTGTGGAACTTTGTGTTGACACAACTGTGTTTATGCACCAAGGTTTGCCTGAAGCATGGTCTAAGCTGGGTTCGGGGGCTCCGGCAATCAGTGATGAACTCTGATTGGCAGTGCCTCTTGGGTTATTCTGTCACAAGTGAATCACCCAACTTATTACTCTCATCATGGGGAGATTGACATACCCCTTGAGCCCTGTGAACACAATGGAATGTGGGGTAACAGAAGGGGCATCAAGCTTCCAAACTAAGTTGTGCTTCTGTGAGACTGTCAAGCCTGGATGAAGCCCAATCCCTTATTTTTTTATTTATTTAACTAGGCAAGTCAGTTACAAACAATTTTCTTATTTCTAATGACTGCCAAACCCAGACAACGCTGGGCCAATTGTGCGCCGCTCTATGGGACTCCCAATCAAGGCCGGATGTGATTCAGCCTGCATTTGAACCAGGGACTGTAGTGACACCTCTTGCACTGAGATGCAGTGCCTTAGGCCTCTGCTGCTCTGGAGCCAATGGACACTGGTGGCTCTGGCAATAGCTGACGTATCACCCGTTTGGCCATAACGAAACGTGGGGGCACTGGCGTCACAAATGTTTTTGTGAAGGGGTGCACCGGTCACTCAGACCCGTGCTAAGGCCCCTCGCTCCTGGGGTTACCCAATCCAAGTGCTCGGAGACTGCTTCCCCATCGGAGGTTTCCTGCAAGCCCCACATTCCTCCAACTCCAGGAATTTGTAATAGGAATGGGATTGCCATAATGCTGGGGGGGGTAGATGTTAAGCTTCATTAGCTGGAAGTTATGTATGATGAAGCCTCTAATCTAAGCTAGGCTAGCTGGCCTCTGACCACAGCACGGTCTGTTTAGAATAACCAAGCGACTTAACACTAGAAAAGCATACTAAACAAGATAACTACCCAAGCAATTCACCTTTAGGAAGCTGGAATAGCCAGCAGTAGCTAGCTCACCTCCGCGAGTTAGCTAACCTGGCTAGCACGCTATGCAGGGCATGTTAGCTAGCCTGGTCTCAAGTCTACATAGGACCGGATCACTGAGAAGGGACCAGGACCCTTCTGAGAAGACGTCAAGCGGTGCTTAACCAAGGCAGACACATGCGGCGAGAAGATACCCACAGAACCTTGTCACCCTCTCTCCTTTGAGTAGCCTCCCATAACCGGAAACAGAGCGCACAGGAGCCTGAAGACATAAGACTCCGCTGAGGTGCAGGCACCCGGGAGAGGAAGTCGCTATCAGAAACACCAAGCCCCCTAAAGAATGCTACACTATTCTCAAGAGAACCTGTGCCAAGGACAAGTAGGAGAACAGTGCCTCACACTTATCACCTGTGGAAGGCTGGGCTCCAGCGAGGTGTGGATTTCATTGGCCTTGTCAGGCGTGATTGTAGATCCTTAAACCGAAGTCGGGAGAGTGCTACTCCCCATAGTGTGTTGTACCGAAGTTGACTGACTGAAAGGGAACATCTGCCTGTTTTCCAAATGTTTACTGTTCTTGCCAGAGTATTATCATCAGTGCTAACTGCTGCTCTCAAAATCTGTTATTTTCTCATGTAGATATATTCAAGACTCATGACCAAACCAGTGCCAAATTGGCAAGATGTGGAATAGCAAAAAATATAGGCGTTGCAGGAAATTGCCTATTACAGAAATTACCTAATTTTGTATGAGTTTCTCGCAGCTGCACAATTCTTTCTGCTTACCAAGCAGCTCTTATCCTTATGTTTTTATCTAATGAGAAAATCGAGATGACTAACATAACTATATTTCATTTTGTTTGCACTCCTTGATATGATTTCTGAAAATGGAGCTTGAGTTAAATGCTTACTAAAGGAACATACACCCAGTCATCATCACACATTGAAGAAAGGAAGTGTTGATTGTGTGTGTACTGCTGATGCATTGCTATATTGACGTTGTGCATATTTATACAGTGGATGCCAGACAACAGCTGGAAATATTTAGGTTCCTATATTTTGTTCAGTAATACTTTTCTGATCTCTTAAGTAATGTTCTTAGTTATATCTACAAACTCCCCCTATGCTTCCTGCTTTTCAGATTCTCTGGGTGGCTCCTTCCCCACCACGTCTCACCGCTGCCACCATAAGCCCACCAAGAGATGTCTGCCTATCCAGCAGTGTGGAGGCAGCAGGTCCTCCTTTCCACTGCTCTTCCACCCTAGTGCCAAGGGCTCCCAGATCGTCATGGACATGGCCCAGAGGACCGTCAAGAGACAGGCCAGTTTCTGCAACGCCATCACCTTCAGCAACCGGCCCATTGCCCTGTTCGAGCAGGTCCGCCTCAAGGTATGGACAGACTGGGAGGTGGACCATGTTTATAAGCAGAAACTCTCATCTCTTTCTTTTAGTCTAACTGTTTTCCATAAATGTTTTTGTTTGTCTCTCTCACTATGTATGTTGCCTTTATTACCCTGATTCTGTGTGGGCCAAAGCAGCATAGCAAACGTTTCCACTTCACCTATCAGTCCATCTATGTCTCGAAAGTGAAAGAGCATGGGAAGCATTGCCATGTGAGCCGTACTGTTATCTTACACGGCGAAAGCAGTGTAAATGGAGGTTTTAAATGAGGTGAGACAAGAATAGCCAGATGATAAACAGACATGTCTATTTTTGTTGTTGTTTACCATTTTGTTTGTCAAAGTTTTAACATATGGCCAACCAGAATGTGGAGTGATAAATCTTAGACAAACACGACTAATGGAATGGTTTTTAGGTTATTCACCAGCTTAACTCTCTTTTATCATGTTTTAAATGGTACAAACCTCTTTACCTGTTCTCCTCCAGATCACTAAGAAGCAGTGCTGCTGGAGCGGAGCCCTGCGTCTGGGCTTCACCTCCAAGGACCCATCCCGCATCAACCCAGACAACCTGCCTAAGTACGCCTGCCCAGACCTTGTCTCACAGAACGGATTCTGGGCCAAGGCCCTGCCCGAGGAGCTGTCCAATGAGGGCAACATCATCTCATTCTGGGTGGACAAGAAGGGCCGGGTCTTCTACCGTATCATTGACTCTATCCCCATACTGTTCTTCTGCGGGGTCCATGCCTCCGAGCCACTCTGGGCTCTCATAGACGTCTACGGCCTGACACGAGGGGTCCAGCTACTGGGTGAGTTTCACAAGGAGAAAGGACAGTGTAATGGTGGCTTATGATGCTCCTGGCCATACATTGTTCTGTCTGATTTGAGATTAGTTTACAATTCAAATTCATTTTGATGAATTTCCCATATTGATTAGTGATGGCAAGTGGTGGTTAAATGTTTAAAATGCTATGTGCCTGGTCTGTTTAAGTGCATTTGGTTGTTTGATGTCACTTTTTGTAATACTGCTCTACTTTTCCCATACACTATCATATCAAAATAGTCCATTGGAAAAAAGATGGGTTGCACAGTTGTTAGCATAACATAAATGCCACCATAGTGGAATTTGAGAACCCCCTGGGAATAGGGTTGCACATTTTGGGGAATATTCAGAGGTGGAAACTTTCTGTTCCCACAGAAATAAATGGGAATTAATGGAAATATATGCAAATTAATATAGCATTTAAATGTAGATGTTTTTTTGCATTGGATATATTTACCATATCACATGGAGACAGAAACATAAACCTTTTACCTTATCATAAGTAGACATAATTGAAAATGATTAAATCCTTCCAATAGAATTAAAAAAAAAAAAAAATATTAAAAAAAAAAATTGAACTTAATTAAATGAGTTGACTCTTCACATGGAATGATTTCACTGAACAACAAAAGAAAGGGAATATTGAATGATCCACAATGATCCATCACATCTCCCAAAAATGTTTTCAACATATATCTGTAAAATGATAGTCTAGAAACTAAAGCTTTGGTTGTCTTCCTCTCAGACTTCCATGTCTTCTCCCTGGACCTCCTCAATGTCTACCTCTAAGGCCTCATCTTGTTGCTTGTTGTGACTGTAAGGCCTAATCCTCACTTTCCAACCTTATTGAGGATGGCTCGTTGCCAGGATCAAAATGCCTCACATTTTTCAACCCTTGTATCGGTCAGGCTGTTGAGTGCTTTGGTTTGTGTTTGTTCCCATACAAGGACCAGTTGCTCTCTGAGGCGGCTGATGTTTGTGGGATTTGGAGGATGATTGAGGCAACAGGGGAATGAGCCTCAGATCCACAAAGCCACTTCCACCAAGTGGCTGATATGGCAGTCGTGCCAACATAACTTATTGCATCTCCATCCCAAAGCCCTTGCTTGGAAGTGTACTTCGCCAGACTGCCAAGAACCTTGCCCTCTTCCAGGCCAAGGTGGCGAGGCACTGTAGTAATGACACCATAGGCCTTGTTGATCTCTGCACCAGACAGGATTCTCTTACCAGCATACTTGGGGTCCAACATGTATGCTGCGTGTATGGGCTTCAGGCAGAAGTCTTCATGTTTTTTGATGTATTTCAGAACTGCAGTTTCCTCTGCTTGGAGCAACAGTGAAATGGGTAGGGCACTACATATTTATTCTCTTACATCTGCAAGCAGACTCTGAACATCAGACAGGATGTCATTGTCGCCCTCAATCTGTGCAACTTCTACATGTTTTAGGCTGCTTACCGCTCTCTCCCAAAATACATCATCCAGGAGGATCCTCTTGATGGGGCTGTCCATATCGGCAGACTGTGATATGGCAATTTCTTGGAGAGACTCCTTCCCCTCCAGGAGACTGTCAAACATGATGACAACACCAGCTTCAATGTGGTGCTCTTATTCTACTCACTTTGTTTGGTGAGATTGCTGCAATAACTTGATGACCCTTCACATACCTAACCATTTCCTTGGCTCTCTTGTAGAGTGTTTTCAGTGCCATGATGTCCTTGAGGAGCAGATTCAATGCGTGAGCAGCACAGCCAATGGGGTGATGTGAGGGTAGGACTCCTCCACTTTAGACCAAGCAGCCTTCATGTTCGCAGCATTGTCTGTCACCAGTGCCATTACCTTCTGTTGTCCAAGGTCATTGATGACTGCCTTAATCTCATCTGTGTGACGACCCTCCCACTCTGTCTGCCGTATTCTCTCTTTGTTCTTGTTTCCTTATTAGGATGCCGGTGGGCGGAGTTGGGAGGGTCGTCAGCTACATGGGAAACACCTGGGCCAGGTGTGTCCCAGGATAATTAGACCTCTTCCACATTCATGGAGGAGACTCTCTCCATGCAGACACCTTTGTAGATTGTGTTGTGGTTATTGGTGGCCGTTTATTTGGACACCTTTCAACACCCTGCATTATCACATTCATGCATGCAAAACACTCACTTACACTACTGATTACACACACCGTTGTATATTTTCCTTAGTTGCTTTAGTTAATAAATATATATTTTGTTACTCCTTATCTCCACGTTGTCTCCCTTTGTTACGGGCTTTGAGCCGGTTCGTGACAAGTGGAGGCTCATCCGGGATCTTTGAACTATTGGTTTTGGAGACCGTGGAGGTATGTGTTTGGTTTGCATATTGTGTTTGAGTTTGATAGGCCCAGTATTGGTGGCCTTTGTTGTTTGATTTGTGTGCTGCTTTGGAGAGAGATAATGGTTAGTTTCCAGGCCCTGCCTAGCCTGGAAACTCTTGTTCTACTTTCTGTTTGGAAGTCAGTCTGAGGTGAGTAAATCGGCTGTGTACCTCGGTAGGAGATTTGTGTAGGGTAGTGGAACTTGCTACCTGGAGCTATAGCTTTTTTCCCCTGATAGGCTTAGCGACGTGTTTCAATTTTGGACATGTTGGGCATGGTTAAATGTTTGTTATTTTTGTGTGGTGTCTGTGGACTGAGCAGTTGTCTCGGGGGCACATCCGTGGCTTGGTGGAATTTGCCAGCATGCTGGGGAGTTCTCTTTCCTTGCCAGCGGGCTACAGTGCGTAAATACCCACCACAAATCTGCACGAAGACTAGGGTTGAGTTATTGTAGGTTTTGGGGTTTCTGTGTCGTTGTTCCGGGGCTCTTGTTGGTCCCCGGTTTTATGGGGGGGGAATGTGACGACCCTCCCACTCTGTCTGCCGTATTCTCTCTTTGTTCTTGTTTCCTTATTAGGATGCCGGTGGGCGGAGTTGGGAGGGTCGTCAGCTACATGGGAAACACCTGGGCCAGGTGTGTCCCAGGATAAATAGACCTCTTCCACATTCATGGAGGAGACTCTCTCCATGCAGACACCTTTGTAGATTGTGTTGTGGTTCTTGGTGGCCTTTTGTATCTCATCTCTCTTCTGTGGTGCTCAGGGTGATTGTCATTTCTCTGGTTGTGGTCTGATGTGCTCAGCAGAGGGGTTGAGCAAGATTATTTACTTGTGTACATGAGACACCATAGTCATAAGTTAATTCGCTTTCCATCAGAGGACCTGTTAGAATTATGTACTAAAGAACAGCTGTTGAAGATCGCTGAACACTACAAGGTTAAATGATTGAAATTAGTGAAATTCTGTTTAGTTGGAAGTGACTATGAATCGTTGGAAGTGACTATGAATCGTTGGGAGTTGTAAAAATTAAGAAGGACCCTGATGTTCTTTTCGTTGGAGTTTGTAGCTGTTGTGGTCTTTTGTGCCATGTTCCTGAATGTTTACGTGACTGACCATTGGTTGGGGTTGTCATGTTCTGTCTTTCCTGTCTGTTCCCTCCTGGTCTTGTGTTCTTCTTTCCTCTTAAATATTGCTTCCTATGCGCAAAGGTTGCTGAGGTCTGGGGAGGAGGAGGAGGAGGTTGGTTGGTGCAGGTGGAGGTGTGAACACATAACCCCTCATCAATTTGGGACGCAGAGGCTGTGTCAATTTGGGACGCAGAGGCTGTGTCAATTTGGGACGCAGAGGCTGTGTCAATTTGGGACGCAGAGGCAGACGCAGAGGCTGTGTCAATTTGGGACGCAGAGGCTGTGTCAATTTGGGACGCAGAGGCTGTGTCAATTTGGGACGCAGACGCTGTGTTGTTGTTCTGGGGCCCTTGTTGGTCCCCGGTTTTATGGGGGGGAATGTGACGACCCTCCCACTCTGTCTGCCGTATTCTCTCTTTGTTCTTGTTTTCTTATTAGGATGCCGGTGGGCGGAGTTGGGAGGGTCGTCAGCTACATGGGAAACACCTGGGCCAGGTGTGTCCCAGGATAAATAGACCTCTTCCACATTCATGGAGGAGACTCTCTCCATGCAGACACCTTTGTAGATTGTGTTGTGGTTCTTGGTGGCCTTTTGTTTGTTTGCTTGGACACCTTTCAACACCCTGCATTATCACATTCATGCATGCAAAACACTCACTTACACTACTGATTACACACACCATTGTATATATTCCTTAGTTGCTTTAGTTAATAAATATATATTTTGTTACTCCTTATCTCCACGTTGTCTCCCTTTGTTACGGGCTTTGAGCCGGTTCGTGACATCTGCAATGTAGAGACCAATGTGTCTGTTGGGTCTGTGCTCTTGTAGAATACTGGTTGAGGGGTGGAGATGATGTAGTTTGTTATTCCTTGCCCACAAACATTCGACCACCCATCAGAGATGATTGCCATATAGTCTGCTTTCTCTATAATTTGCTTGCCCTTCACTTGAACTCCATGGGACTCTGCACCAGCAAATGAGTAGATAAACCATGTCTGGTTGTAAGGGTGTATGCTGGGTGACGAACATTCAGAAATCTCTTCCAATACACATTGCCTGTGAGCATCAGAGGTGAACCAGTTGCATACACAGCTCGAGCAAGACATTAATCAGCATTTCTCTGACTACGTTCCTCCATTGAGTCAAAAAAACTTCTGATTCAGGCGGAACATGAGCTGTTGCTATTGATAAGGTGTCTGATTCATAATTTTCACCTCGACTAGAAGTAGTGGGACTTTTGTCAGAGGTTGCTTGTTGTGAGTGCCAAGGGAACATTATGCACTTGGCCAGATGATTATGAATCTTTGTTGCTTCTTCACATGATTTGGCACAGTATTTGCAAAGGTACACAGCTTTTCCTTCTACATTAGCTGCAGTGAAATGTCTCCACACATCAGATAGTGCCTGAGACATTTTCCTGTAAAAATGAGGGGGGACGGACGACAAATACAATTCCATGTGCAGATAAATAGTTAGTTAGATTAACCATTCTGGCGCAGACGTTCCGCTAGCGACCCACCTTGACAACATCCGGTGACATTGCAGAGCGCCAAATTCAAAATACAGAAATAGTCATAAAGATTCATAAAAAATACAAGCGTTATACATCGGTTTAAAGATTAAGTTATTTTTAATCCAGCCGCTTTGTCAGATTTCAAAGGCTTTACTGCGAAAGCCTACCATGCGATTATCCGAGGGCAGTGCACCGCACACAAAAGCATGAAAAACATTTTCCAACCAAACGGATGCATCACGAAAGTCAAAAATAGCGATAAAATAAATTGTTTAGCTTTGAAGATCTTCATCCTTTTGCAATCCCAAAGGTCTCAGTTACACAATGAATGGTCGTTTTGTTCAATGAAATCCTTTATATCCCCAAAATTTTGAAATATACCTGTTCCAATTCGCCCAATATGCCTACAAAGGATCTAATAAGTTACCTGTAAACTTGGTCCAAACATTTTAAACGTTTTGTAAAATCCAACTTCCAGGTAACCTAAAATGTAAAGAATCGCTAAAAGTTAAGATGGAATAAACTGTTTCCAATACCGGAGAAAAACCACACGGAGTGCCTGACACTTAGAAAGCATACGACTACTTCTTAATTTTTCAACAACAAAAATATTGAACAATTTCTAAAGACTGTTGCCATCTAGCGGAAGCCATATGAACTGCAATCTGGGTCCTAGTAATTCGGCTTCCCCATAGAAAAGCATTGGAAAATCCAATGACCTAAAAAAAAAAAAAAAAGAATCCTGGATGGATTGTCCTTGGGGTTTTGCCTGCCAAATCAGTTCCATTATACTCACAGACATTATTTTAACAGTTTTAGAAACTTTTGTGTTTTCTATCCAATACTACCATGCATATCCTAGCTTCTGGACCTGAGTAACAGGCAGTTTACGTTGGGCACCTCAGTCATCCAAACTTTAGAATTCTGCCCCCTATCCCTAAGAAGTTTTAAACAACTCCTTTGTAAGATAAATGTTTGAAAATGAAACGTGTATGGAAACCGGTGAATTAACAGTCCTCAGTTAGCAAGCTCAAGCAAGCTAAAACCCACATGGTAGCAAAAACGAACTAGCAGAAATTGTTAACAAGTTTGAAATGATTTGCTGTAGGCTACTATTTACTAGTTAACAAAAAAGCATCTGTCATATCAAATATATTCACCCAACCCAGTATTGTAATCAAAACTTACCAGAAAGCATTGGCTCAGACACTGTAGTAGTGTGGGCTCAATAGCATCTCATTAGTGTGCAAGCTCTTGAGAATCCGCCGTACATGTGTTGAAGAGTGCACTGCACATGTGATGAAAGAATGCACTTTGCATGCAGAGGGTTGCAATTCCATTGACTTGGGGATACTTTAACCAAAATATGCCACAAGACCCAGATTTGCCTTGTGTATCCCACAAAAAA
Organism: Oncorhynchus mykiss; assembly: GCF_013265735.2. Lineage (NCBI taxonomy): Eukaryota > Metazoa > Chordata > Actinopteri > Salmoniformes > Salmonidae > Oncorhynchus > Oncorhynchus mykiss. The sequence continues at coordinate 24,343,695 of NC_048587.1, read as the reverse complement.
AAGGTTCACTGTTATAAGCTAAACTTTTTGATCACTTTAAGCAAAATTCCCCAAATTCCAGGGCTTATTCCCATAAAGTTTCCGACCCTTTGCAACCCTACCTGGGAAACAAGGCATCTATTCTGAAATGTTAACCATTCTGTTTGATGGGTTTACCGCAAACAGTTTAAACTCATTTCAAGAAAACGTTTCACAGCCAACAGATTTTGCAAAGTAGAAACTATAAAAATAAATATTTCAAGTTGAAGAGATATTTGTTAAGATTTGTAGTTGGCCTCCCAGGTGGTGCTGCGGTCTAAGGCAGTGCTAGAGGCATCCTTACAGATCCGTGTTCAATCGCGGGCTGTGTCACAGACCCACGAGGCGGTGCACAATTTGGCTCCGCGTCGCCCGGGATAGGGGAGGGTTTGACCGGCTGAGATGTGCTTGTACCATGGTGCTCTAGCGACTCATTATGGTGGCCAGCTGTACAGCGTTTCCTCTGACACATTGGTGAGGCTGGCTTCCGGGTTAAGCGAGCAGTACGGCTTGGCAGTGTTGTGTTTCGGAGGACGCATGGCTCTCGATCTTCACCTCCCCTAAGTCCTTACTGGAGTTGCAGCGATGGGACAAGACTGTGGCATGTGAAAGTTCACATGTTCCAGAAGGCATTTCTGCCCAAAAACTCATTTTGATTTTAAAAGCATTACGTTCAAACAGCTCTCCTGTGAAGTAGTGACCCACGACATATGCCTAGTTTCCTGAAACAAGTCACAATTAATGTAAAATGCACATAAAATCAACAGTGTAATGTTTGGATTCAGTCTTGTGTCAGATGAACTGTTGTGTCCTCACCTTTTGGTCTGATAATTTCACCATCTCCAAAGTGTTATTTTCTTAATTGCTACTATGGGCATGCATTTAGTTCTTCTGTTAGAAACATTTCACTTTGGCCCTATCCATATACACTAATGGAAATGAGTCTAAGGGGTTAACATTGATAGGAGTGCAGTCTGATATTTGGAGCTGAAAATAGCCATATTACTGTCAAATAGTGCTAGTATACCTTCCTAGATTTTGCTTAATCCTAAATTGCTCTTGTTAGAGTACAACTCTGTCATTCACCTCTTGAGAAAATTCAAAGTTAAGATGGAAAGAAAACACCTTTCAAATTCCCCAAAACTTTAATCAACATGGGGTCGTTTTCAAGAATCGTTACCCTTAATAAAAATAAAACAAGCTCCCATATAGGTGTAGATTAGTACCATTTAACCTAATTTCTGGTTGCTTTAAACTGACAACAAGAAGTGTGCTATCTTATTTTGGGCTGTTTGGTATCCAGCGCTAGAGTGTGACTCTCTGGAGTTCAGTGGCCTTGCTCTTGTTCCTCAACAGACGTTGAGTAGAGGTGATGTCAGGAAAATGGCGTGACTGAAGCCATTTTCCCCGACGTGAAAAAAATGGAAAGTTTTCCCTGGGCTACGAAAGTGTAGGTTGTGTTGTATTGTGGAAATCACTGCAATTATAGTATGATAGCTAAGGAGATGGAGTAATTTCTGGCATTTTGATTGCAAATGAGGTCGAAAAGAGTTGTTGTTGTTTAAAACACCTGTCTCCGGATTACGTCTTGGGCAACCATGGCATCCGTGACAGAGATGGAGAAGGGTCCACCCATGTAACGGTTACTAACTCACTTGTGTACATCGCTCTGGTCTGTACAATTTACCTTATTTTAGTGCCCCAAAAACATAATACTTCCAGATCAACTGTAGTATCAATACCATTGTAAAGCACAATTTCTCCCCTTTCCAACAAAATCAATGACGAGACCTTCATGATGCCCATCTCTGTATGATTCAAGAAGGCAATGAGCTCTGTCTGGTTTAAAAAAATGGCGGGTGGGGAAGCGAAACCTATTGCGTGATAGTGAAAGGGAGAGATGTCGTGTGGGGAAACAGAGTTTTTCACCCAATCTGTCCAATTTATCACCTAAAATGTAAATAAAATAAATAAAGAGTTTATATAATGTCATTACATACCTATTTGAATCATGTTGTTCGGGCAACGCTAAAGTTATCTTCAGGAGTAAACAGCGGCTGTCGCTGCTTTTGAGAGTCATGATGGCTTACAGTGATGACCAAAAAATTACTAGCTATCCCCCTTACCCTGTCCCTTTCTTATTTTTAAATGGCGAGAGAAGTGCTACACCTGGTGGAGAGAGGCTGTAAGACACAGATTGCGTTGCTTTATTTGTGCTGTACGTAGTAGTCACCAACACTCTGGATAACATAAAAACAGCCTAACCAGCTCTGCTAGGGCGAGTAAAATGGTCAGAGTGAGATGTTCTCTCATTTGTGTCTGGAAGTAGCTAGCCAATGTTAGCCAGTTAGCTTGGGTGCTTGACTGCCCGACCCTACTCCTCGACCAGAGCGTACAGAGCGAAACGTCCGTTCGTAAAGCAATCTGACAGCGCTGAGTTTTACAAACGCCCATAGCACACTCTGGCACTCCAGATTAAATTTCCAAACTCACCCCGTACTATAAACCAGCCTTTAGTCTTGAAAGCTTTGGTTATTTAGGTCATGGCCTCCCATGTGAATCCTTACAGAGATGGGTGGGAGAGAGGGTGTGAACGATGCTGAATGGGTGTGGACAAAGAGCTCTCCAGTAGGTGTACCAAAACATTCAAGGGCCATTTTCTCAAAAGTGAGCTAAAAGTTTATCAACTTTCAAAGCAGAATTACTTTCCCATTGTTCCTTAACTGTAGTGTATGATATACAATTTTCTAGCTCTGAGTCTCTACTTTTATCCCATGGAAAAAACATAATTTAAAATGTTGCTGCAAAAGACCGAATCGGTCGGTCACGTTTAGTGAAGTTACATCAAAGCTGAATCAATGTCTTAGAAGATCACATTGATTAATTCATGTTCTGCATAACAGAACCAAATAAAATAGCATAGTATAACGTTACTGTCACATTTTTGGTTGGTCAGCTGAATAGTCCACCAAACTTTTGTGGCCAAAACTGCAAATGTCTTTAAAATTTCATCCTCTTGTCCCACATTTGGGTATATTTCATGTGGTCACCCTAAATGGACAGCCTATCCACAACAAAATTAACAGGCCTATCTAATTTTATCATGAGAACAGCTAACTACAATTCAATCAAAAAATGTAAGATCATCACATTTAACCACATTCCACTTTGTTCTGGCATGCGTACAGTCTCCACTGATGGGACTTCTGTATATCCCTCAGGAAACGTCTCATCTTGGCTTGTCAGTTCCATCCTCTCAACAGTCCCTCTATAAAAAATAATCAGATCAAACTACTAACTTTCTTAGGTCCTTGGTTGAAATGTTTTCTATATTCAGGGAACTAGCCTTTGTTTCAATTGGTCCGGATCATTCAATTGAAGTTTGGAAGGTTATAGCCGACCAGTAACTTGGTTTGTTATTGCAAATTTTGTAGTGATGGTAGAACGTCGATTTAACACAAGTTTCACCACACTTAGCTACTTGCTAATGTTGGCTAGCTAATAGCTTGAAAATACTTCCAATAGTGTCAACAATCTTCAGTCACGGCTGCGAGGTAAAAATATTGCCATTGATGAGCAATGTCAGTCTGTTAATGTACTCCATCTTCTGTTGGGATTGTCATTGATGTACTGTTCTCACACTTTGCTTACTTAATATCTAGCAAACATGTTCAAAACTGGCCAGCTGTGTAGACACTCATGCACAGCCTATTCTTGTTTGCACCGTCTCAGCGGATTAATTAAATGCATAGTTCAGAGATTTTTTTTAAAAAGGAAATGTTTTTCAAACAACTATAATCAAAATATTAATTGTGAAGAATACTTTACAAAGTGCCCAGCTTTGGAGTAGTTAGGTATATTTCCCTGCTTTGAGAGGAGCTGGCTAGTAGATACCCAGAGACCTCCAGCAGTTGCGCTAAGCTAACGATCTGTTACCTTTTAACTTCCTTCAAACTGCACGCAAATATAAAAATGGTATCCATGAGTTTGCCTGACTCTGGGTAAGTACAGTAGGAAAATACCCCAAATAAAGTATCCCTTTAAGCCTAGATACTCTCATACTTGTCTACACTGACTACCCTGCTGCCCTTTCACAGCAGCCTTAGCCCTAAGTCAACTTAAGGGTCACTTCTCTATCCGTCTTCGTCTATAGCCTAAACATCACCATTGAAGAGCATGATATATATCAAAGTGTTAGTATTGCCCCGGCAGTTGGCCACAGTTCAAGGAACCCATAGTCCCTTAGATATAGGTCGGCCATATCAAAGTCTCCCCCAGTGATCTGGCACGTGCTCAGTTTCCTAACAAAGGGGACATTTAAATACTTAATGATGCCAAATTTCACCTGTTGTGCGTCAAGCTATTATCATACAATCTGTCAGGAGGTTGGTCCTGTAGGATAGGGGTGAGTTTAGTGAAAAAACAATGCTTTGGAGTACGTGATTTTGAGAGATGACCTTTATTTGGTTGTTTTAAGTAAACGTGAAAGAAATGGAAAATTTGAGAAAAGAATGAGGACCATTTTCACATTGATCTCAAGGTTTATAGTTTATGGTGACTGTAAGGGATCTAAATCAGGAAATGTAAAACTTTTGTGTGACATGTTGTGTAATTTGAACTAGTGTGACCAGTTCAATATCCTAAATCTTGTCCACCACTGAGGCTTAACTGTCTTCCATGTGCGTGACACTATCTTGACTAGTTTTCAACTGAACTTCAATCCAACTTTCACTCTGTGTTCCAGTCAGAGATGTGTGCAGTCTTAGTGCATACAGTTGAAGTCGGAAGTTTACATGCACTTAGGTTGGAGTCATTAAAACTCAACCACTCAACAGATTTCTTGTTTACAAACTATAGTTTTGGCAAGTCGGTTAGGACATCTACTTTGTGCATGACACAAGTCATTTTTCCAACAATTGTTTACAGACAGATTATTTCACTTATAATTCACTGTATCACAATTCCATTGGGTCAGACGTTTACATGCCCTAAGTTTACTGTGCGTTTAAACAGCTTGGAAAATTCCAGAAAATGATGTCATGGCTTTAGAAGCTTCTGACAGGCTAATTTACATAATTTGCGTCAATTGCAGATGTACCTGTGGATGTATTTCAATGCCTACCTTCAAACTCAGTGCCTCTTTGCTTGACATCATGGGAAAATCAAAAGAAATCAGCCAAGACCTCAAACAAATTGTAGACCTCTACAAGTCTGGTTCATCCTTGGGAGCAACTTCCAAATGCCTGAAGTTACCACGTTCATCTGTACAAACAATAGTACGCAAGTATAAACACCATGGGACCACGCAGCCATCATACCGCTCAGGAAGGAGACGCGTTCTGTCTCCTAGAGATGAACGTACATTGGTGCGAAAAGTGCAAATCAATCCCAGAACAACAGCAAAGGACCTTGTGAAGATGCTGGAGGAAACAGGTACAAAAGTATCTTTATCCACAGTAACACGAGTTCCATATCAACATAACCTGAAAGGCCGCTCAACAAGGAAGAAGCCACTGCTCCAAAACTGCCATAAAGTAGCGGAATACTGTTTGCAACTGCACATGGGGACAAAGATCATACTTTTTGGAGAAATGTCCTCTGGTCTGAGTAAACAAAAACTAGAACTGTTTGGCCATAATGACCCTCGTTGTGTTTTGGAGGAAAAAGTGGGAGGCTTGCAAGCCAAGGAACACCATCCCAACTTCGAAGCACGGGGGTGGCAGCATCATGTTGTGGGGGTGCTTTGCTGCAGGAGGGACTGGTGCACTTCACAAAATAGATGGCATCATGACGCAACATCTCAAGTTCAAGCTTGGTCGCAAATTGGTCTTCCAAATGGACAATGACCCCAAGCATACTTCCAAAGTTGTGGCAAATTATTGGAGTGGCCATTTAAGTCCTGACCTCAATCCCATAGGAAATTTGTGGGCAGAACTGAAAAAGCGTGTGCGACTAAGGAGGCCTACAAACCTGACTCAGTTACACCAGCTCTGTTAGGAGGAATGGGCCAAAATTCACCCAATTTATTGTGGGAAGCTTGTGGAAGGCTACAATAAACGTTTGACCCAAGTTAAACATTTTAAAGGCAATGCTACCAAAACTAATTTAGTGTATGTAAACTTCTGACCCACTGGGAATGTGATGAAATAAATAACAACTGAAGTAAATCATTCTCTCTCCTATTATTCTGACATTTCACCTTCTTAAAATAAAGTGGTGATCCTAACTGACCTATGACAGGGAATTGCTACTCTGATTTAAATGTCAGCAATTGTGAAAAACTGAGTTAAAATGTATTTGGCTAAGGTGTATGTAAACTTTTGACTTCAACTGTAAATGTAGCTGCATGTGTCTTCTCTTTGAATAATCTGGTGCGTAGTCTTTCATGTTTGATGGATTGATTTTATGTCAGTTACATTAGTGTAACTGAAGCAGTTCCTCAGTACCAGCTGTAAGGAGACTGCTCTGTGCTATACATTCATTTCCCCTCATATTTGTTGTGAGGCAAGACTTGAGTGATGTGGATAATAAATAGTAGCTAGTGGCACAATGCTATATACAGTATTATATTAAGATAGTATGTGTAAGTAAATGCAGCACAGTAGAGAAGGGATGGAATGTAGAGTTTAAATCACTGCCTGTTCAATTCAGTTTAATTCCACATATTCGGTCACCATTCCCTCTAGGGACATGTGGTGATCTGTGACTTTGCTTTAACATGTCACATAGAGAAACATTTCTGGTCAAATGTACAGCACAGTAGTGATTGATAAAATATCCTGAGAATACATTTATGTTGAATTAACCAATGATTTCAGACTTTTCATTTCATAACTTAACAAGATCTGTTATCTTGTTTGTATTACCAATGGTGGTGGTAATGTTTGCATTCCTGGGGTGTTATTACTCAGATCTCTGAGGATCTCTTGCTCTGTTTCATCACAAGCTGCTACAGTATCAGGGGAGTGTAGCTCAGTAGCTATAGCCACCCATGTGAGGAGTCAAAGGTGATCCAGAGGCTGGTGCGACTGCTTGAAAGCCGATATGGTGTTGCATAACCAAGGAAGCTAAATGAATCTGCCAGAATCAAACTGAGCCTCGGGGTCTTCTAGACCAACAATGCTGCCCCTGCAATTTAAGTAAGATCTGTTACATCACTAGGCTCTCTTCCTACTCACAAATATCAATACAGAAAGGCTTGGTTATTATACCGTTATAAGCCAGTGACGTTAAGGATACACTTAGCTAAGGCTAATCCAAAGCCCTATAGAAAGATTAAGAAAAGGTATCCTCTAATAGAGTACATTATAAAACTGGTGGTTTGGACCCTGGATGCTGCTTGGACGAGCAGTGTTCCAAGCCGTGTTGTATTGGCCGTCACAGACACACCTATGGCTGCTAATTTTCAGATAGAACGGTTATCACTGCACTTCCATAAGATTATCATGTTCATGTTGTTGAATCATCTCTTGTACTTATCTGAAGTCGCACATTATTTCCTTTTGCCTGGCATTTTGTCTGTTACAGCCTGTCTGACCTCGGAAACAGTGTTGTACCATATAAGTGGTGCCCAGACAAGACAACTTTTTCTGAGCCAGTCGAAATCACCCATCAACAACATTATCATGACATATCCCAGTAGAAAAAAAAGCTAAAATGAAAATGCTGCAGGTTCAATGTGTGACGTGACTGAGTTTGCTGAAGTTGGCTAGCTAGCAAATGACAAGAATGTTATACAGCCTGTATAAATGTACACGTGGTGTAACCTTTCTGAATTAAACTAAACAAAGTGAATGGCTAACTGTGTGTTTTGAGTGGAACTGCTTATGTATATTCACCGATACCAACTTGAGTGTTTCATACTATATCCAGATACATTAGGTTCTCGTCACTCTTCATGAGGCGAAATACTGTATGTTCCGCAGAACTAAGCTCCTTTGCTAAGTGTCTCCACATTAACATTTAACTACTTCACTGCGCTTCAATTTTTGCCATATTAAAATCATGAATTGTTGTACAGCCCCTCTACACACTCAGTCTCTAATCACATTTTAAATGCTCAATCACTGAAACAGCAGGACATTTGCACATGATGTATTAGTGTGATCAGCAATCCCATCAGCAATTACAATATTGTTCTTAGACCTCTCGAGGTTAAGATGTGTATTTGGGAAGATGTTGTTGCCTTTTTGTGGTAAATGTGTTCTTTGTTCAGGATTTTTTAACCTCTCTGATCTCCCCCTCCCGGATCCGGGATCGTGAATACAGACTCAAGCTCATTACCATAACGCAACGTTAACTATTCATGAAAATCGCAAATGAAATGAAATAAATATGCTAGCTCTCAAGCTTAGCCTTTTGTTAACAACACTGTCATCTCAGATTTTCAAAATATGCTTCTCAACCATAGGAAAACAATCATTTGTGTAACAGTAGCTAGCTAGCGTAGCATTTAGCGTTAGCATTAGCGTTGGCAATTAGCAGGCAACATTTTTCACAAAAAACAGAAAAGCATTCAAATAAAATCATTTACCTTTGAAGAACTTCAGATGTTTTCAATGAGGAGACTGTTAGATAGCAAATGTTCAGTTTTTCCTGAAAGATTATTTGTTTAGAGAGAGATCGCTCCGTTTGGTGCATCACGTTTGGCTACCAAAAAAAAAACGAAAATCCAGTCATCAATTACGCCTAACTTTTTTCCAAATTAACTCTATAATATCGACTGAAACATGGCAAACGTTGTTTAGAACCAATCCTCAAGGTGTTTTTCACATATCTCTTCAATGATATATCCTTAGTGGAAGTGTGCTTTCTGTTCTGAATCCCAGGAGATAATGACCGCAATTGAAGATTACGCACGAATTTAGACAAAGGACACCGGGCGGACCCCTGGAAAATGTAGTCTCTTATGGCCAATCTTCCAATGATATGCCTACAAATACGTCACAATGCTGCAGACATCTTGAAGAAACCACAGAAAGGGCAGTCTCGTTCCTGCTGCATTCACAGCCATATAAGGAGACATTTGAAAACAGAGCTTCAGGATTTCTGCTCATTTCCTGTTCAAAGTTTCATCTTGGTTTCGCCTGTAGAATGAGTTCTGTGGCACTCACAGATAATATCTTTGCAGTTTTGGAAACGTTAGACTGTGTTCTTTCCAAAGCTGTCAATTCTATGCATAGTCGAGCATCTTTTCGTGACAAAATATTGTGCTTAAAACGGGCACGTTTTTTTTATCCAATAATGAAATAGCGCCCCTATAGACTTAACAGGTTGAATGGAGTGTGTTGATTCCTGTGAATAATATAGTCCATTATTCAAATATCAAAGCTTGATAAACCATAGACTAGAGTACAGTATAAGTGCACTCCCTTAGAAATGCTCTAGTCCCCATGACATTGTTGCCCAGGATAATCTGCCGTTGTAACGAGATCAATCATTTTGGCACAGTTTTTGGCCTATGCTGCTGGGATGCTACTTCTCACATCCAAACATTTCACACTGGACCTCCAACTGGACTAAGAGGACAAGTAGAATGTGGTATGGCCTTTCATCAACATCATACTATACACCAGGGATCCCTAACTGGCATCCCGCTGGTGATTTTATTTAACATTAAAAAATACTTATGTCATGCAATAAAATGCTAATTAATTACTTAAAAATCATACAATGTGATTTTCTGGATTTTTGTTTTAGATTCCGTCTCTCACAGTTGAAGTGTACACATGATAAAAAATTACAGACCTCTACATGCTTTGTAAGTAGGAAAACCTGCAAAATCGGCAGTGTATCAAATACTTGTTCTCCCCACTGTACCTTTTGACTATTGGATGTTCTTATAGGCACTTTAGTTTTGCCAGTGTAACAGTATAGCTTCCATCCCTCTCCTCGCTCCTACCTGGGCTCGAACCAGGAACATGTTGTCGTGTCTTTGGCTCTGACGGATTAAGTGATCTGACATGCTATTCTATAAAATCCTTTCTCTGTAATTAATATTACCTGATTTGAGCTAATCATGTAAATGTAATTAACTAGAAAGTTGGGGCACCACAAAATAAGATTTATAGTGCTTTTATCTTCCGAATAAACTCTTAAAGAACTAGTAATATTTTACATCAATAGCAGTCAATATTAATTGTCACCTTTTATTTCAATCTCATCTAAAAGTTGTAAATTCTTGGTTATCTTCACGAACCCTGGCTAACAATTTGAATCAGCAATACAAAATTGGGTTAATTATTTATTTACTAAGTACCTAACTAATCACACAGAATTACATATACACAGAATGAATCATACCTTGATTACAAATTATATCATGAAGGAAAACGTCCCTAGAGGAGGGAACTTATATGACAGCTGGTTACACAAAGAAAAAGGGCTGGGTTTGAGTGAAAGAGCAGGAAGACTGAGGAACAAAGGCAGAAGCGGTGTCTATATCGTAAATACAGTATCTTATGCATTCTAAATTACCGCCCATTTGGAAAAGGAAAATGCAATAAAATTTACTCTGAGCTGCGCTTCGGTAGGTTGGTGGTAAATGGAAGGCCGTGTTGCCCAACCGAGTCCTTTGAAGAATGTCTCAGGTGCTAAATTGGGTATGTTGTAGTAACGTCGTTGTGTGGTAGACGGGATACTCTGTCTGTTCTTTCCTAGCCCACGTTTGCAGCTGATGTTGCTAACTCAATGGCTAGGAGGTATCACTTCTGTAGTGAATAAGAGTTCAAAGTTCATACAATTCGCAACCACAGCTCACGCTGAGGTTGGCTTAGTTCTGTAGTTGACATGTTAATCCTTTTAACGTATGGACCGTCGTCCTCACATCCTCGGAACAGGAGGATACATTTTCGTCAAGGCTTTAAATAGTGTGAGTATAACAGAACTGATATTGCAGGCAAAAGAATGACAAAAATCCAATCAGGAACGCAGCGGTTTCTAAATAAGAGTCCCTTGCTATGCTTCCCTATTGAGCAGTGAATGGGATATCAACGAGATTAATTTTTCTATGGCTTCCTTAATGTGTCTAGTATCACAAGACATAGTTTAAGGCTTTTATTTTGAAAAATGAGTGTGTACAACAACATTGCGTCAGTGTCCACCTGATGGCTCTTTGTGTATTTCTCGCGCAAAAGACAGAGGTAGCCATTTTTCCACCCGGTCTTACTGAAAAAAGCTCTGTCCCGGTTGATATATTATCGAATAGATATTTGAAAAACACATTGAGTTTTGATTATAAACAACGTTTGCCATGTTTCTGTCGATATTATGGAGCTAATTTGGAATATTTTTCGGTGTTGTTGTGACCGCAATTTCCGGTAATTTCCGGTCGTTTTCTCAGCCAAACGTGAAGAACTAACGGAGCTATTTTTGGCTACAAAAATTACTTTTCTGGGAAAAAGGAACATTTGCTATCTAACTGGGAGTCTCGTGAGTGAAAACATCCAAAGCTCATCAAAGGTAAACTATTTAATTTGATTGCTTTTCTGATTTTCGTGACCAGATTGATTGCCTGCTGCTAGCTAGGGATAATGCTATGCTTGGCTATCGATAAACTTACACAAATGCTTGTCTTGCTTTGGCTGTAAAGCATATTTTCAAAATCTGAGATGACAGGGCTAAGCTGTGTTTGAATATATTTCACTTGTGATAATATGAATATTTTCTAGTAAGATTTTTTGTCTGTTGCGTTATGCTACTTAGTGTCAGTTGATGACAATTCTCCCGGATCCGGGATGGGTAGATCCAACAAGTTAACACCCCGGCCGTCTTACAATCTAAGCAAGATGCCCTCAATCTCACACAAATTATCAATGAACCTACCAGGTACCACCCCAAATCCGTAAACACGGGCACCCTCATAGATATTCCTGATCAACCTGCCCTCCAAATACACCTCTGCTGTTTCAACCAGGATCTCAGCGATCACTGCCTCATTGCCTTTATCCGTAATGGGTCTACGGTCAAATGACCACCCCTCATCAATGTCAAATGCTCCCTAAAACACTTTCTAATCGACACGGGTATCCTGGAAGGATATTGACCTCATTCCGTCAGTAGAGGATGCCTGGTTATTCTTTTACAAGTGCTTTCCTCACCATCTTAAGTAAGCATGCTCCATTCAAACAATTTACAACCAGGACAGATATAGCCCTTGGTTCACTCCAGACCTGACTGCCCTTGACCAGCACAAAAACATCCTGTGGCGTACTGCATTAGCATTGAATAGCCCCTGCGATATGCAACTTTTCAGGGAAGTCAGGAACCAATATACACAGGCAGTTAGGAAAGCAAAGAATAGCTTTTTCAAACAGAAATTTGCATCCTGTAGCACATCCTGTAGCACAAACTCCCAAATGTTCTGGGACACTAAATTCACTAATTCTCTATGGAGAATAAGAGCACCCCCTCCCAGCTGCCACCACCTTATAAATCCACGATAATTGAGAATTTCAATAAGCATTTTTCTACAGCTGGCCATGCTTTCCACCTGGCTACCCCTACCCCGGTCAACAGCCCTGTACCCCCCACAGCAACTTGCCCAAGTGTCCCCCTTTTTCTTTTTCTTCACCCAAATTCCGATAGCTGATGTTCTTAAAGACCTGCAAAATCTGGACCCCTACAAATCAGCCGGGCTAGACGATCTGGTCCCTCTTTCTAAAATTATCCACCGCCACTGTTGTTCAACATCTTTCATATCGTCTGAGATCCCCAAAGATTGGAAATCTGCCGCGGTCATCCCCCTCTTCAAAGGGGGAGACACTCTAGACCCAAACTGTTACAGATCTAGATCTATCCTGCCCTGCCTTGCAAATTCATACATCCCACTTAATAATATACATTGTATTTAATTGTTTCACTTGTACATTTTTTGTACTCTTTTATTTGCGCTTCTGGTCAGGTGCTAACTATATTTGGTTGTACTGTACTTGACAACGTTGAATCTAATATAAAAGTATTCTCTATTATTTTACAATGTAAATATATTGGAACTGAAATATTTCCTGTATATAGTATGCTTATTTACTTGTTTGTCATTTCTTATTTCATAATCATTGTCATTCATTATTGCATTGTTAGGTTTTGAGTTAGCGAGAAAGGTAGTCACATGCACAAGTACAGTGAAATAACTTGAATCTACTGAAGCACAAATTCGTATCACTCTTTTGTCCTAGACCTACTTCTCACTCTTGACCTATCATCCTCTGCTCCCTTCACTGCCTCAGCATACGACAGCTTCTGTTCTACTCCACAACCTGTCTCTCTTGCACTGGGCATTTCTGATCCCCAGCAACCAGTGGAGGTTCCTCAGAGGAGGAAGGGGAGGACCATCCTCAGTGAATTTCATAATTATAGTGAAACATTAAAATGATCAATTTTAGGTAAAACTATACTAAATATATTCACATCACCAAATATTTGATTAAAACACACTGTTTTGCAATGAAGGGCTACAGTAGCCTCAACAGCACTCTGTAGTTTAGCACCATGGAGTAGCCAGAGGACAGCTGGTTTCTGTCCTCCTCTGGGTATTTACTTCAATACAAAACCTAGGAGGCTCATGGTTCTCACCCCCTTCCATGGACTTATACAGTAATTATGACACCTTCCTGAGGACATCCTCTAACCTATCAGAGCTCTTGAACTGACATGTTGTTCCCCCCCAATCTAAGGATCAGAGAATGAATATAGTACTGGGAAGTATAAGCTACAGCTAGCTAGCACTACAGTGAATAAAATGTGGTTAGAATTTGACTCTGAGACAATAGTTGAACATTTTTTAACAATTTAATTTATTTTAAAATGGTGAGCGACTGTAGCTATTTTTTTCATTTAGCTAGCGAATGCAGCTAGCTAGTTTAGCCTACTATAACAGAGCTATGCTATGTTAGCTATCTGGCAATGTATAATCAAAACTCGATCTCTTCCAAGTCAAGGTTAGCTACGTATGGATCAGCCAAAAGGCAAGGATCCACTTTGTCCAAAAATGTCACTCCCACTGGGCCCGAATCACCATCCTTTGCATGACCATCAGGGAGAGGCTCGAAGGTCTTAACCACCCCTGCCACTACAGGTAATTCCTCTTCACTCTCATCAGGTTCAATTTCTGAGCCATCAGAGAAGGCAGAATACGGTTTGTACTTGGTGCCATTCTTCCTCAACACACATCTTCCCTCTTCACTCTGCTCTTCTCCTTCTTTCTCACCATCCATAACCATGTCTACCAGGGAAACTTTGGTTCCTAGCCTTTCACAGAATATTCTCCAGTTACACGATTGTCTGAGGAGCCAGATAGTGGCTTGGTATGTAAAATCAGTAGTCTGATTTATTGATGATTTATACTGGTAAAGCTAAAAGAAACTGTCAGTTGGTTTTCAATGTTTGTACAGAATTCCCTGCTTGGTGATGTGGATGCGGGAGAGGGCACTCGTGGCAGATGTGCGCTCTACCCATATCTATGGTCATGTGAGGATGGCGGGCACTTGTGGCATGTGTGCCTTCTATATTTAACTCCATGGCAAGGTATTTTTTTCCCCTAGAGTCGATGTACACACCCCTGCGAGATACTGGGGTGCAAAAGAGCAAAAATATAAAAACAATATGGGGATGAGGTAGTTGGGTGTGCTATTTACAGATTGGCTGTGTACAGGTATAGTGATCGGTAAGCTGCTCTGACCGCTGATGCTTGAAGATATGTCTCCAGCTTCAGTGATGCAAACATTTTTTTTTTTTTTTTTTTATTCATTCCAGTCATTGGCAGCAGAAAACTGGAAGGAGAGGCAAACAAAGGAGGAGTTGGCTTCGGGGGGGACCAGTGAAATATACCTGCTGGAACGCGTGCTACGGGTGGGTGTTGCTATGGTGACCAGTGAGCTGAGATAAGGCGGGAGTTTACCTAGCAAAGACTTATAGATGACCTGGAGTCAGTGGGTTTGGCGACGAATATGTAGCGAGGTCCAGCCAATGAGAGCGTACAGGTCGCAGTGGTGGGTAGTATATGAGACTTTGGTGACAAAACGGATGGCACTGCGATAGACTGCATCCAGTTTGTTGAGTAGAGTGTTGGAGGCTATTTTTTAAATGACATCGACAAAGTCAAGGATCGGTAGGATAGTCAGTTTTACGAGGGTATGTTTGGCAGCATGAGTGAAGGAGGCTTTGTTGTGAAATAGGAAGCCAACTCTAGATTTAATTTTGGATTGGACATGCTTAATGTCAGTCTGGAAGGAGAGTTTACAGTCTAACCAGACACCTAGGTATTTGTAGTTGTCCAAATATTCTAAGTCAGAACCATCCAGAGTAGTGTTGCTAGTCGGGCGGGCGGGTGCGGGCAGCAATCAGTTGAAGAGCATGCATTTAGTTTTACTAGCATTTAAAAGCAGTTGGAGGCCACGGAAGGAGTTTCGTATGGCATTGAAGCTCATTTGGATGTTAACACAGTGTCCAAAGAAGGGCCAGATGTATACAGAATGGTGTCGTCTGCGTAGAGATGGATCAGAGAATCACCAGCAGCCAGAGCGACATCATTGATATATACAGAGAAAAGAGTCGGCCCGAGAATTGAACCCTATGGCACCCCTATAGAGACTGCCAGAGGTCCAGACAACAGACCCTCTGATTTGACACGCTGAACTCTATCGGAGAAGTATTTGGTGAACCAGGCGAGGCAGTCATTTGAGAAACCAAGGCTATTGAGTCTACCGATAAGAATGCGGTGATTGACAGAGTCGAAAGCCTTGGCCAGGTTGATGAAGACGGCTACACAGTACTGTCTTTTATCGGTGGTGGTTATGATATTGTTTAGGAATATTACCCCTCTGTGGAAAGGTGAGACTCTTTAGTTCTAGGATGCAGACAGGCCTCACAGGACTTGTCTGAAGGTCCCCCTGTACCAGTTGAAAAAATGAATGGAAATAAGAGGTTAAATATCTTATCTCTCAGATATAGGACAGACACTTCAGAACAAACTTGATTTATATTTTTTGGTGGGACTATCTGTTCTATGCAGTGAATCTGTATTTAAATGTGTTTCTATGGGCTAATAGCACTAAGGCCGTGTGTGTGAGCCCCCACTTGTCACGAACCGGCTCAAAGCCCGTAACAAAAGGGAGACGACATGGAGATAAGGAGTAACAAAATATATTTTATTAAATAAGTAACTAAGTATAATATACAATGGTGTGTGTAATCAGTAATCAGTAGTGTGAGTGTTTTGCATGCATGAATGTGATAATGCAGGGTGTTGAAAGGTGCCAAAGTAAACAACCAAAAGGCCACCAAGAAACACAACAAAATCTAGAAAGGTGTCTGTATGGAGAGAGTCTCTTCCATGAATGTGGAAGAGGTCTATTTATCCTGCGACACACCTTCTCATGTAGCTGACGACCCTCCCAACTCCGCCCACCGGAATCCTAATAAGGAAACAAGAACAAAGAGAGAATACGGCAGACAGAGTGGGAGGGTCGTCACAGCTAGCTAGTGGAAGTAACAGATCCAAGTCATTTTGGTGTACTCTTGTTAATGTGTTATTTACAGTGCCTTGCGAAAGTATTCGGCCCCCTTGAACTTTGCGACCTTTTGCCACATTATAGGCTTCAAACATAAAGATATAAAACTGTATTTTTTTGTGAAGAATCAACAACAAGTGGGACACAATCATGAAGTGGAATGACATTTATTGGATATTTCAAACTTTTTTAACAAATCAAAAACTGAAAAATTGGGCGTGCAAAATTATTCAGCACCCTTAAGTTAATACTTTGTAGCGCCACCTTTTGCTGCGATTACAGCTGTAAGTCGCTTGGGGTATGTCTCTATCAGTTTTGCACATCGAGAGACTGACATTTTTTCCCATTCCTCCTTGCAAAACAGCTCGAGCTCAGTGAGGTTGGATGGAGAGCATTTGTGAACAGCAGTTTTCAGTTCTTTCCATAGATTCTCGATTGGATTCAGGTCTGGACTTTGACTTGGCCATTCTAACACCTGGATATGTTTATTTTTGAACCATTCCATTGTAGATTTTGCTTTATGTTTTGGATCATTGTCTTGTTGGAAGACAAATCTCCGTCCCAGTCTCAGGTCTTCTGCAGACTCCATCAGGTTTTCTTCCAGAATGGTCCTGTATTTGGCTCCATCCATCTTCCCATCAATTTTAACCATCTTCCCTGTCCCTGCTGAAGAAAAGCAGGCCCAAACCATGATGCTGCCACCACCATGTTTGACAGTGGGGATGGTGTGTTCAGCTGTGTTGCTTTTACGCCAAACATAACGTTTTGCATTGTTGCCAAAAAGTTCAATTTTGGTTTCATCTGACCAGAGCACCTTCTTCCACATGTTTGGTGTGTCTCCCAGGTGGCTTGTGGCAAACTTTAAACGACACTTTTTATGGATATCTTTAAGAAATGGCTTTCTTCTTGCCACTCTTCCATAAAGGCCAGATTTGTGCAATATATGACTGATTGTTGTCCTATGGACAGAGTCTCCCACCTCAGCTGTAGATCTCTGCAGTTCATCCAGAGTGATCATGGGCCTCTTGGCTGCATCTCTGATCAGTCTTCTCCTTGAATGAGCTGAAAGTTTAGAGGGACGGCCAGGTCTTGGTAGATTTGCAGTGGTCTGATGCTCCTTGGGGTGTTTAAAGCTTGGGAAATCTTTTTGTATCCAAATCCGGCTTTAAACT
Source organism: Oncorhynchus mykiss (assembly GCF_013265735.2). Lineage (NCBI taxonomy): Eukaryota > Metazoa > Chordata > Actinopteri > Salmoniformes > Salmonidae > Oncorhynchus > Oncorhynchus mykiss. The sequence goes on along the minus strand of NC_048587.1, from coordinate 24,325,997 downwards.
TCTTCACAACAGTATCTCGGACCTGCCTGGTGTGTTCCTTGTTCTTCATGATGCTCTCTGCGCTTTTAACGGACCTCTGAGACTATCACAGTGCAGGTGCATTTATACGGAGACTTGATTACACACAGGTGGATTGTATTTATCATCATTAGTCATTTAAGTCAACATTGGATCATTCAGAGATCCTCACTGAACTTCTGGAGAGAGTTTGCTGCACTGAAAGTAAAGGGGCTGAATAATTTTGCACGCCCAATTTTTCAGTTTTTGATTTGTTAAAAAAGTTTGAAATATCCAATAAATGTCGTTCCACTTCATGATTGTGTCCCACTTGTTGTTGATTCTTCACAAAAAAATACAGTTTTATATCTTTATGTTTTGAAGCCTATAATGTGGCAAAAGGTCGCAAAGTTCAAGGGGGCCGAATACTTTCGCAAGGCACTGTATGTGTCAAACACGCTTTAATAAACTTTACTTGTTCTTTATATCTTACTCTGTATTGTTTCCTTTTAATGGGCCTAGAACGTATTTAACATTTAGATGTACATTTAGACGTTAAGAATTTTGAATTTTTGCTACGGTGTTGTCTGTTCTGTTGCATTACTCAACTGTTGACCCAATGCAATAGGTGACCTGTCACGAACCTGTGTTCTGGTTGAGTTGTTCCCCTCTTTAAACAGTAACTGACGTAGCCTGGTAGTGGACATTTTGGCGAACCCTAGCCGGCAGGTGTTACTTCAATATACTAAGGTCATGTCCACAAAAATACTACAGTTAATACTACAGTCGTCTTCATAAACACTGAATAATGTAGTATACTTTTCATGTCAGCAAAGACACTACAGTGAAAACTATCGTATAGTAATACTACAGTCTTTAGAACATATACTAGAATTTCTTGTTAGCTGTAGAAGTGCAGTGACATGAATAAGTCACATTTTGCTCACACAATATGAGTAATGTTGGAGTAATCAAATAACCTTGTTTTTTTTTGTCCTCCTTGGTAATTAAATGATTAGCGGAAGGTGTGGGTCAGTATAGTGGTCTTCTTTCCAATATGGAAGGAGTTCCAAGAATCTGAAACATCTGGCTTTGGGCCAGAGAATCCAACTTGATGCCCCAAGAATGATACGTACGCAGCTCCTCTTACATTTGGCATCTCAAAGTCAGAGTTCATTGAAACATACACTCACCAGCCCGTTCACAAAAATGGATTGCTCCTATAGAGACAGTCACGTGCCCATAGCTTGCTATTTAAAGCAGGCAGACCGGCATTGAGGCATTCAGTTACTGTTTGATTGAATGTTTGAATGGACCAATCTTTCCACTATTTTGTAGTTATTCTGTTTTCTCCCCGGTCCCTAAATGAAACAACACCAGTAAATTTGTCTAACTAGATTACTGATGCATTCATTCTATCGATGTAAGATATTATTCTGTTGAGCGCTACTTTATTTAGTCTTCTTGTGCAACAAGTTATGACCGAAGAGAAGCTGCTTGTATCTAACTGTAGTTGACAAACAAATGTTGGAAATTCTAAGTAGAAACGTATATAATTTAGGGGTGAAAGTAGCCAGTAGTCTATACGGTCCGGTATGGAGTAGGCCTATCAGCAAAATGAATTATACTTGATCGAACTGCACAGGTAGCCTACTTTTTGAAGTCATTTGACAATCGGATGAAAACCTCACGCAACACTCATGATGCGTGAAATAGAGCATCCACAGACCGTGAAAACAACAGTTTATGGGATAAGATGTTTACATGCCACAGTATCCTGTCTAAGATCTGCATATCCCAGGCATTTTATCTGGGTTTCTCATAACCGGGATACAAGCTTTTTCAGGTTATTGTATATGGGATGAGAGATTTTATATTTGACCTGTTTCAAGAAGCTAGGTGTATGTTGCACGTCACTACTTCACAGGAGAGGCATTTGAATTTGATTATTATATTTTTGGGGGGCAGAAATGCCTTCTGTAATTTGAAAGTCACATGCCTTAATAACTTGTATGCCATCTGTAAATAAGAAATACAACCTTCCTGCTAGCCATTATTGGCTGAGATAATTGATGGGCTGGACATGCTGAGAGATGAGTTCGGATTGGTCTGCCATGTAGCATGCTTCTGACTATAACATGAGCTGCTCAGTATGTGTGGATAATCCTTTCTACCACAACTTTTTTTGAAAGATATGAAGAACTGAAAAAAGTTTTGCTACTGCTCTCAACATAGCGCTATTAACTTCAGGGCAGCAATCGACAAAGATCAGTGGGATAAAGTTGTGGAAGACGATCGTGCCATGCTGACGCTCTCTGACTTGTCTGAAAATTAATCAGACAATGAGGTAATCCGTGATTTAGGTAAAAACATTTTAATTGAACCAGACATTGTAGAGTCTTCTGATGACAGTGGTAGGGAAGAAACGGTGATCAACAGTGTCGTTGACAGAGTTTTGAAATCAGTGGAATGCTCGGTGAAAGCAGAGATTGTCAAATGCGGAGAAAGTCCAAAAGAAAACGCAGAAGGCTGTTGTATAAAACACCTGTCTCAGGATTACATCTTCAAACCATCCTTGACAGAGGGAGAAGCATTCATCCATGTGTAAGAGTAAGTCTAGCTACATTTTGATGGTAGAGCATTGCGCTTGCAACGCCAGGGTTGTGGGTTCGGTTCCGACGTGGGACCAGTATGGGGAAAAAAGTATGGAAATGTATGCACTCACTACTGTAAGTCGCTCTGGATAAGAGTGTCTGCTAAATGACTAAAATGTAAGTTAAAGCGTACGGTTAGCAAGCTAGCTAACAATACGTGTATGATCTGTGTAGTAATATTATTGGTATCAGAAATGTATTTGCATTGCTAGTTATAGCCTAATGTTAGCTAACATTGAACCTAATTAGTTTGCTTTAGCTACCTGCAGATTCCTGTATGGTAGTATTGCTGCATTCAAAACAACTGGGAACTCAGAAAAATACTTGAAGTCATGACGTCAGTGATGATTTCAGGTCGGAAAGTCGGAGCATTTGAAAGAGTTCTGCTGGAAGTGTTGTTGGACAGCCAGTAGTCTCTGGTCTAAAAAAAATATGTGATTGGAGACATAGCCATGTGTAGGGTGCAGTCTTTCAGATGGGACGTTAAATTGAATCTGTGGTCGCAATAAAATCCCATGGCACTTATATCGTAAGAGTAGGTGTGTTAACCCCAGTGTCCTAGCTAAATTCCCAATCTCATACAATCATGGCCACCTAATCATCCCCAGCTTCCAATTGGCTCATTCATCCCCTCTCCTGTAACTATTCCCCAGGTTGTTACTGTAATTGAGAATGTGTTCTCAGTCAACCGACCTGGTAAAATAAGGGTTAAATCAAATAAATAAATGATCTCACTCTGGACCTCGTCATACATACGTACAGTTCACAAACACATTTCCTTCACATGCTCTCTTTTGTACAATGAATGGGCTCTGCCTCTTATGTCAGTCAACCCCTGGCCTGTGCCCCTTTCCGCTCTTCTCACATATCCAATATGGCTAATTTTAGCCCAGGTTTAGAGGGGCAGGTTAATTTTGTTCTGCTGCCTGTCCCTAAGCATGCTATGATGCAGATATTTTTGTATTAACCCAAGGTTTGTTTTCGCTGCTAAGGCTGTCTATGAGGCTGTCTCACTCAAGTTTGCAAATTTAGCTCAAGGGAGACTAGAGATGAAATGGTATGAAAATTTCATGTCACTATTATCAGTATTATTGCGGTATTGTTAAAATGTGCTGGAAATGTTCAAAAAGTACTGATACACACACTGAAATCATTTCACCAAGTTTTATTTTGAAAACAACAAATACAATTTGCAGCACTATGTACTTTTTGTGTGCATAAATATTCAAATAATAACATTAACATTAAAGATGGCACCATGTGGCCATGAGGTAAAAGTTTCCCTAGTGCAGGTTTTAATGAATACAACCTTAAGTAAGCAAATCAAATGTGCATATAAAGGCAACACAAGTAAGCAATGTGCATGTAAGAACAATACAACCATATGTAAACAAATCCAATGTGCAGGTGTTGACATTAAAATAACACAATATGTAAACAAATCAAATGAACAGCACTGATTGTATGTCCGTTCTCTCCTTCATAAAGAAATAAGGTGCTGCTGGCCTAACATCCTGTATGTTTGCGTCTTTGTTCACTTGAGATTGAAATCTAAAAATGTCATCATATTTACTTTGTCCAGTTAAAGTAGTGATCTGCGAGGGGAGACAAATGTGCCCACTGGCACTGAACACTCTCTCTGATGGCACGCTGGTTGCTGGGATGCACAAAAGCTTACTGGCAACCCTCGCAAGGTGAGGCAGCTCTGATGCATGGCCCCTCCACCACACCAGTGGATCCTATTCTGCTGGAATGGGTGGCAGAGGCATTCCACTTTGTCTTTTGGGGTGGTCGGAATCTGAATCTTTACCTCAACAATGCAGCAGAGAGGTGATCTTTCTCAGCAACCCTGCCAGGCCTTCCCCTCCGATGCCGCTGTGGTGGTGGTGGAGGTGCCTCTGGTGCTTTGTGGTTCTTCCCTGACTTGTGCAGCTGCCAGCTTCAAGGCTTCCTGGACACAGCTGTCAGTGTCAACTTTTGCAGCCTCAGGCTCATCTAAAAAGCTCATTTTTGAAGCGGGGGTCAATGAAACAAGCCATGTGCATGACTATCTTTGCCTTATCTGTCCCTTTTCATCTCCTTGGTCAGGGATGGCTCTGTATCCTTTTCTACCAGAACATCACAGGTGGTGTGGTCCAGGACAGGCTTGATGGCTGACAGTGTCGCTTGTGTGTCTGAAGCAAGTGCATCTGTAAACTTGCTCAGAGGTTCAAGGAGCTGGCACAGTCGCTCCATGACACTTATGTCGGCATCAGATGCCATGTTCCTCTTTCTCCAGCCAGTGTCACACAGACTGGCTGCTGTTGGCTGAGGAAACGCTCAAGCATCCCATCGGGTCACCACATCATGGAACAGAGCGTTCTGTGGCATGTTGAGGGCACCTTGCTTTTCTCTCAATTCTCTCCTTCTCTTCCAGCTCCGTGAGAAGCCTTGGACCAGATGACGGCAGGCCTTGAGTGCTGTGTCAACTCTCTGAATTTTCAGGGCCTTTGAGATGGCCAGGTTAAAAATATGACCGAAGCACACAAGTCACAGATCTGGGAACTCTTCAAAAGCCTTGATCATGTTTGTTGCATTGTCTATGGTTATGCAGACCAGGTCTTTCTTGTTTATCCCCCACTTTTCCAGCATATTATCAAAAAACTCTGTTGTGAGCCGAGTGATCTGGGAAGAACTGTTTCCAGGCAGTTTGATTCCAGTTGCTTGTCTGGAGTGAGTTAATGGATAGTGAAGCTGATGTAGCGTTGACCACCCCCACTTTCACTGGTCCAGAGGTCAGTAGATGCAGCAAACCACCTTGAGCCAAACTTTTTCCAACATCAGCTTTAACCTGGTTGTACAGGTTTGGGATTTGTCTTGGAAAATAATGTTCATGATGGCACTTTGTAGTGAGGCACGGCAGCCTCAGAAAGCCAGGCCTCTCAACAATTTGAAATGGCATCATGTCAATATGAAAGGGCTGCAGTCCTGCCTTTTTAAATACTTGCTCGAGTGTCTGTGTCACAACTGTAGAGGAGGGACCCATAGCATCACTGTGTTTGCCTGCTGCACGCCCACTCTGTAAACAAGGGAGTTGCAAATGTATTATTATTATTGGTGTTATACTGTAAGTATTATTCACACACACACACAGTCTATCTTCTGTGTTGCATTTGAGTGTATGCAATGACCCCATGCACAATTGACATAAATACAAATGAGTCTTAAGGCAGTGATAGCAATGAGCCTTCTATAGGACTCTATAGTGTTTCTCCTGTTTGAACACTTTTACAACCAAGTCGACGACTGACGGATTTTAAATGAACAAAATATGTTGGTTGAGTGACTAAACTGCATAACGTGTTATCGTGTGCAATGGATGAATAGAGTCTGCAGACACACAACGCATACAGCAGCAGAACAACGTGTAGTGTTTTTACAAGAGTAGGTAACACTGAAAGCTTCAGTTTACATTATTGACCAGCTATTAGCAAGTTAGACAGACAAACCGTGAGTTTTTCAAACCAAGGTAATCAAACACGGTTTTAACAATTTGAAACGGTAATAGTAACCATTGGGAATTTTCCCATGGAACGGTAACCGTTTCATCCCTAAGGGAGACTATGTATTGGTGTTGAGCACAGCCAAAGGAAAGGGGAAATGGTTGGTGCTTCAGAATGTCTGTTCCTTCAGTTGCAGCATTGGCCATCTCTATACCACCCAAAAACATCCCACATAAACAAATATGTTTATCATATACTGTATACTCTAGTATCCCTCGATCGTGTAGTGCTTCCTATAGACATTTGTGGAATACTGTAAAATACTGTACTAGTCATTGTAACGGTTTTCTTTAGGTGAAGGAGAGTCGGACCAAAATGCAGCGTGGTATTCTTGATACATATTTCATAAAGAAGAAAACAATACAAAAACAACAAACGTAACGTGAAAACCTATACAGCCTATCTGGTGACAACAAACACAGAGACAGGAACAATCACCCACCAAACACTCAAAGAATATGGCTGCCTAAATATGGTTCCCAATCAGAGACAACGATAAACACCTGCCTCTGATTGAGAACCACTCCAGACAGCCATAGACTATGCTAGAAACCCCTACTATAATACAAACCCAATACCTAACAAAAAAAAACAAGACAAAACACACCACATACAAAACCCATGTCACACCCTGGCCTGACCAAATTAATAAAGAAAACACAAAATACTAAGACCAGGGCATGACAGTCATGTAATTCTTACTTTGGAATATTGCAGTATACTGGAGAATAGTATACTATACAGTATATTGTATCCCTCAAACTTGTAGTGCTAACTATACACTTTTGTAGTATACTGTGTAGAATAGTATACTACACACTGTACTATCCCTCGACCACATAGTGCTTACTTTAGGATTTTAAGATCGATTTGACTGCTAGCTTTATTTATGCTGATTTGATTCGAAAGTGCTGTCATTGGGGAGCTCATGCTGGGGATTACCTCTGAGTTTTACCCTCGATCGAGTAGTCCTTAATATAGAATGTTGTAGTATACTGTATAATATTATACTCCACACTGTAATATCCCTTGATTGACTGTTTAAAAAGAATACAACCACACGTGAATACAATTAATTTAGAAATGTTTCAAGAATAATACAAAGTTAATGTATTTCCTTTGTGGTCTTAGTTCAAACATGTTACCCATTTACAGCTAACGCACATGAAGCAATACTATTATATACTATGTTCTAAATACCACAGTATTCACTAGTGTTTTTTGCAGACTTTGTAGTATACTAGTGTTTACTTTAGTGTTTTTACAGAAATTACTAGTATACGATAGTATTCACTAGTGTATTGCAGATATTACTGTAGTATACTTTAGTATCCACTGTAGTGTTTTGTGGACATGACTAGTATACCGTAGTAACACCTGTCAACTAGGGTTTGCTAAAATGTCTCAACTACCAGACAACCCCAGTTACTGTTTAATGAGGGGAACACCTCAACCAGACACAGGTTCTTGACAGACCAACTATTGAGTTGGGTCAACAGTTCTGAGAAATGCAACGACCAGACAACACCTTTAGAAAGACTATCAAATGTTTATTAGAGTTGTAATATGTTAAAATTAGACACATTCTAGCTAGGTCCATTAAAGGGAAACAGTACAGAGTCAGATATAAAGAACAAGCTACATTTTATTTAAGCTTAGAGGATTAGGTTGACTTGTTTGACACACATAAATAACACATTAACAAAAGTACACCAAAATTACTTAGATCTGTTTCTTCCAATAGATGGCTTTCTGATATACAACAGTGCTTTCACAGAGCTTTAGCTGACCAAGTTCACAAGATGACCAAAAACTGTGATAAACAATACTGTTCTACTGATGGTTAAAAAAAAAAAAGTTAACCACTGTATTTACATAAACAGATATTTTAGAAATACAAATGACTTCACTTAGACAGTCACCTTATTGGAAAAGGGCTCTGCCAAAAAACTACCTGGACCTCATACCAGCAAAACCTCTCCAAACAAACCAACTGAAAACAAAAGGGCATTATTACAGTGGATTTATATGACATCTTGAATATTGTCACATTTAATAAACTCAGTAGCTATGTTTTCATTAACTTGTCCAGTGATTTTTGTTGCATTTTAGAAAGTTGATATAGATGCAACAATTGTCTGCCAGGGTTAGTTTCCATTGAACCATCTTGTGTCAATGGAAACAACTGGAGGTAATGTCACACCAACAAAAAATTGAAAATGTAGTGTTCAATAAAAATGTAGTGTTTCCATTGCACATTAATAAATTGGTGACCTATATGCCTGTCCAAATATTTCATGTAGACTGCGAAAGCCAGCATGGATAGAATGTACTAGACTAATATTTGCCATTCTCTAATATATTCATATTCTCATGCGCCACCGTATCATGGTCTGTGCCATGGTGAAACTTGTGTTCCTGTAGATCTGAAGTAATCGGATGGTGAAACTTGCCAGCCAACTTGAAAAGCAAGGCGAAGCAATTCGGGAAAGTTAGAACAATCGTTGCCCTGCAATGAAAACACTTATTTTTTTATTTTCTTGGTTTTGCAGGCAGTTGCCATTTAGAATAGCGCATATAGTTGCGTGATTAGCCTACATTACGTGCCCGGCATAACTTCAGAAGTATTCGGAAATCATTTATTTGAAAAAAAAATCATTCTGCCATTTGTTGCAATACATTTTGACAAAATCCATCCCTGTCGAATGGATAAAATGTTTTTGAGCTTTTAAAATGTCCCCTACATCTACTGTCTCCATTAGATATGTCGCAATTTTTTGTTGTTGTTGCGACATTGCTTTTGTGGAATCACCCTGGATCAATGGAAACCTGCCTACTGATGGTCGAACAACACATCCCATTCAGAACAATCGACAACGCCCCAAATATTATTTCAAGACAGCACGGTAGCCAGAAGTGGTTGCTTACAGAAATGATTGACAGTTGGTCGGCTTTGTTTGGAGTATGGTTGATCTAAAAGGAAAGGTGGGAATAACAGCAATGAACATATATAATTCATTGATTGTTTAAACTTCTTATGGCTGAGATACCGCTAAGGGGATCAATATGACAACAGCCAGTGAAAGTGCAGGGTGCCAAATTCAAACATAAATCTCATAATTAAAATTCCTCAAACATACAAGTATTTCACACCATTTTAAAGATACACTTCTTGTTAATCCCACCACAGTGTCCGATTTCAAATAGGCTTTACAACGAACGCACCACAAACGATTGTCAGGTCAGAGCCAAGTCACAGAAAAACACAGCCATTTTTCCAGCCGAAGAGTGGAGTCACAATAATCAGAAATAGAGAGAGAATTAATCACTAACCTTTCATGATCTTCATCAGATGACACTCATAGGACTTCATGTTACACAATACATGTATGTTTTGTTCGGTAAAGTTCATATTTATATTTTTTAAAATCCCAGTATACATTGGCGCGTTATGTTCAGTAGTTCCAAAAACATCCGGTGATTTTGCAGAGAGCCACATCAATTTACAGAAATACTCATCATAAATGTTGATGAAAATACAAGTGTTATACAGTGCCTTGCGAAAGTATTTGGCCCCCTTGAACTTTGCGACCTTTTGCCACATTTCAGGCTTCAAACATAAAGATATAAAACTGTATTTGTTTGTGAAGAATCAACAACAAGTGGGACACAATCATGAAGTGGAACGACATTTATTGGATATTTCAAACTTTTTTAACAAATCAAAAACTGAAAAATTGGGCGTGCAAAATTATTCAGCCCCTTTACTTTCAGTGCAGCAAACTCTCTCCAGAAGTTCAGTGAGGATCTCTGAATGATCCAATGTTGACCTAAATGACTAATGATGATAAATACAATCCACCTGTGTGTAATCAAGTCTCTGTATAAATGAACCTGCACTGTGATAGTCTCAGAGGTCAGTTAAAAGCGCAGAGAGCATCATGAAGAACAAGGAACACACCAGGCAGGTCCGAGATACTGTTGTGAAGAAGTTTAAAGCCGGATTTGGATACAAAAAGATTTCCGAAGCTTTAAACATCCCAAGGAGCACTGTGCAAGCGATAATATTGAAATGGAAGGAATATCAGACCACTGCAAATCTATCAATCCTCTCAAGCTCTGTCAGGTTGGATGGGGAGCATTGCTGCACAGCTATTTTCAGGTCTCTCCAGAGATATTAGATCGGGTTCAAGTCCAGGCTCTGGCTGGGCCACTCAGACATTGAGACTTGTTCTGTAGTCACTCTTGCGTTGTTTTGGCTGTGTACTTAGGCTTGTTGTCCTGTTGGAAGGTGAACCTTTACCTCAGTCTGAGGTCCTGAGCGCTCTGGAGCAGGTTTTCATCAAGGATCTCTCTTTCTCTTTGCACCGTTCATCTTTCCTTCGATCCCGACTAGTTTCCCAGTCCCTGCCACTGAAAAACATTCCCACAGCTTCTTCACCGTAGAGATGGTGCCAGGTTTCCTCCAGACATGACACTTGTTATTCAGGCCAAAAATGATCTGAGAGTCCTTTAGGTTTCTCTTGTCAAACCCCAAGCGGGCTGTCATGTACCTTTTTACCCTCGGAGTGGCTCCCGTCTGTCCAATATACAATAAAGGCCTGATTGGTGGAGTGCTGCATAGATTGTTGTCCTTCTGGAAGGTTTTCCCATCTCCACAGACGTACTCTGGAGCTCTGTCAGAGTGACCATCAGGTTCTTGGTCACCTCCCTGACTAAGGCCCTTCTCCCCCAATTGCCCAGTTTGGCTGGGCGGCCAGCTCTAGGAAGAGTCTTGGTGGTTCCAAACTTCTTCCATTTAAGAAAGATGGAGGCCACTGTGTTCTTAGACCTTCAATGCTGCAGAAATGTTTTGGTACCCTTCCCCAGTTCTGTAACTTGACATAATCCTGTCTCGGAGCTCTATGGAAGATTCCTTCGACCTCAATGGCTTGGTTTTTGCCCTGACATGAACTGTCAACTTTGGGACTTTATATAGACAGGTGTGTGCCTTTCCAAATCATGTCCAATCAATTGAATTTACCACAGGTGGACTCCAATCAACTTAAGTAGATACTACATTTCTACAAAACAGTTTTTGCTTTGTCATTATGGGGTATTGTGTGTAGATTGAGGGATTTCAGAATGCTTTCAGAATGCACTGTATATCATCAGACAACCAATAATACAGTTTGTGGTGCAACGTGGCGTTGATGGATGGAGCGAGACATGATGTCCCAGATGTGCTCAATTGGATTCAGGTCTGGGGAACGGGCGGGCCAATCATAGCATCAATGCCTTCCTTTTGCAGGAACTGCTGACACACTCCAGCCACATGAGATCTAGCATTGTCTTGCATTAGGAGGAACCCAGGGCCAACCGCACCAGCATATGGTCTCACAAGGGGTCTGAGGATCTCATCTCGGTACCTAATGGCAGTCAGGCTGGCGAGCACATGGAGGGCTGTGCACCCCCCCCCAAAGAAATGCCACCCCACACCATGACTGACCCACCCCACACCATGACTGACCCACCGCCAAACCGGTCAAGCTGGAGGATGTTGCAGGCAGCAGAACGTTCTCCACAGCGTCTCCAGACTCTGTCACGTCTGTCACATGTGCTCAGTGTGAACCTGCTTTCATCTGTGAAGAGCACAGGGCACCAGTGGCAAATTCGCCAATCTTGGTGTTCTCTGGCAAAGGCCAGACGTCCTGCACGGTGTTGGGCTGTAAGCACAACCCCCACCTGTGGACGTCGGGCCCTCATACCACCCTCATGGAGTCTGTTTCTGACCGTTTGAGCAGACACATGCACATTTGTGGCCTGCTGAAGATCATTTTGCAGGGCTCTGGCAGTGCTCCTCCTGCTCCTCCTTGCAGAAAGGCGGAGGTAGCGGTCCTGCTGCTGGGTTGTTGCCCCCCTACGGCCTCCTCCACGTCTCCTGATGTACTGGCCTGTCTCCTGGTAGCGCCTCCATGCTCTGGACACTACGCTGACAGACACAGCAAACCTTCTTGCCACAGCTCGCATTCATGTGCGATCCTGGATGAGCTGCACTACCTGAGCCACTTGTGTGGGTTGTAGACTCCGTCTCATGCTACCACTAGAGTGAAAGCACTGCCAGCATTCAAAAGTGACCAAAACATCAGCCAGGAAGCATAGGAACTGAGAAGTGGTCTGTGGTCACCAACTGCAGAACCACTCCTTTATTGGGGGTGTCTTGCTAATTGCCTATAATTTCTACCTGTTGTCTATTCCATTTGCACAACAGCATGTGAAATTTATTGTCAATCGGTGTTGCTTCCTAAGTGGACAGTTTGATTTCACAGAAATGTGATTGACTTGGAGTTACATTGTGTTGTTTAACTGTTCCCTTTATTCTTTTAGCAGTGTACATACCCATATAGTGGCATACGCTACAGTATTCAGACAATCATAAATACTTATGACTTGAAGTCACATATATGATCAAAGAGGGTCATTTCAAATACTATATTTATGATTGTCTGATATGTACATTACCCCCCCAGCAATCTCCTTTCCAAATTTAACACAAAAACATGCACATTTAGATGCATTTATGTGACAGTATGTTTCATAAGTTAATAAAGTGGATCTAGAATACCATCAGAAGTACAGTATTTGTCAGTGTTTTTGGGCATCTTGTGAACTTGTTCAGCTGAATCTCTGTGAAAACATTTTTTTTTTCCAGAAAGCTATCATGAACCTGTGTATAACATTCAAAATTGGAATAAAAAATATAGAATTTCGTAAGATGTTGTCTGGTCTGTTGCATTGCTCAAACTGTTGACCCAACTCAATCAGTGGCCTGTCACGAACCTGATGTGATTGAGGTGTTCTCCTCATTAAACAGTAGGTGTAGTCTGGTAGTTGTGACATTTTGGCTAACCCTAGTCGGCAGGTGTTACTACAATATACTACTGTCATGTCTGCAAAAACACGACAGTAAATACTACAATATTCACTACTGTTTTTGCGGACTTCAGTCCTTAGCACTACATTAAAGTCTGCAAAAATACTACAGTGAATGCTATAGTATTTAGACCACACTATAATATAGTATTTTTATATGGGATAGTTCAAATGGCTACAGAGGACATACTGTACTTAAGGTCAATGTTAATGTGACTTATGTAAAGTCGGGTCATGTTTATACACGTCACTGCACATGCATAAACACACTCAGTGGCCAGTTTATAAGGTACACCAGCCTGTTTGCTCCTACAGACAGTGAGTCACGTGACCATGGCTTGCCATATAAAGCAGGCATCAAGGCATTCAGTTACTGTTCGATTGAATGTTAGAATGGGCAAAGTGAATGACCTAATCCACTTTGAGGGTGGTATGATCGTTAGTGCTAGTTGTGCCGGTTCCTGTATCTCAGAAACACCCAGCATCCTGGGCTTTTCATGCACGACAGTGTCTAGGGTTTAGTGAGAATGGTGCAACAAACAAAAAACATCCAGTGGGCAAAAACAGTTTGTTGATTTGGTCAAAGGATAACGGCGCAGTACAACAGTGGTGTGCGGAACGACATTTTGGAACACACAACTCGTCAGTCCTTCTCACGGATGAGCTATTGCAGCAGACAACCACACCGGGTTCCACTCCTATCAGCTTAAAACAAGAATTTGCTCCAATGGGCACATGATCAACAACACTGGATAATTAAGGAGTGGAAAAACATTATCAAATCCGTCGAATCCCGGTTCCTGTTGCGCCATGCTGATGGCAGAGTCAGGATTTAGCGTAAGCAACATGAGGCCATAAACACATCCTGCCTGGTGGCAACTGTACAGGCTGAGGGTGTAATGGTGTGGGTAATGTTTTCCTGGCATGCAATAGGTCCCTTGATACCAATTGAGCAATGTGTCCATGCCCCCAGAGAATTCAGGCTGTTCTAGGGGGCAAAGGAGGGTCTGACTCTGTACTAGATGAGTGTACCTAATAAACTTTCCACTGGGTGTATAGCTTTTTGAAACATGTTTATGCATGTTGCTTAACTTGTAGTGGCATGATAAGATACTGCACTAACCCAAAGACTTGCACATTAAAGCATTTTAGTTCCCATACTTAATTCTGGGTGCACTAACATTCGATGAGAACTGTTTGAGGCTGATAAATGCTTTCAACAGAATGGTGAGCTATATGGAGTCTGAAAGCCTAGTTAATGTTATCTGTGTAGTGTGTGGAACAGCTGGAATGTTTGGTCTCTGATATTGTGTAGAACTGTCCCGTCCAGGGCACAGCTGAGCTTTTTGGTCTTTGTAGTAGGGACAAGTGAACTGCTCATTCAGTCAATGTTATGTAACGCTATTATGTCTATTTAATTCTGATATGGACATTACCCCCCAGCAATGTCCCTTCCCACTTTAACGCTTCTATTTCTAAACACATAAACATGCACATTTAGCTATTTGTGCATTTGTGACTATGTTTCATAACAGTGAGTAAAGTAGATCTTGAATGCATAAGAAAGACAACTGAAAAGCTTTAGGCAAACAGCTCATAATACGTATATTCCAATGTAAAAATAAAAAAGACACTTCAGTGTACAAATTTGTGCATTGTACTAACATAGAAAGTTTTTTTTACACACCTTTGACCATTTGATTCATGGAATTTATAAGAAAAGTGTTAATCAGATGATTAACCATTCTGCTTTTGTGTCTCTCTATCCCGACAGACAGTGAGATGGTGCCTCTCGACTGCCTGCATCCTCACTCCTTCACCGTGACCCACCAGGCGTCCTTATGGCGGGACCCAGACGACCCTCGCCTTTCTATCAGACTGTGTGACCTTCGCCACCAGCACAAGGAGGAAGAGGAGCGCCTGCACCCCCTTAGTTCCACCTCCTGTTCCATCCCCCAGAACTCCCTCAACTCCCAGCAGTGCTCCCTGCTCCCCTCGCTCCTTGACAGCGATCTCCACTTCCACCCACTCCGAGGTGCCAACGTCAAAGCCCTCGATGAGAACACGGTGACCCGGGGCGTGGAGCACCGCAGCGGTGATGAGAGGACCTTGGTGTTCACCAGCCGGCCACTGTGTTGTGGAGAGAGTGTGTTTGTAAAAGTGACCAAGGCGGGTGGCACTCGTCTCGGGTCACTCTCCTACGGCGTGACGTCGTGCGACCCGGCCGGGCTTCGGCCCAATGACCTGCCATACAGCCCGGAGTCTCTGGTCGACCGCAAGGAATTCTGGGCGGTGTGTCGGGTAGGGACGCCCCTGCATAACAGTGATATCCTGTGTTTCGTGGTGAACGTGGAGGGGGAGGTATTTCTGAGCCTCAATGGGATCAACGCGGGGATGCAGGTGTGTGTGGACAACTCCAGGCCTCTATGGATGTTCTTTGGTCTGCATGGAGACGTTACACAACTCAGGATCCTAGGTGAGTTCATTGGAGGGTTTGTGACACTGAACGGTTTTGTACAATTGTTATGATAATACAATACATAATTCTGTTAAACTCATGTCAGAGTTAAGGGATTATGACAAGTGCATCAAGTGAAATTCCAGTATAAACTAAGGCTTCATTATGTGTTAATACGTGTATGTGTTAATATGTGTTAATACAACGCTAATCTGTTTTCATAAAGTCAGCCTCATGTAATCGACTCTAGCAAATACATCATATTCATCTTTGTTGTTTAACTGAAAATGGTGAGACTTTTCAGATAAAGTATTTTTTCCCGATTTAAGAAACAACTTCAGTGGATGATCCTTGAATGGCCTGTGGAAGATAGATGCCTATGTACCAAAGTAATTCAATTATAGGAAAGACGATAGTTTAGGTTTTGATTGGCCAATGCATTTTAAAAGGGAATTTTTTCCCCCCTCTTTTCTCGTTCAATATCCATATTCCGGAACGTCATTTTGGACCACCGCTGAGAACTCCATTCCCATTTTGTCACCAGATGGCACCGAGATCGGTCAGCTAGTTTTTTTGCTAAAAAAAGGGGGTTGCATTTATTTGCATCATCCAATAGGCACTTTTTGAAATGGCCTCTGAGAAATGGGGAATCCGATTAGTCTGGATAGAACGGTATTTCTTAATCCTTGTCCTGTGGACCCAAAGGCGTACACGTTAGCAATGGCTGAAGGTCTTCACTTGAATGGGAACTGCTATGGTTGGTTGCGGCTGTAAGTTTGGCTTTTGCAAATTTCAAAATACAATCACATGAAAAAATTTACAGTTTGGAAAGTAAAATGCTGTCTTTACTAAATGTGTAATATTAACATTTGATGAATAAAATATTTAATCAGCCTTCCTCAAATGAAGGGGATGATGACACAATCTTTGTGAGAGGAAGGGTATCTGATTTAATTGGTCTTCAACTCTTGGCTCAGTCATTTCATTCAGGGTAAGTGGAGTTGGCCTTGAGTTAGCCTGTCCAAGAGCAGGTTAGTTCTGAAGGATTTGTTGCCATAGAAATGTACCTGGCTAAAAGGTGAGCTACTTTCATGGTACTGGTTAACCCAAGTTGAACTGTTTGTGAGTCTATAGAAGCATTGCCTCTATAGCTAATACCGGACACACATTCATTCTTCAATCTGCAGTCTCCTAAACTCCTGACTCCATTTAATGCCAAGATGTTTATTTATTTTGTATTATACTTTTGTAATGCTTTTTGTGCCGTGGATCATAATTAGTCTATCAGGTTGCTTGATCCTCGTAATGTTACGTGGAAAATACAACTAATGGAACACAGAATTAAATGTATATCATACTCGCACAAAACCAGTTATTTTTCGTATTTGCATTTCATTTCTTGCAGGTACTTTAGAGCCCACTGAATGTCCATCTTATGTTCGCTAACGTTAGCTTGAAACAATTAGTGTTTACCTTTCCACAACACAGAGTCGATAAGGGATTTGTCCATGTGTTTGCGTACAGCTGACAGTAGGTAAACTCAGCATCACAACAAACAGGAGGAGGGGCAGACAGGGGGTAGCGACGTCCAATTATGATGTATTCATCTCCATGTCCATTGACACAAACTCCGTACATGGCTGTGTTGCAGCTCGAGAATCGGGATGTTAGATTGCTCAGTGGATTTATTTTTGATTAAAAAATCAGGCCCTATTCATTTCTGCGTACTTTAACTCAGATCTTGTACCTGCGTACATGGGTAGAGAATTGCGTAGTTGTGCATGTTGGCAGGTCTGCTCTCTGTAGCCGTCTTCTCAGTCCCACCGCTACAGCACTGTGCACCCAGTCACCCCCAACAAGCTTATCTCTGTGTCATTCATTCACACACATACAGACACAGAGGAGACATAACGCTATCTACAAACAATTAATAAACCAATCAGTAATTAGGAATTGATGATTCATCATAATGAGATGGTGAGAACTGAATGACTCTTAAGTTCTTCAGGCCTTTGCAGACTGCATGATTTAGCCAGGCTGATAAGTGTGACGTGATCATGGTAAAACACTGAATGTGACGTACAGGCAAAGGCCTTTAGCATCACTGACATAGTTGTACTGTAGCATGATGTCAAAAACAGATGGAGACATGCTCGCCTTTCTGTGCCTTGACAGTTTTCAATTTTATGTATTTTATTTTCTGGTGCCCACAACAAGGCAGACCGGTCCAGTATATTACCCTCTAGCAGTCTCAAATAATGGTTACATTAGCTACATTAGCTTGTAACACTGTTCACTACATTCGACAAACTTGGACAATAACAAAGGGGCACAATTTTACATCATCCCATATTACAGTACACTCCATTAGGCCCCATTAACTTCCATTAGCCCGCTGTGTGTTGCACCTGGAACTGATGCCAGTCAGTGGGTATGCCCGGTCTGTGAGTGTTCTTCCACCAGTGCAGGTGGTCCTGTTCATTGATGGCCATGAGTGCTGTGGAACTCATTATACACAGCCTTCACACTGGGAGAGAGAAGGAGAGAGGAAAAAAGGGGGAGATAGAAAGCTAGAAAGGGGTGGGGGAATGAGAGATCAGGGCATGACAGAAATGATCAGTGAGAGATGAGCTAAAAAAAAGACATCCACACACACTCCTGGTAACAGTCTGACTGCAGGTTGTAGCCTACCTCATTGTTGGTGATGTCTGATGCTTATCCTCTTCCTCTCCTCCTGTGATTGGTCAGATACCCAAACTCCTCCATGTACAGTGCCTTGCGAAAGTATTCGGCCCCCTTGAACTTTGCGACCTTTTGCCACATTTCAGGCTTCAAACATAAAGATATAAAACTGTATTTTTTTGTGAAGAATCAACAACAAGTGGGACACAATCATGAAGTGGAACGACATTTATTGGATATTTCAAACTTTTTTAACAAATCAAAAACTGAAAAATTGGGCGTGCAAAATTATTCAGCCCCCTTAACCTTTCTGATCTCCCCATCCCGGATCCGGGTTCGTGAATACAGACTCAAGCTCATTACCATAACGCAACGTTAACTATTCATGAAAATCGCAAATGAAATGAAATAAATATGCTAGCTCTCAAGCTTAGCCTTTTGTTAACAACACTGTCATCTCAGATTTTCAAAATATGCTTCTCAACCATTGCAAAACAAGCATTTGTGTAACAGTATTGATGGCTAACGTAGCATTTAGCATTAACATTCAGCTGGCAACATTTACACAAAAAAACAGAAAAGCATTCAAAAAAATCATTTACCTTTGAAGAACTTCAGATGTTTTCAATGAGGAGACTCTCAGATAGCAAATGTTCAGTTTTTCCTGAAAGATTATTTGTTTAGGACAAATCGCTCCGTTTTCTGCGTCACGTTTAGCTATGAAAAAAACCCTGTATCCAGGATTGTGTAAATCTATCAGCAAGCTCATTAGCATAACACAACGTTAACTATTTATGAAAATCGCAAATGAAATGAAATAAATATGCCATCTCTCAAGCTTAGCCTTTTGTAAACAACACTGTCATCTCAGATTTTCAAAATATGCTTCTCAACCATAGGAAAACAATAATTTGTGTAAAAGTAGCTAGCTAGAGTTAGCATTTCGCGTTAGCATTTAGCGTTAGCATTAGCGTTAGCATCCAGCACGCAACATTAACAAAAACATAAAAGCCTTCAAATAAAATCATTTACCTTTGAAGAACTTCTGATGTTTTCAATGAGGATACTCTCAGTTAGATAGCAGATGCTCAGTTTTTCCAAAAAGATTCCTTGTGTATTAGAAATAGCTCTGTTTTATACATCACATTTGGCCACCAAAAAAAATCCATAAATTCAGTCCTCAAAACGCAAACTTTTTTCCAAATTAACTCCATAATATCGACTGAAAACATGGCAAACGTTGTTTAGAATCAATCATCAAGGTGTTTTTCACATATCTCTTCATTGATACATCGTTCTTGGACACATGCTTTCTCCCCTGAATCAAATGGTAAAGTGGAAGCAGCTGGCAATTGCGCACCGAATTCGACGCAGGACACCAGGCGGACACTTGGGAAATGTAGTCTCTTATGGTCAATCTTCCAATGATATGCCTACAAATACGTCACAATGCTGCTAAGACCTTGGGCGAACGACAGAAAGTGTAGGCTCATTCGTTGCGCAATCACAGCCATATAAGGAGAGAATGGAAAACAGAGCTTCAGAAATTCTGCTAATTCCTGGGTGATGCATCATCTTGGTTTCGCCTGTAGAATGAGTTCTGGGGCACTTACAGACAAAATCTTTGCAGATTCTGAAACTTCAGAGTGTTTTCTTTCCAAAACTGTCAAGAATATGCATAGTCGAGCATCTTTTCGTGACAAAATATCGCGCTTAAAACGGGAACGTTTTTTATCCAAAAATGAAATAGCGCCCCTAGAGCTCTAAGAGGTTTTAAGTTAATACTTTGTAGCGCCACCTTTTGCTGCGATTACAGCTGTAAGTCGCTTGGGGTATGTCTATCAGTTTTGCACATCGAGAGACTGAAGTTTTTTCCCATTCCTCCTTGCAAAACAGCTCGAGCTCAGTGAGGTTGGATGGAGAGCATTTGTGAACAGCAGTTTTCAGTTCTTTCCACAGATTCTCGATTGGATTCAGGTCTGGACTTTGACTTGGCCATTCTAACACCTGGATATGTTTATTTTTGAACCATTCCATTGTAGATTTTGCTTTATGTTTTGGATCATTGTCTTGTTGGAAGACAAATCTCCGTCCCAGTCTCAGGTCTTTTGCAGACTCCATCAGGTTTTCTTCCAGAATGGTCCTGTATTTGGCTCCATCCATCTTCCCATCAATTTTAACCATCTTCCCTGTCCCTGCTGAAGAAAAGCAGGCCCAAACCATGATGCTGCCACCACCATGTTTGACAGTGGGGATGGTGTGTTGCTTTTACGCCAAACATAACGTTTTGCATTGTTGCCAAAAAGTTCAATTTTGGTTTCATCTGACCAGAGCACCTTCTTCCACATGTTTGGTGTGTCTCCCAGGTGGCTTGTGGCAAACTTTAAACGACACTTTTTATGGATATCTTTAAGAAATGGCTTTCTTCTTGCCACTCTTCCATAAAGGCCAGATTTGTGCAATATACGACTGATTGTTGTCCTATGGACAGAGTCTCCCACCTCAGCTGTAGATCTCTGCAGTTCATCCAGAGTGATCATGGGCCTCTTGGCTGCATCTCTGATCAGTCTTCTCCTTGTATGAGCTGAAAGTTTAGAGGGACGGCCAGGTCTTGGTAGATTTGCAGTGGTCTGATACTCCTTCCATTTCAATATTATCGCTTGCACAGTGCTCCTTGGGATGTTTAAAGCTTGGGAAATCTTTTTGTATCCAAATCCGGCTTTAAACTTCTTCACAACAGTATCTCGGACCTGCCTGGTGTGTTCCTTGTTCTTCATGATGCTCTCTGCGCTTTTAACTGACCTCTGAGACTATCACAGTGCAGGTGCATTTATACGGAGACTTGATTACACACAGGTGGATTGTATTTATCATCATTAGTCATTTAGGTCAACATTGGATCATTCAGAGATCCTCACTGAACTTCTGGAGAGAGTTTGCTGCACTGAAAGTAAAGGGGCTGAATAATTTTGCACGCCCAATTTTTCCGTTTTTGATTTGTTAAAAAAGTTTGAAATATCCAATAAATGTCGTTCCACTTCATGATTGTGTCCCACTTGTTGTTGATTCTTCACAAAAAAAATACAGTTTTATATCTTTATGTTTGAAGCCTGAAATGTGGCAAAAGGTCGCAAAGTTCAAGGGGGCCGAATACTTTCGCAAGGCACTGTAGCAAGGGGTGTAGTGGGTCGCCTCCTTTTCAAAGCGGGGATCACACATGGGGGTGTCACATTGGTGGGAGATGTACACATTATTACACACACCCACGTACATAAATACAAGTTTCCCGTAGAACATCATGTTTTTACAATATTGAGAAAAGCGTAAATGTACAAAAATAGATGGTTATTCTGTACTTACTTTGATTGGTGTTGTACTGTATTTTCAAAGAATGTGTGTGTGTGTATATATATATATATATATGTCAAATTGTATGACTGACAGAAACAAAATAATGCTTTGTAAATTATAGACATTTAATCATAAGACTGAATGGTTTCAAATACTAAATCTACTCATCAAGGACTTTTAAAATAGGATGGCAACTCGGCTGTTTACAGCTAGCGTTAGATAACTAGCTACGAATCGTAGCTAGGGTAAGACCTTGAATGTCTCTCTGAATGATAACATCAACTAGCTAGCTAGGTCAAAGCAATGTATAGCCAGATATGACTATTTCTGGCATAGTCATAAATAGCTAGCTAATTAACTAGGTAGGTATCAAGCGTTATAACTTTTAGGACCTAGAAGAGTTCGCTGACAGGATAAACTATTATTGGTAATGTCAGCTAACAGGATATCCCCTTCGGTCCGGGAGCTAGCTAGCTATCAATGTTCAAATGTTAGGTACAAGCTAGCTAGTTAGGTAGGTATGTTCAATGTCTAACGTTGTTAGACTCAAACAGAACGTTGCATAGAATGATCTGCAAAAAAAACAAGGTCCCCTTTGGTCTGTTTGAGGTTAGCTAGCTAACAGCGTCACTGCCCAGTGACAGTTTCAACAAACAAAGCAAAAACTTTTAAATAATTTATACCGTAACATAATAGCTTGTTAGCAATTTCAGTTCAGACATTCAACACTGGTACAATAATTCAATCTCTTACAATGATGTCACAACGCAAAAGTTTTCCAGGTCGTTGTCTTCTATGGTATTATGGCGGTCCTCAAACAAACGTTAGAGGTGCTTGCCGGCACCTACTGTACTGGAGTGTGCAGTCAATCACAGCGTACAGATGAATCAAAAAAGAAACAAACATTATGAAAAAAGAAACACTCCGACCTAATCCTGTTCTACTAAGAAAATAAAAGAGCCCTACTTACGTCTAACAAATCCTCCCCCATCCTCCAAATCCCTTCCACCCTCCCATCCCTGTCCAACCTAAATAACCCTACACAACAATATTTCTTTCTCTTCCACATATCGGCACTTTCAACACATGCTTTACTGTTTCATCAACCATATACTCCGCACACAAACCATTCACATGCTTGCCAACCAAATGTAATGACCAGTTCAATGTTCAATGTCCTAGGCGCAACCAAACGACATTGAAATGCCGACCCTTGGTCTTGCTGTCCCACCTCTTCTGCCACACGTTTATCATAACGACTTTAATCTTACATTTGCCCTCACCTACTGTACTTCTCCCGGTCGTGCTGTAGGAACTAACTTAACTGTGTATCAGGGTTCCCCAACTGGTGGCCTGTGGGTTGAATTTGAACCACGGGTGGTTTTATTCCGTTTTCTGAGCACAAAAATGTGTATTTGAATCTTCATTGTTGGACATAAAAGATTGTAAAGGCATATGTGATAATTTTACATCATGGATGCTGATTGGACAAGCAGTGTTCCAAGCCGTATTGTATTGGCCGTCACAGGTACACTACCAAATAATCTCTTATCTCAACTCGCACATTATTTCCCCTTGCTTCTAGCCAAGCATTTGGTTTGGTACAGCGGGGGTTAATATATGCCTCCCTTGCCCTCTGCAAAACTCATCAGACTGATGCGAAATCTTCATACTGGCTGTATTTCTGCCTGCTTGAACTGTGAATATGTCTGTGTGCATGCAGGAATACACAGGCACACACACACACACCACAAATGACCGTACACACTCATTCCCTAGCTGTAAGTCCTCTCAGGTGCAGACTAACACATCATGCCCAGTCTTTACACACCATGACAAGCTTAGATAGATGAGGAGGCCTTAGGGGGGAAAACCTGAATACAACTCCCACTTTTTGGTATTGAGGTGCCAGTCCCATGTATCAGAGGCAACAGGGTGATTATAGGACCAACCCATGATAAATAAACACTAGAATAACATGTCATAAATAATGGCTGGCAGGGAAGGGTGCTGTTGCAAATGGGGAATTAATGACAAGATGCATGTGGAGATTTGCGCTCACATTTGCAGTGATTCTCCTGTTTGTAAGTGGATTTTAGGGCCTGGAATTTAAGTAAACTACAATGTTCTACACAGAGAAATTAGGGGGGAAAAGTATTACTTTGAAGATGTTTTACAGGTTGAAAGAAATCAGAACTCTTAAGATGTAGGCCTACATATTTTTCTGGTTTGCAAGCATGTTTAGTACTAGATGTTCATGGCTTTGATACTCTGTAGGAATACTTTTTTTTACAGAGCCTTGCGTCTTTAGGCAATTTATTATTTTGATATGAACATTTCTATATTGCAGAAAACAGCTTGTAAGCACAGATGCGTGTGTGTGTGCTCTATTGTTTTGTTAATAAGCTCTGTTGAGGCCAGGTTATTTGTCATAATGTCCTGAACAACCTGTTCCCCTGGTAGGCTTTGTTTTCTGACCAATTTGTTGTTGAGAATGATTGTGTTTCAATTTGTTTAACTATGTTAGCATAGTGTTTGAGAACAGGTCTTCAAAGACAAATTAAACAAGAAATGTGAAGGAACTAATGGAACTGCTTTGAAATTGCGAGGTAATTTGTCTCCTATCTTTTCCACTCTCCTCTCCTGGGTTGAGTGGGTTATTTCTGTTCTGCGTGGGCCCAGCAGCAGCGTCAGACAGTGTCATCATCCATCGGGGGGGGGGGGGCTCCGCTAGCTGCTTATGATTCCTTCCATATGCATTATGAAAATATAATTGCATCTCGCATTCAGACATCACGGTTTTCACCCACGTCTTACTCTCCTAACGGTGGCCGCCACTCTCTATCTCCTCTCTCTTTCTCTACCTCTTCTTTCTTTCTTTCTTTCTCTCTCCACTCTTATGACTCTGACATCACCACCTCTGAAAGTGGCTCTTGTCCATGGTCGTGTGTTGTTGGATCTGTGAAATGAAGCAGATGGGAGTTCATCACTTTTGCATGATCATGGCGTGTGAATACCTTCATTTTTTCTTGTTTGTATGAGCTCCAAAAGAGTACTTATTTATCTTCATTCCCATTGCAGCTCCACACACACATGCTACTATACATTCATGATAATGAAATCATGGTGTACTGTAAGTACAGTGGCAAACTTCAGATAAGATATAATGCCATTTAGCACACACTATTATCAAATTGACTTAGTCATGGTTTACATATGGGTGGTCCCGGGAATCGAACCTACTATCCTGGCATTGTAAGAACCCTGCTCTACCAACTGAGGTCTGATAAGGTTGTGGTGAAAGGCGCTGTGCATACACTACATCATTGTTACCCAACTCCAGTCCTTGAGTACCCCCAAAAGCACATTTTTGTTGTTGCCCCAAACAAACTGACCTGACTCAACTCATTGAGGGCTTGAGGATTAGTTGACCAGTTGAAAAAGGTGTGCTTTCCCAGGGCTACAACAAAACTGTACTGTTGGGGGTACTCAAGGACTGGAGTTGGGAAACACTGAACCACAGTAGATTTACCTGGGGCCACATGCAGACATCCCAGGCTGCATTGCATACTCCTAGGCCTTCAGATGTTGTCCATTCCAGATAGAGGGGCCAGGAATGCATTCATACGATGGCAGGATCTGAACCCTGTCCTGGATGAAAGGGTTTAGGAATACACATGAAGGGTATCTTTCTGTATGAGCTCCTATTAGAGGTGACCAGGATGTTACCAGACAGCTGTGCAGCCGGTCTGTCACACAGGTCACGTTAAGTAGATAATGATCATATGAGGACGCTTGCAAGCAAACTTGTGTAATTATAGTACTCTACCACAATGTCACTGAACTTGTTGCTAGTAATGCTAGTGATGTATGTGGTTCACACGTTTTAAAGAAGATACTGTATATATGCAAACTTTACATTGATCCACTTGAAACCAAACATGTTTGAGTGTAACCTTGGTTGATACATAACAATAAACAAGTGCTTGACTTGAACTGAAATAGGTGCCGGCATTCTTGTTGGGTGCCTGTACTGTTTGTATTTAGGTGCAGGAGCTCCACAATAATTTTGATATAATATTCTATGTGGATTGAAACTGAGACCCCGCCAGTAAGGGTGGTCCAACTAGATAGAGATGGGAACGTATAGGGGCGCCCCCTTGTCAAGGCTCTATTGTATCAGAGTCACTCAGTTTTAGACTAGATTATGTACATTATTGTCATAGCAATAGGGTTCACGAGAATGTGTTTCAAACTTTCTTTTAAAAAAATGGCCGGTCTCATTGAGTGAAGTACAGCTGTTGCGGTTCTTTTTCACCTTCGGGAGTGAGGTCAGGTATCTATTCCATTTCAGGGAGACTTAGGGTACGGGATATAAAAATAGGGAACAAATGGGGTAATGTGTGGGTTGTGTATGCTTACTGCTTGCAAACTGACGGTGTTGTTTCATTTGGCACATAAGTGATACCAGTGTAAGAGGAGTTTTATGGCAGACATTATGTTTAAACAGGTTTCTAAATTAAAACATCTTATTGGTGGTACTGTTGCCCTCACCATAAAATTATATAATTGGGCCTATATGGATTTCAGGCTCATTTTGTGTCCTATAAACTCTTTGTTTATTATAAAAGGCTAAAATGTTGATACAAAAACATGTCATTGAAATTACAGTCGTTTGTGGAATATTAAGTTTCTACATTGTGTAAAAGCACTACCTATTTAGATGCATTACATTGAAAATTGTACACTGTCTCCTTAAGAGAGTTCAGTTCATCGCTATGATAAGGTCATTGATTTCCTGAAGAAGCTATCCCCACACTGTTCATTCTGTACTGTCTTTGCTATCCCTTTTCCTTTCTTTCTTTTCCCCTAAACATTTGGTTATACTGGTACTCGAGTAACCAGGTTGTTAGTTAGCGAATAATGTTACATGACTGAACAAGGTGTAAACAAATGCCTGTGAGTGGTTTTGGAACAGCCCGTGAAATGGTTTATGAATGTAAGAAATAAGAAAAACATTTCAACAGTTTGTGCTAGAAACAATCAGTTTTCGCTGTATTAATGGTGCAACCATGACAGTAATGAATCTGTACTTCACTTTTATATTTTTTATCTTTATAGGTCACTCAAAAACAATAGTACAATGAAGCCTACTCATTACAAAAATTATTACCTGGCTGATTATTTTTGTAGATGCACGGTGATCCCAAAATAAAATATTGGGTCGGACAGTATAGTATTTCGTAGCATAGACAACCAAAATGGTTGCACTTTAGAGCCCTGTGTGTAAACCCCAAAAAATTGTGCCATTAAGATATAGTCCACTAGGTCTGTGGATTTGGAAATGTCATAGCTATTCTGCTCTGATGCCAATAGGAGGGCTGATGCCAAATAGGGCTGCCGGTGCTGCTGTTCAGAATGGATGGATATGGCACAGGACAGACACTGCCATGGCCAGTGGGATTGCAAATGTGGTGGTGGTGGGGGGGGGGGGCACTTCTTGGTGAGACTACAATACCTCAAGGGCTCCTGATTCACTTATAGATGCACGCAAATGCAACCATACATACTGTAGACTGGGGTCCGGGGACACAACTGATTGGCTCAACTGATTGGCTCAAACGCATGAAGAAGGAAAACAAATTAAGTAACTTTTAACAAGGCACATCTGTTCATTGAAATGCATTCCAGGTGACTACCTCATGAAGCTGGTTGAGAGAATGCCAAGAGTGCAAAGCTGTCATCAAGGCAAAGGGTGGCTATTTTGAAGAATCTCAAATATAAAATGTATTTTGATTTGTTAAACACTTTTGTGGTTACTACATGATTCCATGTGTGTTATTTCATTGTTTTGATGTCTTCACTGTTATTCTAAAATGTAGAAAATAGTGAATAAAGAAAAAACATATTTGACAGGTACTGTATATATAAACAAACAACTTTAGAGGGGGCCATACAATGCAATGTGATATAATTAATCTGCAATATAGCCAACAGACTATCAGAGATTATCATGAAATAGACACAAATTACTTATTCCAATTTGTGTCTACCACAACATTTCTTCATAACACATTTGTGTCCAGTACACGACTTTCTTGATGTGGCTAACGTTAGCTAGGTGGTTAATGTTAGCTAGGCTAAGGGTTAAGGTTAGGGGTTAAAGTTCTGTATGAGAGTCAGGGGTCAGTCTGACTTATGGAGATATACAGTTGATCTCGGAAGTTTCTATACACCTTATCCAAATACATTTAATCTCAGTTTTTCACAATTCCTGACATGTAATCCTAGTGAAAATTCTCTGTTTTAGGTCAGTTAGGATCGCCACTTTATTTTAAGAATGTGAAATGTCAGAATAATAGTAGAGAGAATGATTTATTTCAGCTGTTATTTCTTTCATCACATTCCCAGTGGGTCAGAAGTCTACATACACTCAAATATTATTTGGTAGCATTGCCTTTAAATTGTTTAACTTGGGTCAAACGTTTCGGGTAGCCGTCCACAAGCTTCCCACAATAGTTGGGTGAATTTTGGCCCATTCCTCCTGACAGAGCTGGTGTAACTGAGTCAGGTTTGTAGGCCTCCTTGCTCGCACACACTTTTTCAGTTCTGCCCACACATTTTCTATAGGATTGAGGTCAGGGCTTTGTGATGGCCACTCCAATACCTTGACTTTGTTGTCCTTATTAAGCAATTTTGTGTACAACTTTGGAAGTATGCTTGGGGTCATTGTTCATTTGGAAGACTAATTTGCAACCAAGCGTTAACTTCCTGACTGATGTCTTGAGATGTTGCTTCAATATATCCACATCATTTTCCTTCCTCATGAGCCATCTAAAATGCCTTAAGGACAACAAAGTCAAGGTATTGGAGTTGCCATCACAAAGCCCTGACCTCAATCCTGTAGAACATTTGTGGACGGAACTGAAAAAATGTGTGCAGCTAGGAGGCCTACACACCTGACTCTGTTACACCAGCTCTGGAATAGGCCAAAATTCACCCAACTTATTGTGGAAAGCTTGTGGAAGGCTACCCAAAACATTTGACCCAAGTTAAACAATTTAAGGCAACGCTACCAAATACTAATTGGGTGTATGTAAACTTCTGACCCACTAGGAATGTGATGAAAGAAATCAACTCTGAAATAAATCATTCTCTCTACAATTATTTTGACATTTCACAGACTTAAAATAAACTGGTGATCCCAACTGACCTAAAAAATGAATTTTTAAATGTCAAGAGTTGTAAAAAACTGAGTTTAAATGTATTTGGCTTAGGTGTATGTAAACTTCCGTCTTCAACTGTAAATAGAACATATAAAAAAACATAAATGGATAGCACACAATCATAGATTGTATGATAGATAGATAGATTGTATGCTATCCATTTATCCATGTATCCTCTGACATGCGCTGTCAACTGTGGGACCTTATTTAGATAGTTGTGTGCCTTTCCAAATCATGTCCCATCAATGGAACTTACCACCGATGGACTCCAATCAAGTTGTAGAAACATCTCAAGGTTGATTAATGGAAACAGGATGCACCTGAGCTAAATGTTGAGTCTCATAGGAAAGGGGCGGAATACTAAAAAAAAAATATATATATACTGTTTTTGTTTTATAAGTATGCAAAAAAGTCTAAACCTATTTTTACTTTATCATTATGGGGTATTGTGTATAGATTGAGGATTTTTATTTATTGAATAAAACATTTTACAAGCCTGTAACGTAACAAAATGTGGAAAAAGGAAGGGGTCTAAATACTTTCTGAATGCGCTGTACATGAGTTCAGAGCAGTTTGTATGTGACACAGTGCTTCTCTGTGCCCTCAGGCTCGTCTTTGAATGCAGACCCTCAGGTGCCATCAATTCCCAGCTCCCCCTCCTGCACCCCTAACACCCCAACACTGCGCTGCAGCGACAGCTCCGAGCCCAACCTCAACTCCAATCTGAACATCAACCTCAACACCATTCTCAATGCCAGCTTCCCACCAGCCTTCAGCAGCTCCACAGGTGAACCCTCTTTCCATTACTACCTTCTCACTCACCAGGTTAGATGTTATCCCGGTGTTTTATCTCTCTCTATTTTTTCTTTTTTTCTTTTCTCTTCTTCCTCCTCTCTATCTCTTGCTGTATATCATTTCCCACCTTTGTTTATGGCAGCAATGTGACCAAGAAGGGCAACATTAGCTGCATTTAACGTATTTGTTGAGTTTCTTTTGACCGCGATAGGCTGGAAATGTGATATGTATAATTCCCCAAAGGTCACACAGCAACCTGATACCTGTTATTATAGTTTAGTCCCTCTCAAAAGGAACAACATGAGTTATACTGACTCAATATCCTGCAAAGTGTAAACATAGAAGATATCTTTTCAGAGAAGATGCAGTATAATTAGTCCGAAATTGAAAAACGCCTACTAGGAGAAGTACAGTTTCCAAGCTATACGGTATGACAATTATCCACCTAACACTAAAACCTATTCCATTGTCTCCCAGGTACAACTCGCAGCTCTCCATTCTCCAGCCACCCAAAATCCTCCACTTTCCAAGTGTGCTCGGGCTCTTGGAGTGACGAGTGCACCATCTGTTATGAGAACGTAGTGGACACGGTGCTGTACGCCTGTGGTCACATGTGTCTCTGCTACGCCTGTGGCCTCAAACTGAAGAAGATGGCCAACGCCTGCTGTCCGATCTGCAGGAGGACTATCAAAGACATTATAAAGACCTACCGGAGCACGTAGGATCGGCTGTGTAACACAGTGGCTTATTCACCGAGATCAAAGAAAACATTTAGGCCTATCAGTGCATGTAGGGCTGACCTGTCTGTGTCACCTATGGCTCAGCTACAGGAGGTTTTTCATCAAAGACCACCAGAGACATACTGTAATTCAGTCTTATTGGAGCATGTAGGTTTGGCCGGTCTCAGTATGGCTCAGCAACACTGAGATTCAGCATCATCCAGTTGGCCCGTCAAAGATATCAGAAAACCATGTTGGGGCATAAAGGGCTGGCATTTCACCATGACCTGTCTACTGTACAGTGGAGGCTGCTGAGAGGCAGACTGCTTATACTAATGGCTGGAATGGAGTAAATGGAATGACATCAATTGGGGAGCTTTGACTTGTGGTAATGTTATGGAAACCATTTGTATGATGTATTTGATACCACTCCACCTATTCTGCTCCAGCCATTACCACCATCCTGTCCTCCCCAATTAAGTTACCATCAACCTCCTGTTCTACTGTACCAGGTATGTGATAGACCATTAAAGATATTATAACGATACACAGGAAGAGGCCATGCTGGCTTCCACTGTGTCACTATATCCCAGATACTGG
Organism: Oncorhynchus mykiss; assembly: GCF_013265735.2. Classification (NCBI taxonomy): domain Eukaryota; kingdom Metazoa; phylum Chordata; class Actinopteri; order Salmoniformes; family Salmonidae; genus Oncorhynchus; species Oncorhynchus mykiss. The sequence continues at coordinate 24,295,061 of NC_048587.1, read as the reverse complement.
ATTGGACTCCGCAACCATGGAAGTGGACTTAACCAGGAGGGATCTGGCTCACTCACTGCAAAACAATCATCTTCTACCCCACTGGTGGTGGACAGTGATGCATGTTTTGTTGTATAGGCTCTGTACTCCAGGATTTTAAATGATACACTGACTGTTAGGTTTCTGGTGTAGACTTGTCAGCTTTAATTTGAGGGTATTTTCATCCATATCGGGTGAACTGTTTAGAAATTACAACACTTTTTGCACATAGTCCCCCCATTTTAGGGGACCAGTAAGTACAGGGACAAATTCACTTATGTGTATTGAAGTAGCAAAAAGTCAAGTATTCGGTGCCATATTCATAGCAAGCAATGACTACATCAAGCTTGTGACTCTATACATTTGTTGGATGCATTTTCTCTTTGTTCAGGTTGTTTCAGATTATTGTGTGCCCAATATAAATGAATGGTAAATAATTTGTGTCATTTTGGAGTCAATTTTTATTGTAAAAAATAATATAATGTTTCTTAACACTTAAAGGTAACCTTGTAAAGGTAACCTTGTCCCCAGGATAATTGCTAGAGAGCCAGCTGTTGGAGGAGATTATGGTAAAGGAAACAGGATATCTTTGTCACATTTTGTCTCTTTAGTTAGAAAGTCTCTCTGATATTTTGCCTTCATACTGTGTTTTTGCTGTTTACACAGGAAACTGTATTCACACATGTGGAGGTCAAGGATCTAGCTACAGTAGCTGGTTATTGTTGCACAGTATGTGAGCTTTAGACTTGCATTGCAATCATTTAAAACAAACTATTTATCTAATCATTAAGTTTTCATACTAATACAGTGTTTTGAATCTATAATGTTTCAAAGACAACAATGGTCAGGTACAAGCCACTTTTCAGGTTCATAAAACAAGGTTGAATTATATGTACATTTTCTTAAATGTGTTTTTTCATGGTGTCAAAATGTGCCATCTCATCCCTCTGTTACGAAAACTGCTCAAGGGAACTATGTTAGTTTGAATATTATAGAAGAGTATTCGTGTGTGCCTTTTGGAGAAGAGAACTTTGATCAGTTACAACACTGAAATGTTCAGGCAAATGAATATTCAGGTGCATATTTATCCCAGTTCACTTTTACATAGGAATGAAGACTTGCGTCCAATCACACATCCCATCTATTGATGTAAAAAAAATATGGTGTTTTCAAGCCAACATTTGAGTGTGTGTAATATGTACTCTATGTATGAAGTTATTCAGCGCTATTAATAGAAACTGTTTAACACAAGCCTCTGTCATTGTATTGTATAATACTGGATTAATCTTGCGCTTGAGAAGTGGTTTGCCTTGACTTTTCTACTGGTTCAGTTTTTCTGACCAAATTAGGACATACAGAGATCAACCATGATACATGTTAACAGAGACAATTATAATAATTGTATGATAATTATTTATTTTTTCAATCATATGAATTATCACTGTGTTTGTTCTTTTGACATCCTGTACAGCACAATACAAAGTGTACAAGTCTTTTTCTATTGTTTAATTTCCACTGACCTACTAGTGTGGGTTGAAATAGGATTTTCCATAGCCGAACATTACTTTTTATCCAAGTCGCACCCAAAGACACTTAAATTTCAATTTTTCATCCTCTCCAACTTTAGAAATGTTCAATCTTATATTGCAACATTGTGTTGTTTTACTGAAACACGGACATAATGCACCTCGCTTCATCCCATTCTTTTATTTTCAATATCTATAATCATAAAATGGGACCAAATATTTAAAGGTACAGACACATGAGACAGGGTAGAAGTATTGCTTTTTGAAGCAAAAATCAGGTCATTGGTCTTTACTACTTTTGATTTGTTATCATTTTGTCAAAACATCACTCTGTGTAAAATAATGAATAATAAAATAATAATTTTCTGACTTGCAACATTATGTTCACTGTGTGAGTCAGATGGACATGACTTTAACACCTCAAACTTTAAGTTAAAGTAGTTCCAAGCAAATTCTAATTTGCCTACACATTACACATACAGTACGCATTAAATAATATGCATCATAAGCCGCTATAGCTACAGTGGGGCAAAAAAGTATTTAGTCAGCCACCAATTGTGCAAGTTCTCCCACTTAAAAAGATGAGAGAGGCCATAGTGGAGTGTGACTGTTTGAGGTTGTGGACAGGTGTCTTTTATACTGATAACAAGTTCAAACAGGTGCCATTAATACAGGTAACGAGTGGAGGACAGAGGAGCTTCTTAAAGAAGAAGTTACAGATCTGTGCGAGCCAGTAATCTTGCTTGTTTGTAGGTGACCAAATACTTATTTTCCACCATAATTTGCAAATAAATTCATGAAAAATCCTACAATGTTATTTTCTGGATTTGTTTTTCTCATTTTGTCTGTCATAGTTGAAGTGTACCTATGATGAAAATTACAGGCCTCTCTCATCTTTTTAAGTGGGAGAACTTGCACAATTGGTTTCTGACTAAATACATTTTTGCCCCACTGTATATTAGCAATGTCAGTTTGTCAACTTACTTGTCATGGTTATTACACTTGCAGGGATGCTGAGGTTTGCTAATCCATTAGTAGACAAGTTAGATATGATTGTACCAAAGCTTCGTTTTCAAAACTGCTGGTTACATCTCTAATGTAATGTGTTGAGTGCAATCTACAATGTAGAGTTTTGTTGATAGTGATTCATATCTACACCTTCCTTGCTTTTAAACATTAAAATAGATCCGCAACATTAGGGCAATGCTCCAAAAATATAAATAACATCCATACACAATCATGCTGCACAGTAGTATTCTGGTCTTCAGTCTGTGCATGTGAAATACAAAGCAGAGCGCTACAGTAAACAGTCATAACTCACACAGAGACTGTTTAGAGCGGAGGCATGTAGACCTGGCCAGAGTGAACATCATCTGTTATTTACTACCATGCCTTAGCTAGGTTGGCTGCACTAGTGTTTTATACTGCAGTCTAATATGCATAAATAAAGCCTGTGATGGCTGGAAATGAAACAAGCAGCGGCAACCATTTTTCATGGACCAAGTTTCTCAAAAGTGAGGGGAGACACAGCCACCGTGTGTAAAACTGACATGGACACAGTATGTCTTTCTTTTCTACATACAGACTTTCCATTTAGACCTCTGAATGAACCTGCCGGTAAGGGTTTTGATGGCAGACATCTGAGTATTATTCAGATTTTTTTAACCCACCCTTTGGGTGCGGTTGTTGGTGAATTGAAGTAAACTGAATTGATATTGTCTCACTATCAAACACTTATCAAAGCTGTGCGCTTTTGGTTCAGTGTAATTGTTGGACATTTGAGCTAAAAAAATCTAGTAGTCTCCAAAGGTGTATTTCATTAGCATGTCCTTGTCCGGTATGTAAAGCTGTTGTCAATTCCAGGTTCATAGCTCTTTTAAAATAATTATGTTGATATCAAAATTCTGTATCAAACAAGTAAGCCATAATCTAATGGTATAGTGTTGAAGCAAGGTTTTGAGAATTACATTTGGACTGTGCTGTTCTGGAGTGCTTATGCTGCCCCCTTGAGGATATAGGATTGTAACAATCAATCAAATGTATTTATATAGCCCTTCTTACATCAGCTGATGTCACAAAGTGCTGTACAGAAACCCAGACTACAACCTCAAACAGCAAGCAATGCAGGTGTAGAAGCACGGTGGCTAGGAAAAACTCCCTAGAAAGGCCAGGACCTAGGAAGAAACCTAGAGAGGAACCAGGCTATGAGTGGTGGCCAGTCCTCTTCTGGCTGTGCCGGGTGGAGATTATAACAGAACATGACCTAGATGTTCAAATGTTCATAGATGACCAGCAGGGTCAAATAATAATAATCACAGTGGTTGTCGAGGGTGCAACAGGTCAGCACCTCAGGATTAAATGTCAGTTGGCTTTTCATAGCCGATCATTCAGAGTTTCTCTACCGTTCTTGCTGTCTCTAGAGAGTTGAAAACAGCAGGTCTGGGGCAGGTAGAACGTCCAGTGAACAGGTCAGGGTTCCATAGCCGCAGGCAGAACAGCTGAAACTGGAGCAGCAGCACTGCCTGGGGACAGCAAGGAGTCATCAGGCCAGGTAGTCCTGACACTGTGGTCCCGTCCGACGATACCCCCGAACAGGGCCACCCAGGCAGGATATAACCCCACCCATTTTTCCAAAGCACAGCCCCCACACCACTAGAGTGATATCTTCAACCACCAACTTACCATCCTGAGACAAGGCCGATTATAGCCCACAAATGTCTCCGCCATGGTACAACCCGCCACGCCAACCCGGACAGGAAGATCCGCCACGCCAACCCGGACAGGAAGATCACGTCAGTGACTCAACCCACTCAAGTGACACACCCCTCCGAGGGACGGCATGGAAGAGTACCAGTAAGCCAGTGACTCAGCCCCTGTAATAGGGTTAGAGTCAAAGAATCCCAATAGAGAGAGGGGAACCGGCCAGGCAGAGACAGGAAGGGTAGTTTGTTGCTCCAGTGCCTTTCCTTTCACCTTCACACTCTTGGGCCAGACTATACTCAATCATAGGACCTACTGAAGAGATTAGTATTCAATAAAGACAAAGGTTGAGACCGAGTCTACGTTTCTCACATGGGTAGGCAGACCATTCCATAAAAATGGAGCTCTATAGGAGAAAGCCCTGCCTCCAGCTGTTTGCTTAGATATTCTAGGGACAATTAGGAGGCCTGCATCTTGTGACCGTAGCGTACGTGTAGGTATGTATGGCAGGACCAAATCGGAAAGATAGGTAGGAGCAAGCCCATGTAATGCTTTGTAGGTTAGCAGTAAAACCTTGAAATCAGCCCTTGCCTTAACAGGAAGCCAGTGTAGAGAGGCTAGCACTGGAGTAATATGATCACATTTTTTTGGTTCTAGTCAGGATTCTAGCAGCCGTGTTTAGCACGAACTGAAGTTTATTTTGTGCTTTATCCGGGTAGCCGGAAAGTAGAGCATTGCAGTGGTCTAACCTAGAAGTGACAAAAGCATGAATTAATTTTTCTGCATCCTTTTTGGGCAGAAAGTTTCTTATTTGTGCAATGTTCGTCAAAAGAGAGGGCAGGGTCCACAGTAACGCCGACTGCATCTATGGTATGGCGTAAGGTTAAATTGAGTACCTCGGTTAGGTGGTTAACTGATTTTTGCACTCTGACATCCTTGGGTAGGAGGAGGGAGTCTGGAAGGGCATCTAGGAATCTTTGCGTTGTCCGAGAATTTATATCACGACTTTTGATGATCCTTGGTTGGGGTCTGAGCAGATTATTTGTTGATATTGCAAACGTAATAAAATTATGATTCGATAGTCCAGGATTATGAGGAAAAACATTAAGATCCACAACATTTATTCCACAGGACAAAACTACGTCCAGAGTATGACTGTGGCAGTGAGTAGGTCGGGAGACATGCTGGACAAAAGCCACTGAGTCGAGGATGGCTCCAAAAGCCTTTTGGAGTGGGTCTGTGGACTTTTCCATGTGAATATTAAAGTCACCAAAAATATGAATATTATCTGCCATGACTACAAGGTCCAATAGGAATTCAGGGATACATTAAGGAACGCTGTATATGGCCCAGGAGACTAGTAAACAGTAGCTATAAAAAGTGATTGAGTAGGCTTCATAGATTTTATGACTAGAAGACAAGACATAAACGTCATTTTTTTTGTAAATTGAAATTTGCTATCATAATTGTTAGCAACACCTCCCCCTTTGCGGGATGCGCAGGGGATATGGTCACTAGTGTAACCAGGAGGAGAGGCCTCATTTAACACAGTAAATTCATCAGGCTTAAGCCATGTTTCAGTCAGGCCAATCACGTCAAGATTGTGATCAGTGATTCGTTCATTGACTATAACTGCCTTGGAAGTGAGGGATCTAACATTAAGTAACCCTATTTTGAGATGTGAGATATCACAATCTCTTTCAATAATGGCAGGAATAGAGGAGGTCTTTATTCCAGTGAGATTGCTAAGGAGAACACCGCCATATTTAGTTTTGCCCAACCTAGGTCAAGGCACAGACACGGACTCAATGGGGAAAGCTGAGCTGACTACACTGACTATGCCAGTGGCAGACTCCACTAAGCTGGCCGGCTAGCTAACAGCCTGCTGCCTGGCCTGCACCCTATCTCATTGTGGAGCTATGGGAGTTAGAGCCCTGTCTATGTTTGTAGAAAAGATGAGAGCACCCCTCCAGCTAGGATAGTCTGTCACTCCTCAACAGGCCAGGCTTGGTCTTGTTTGTGGGTGAGTCCCAGAAAGAGGGACAATTATCTACAAATTCTATTTTTTGGGAGGGGCAGAAAACAGTTTCCAACCAACGATTGAGTTGTCAGACTCTGCTGTAGAGCTCATCACTCCCCCTAACTGGGAGGGGGCCAGAGACAATTACTTGATACTGGCACATCTTTTTAGCTGATTTACACGCTGAAACTATTTTGCGCTTGGTGACCTCTGACTGTTTCATCCTAACACCGTTGGAGCCGATGTGGATAACAATATCCCTATACTCTCTACACTCGCCAGTTTTAGCTTTAGCCAGCACCATCTTTAGCCTTAACGTCGGTAGCCCTGCCCCCTGGTAAACAGTGTATGATTGCTGGATGATTTGTTTTAAGTCTAATACTGCGGGTAATGGAGTAACCAACTAGGGTTTTCAATTTGTCAGAGCTAATGGGGGGAGGCTCCACATGGTTTACTTGGTCTGTGGAGGCATTAGGTATCCTATTAGGTTCTGATAACCTCAGTAAAAATGTTCTCAGTTTACAGCTAGTGATCGGGGGAAAACATATTTTGTAGCGCTAGTTGGCTGCACCTGCGCCAAAACCTCTGTATTTCTTAGCTTGTGCTCAATCTTCTTTTTAAATAGTGAGCCAACATGTTTTCAGCACTTCTATTTCCATGACTGATCAAAACGTATTTTCTCATGGCTCTCTCTCATCTCTATGCAGCAGACATACTGCAGATTGAGCAAAGGTTTTGAATATTGAAAATCGGCAAAACTTATCAGTGTCTTCGGAAAGCATTCAGGCTCCTTGACTTTTTCCAAATGTTTTTATGTTACAGACTTATTCTAAAATGTATTAAATAATATTTTGCCTCATCAATCTATACACAATACCCCATAATGCCAAAGCAAAACAATTTTTTTTTTTTTTACAATTTTAGTAAATTAAAATAATTAAAATAAAAAAACTGAAATGACATTTACATAAGTATTCAGACCCTTTACTCAGTACTTTGTTGAGACACCTTTGGTAGCGGTTACAGCCTTGAGTCTTCTTGGGTATGACGCTGCAAGCTTGGCACAACTGTATTTGGGGAGTTTCTCCCATTATTCTCTGCAGATCCTCTCAAGCGCTGTCAGGTTGGATGGGAGCATCGCTGCACAACTATTTTCAGGTCTCACCAGAGATGTTTGATCCGGTTCAAGTCCAGGCTCTGGCTGGGCCACTCAAGGACATTCAGAGACTTGTCCCGAAGCCATTCCTGCATTGTCTTGGCTGTGTGCTTAGTGTTATTGTCCTGTTGGAAGTTGAACCTCTGCCCCAGTCTGAGGTCCTGAGCACTCTGGAGCAGGTTTTCATCAAGGATCTCTCTGTACTTAGCGCCATTCATTTTTCCTTTGATCTGGACTAGTCTCCCAGTCCCTTCCATATAAAAACATCCCCACATCATGCTGTCAACACCATGCTTCACCGTAGGGATGGTCCCAGGTTTCCTCCAGACATGACGCTTGGAATTCAGGCCAAAAGTTCAATCTTGGTTTCATCAGACCAGAGAATCTTGTTGACTTTTACTGAGGAGTGGCTTCCGTCTGGCCACTCTATCATAAAGGCCTGATTGGTGGAGGGTTGCAGAAATGGTTGTCCTTCTGGAAGGTTCTCCCATCTCCACAGAGGAACTTTGGAGCTCTGTCAGAGTGACCATCGGGTTCTTGGTCACCTCCCTGACTAAGGCCGTTCTCTCCCGATTGCTCAATTTGGCCGGGCAGCCAGCTCAAGGATGAGTCTTGGTGATTCCAAACTTCTTAATTTTAAGAAATGGAGCCCACTGTGTTCTTAGGGTTAGGCAGGTTAGGTTGCGCTAAGTATCAACAGCCAATCCAGTAGGGTCAATACGAAACTATAGTGAGCTTCGGCTAGTCAACAGCAATGCAATATTATGGAGTAAGCAACAAAAGTTCAGCTCAGAGTGTAATGCACAAGATCAGATTCTTGCAGAAAAATCCACTTAACTACTGAGAATCATAACAGCCTCATTACCTAAAATGAAGACAGCCACTCAATCTGTTGCATCTCTTTTCTTCACTGCTTTGAATAGTATGATGCATTAAGGTTTGAGGCACTTTAGTTTGCATTACCCCCAAGGTGTCTCATACCTTGAAACATACAAGATGAAGAAATTAAAATAATCATAATTCATTCTGTAAAAGAATGACATCTTTAAACAAAATGCACACTGAAGATCTTGAACATCAGCCATAAGAGGGCCAGCTTCATTAAAATAAATTGAGAATGTTGTGCTTGGACAAGAAAGTATGTAATGTGACCTATCCATTGATAAATCAGTTCTATTCCATTTTATGTAAAACAGGGAAAGATTAACTCAATGTAACTAGATGTTAGTTCAAAATAGGGAATTAATTCCTTGAAATACTTTATTTAAAAAGTTATGTAGCTAGAATATATGTTCAAACATAAACATTTATACTACACAGCATTATTAAGAGTACACCTTTTTAAATACTGTATGTGCCTCCTTTTCAAAGGGGCAATAGTATCAAGTCTTTCCCGATATGAGTTATGAGTAGCACCAGGTGGGTCATTGTTTTATGCATTTGCGCTGCTGCCTGCAAGCCCCTTGTGGTATAAATAAAGGATTTTAAATGTAATTGATTTGTTCCCTCTCGGAGAAGATCACAATTTAAGTTATTGGAATTAGAATTGCTATTCAACACATCGCTGAGGTTTGGTTTTGAATCAATTCCAATATTCAAGTCAAATATTTAATCCTCTGGTAAATTAAATGGAATAATGGAAGTGCATAAGCAGCTCATCATTTATTTGTATTTTTTTTTTTTACAACCTAGCAAACACCTTAAAAGGTAGTTAATTAAAATGTACTTACTAGAAGAAGACGATTCTGAAGAGCAAAAAAAAAATTTGATTTACCACTCCTTCAAATATACAGTAGGCTGACTTATTTTGTCACAAGACCAGAGCAGAAATACACTTCTAAGGTGGCGAATGATACATACTTTACGTATAAGACATTAGGTAGAGTGTCATCAAGAAAATCATGAAACATTGATAAAGAATTACATTAAAGCTACAGTCAGCAACTTGGGAAGCTGTTTAATGGTTCTGTTCAATTCTTCATATTTACCCATTGAATCTGGAAGAAAATTCTTATAAATGCCTTCAGCACAACTGTCTGTCTTTGTCATAAACCAAAATTGTCCTAGCCCTATCCCTCAGCTGCACCCAAAACAAGTGGCAGGGACACAGTTTTGTTTATTTTTGTTTTTCAAATCTCAGACTGTAGCTTTTAAGAGGTTTCAAATGACTTACATGCTGTAATGAACTGATAGAACACATTCATAAAGCTCTACAACAAGATGCCATACACACAACGCCATATGAAACAATACTACATGAAATATACATTAAGCTTCATAACAAAGTGACTTAAAAACATGCACAAGACATTCTGCAGATGACATTTAACATATGAGAAGGTGTAGCAACAGACCTTTTAAATACAACATACAAAGCATTTCAAGATAAATGTTTACTTAAACAAAACATTTTAAACATGCAAAAAGCTTTAAAGGTCCAGTGCAGCCAAAAACTACATTTTTCTGTGTTATATATACAATGCATTCGGAAAGTATTCAGACCCCTTGACTTTTTCAACATTTCGTTGCATTATAGCCTTATTCTAAAAATAAAAAAATCCTTGTCAATCTACAAATTATACCCCATAGTGACAAAGCAAAAAAAGGTTTTAAGATATTTTTGCAAATAAAAAATAAAAAAACTGAAATATTACATTTCCATAAGTATTCAGATCCTTTAGTCAGTACTTTGTTGAAAACCTTTTGGCAGGGTACAGCCTTGAGTCTTCTTGTGTATGAAGCTACAAGCTTGGCACACCTGTATTTGGGGAGTTTCTTCCATTCTTCCCTGCAGATCCTCTTAAACTCTGTCCGGTATGAAGGGGAGTGTTGCTGCACAGCTATTTTCAGGTCTCTCCAGAGATGTTCGATTTCGTTCAAGTCCAAGCTCTGGCTGGACCACTCAAGGACATTCAGAGACTTGTCCCGAAGCCACTCCTGCGTTGTCTTGGCTGTGTACTTTTGGTCGTTGTCCTGTTGGAAGGTGAACCTTAATCCCAGTCTGAGGTCCTGAGCGCTCTGGAGCAGGATTTTATCAAGGATCTCTCTGTACTTTTCTCTGTTCATCTTTCCCTCAATCCTGACTAGTCCCCCAGTCCCTGCCACTGAAAAACAACCTCACAGCATGCTGCTTCCACCCCCATGCTTCACCGTAGGGATGGTCCCAGGTTTCCTACAGACATTACGCTTCGCTAGGCATTCAGGCCAAAGAGTTCAATCTTGGTTTCATCAGACCAGAGAATCTTGTTTCTCATGGTCTGAGAGACATCGAGGTGCATTTTGTCAAATTTCAAGCGGGCTGTCATGTGCCTTTTACTGAGAAGTGGCTTCCGTCTGGCCACTCTACCATAAAGGCCTGATTGGTAGAGTGCTGCAGAGATGGTTGTCCTTCTGGAAGTTTCTCCAATCAAGGGACTCCAATCAAGTTGTAGAAACATCTCAAGGTTGATCAATGGAAACAGGTTGCACGTGAGCTTAATTTCGATTCTCATAGCATAGTGTCTGAATTCTTATGTAAACACGTTTTTAAAAACCTGTTTTTGCTTTGTCGTAATGGGGTATTGTGTGTAGATTGCTGAGGACTTCCTCCATTTTAGAATAAGGCTGTAACGTAACAAAATGTGGAAAAGGGGAAGGGGTCTGAATACTTTGCAAATGCACTGTATATATATTTACACTCTATGATGTTGGAATAATTCTGTGAAAATGTAAAAAATAATGCCCTTTTAGAGTTAATGCTATTTGAGTAAATTAGTTAATAAATCAATTGCTATTTGCTATTTTTGTTTATTTTTGACTATTTTAATTGAAAACAATCACAGTAAGCTACTTAATTTTTACCCAGAAATGATTTGGTATTGAGATAAAATGGCTGCATTGGACCTTTAAAGAAGAAATCATAAAAAAACATTAAATGATCAAATATCATTAGAAGTGAATAATTTGTAGCCCATTGGAGATCATTAAGTAATGTTATCATATCACAAAATCTCACCATGATCAGCCAAAGCTGTCCAAAGCTCCAAAGATTATTCTTCCATTTTGGATTAAAAAGCACATTTCATCAAATCGACCACTTTGTTTAATTATTTTATTATTATTATATATATTTGATTGACCTTTTGCTGATTTTAATGCCAAAGGTATTTGTTCCAACCCCCGGCTGTCTGTGAATAGATAAAATCCTGTCAAAAAAGTATACTTTGAAGTATTTTCTTTGTCACTTCAGATTAGAATAATAAAATGTCAAGTAATTATATGCAGGATTGGTTGGCCACCCTACTGTAAATGGTCTCTTCTGATTTCCATCTTTACACTGTAAAAAAACAGTGTCTTTCCATTTCCATTTCCACTGTCTTCCATGGTCTCTGACCTGATTGCACATGCACTGAATATTAGTGTGTCACTAGCTCTTCCTTTCCAGGTAATTTGAGGGGACCCAGCCTTTTCGAGGTCGACCTCCGTCCAGGATCTGGCAGTACCACCACCCATTAGGGTTCCTCTCCAGAACCTCCAGAGTCGTTCCTTCGGGGAACCCCATGGTCTCCTCATCACCATGGTAATCCGCTATGGAGACATACACCTCACGGAGGTTGTTGTGGATGACGTGGGTTTTGGGTTTCACCGTGGAAATAGGTAGACCGTACCTCTGAGTCCCCCGGCCCAGTGATTCGGAGCTTCCCGTGTCGGGTCTGTTCCGGTTTGCCATGTTACCATTCGGCACTGGGCACCGCGGGGTAGTACCAAAGGAAGCATTGCGGCGCAAGGTGGGACTAGAGCGTGGGTGGTCAGTGGAGTTGAGTGACTCACCCCTCCTAAGGGAGCCTACTGGGTTTGGCCCGTCGATGATTGGCTTGGAGATGAAGACAGACTGAGGCCTGACCACCTGCTGCTGTTTCAAAACATTCTTCTGCGAGCCATTGTACAGGCCAAAGGGCTTGGAGGGGATGGGTGGTATGCTCCTCTTTAGGCTCTGGTTGATGTTGTTCAGGGCCTGGACTCTCTGCTCATTCTTCTCCAGGCTGTTGGACTTGCTCAGGCTGCCCAGTCTGGTAGGTGTGCCATCGGACTCTGACCCAGCTTTGTCGTCTAGCTGCCTGACAGGCTCCAGGTAGTAGGTTGGAGCCCAGCCCTCAGTGTCGCCCAAGCGGACGTACCACCAGCCGCTCTCCTGCTTCTCCAGCACCTCCACTTCCACCCCGGGAGGGAAGCTCATCTCTGAGTCCTGGACCTTCTCATAGGCCTCTGTGGTGCGGTAGAGACTGCAGCCCTCGTCTGAGTCTCCCCGGCTGCCTTTAGAATAGATGGAGGAGATGTCTGAGGTGCTGTGGGAGGACACAGAGTCCTCAGAGGAGATGACAGAGGCTGTTTCAAAGTCTTCTCCTCTGGAGCCCTTCTTCAGCTGGCCTGTCGGCCTAAGTTGTCTCCGGAGGCTGCCGATGTCCATTTTCTCTGCACTGGAGGCCTTGGCTAGCTGGGGCTTAGGCCTGACCAATGGCTTAGGTTTGGTGGAGGACTTGGTGGAGCCCATCTTGTGCTCCTCTTTGTCCTTCTTGGGCCTGGACTGCTTGGAGAGATCTGGGTTGGACTCTGTAGAGGCAGGTTTGGAGCTGGATGCCCCGGCCTCTGCTTTCGTTTGAGACAGGGACTGGCTGCCGTTCAGCTGGATCGTCTTCCCTTTTCTCCTTGCCCCAAACATGGAGTAAGAGTTTTCAGCTTTGCTAGTCTCCAACGGGGCACTAATCTTCAGGAAGTCTGAGTCGCCACTGGATTGTGTATAAGGCATCTCTATGAAAGGCATGAAGCAGTCATTCTCATAGATACACTCCTCTCCCTCAGGCTCCTCCACTTCCTGCCCCACGTCCTCGGACGACTCGCCCATCTTGAAGGAGGCGCTATGGAGAGAAGAGGACGGAGATGGCTTGGAGGAAAGGTGAGAGCTCTTCTCTGAGGAGCTATCCTCGTTCTTCCCATCCGCTGAGGACCCATCTGTTCTGAGGAACTCAAACTCTGACTCCAGATCAAACCCAATGGCAGGAATATCATATTCTGGCTCCTCGTACACAGGCCTTCCGGGAGATGCAGGGGACTCTTGAGCCTCGGAACCAGGACTGCTGGTAGGGACAGTCTCCTCAGAGTCCTGCTTCTTGACGGGCGGGGCTGGGGGCGGGACTTTGGGCCGGCTCAGAGTGCTGGTTCTGCGGTTTAGGTTGGGCTTCTTTCGTTTGTCGATGTAGGAGCAGGGAGCCCAGCCCTCTTTCTCACCAATCTGGATATACCACCAGCCACCAGAGTTCTTCTCGATCACCTACAAGACAGAACAGAAAGAATGCATGGGTAAGAATAGGCCTCATCAACTACATGCAGTATCTGTTAATTTCAGTAATTTACCTGAACAAGGTCAAAAACAATAACACATTGGACATGCATGCACTCCAAAATATACATAAAAGAAGCTTACATCTGCTTTCTGCCCTCCATTAAAACTGATGCCATCTGAAATGACGGACTGGAACTCTGCAATGGTGTAGTACTCTGCTTCGACAGTAGGGGGCTCTGGTGGCGAGGGTAAATTTAATCCCTGAGTGGAAAAAATGTTACAGCATTATGTGTATTGCACAGCTGATACTGTTAAAAGGAAACAATAATAATTGGCCATAGAGTTCAACTTCCAATTTAAATAACGATCCTGTTAGATGTCGATTTCCCCCTAAATAGACATACCCTCAAGTAATTATTTATCATTAAAAGGCAATGAACTATACAGTGCCTTGTGAAAGTATTCGGCCCCCTTGAACTTTGCGACCTTTTGCCACATTTCAGGCTTCAAACATAAAGATATAAAACTGTATTTTTTTGTGAAGAATCAACAACAAGTGGGACACAATCATGAAGTGGAACGACATTTATTGGATATTTCAAACTTTTTTAACAAATCAAAAATTGAAAAATTGGGCGTGCAAAATTATTCAGCCCCTTTACTTTCAGTGCAGCAAACTCTCTCCAGAAGTTCAGTGAGGATCTCTGAATGATCCAATGTTGACCTAAATGACTAATGATGATAAATACAATCCACCTGTAATCAAGTCTCCGTATAAATGCACCTGCACTGTGATAGTCTCAGAGGTCCGTTAAAAGCGCAGAGAGCATCATGAAGAACAAGGAACACACCAGGCAGGTCCGAGATACTGTTGTGAAGAAGTTTAAAGCCGGATTTGGATACAAAAAGATTTCCCAAGCTTTAAACATCCCAAGCAGCACTGTGCAAGCGATAATATTGAAATGGAAGGAGTATCAGACCACTGCAAATCTACCAAGATCTGGCCGTCCCTCTAAACTTTCAGCTCATACAAGGAGAAGACTGATCAGAGATGCAGCCAAGAGGCCCATGATCACTCTGGAGGAACTGCGGAGATCTACAGCTGAGGTGGGAGACTCTGTCCATAGGACAACAATCAGTCGTATATTGCACAAATCTGGCCTTTATGGAAGAGTGGCAAGAAGAAAGCCATTTCTTAAAGATATCCATGAAAAGTGTTGTTTAAAGTTTGCCACAAGCCACCTGGGAGACACACCAAACATGTGGAAGAAGGTGCTCTGGTCAGATGAAACCAAAATTGAACTTTTTGGCAACAATGCAAAACGTTATGTTTGGCGTAAAAGCAACACAGCTGAACACACCATCCCCACTGTCAAACATGGTGGTGGCAGCATCATGGTTTGGGCCTGCTTTTCTTCAGCAGGGACAGGGAAGATGGTTAAAATTGATGGGAAGATAGATGGAGCCAAATACAGGACCATTCTGGAAGAAAACCTGATGGAGTCTGCAAAAGACCTGAGACTGGGACGGAGATTTGTCTTCCAACAAGACAATGATCCAAAACATAAAGCAAAATCTACAATGGAATGGTTCAAAAATAAACATATCCAGGTGTTAGAATGGCCAAGTCAAAGTCCAGACCTGAATCCAATCGAGAATCTGTGGAAAAAACTGAAAACTGCTGTTCACAAATGCTCTCCATCCAACCTCACTGAGCTCGAGCTGTTTTGCAAGGAGGAATGGGAAAAAATGTCAGTCTCTCGATGTGCAAAACTGATAGAGACATACCATAAGCGACTTACAGCTGTAATCGCAGCAAAAGGTGGCGCTACAAAGTATTAACTTCAGGGGGCTGAATAATTTTGCACGCCCAATTTTTCAGTTTTTGATTTGTTAAAAAAGTTTGAAATATCCAATAAATGTAGTTCCACTTCATGAATGGGTCCCACTTGTTGTTGATTCTTCACTAAAAAAATACAGTTTTATATCTTTATGTTTGAAGCCTGAAACGTGGCAAAAGGTCGCAAAGTTCAAGGGGTCCGAATACTTTCGCAAGGCACTGTAACTAGTAATGCTGCAAGAAAGATTACAATCTCATCTTTCTTGAAAATATTTTTATAAATTGCCTAATGTACTCACTTTTTAGGACAAAAGCACAAGTACATAGTAAAAATATGATCAAAATATTAAAATATGAAATTGAGGATAGGTCTTGAAATGACTCAATAGGAATAGGACTAGGTCAACAAAAGTTGAGGAATAGGCCTTGAAATGACTCAAATGCTTTCTAAATATACGTAGTGTTAAAAATCCTCTCCCCCTGAGTATAGAGTTGCTTACATTTACTGAAAGTCTGCTGCAGTGGGAAGGATGCTCTCCCCCTCTGCCTTGGAGGTGTGAAGTGTCTGTTTACAGGTCACACCTCTGACCTTTCATGGGACCCTTGACCCGGCCCACCTTGACCATGAGCCAATAGGAACTTTAGGCCGAAACTGATGTAAGGGCGGTAAGTTGCCTACTGGTTAAAAGCGTTGGTTCAGTAACCGAAAGGTCGCTGGTTCGAATCCCCGAGCCGACAAGGTGAAAAATATGTCAATGTGCCTTTGAGCAAGGCACTTCACCCTAATTGCTCCTGTAAATCGCTCTGGATAAGAGCATCTGCTAAACACACAAAAAAAATGTTTTAAAAAAGGATAAGAATCAGGCCCATCCCGGGATCAAAAGTCAGTTTCATTTTTCCAGTGAAAGAGGTAGGCTACTCTACCACAACTGGACATTTCTATCGGCTCTTTTCTGCAAAGGATTCTAAACTCTGAACCTCCCTGGTGTCATGTGAATGCGTCGATGATGAGTAAAGTGATTCTCTTCACCCACCAGGTCATGTACATAATGTTGTTGAGGGTAATTAGCTTTTTACAATGGTTATTAAATGGCTATTACTTTGTACTTATACTTTACATTTTATTATTGTTATTTAAATGGTAGAACGTTTACATTGTTCTTCTGTGTGGTTTGTAGGTTATTAGCGAATTCCGGCAATAGCCATGTAAAAGTATGTGGACACCCCTTCAAATAATGGATTCACCTATTACAGCCACACCAGTAGTTGACAGATGTATAAAACCAACATCTCCATCTTTTTCTTTCACAAGAGTTCTAAACCTATACTTGTTTTACGGAAACAGTATTTTTTACATTAGTTATCTTGTTGTTATTAGTTGTTATTATTCCCAACCTTCAGCTCCATTCGACCCCATCCCATCTATCTTTTAACACCATCCATATTGGATTCATGTTTGCCATTTCTTTTTCAACTGTGCATTGATGTTTCACAAAAGTTCTGAACCTTTCTCATAATTTTTTACAGATTGTAAATACAAAATATACACTTTTGCTAAAAGTATTATATTATTGATCGATTGACTATGACTTTTCAGATCACCCAGTAGTGCTATCTGCAGAGTTAGCTCCAGGTAAATGTTGCAATTCTTCAGCCATTCCTACATCTATGACCAAAAACAAGCTACATTATGGACAGTAAAAAATGGTTGATTCTGTCTCTTCGCAACAAAATCTGCAGAGCTGGAAAGATTGTATCCCCCATATATATAACATTCTACTGGTTGCAATAATTTTGTATAATAATTTAAAATGAACAATTCTAAGATTTCAATCTGATGTCGTTTTGTGTACCAGTTCATGAACACGTACCATGGAATCCGTACGTCGAAAATCTCTTCCCAACTATTTTGCAATCTATATGGCACAGCTTTAAATTATTTGGTCATTAAATGAAACTTGTATACTTTTTTATTTATCACAATTTTCTTTAACCAATTATGGTCTTTAATGCCGACAGACAAGTTCCCTACTTTTTCCCACTTACACTTTCCTAAGTTTGGGTAGAGGAGACATTTCCATACATTTAAGTTAGCTGCATGTGTGACATAACTCCACCAGTCCTATTTATGATATAATTGACAAAGATTATACAATTTTTCACATTTTTTATAATTTCTTTTATCTATTACTATATTTGAGTTTAACAACAAGATTTGTTGTATTATTTGTTTAGTTTTTTTCTGGTGGATTAAATTGAAATTGCAACCAACTTTCTACGGCTTGTTGTCACGTTCGTCGTAATAATGGTCGGACCAAGCTGCAGTGCGATATGGTTTACACATCATTTATTAAAGTGAAAACTTAGAACAAAAAAAATAAAGAAACAAACAATGAACCGTGACTAACGAGATGCTATGTGCACTAACTCAAAACAATATCCCATAACACACAGGTGGAAAAAAATGCTACTTAAGTATGATCCCCAATTAGAGACAACTAGCCAGCTGCCTCTAATTGGGAATCATACCAAAACACCAACATAGAAAAAACAAACCAAAACCCCACATAGAAAATATAAACTAGACTAAACCCCTAGTCATGCCCTGACCTACTCTACCATAGAACATAAAGGCTTTCTATGGTCAGGACGTGACACTTGTTTTAAAAATAGTCGATATTTGGGAGATTATTTCCTTTTCAAATAACTGAATGTGCGAGGTTGTAATCTGAATAAAGGGAAAAAGGCCATTCTTGAACATAGGGTGAGACATTTTTATTAATTTGCTAGAGAACCAGTTCGAATTTAATTATAACTTTTGTTTGACTGAAGCCTTTAAAGTCTAATGTTTCAATATTTAATAATTTCTGCCCTCCGAATTCATATTCATTATATAAATAGGCCCATTTAATTTGAACTGTTCGCTAGGTGTAGGTAAGACCATAAGCAAATAGGTAAACTGGGATATGACTAAAGAGTTAATCAGGGTGATTTTTCCACAAATAGACAGGCATTTTCCTTTCCATGGTAGCAAGATATTATCTATTTTTGCTAACTTTCTATTAAAATATATTGGAGGAAGATCATGTATTTATTTGGGGATATGTATACCGAGCATGTCTACTTCACCATTAGACCATTTAATTGGTAAACTACACGGTAATGTAAAAGTTGTATTTTTAGTTATCCAATACATAATTTAGTACATTTATCACAATTTGGTTGTAATCCAGAGAGGTTAGAAAACGTATCTAAATCCTCTATGAGGCT
This sequence comes from Oncorhynchus mykiss, assembly GCF_013265735.2. Classification (NCBI taxonomy): domain Eukaryota; kingdom Metazoa; phylum Chordata; class Actinopteri; order Salmoniformes; family Salmonidae; genus Oncorhynchus; species Oncorhynchus mykiss. The sequence continues at coordinate 24,276,212 of NC_048587.1, read as the reverse complement.
GTGGAGGGATCCAAATTGTGGATTTAAAAGAAACCATGAATGATCAGCGTACAATGACACTTTTGTTTTTAAACCCTGGATTTCTAACCCCTTGATATTATTGTTGGATCTGATTTTAATAGCTAACCTTTCGAGGGCCATAATAAATACATATGCCGATAGTGGACAACCTTGTTTTACTCCTCAACAGTTTCAAACTTTCAGAAGTAGCCATTATTGTCACGACTTCTGCCGAAGTCGGTTCCTCTCCTTGTTCGGGCGGTGTTCGGCGGTTGACGTAACCGGTCTTCTAGCCATCGCCGATCCATTTTTCATGTTCCATTTGTTTTAGCTTGTTTTCACACACTTTCACACCTGGTTTCAATTCCCTAATTACGTGTTGTATATGTTCCCTCTGTTTCCCCCATGTCCTTGTTGGGAATTGTTTATTGTAAGTACGTTTGCATTGTGTGACTGGTGCGATACGGGTTTGGTGTCCATGTGTTTGCTGTTTTTTGAATGCCGGTAGTTATGTTTATTAAACGGCTCTGGCTATTTACCAAGTTCTGCTCTCCTGCGTTTGACTTCACTTCCACCAGTTACGCACCCCTTACAATTATATACTGTTTTACACCGTGCGTTATTATACATGATTTTAACCCATTATATAAGAGATTCTCCAAAATTGAAATGTTCCAGGCATTTATATATAAACTGCAGTCGTACTTTCTCTAAAGCCTTTTCAAAGTCAGCTATGAATAGCAGGCCTGGTTTCCCAGATTTTTCAAAGTGTTCTATTGTTTCCAGTATCTTAATTTATCGTCCATGTAAAAAACCTGTCTGATTAGAATTCATATCCGACAATACCTTTTTAATTCTATGCGCTTTACATTTTGCTAGAATTTTGGCATCACAACACTGAAGTGTAAGAGCGTCAGACCTTCTTGTTGAGTGTCCAATAATCTACCATTTACATAGTAGTTGTTAAAACACGCTAATAACTCCTGCACTTGTTTGTTTAGTTGAGGTTATGGGCAAATTCCCTTAGAATGGGCCTCTATGGCCTAAAATGGCGTTTGTCTAACAGCCTGGCTGTTATTTTACTGTTACTGCTGCTATTGTTGCTGGGGTTTATAGCCATTATCATTGCACTCTATGCACAATTTATATCATGTTTACTGCTATTTATAAGTTATTATTGCTGGTTTATAGTTATTACCTTTGCACTTCATAAGACTGTTTACCACTGTTAGCTAATTGCTAAGGCTACTAGCAATCCCGGATCCGGGAGCGTAATCATAGCCTCAAATGAATTAGCATAACGCAGCAGACATAAATACCCCTAGAAACTTTTCTATTCATGAAAATCGCAAATGAAATATATTCAAACACAAGCTTAGCATTTTGTTAATCACACTGTCATCTCAGATGTTCAAAATATGCGTTACAGCCAACGCTAGACAAGCATTTGTGTAAGTTTATCATGGCATAATGCTATGCTAGGCTCTGCTGGCAGCAGGCAACATTTTCATGAAAATAAGAAAAGCAACCAAATTAAATAATTTACCTTTGAAGAACTTTGGATGTTTTCACTCAGGAGACTCCCAGTTAGATAGCAAATGTTCCTTTTTTCCCAAAATATTATTTTTGTAGGCGAAATAGCTCCCGTTTGTTCATCATGCTTGGCTGAGAAATCGACCGGAAAATGCTACCACTACAACGGCGAACATTTTTACAAATTAGCTCCATAATATCGACAGAAACACAGCAAACGTTGTTTAGGATCAATCCTCAAGGTATTTTTAACATATATATTCGATAATATATCTGTCGAGGCAATTGGTTTCTCATAAGAAGCGATTGGAAAAATGGCTACCTCAGTATTTTACGCAAGATTTTCTGCGGGAGACACCATTTCAAAAAATGCGGCACTTCCTGGTTGGATTTTTATCTGGGTTTCGCCTGGAACATCAGTTCTGTGGCACTCACAGACAATATCTTTGCAGTTTTGGAAACGTCAGAGTGTTTTCTTTCCAAAGCTGTCAATTATATGCATAATTATATGCATAGTCGAGCATCTTTTCGTGACAAAATATCTTGTTTAAAACGGGAACGTTTTCACCCAAAAATTAAAATAGCGCCCCCTTACACCAAGAGGTTAAAGCTAATTGCTTGATTAGTACTGCTAGTCATTTGCCATTACTGCTAAGCTATGCTACTCTGTTACTATTACCTGCTCCCTCATGCTAATTGATTTATGCTATGCTATTTCACGTTAGGCTATGCTAATACATCCTAGTTTGTACTAGTGTTAAACCATTGCTGCTAGTTGTTATTGTCATTATGCTACTGTATAATATGCCATATTGCTGCTTATGTCATTATTACTCATCATCTGCTATTACATAGTATTTACACCTAGCCATAAACCTTTTAACACATATTTCCCGTTTTTTTGCATTTCTCAGTATACCATTCATTTAACTACACCATAAAGCTGTGTGTGTCTGAGGCAATAAAAGGGTTGAACTTGAGTCCATGTCCTGATTGTCACTGTGCCTCTAACTGGGTACCAAGAGTGATTGTCCCTTATCTAAACCGGCACCTTCATTTTCGGAGTCCATCACCAGTTGGTGGCGCTGTTTTTCATATAGTAACAATCAAATTATAAATGACTAACTACAAGATTCCACCTTCCTCATAACTGTAAAATAGAAATGATCATATTTAGTGAGAGTACAAAATTGGCATAATTTTCTGTACAGTAAAATTATGATCGCCCCCTATTTAGGGGACTTTACATCTATAGAGGATTTATGATTTGTTTCATACTGACCAGAGTTGCATCTCTGCGAGGAGGTGGCTTTTGTCTGAGGATTGGGGAGCCTAGAGAGAACCAAATTTGATAGATATAACATTTTGTGAGTGTATTAGTTTAACAAACCGTTATAACTTCCAATTCAGTCTCTGAATGACAACTCACCGATATCTATTCTGTGAGGAGCGATGCGGGCTATGACTGGAGAGACTGGTTCTACTTTGCCCTTAACATCCACCAGTGCGGCACCAGGGCTGAAGTCCGAGCTAGAGCAGGGTATGGGCAGGCTGATCTGCCTCTTGACCAGGGAGGGGGTGGTTAGGGGGTTGTCCTCTGGCTGGCCATCTGTCTGCACGTCCTTCTCACTCAGGGCCTTCTTGTTCAGCAGGTTGCTGATCTCCATGATGTTGCTGATTATCTCCACTGGGCCAGTCAAAGGGGTCTTCGTATTACTACTACGGGGAGAGAAGTCCTCCATCACCTTCTTCAGGTAGGAGGCCGGGGCCCAGCCCTCCTTATCCTGGTACCTGGGGAGAGGAAGAGAGAATGGAAGGAAAGGGGAGAAAGGGGTGATCATGAGTGAGAATAACCATAATTGAGAGACAGTATAAACAGGCAACAGTTTATATTGTGGTTGGAGCACAAATCATGGCCTTACCTGATGAACCACCAACCCTCCAGGTTCTTCTGGATGACCTCCACGATGACTCCTTTCTCAAAGGCGATCTCATCCTTTCCCTCGCTGGTGTATGGCTGCACCGTCATATACTTCTCCTCTGTCGGGCCACAGAGAGGACGTGGGAACACAGAGTCTCACGTCAGTTTCAAATGTCCTATACTGCTTCAAAAACAAAACATTACTCAAAGAAATGAAAAATATGTCAACGTTTTATAGGAGGAACTGTAACGATTGTAGAAACACCTCTGCGTGAGTGAAAGTAAATAAAGACATACTGCATATTGGCTTGAAGCATAGAATTCTGTGTGCAGTTCTGATGTGATTGATTCTGTCAGATCCACAAAGATATCCAGCATTTTACCATCAAAGGCTTTAAATAATCGGGGAAACTCTAATTAACAATATGATGTCCCTCACTTCATACTGTAAATGTCTTCCTGCAGCAACTGATAATTACATTGCCTTTATGTCATGATTGCTAATTACTAAGTGTAAATATGGGACAAAATAAACTCAAACACTGATCTCTTGAAATGGTGAAAACAGTTCTAATGACAGAGTGGACTAATGGTGTGGTAGCGGTCAGCCTCTGTAAACTTAGCAGATGATAGAGAACAGAGATGCCATCTTGATTTGTAATTTCCCAAAAGGCCAGAGTACTTCCTGTCATTAAAGACCAGAGGTCTCATCTCATCACACCGTAAAACACAGACAAGCGGAGGGAACACAGCCCAATGGTGTAGAGAGGAGATGTCCTATTTGCATGCTAAGACTGGAATGACTGGATTCCTATCTGATATCTAATAACTCTCTCCTTTCCTCAACTCCTGTTGAGTCTCAATCAGGGATTTATAAGGACTGAATAAGGATACAGTAAAAATATATTTTACTTGCAAAGAAATAAGACGATGTAGGGCCTTGTAAATAAAACCGAAAAGGCCACTTCCTGAATGCTTTGTTTTCCCCTGCACTGACTTATGGGACTTCCAGTCTCTCTGTTTAAGACTTGGTAGGGCACTCCCTACAGGGGCCTACAGTGGGGGGAACCTCTGAATAAGATATTATGTTAACCACAACATGCATCGCCTGCATAACTTTTAGAAACAATTTTCCTGCAGTCAGCGCTATTACTGCTTTTTTCCCCACAGGCAAGATTTAGTTCCTGCAGTTGAAAAAGTTATTTTTACTCCAGAGGCTGGTCGTTTTTATGCGCGCTGTGGACACTGTTGCCAAGCACAAACCTTGGGCTGGACTCAAATAGCCTATCCTCACTCCGCTGTCAGCAATCCAACCCGCATCCCTTGTCAAAAAAACCTGTCTCGAGGCAAGTGTAATGTGTGCAAGCACAAACACTTTTCACTGCAAGCACAAACACTTTCACTCTTACTCCAACAGATGAATACAATTCTTCATTAGCCTGATCCGTCGGTAGACCTGCTTGCTCTAAACACCTCTAGTTGATAAACTGGCTTTAAATAGTCTGGCTTTTTTTTAAATAGTCTGGCTTTTTAGCTCTTTTGAAAAGTACATACAGTATTGTGTACATGTTTAATTTGGCTCATAACAAAGCCAACTAAAGTAGCAAAATATTGAATGCGGCCTACCAACTTGTAGATTGCTGTGATTCTATAGCTGTAATTTAGAAAAGTTTGGAGTTGCACATAGCCGTTAATTAAAATAAACCGCTTACATGACACAATCTTTTCCAACACTACCGCATTCAAGTGCAGAAACTGAGTAACAACAAGATGGTCAATGTTTTCCGATGTTTATCTTCTAGCAAAAGGTCAAACCTGTAACTGCTGAAAGCCACCATTGTGGATGTAAAAAACAATTTAGCATTGTAATGACATATCTCTACTGTTAACTAGCTGGTTTATAACGATGTTAGTGGTTATTGGGTGTGGATCATGATGGCGTAGAAGACAGCATACGACACAAACCAAGACATTAGGCATCAGGTATGAAAGATAAGACAGGACAAGGTACAGTGGGTTCAGGAAAATGGGACTTCAGAGAATAGAAGGACGAGCAGTAAAGGAGGAGGAGGAGTTCGGCGCCCTGTCTCTGATCACCTCGGCTCTGCTGCCTGCTGACCATTCCCCCCAGGGTCCATCTCCGGTCCAGCCTCTTCAGATGGGCCTTACGGTGCTTAGTGACTGACCCACGCACATGGTGACGAGACACATACACACACACAAATTGGCAGATAAACAGAAAAGACACACTGTACAAACAACATGGAATCAACTAAAGAACCGACTTGAGTTACTTACATGGCGAACATGGAAACAACAACACCGCATTACATTAGAAGGACTGGTGGATGAAGCGGGTGAATGCACGTTACACAGGAAATGCCAACTATGGACAGATTCTCTGTGGCTTGTAATTAGTGTGGTTATTATCATGGTTTTCCCATCCTGTAGTGCACGAGCATCTGGGGCACACATTGCTGCTTGGGAATGCCATCCAATTAATAGACCAGCTGAATTCCTTTGCCAGCAGCTCTATGCCAGGTCTATAATTGTTGATTGTTTTTGTTAGTTAAATGCAGGAGATGGGAATGATCTTTTGTCACATGCCAACACTATAAACGGCAGCGCTTATAAAAATATCTAATTCAAAAAAAGCTTCCCATCACTCAACCAGAGCACTAATCTCGAAGATGAACAGGCAGTTCAGATTTCAGGGCAAATGTACATTTATTGAAAAAAAGGAAATAAAAGAAGTCCCTGTTCAAAAATATACAACAACTGACCCGCATACTCCTCCAGAATACGAATGTCATGATGAAATATGACCACCCTAAGTAGGAACATGTCCCAGTGTTATTCATTAATGTGACAGTCTTCCCAATGAGGGACAGATCCACCATTAGACTGTCATAGCCTCCAAACATCAACATCTTCAGCTAAAGCCATATTCAACACAGCAAAAAAAAAAGAAACGTCCCTTTTTCAGGACCCTGTCTTTCAAAGATAATTTGTAAAAATCCAAATAAATTCACAGATCTTCATTGTAAAGGGTTTAAACACTGTTTCCCATGCTTGTTCAATGAACCATAAACAATTAATGAACATGCACCTGTGGAACAGTCGTTAAGACACTAACAGCTTACAGACAGTAGGCAATTAAGGTCACAGTTATGAAAATTTAGGACACCAAAGAGGCCTTTCTACTGACTCTGAAAAACACCAAAAGAACGATGTCCAGGGTCCCTGCTCATCTGCGTGAACGTGCCTCAGGCATGCTGCAAAGAGACATGAGGACTGCAGATGTGGCCAGGGCAATAAATTGCAATGTCCGTACTGTAAGAAACCTAAGACAGCGCTACAGAGAGACAGGACGGACAGCTGATCATCCTCGCAGTGGCAGACCACGTGTATCTGCGCAGGATCAGTACATCCGAACATCACACCTGCGGGACAGGTACAGGATGGCAACAACAACTGTCCGAGTTACACCAGGAACGCACAATCCCTCCATCAGTGCTCAGACTGTCCGCAATAGGCTGATAGAGGCTGGACTGAGGGCTTGTAGGCCTGTTGTAAGGCAGGTCCTCACCAGACGTCACTGGCAACAACGTCGCCTATGGGCACAAAGTCGCTGGAACAGACAGGACTGGCACTTGTGGGGTTTGTGTAAATGTGAAAATCCAGAAAGCTGTCACGCTAACAGACATCTTAATTACTCTCCAAAAATGTTTTATACAGAATGGATATGCATTCTGTATGCAGGCCTAGGGAGGAAGAAGCCTGTTGGGATTACTGTGTAACTATTGGACTATAGAGGTTCATTCAATGCAGCATGTGCTCTCTCCTCTCTCCTTCAGTCAGAAGATCTACAGTGCCAGGGGTAATGTGGGTCACAGTGTTTTGGAGTCGACACTCAGTACTATAATGCTGTTTTAACCAGAGTGCTAGAAAATGTTAATGTTTGTTTGGAAGTCAATGATTTCAGTCCTTAAAGTGTATTCTTTCCAAACTACATGAAATGCATTAGGGAGGTACTGCAGGTATGTAATTATGCCTACTGTAAAAATAATGACCAATACAGTCATGACCTTTTCCACAATATTAGCACTCTGAGTGTGAGCGACAGGAGAGTGAAAATGTTAAGGCACTAACCGTAAAGCAACTCTCGATATTGGGAATGGCTAGATTATGACATAGCTTGGACTGCCACACAACGACATTATAGTCTTACCCATGCTGTGTGTTTTGGGAAAGGCTGGTCTAATGACTGTATGAGTGGATCCCAATTTTATATCATCCTGATCATTTGGCAAACAACCCTCTTGCTTAGGTGTGTTTCTTGTCAGATTCGTAGGTTTTAATGCAGAATATAGCAGCATTCAACCATTGCACAGACAGAGCAACATTCATCAATATCTTCTAGTTTTGTTTCATAATCAGTCTGTATAAACTGACATGATTTATCTCAGGGCCCGGAATAATTATCTTCAGACATGACTTGGCTAGTGACTGACTCACATAAACAAACTCCTCAAAGCTCAATCCATACAGTGAACCAAACATGCACCTCTTTCATTCGTTTAGCATCCTAAACTCCAAGGAGGTAACCTCGTTTTAGAATTGCATTGAATTTCTACACTAATACTGTAGAGTACAGTACGTCACTCAGTGCACCTCAACCCGGAATTGTGGCTTAGGCCCTGACACTCCTTCTCCAGGGCTGACTCTGGAGCTTGTTCAGGGGTGTTTATAGTGGCAGCAGCACAAAGAAGGTTGTTCACACTGGGGGAAAGTCGGACGTTAACGTCAGTCGGTGGTGGGTCGGGGGTGGTAGTCAGACTACTGCACCCATTTAGAGATGGGGGTAGTGGGGGTACAGCGGTCTTGTAGGTTGTGGGATATTGCACATCCACAAATTTCACCCAGTTGCTGGAAGTGATGAAAGCTGGTCTGTTTTGTGGTGCAGCTTGTATACTGTATTCTGGATGTTAAGTTTTTCTTCCTATATTCACAGCGGTGTGGAGCTCTTACCTTCCCTGGACTTGGAGGCGCCCAGCTCCAGGTCATCTCGTGTGTTGCTGTGGGTATTCAGATATGTGGCAGGGACCCAGCCCTGCTCCTCCGCTGTACTGACAAACCACCAGCCTGGGGGCACAGAGAGAGGGATGTCAATTGAGATTTTGTGTGGTGCTTGTCGACTAGGACAGCATCTTTCAGTATGGTTTATAATCTTATTAATGACTTTAGAGAAGTGTTCCTCCTCCATTTCAGGAATCATGTTTGTTCTAGTTAATAGACCCTGATTCAAAAATATTCCTTGGATGACTGGGGTGGTTGAAAGACTAATGGATATAGAGAAAACATGAACTATTCTCTATCACCGACAGGTTCTCTAATCAAAATCAAATAAAATCTAATGTTATTAGTCACATGCTTTGTAAACAAAAGGTGTAGACTAACAGTGAAATGCTTACTAATGGGCCCTTCCCAACAATCCAGAGAGAAAATATAAATAATAGAACAATTATAACATGTGGATATAATAATAATAACGCAAGGGTTATAAATATGTCATGTGTGGAGCATTTCATAAAGAAAACAGTGTAGGCCTAATATAGAGTAGTTAACTTAATAAAAATGTATACAAAATAAAAAGGCAATTACCCCCCTCGCCCTACCGTCGGCTCACTCTCGCTCCAGTTACTACTTAAATCAGATGCACGAGTAGACGTACATAATTACACATGTCTATATCCATGAATTCATCAGACTCTAGGTAAGTAAGTAGGCGTAGGTAAGGTGGTTGTTATCAGCTTTGTACAAGCAACTGTCTCGTGAGCGCTGAGCCAAAGGCAGCAGTTGCTAGGATATTCACACACAGAGGGGCTGTATCGCATTAATGGAAATCAGGGCAGAACTGCCGGTTTTGACTTGCATAAGTGACTTTTCACAGCAGGTTAGGATAATTAACGTATCAGGTTAGGATAATTAGGTTAAGGTTAGGAAAAGGGTTAGGGGTTAGCTAAAATAGTCCCTGATGCGACTCGAACATCTAGCTACAACCTAGCTTGCCCTGCGAACAGTCTTGGTTTCCACTAATGCGATGGTGCCACAGAGTGGGGACAGACGAGCAGCTAACAGAGGAAGTTATTTATGATTTCTGCGCTTAAAAGTTAGAATGGGAAGGGAGTGATTTTATCGGGATGGGACAGGAAATTTACAGGGTTATATAAATGTTGCGGGATCGGGAGAGCACAGGAAACAAATTGACAGGACAAGAGGGGACAGGAATGACTTTTCACTCCTGTGTCAATCTCTAGTATACACTACCCTCTATTGCGCCTTACTGCCAAGCAGTTGCCATACCAAGAGGTGATGCAACCAGTCAACATTCTCTCAATGGTGCAGCTGTAGAACCTTTTGAGGATCTGAGGACCCATGCCAAACCTTTTCAGCCTCGTGAGAGGAAAGAGGCATTGTGGTACATTCTTCATAACTGTGTTGGTGTGTGTGGACCATGAACATTTCTTAGTGATGTGGACACAGAGGAACTTGAAGCTCTCAAACTGCTCCACTACAGCCCATTAATGTGGATGGGGGAATATTTGACCCTCCATCTCTTGAAGTCCACAATCAGCTCCTTTGTCTTGCTGACGTTCAGGGACACGTTGTTGTCCTGGCACCACACTGCCAGCACACTGCCAGGACCACACTGACTTCCTCCCTATAGACTGTCTCATCATCTGTGATCAGGCTAACCACTGTGGTGTCATCAGCAAACTTAATGATGGTGTGTGAGTCAAGCGAGGCCACACAGACGTAGGTGAACAGGGAGTGCAGGAGGAGACTAAGCATGCCCCTGAGGGGCCGCCGGGTTGAGGGTCAGAGTGGTGGATGTGTTGTTGCCCTCACCACCTGGGGAAGGTCAGTCAGAAAGTCTAGGATCCAGTTGAAAACAGGAGGTGTTCAGTCCCAGGGTCCTGAGCTTAGTGAGCTTGGAGGCCAATGGTGTTGAATGCTGAGCTGTCTGTCCCCGCTGGTGCTGAACAGCGTTCCTCTTGTACAGGTGGAAGAGGGCAGTGTGAAATGTAATAGAGATTGTGTCACATGTGGATCTGTTGGGGCAGAATGTGAATTGGATTGGGTCCAGGGTGTCTGGAATGATTTTGTTGATGTGAGCCATGACCAGCTTTTGAAAGCATTTCATGGCTCCAGATGTGAGTGCTGTCATTTAGACAGGTTAACTTGGCATTCTTGGGCACAGGGACTATAATGGTCTGCTTCAAACTTGTAGGTATTACAGATTTGGTCAGGGACAGGTTGAAAATGTCAGTGAAGACACTTGCCAACTTGAGTACGCATCCTGGTAAACCATCTGGCCCTGCGGCCTTGTGAATGTTAACCTGTTTAAAGGTCTTGGTTCAGTGTTGCTTGCCTCGAAGCAAGCGTAGAAGGAATTTAGCTCATCTGGCAGGATCGCGTCACTGGGCAGCTGGCGGATGGGTTTCCCTTTGTAACCTGTGATAGTTTGCAAGCCCTGCCACATCCGACAAGCATCAGAGCCGGTGTAGTAGGATTCAATCCTGTATTGAGGTTTTGATTGTTTGGTGGCTCGTCAGAGATTACTTTTAAGCATCCGAATTAGTGTCACGCTCCTTGTCACGCTCCAGCTTGTTCTCTAGAGATTGTACGTTCGCCAAAATAATGGAGGGTGGGGGAGTGTTTACTTACTCGCCGTCTTAGTCTCGTCAGGGAGCTCGCTCGTTTGCCTCTCTGGCGTCGCCTTTTCCGCTTTAGAATCCCGGGGATTAGGGCCTGGTCTGGAATGAGCAGTACATCCACAGCTGTTGACTCGTTGAAGTAGAAATATTTATCCAAATCGAGGTTAGTGATCACTGTTCTGATGTCCAGAAGCTGTTTTCGGTCATAGGAAATCACACAAAACAGCAGAATTGGTCACGAACTCGTTAGACGGCAGCTATACAGCTCTGCAGCACCATCCTAGCCTTAAAGCCAACAGCATCAAAGGGAGGACAGTGTGGTTTTGGATGTCCTTGTGATGATTTAAATCTCGATTTAGCCTCGTTACCCCTGAAATCGGTGGGACGTAACTGGTACAGTAGCTCAAATCTCCATTATCATTGTCTTGCTTGATATGATTGAATTCCTTGGGATATGACTGCATTATTCAGTCAATTGGATTCTAGACAAAGGTCTGGGTGAAAGATACAGTATTGAGCATACACAGGACAGCTTCATCTAAAAATAAAGTAAGAAAATATTGAAGTTTGAAGTGCATGGGAATAAATTAGTATTAGATTAACAGTGAGATGTACGTTCCAAGGCCTTGTGAGTCATTTCATGCTTAACTTGGCACATTTGAGTCAATTTCAGTCACTCAGTGGATGTGAAATAATACACAGACCAGTGTTTTCAGTGCCTGAATGGCTACAGACAGTAACCTAACACCTTGATCGTTGCACCAACCCCAAGGGCTAGTTTTTCAAAACCTTTTTTGGGGGGTTCAGAATGATCCGGATTCTGTAATCATATTTCATGCTATCCAGGATCAGATAAATCTGGCTGCTTATAAGCCGTTTTTTCCCCAGAAAATAATCATATAGGATCATTCTGATCCAGATACCACAACATCAAGATCACAGAATCCAGTTCTTCAGTGCTTTAAACAGGCCTACACCATGCCATCTACTGGACAGGTTGTGGTACTATTTCAACCTGGGGAAACAGAAATGAGTAACTACACTGAACAAAAATATAAATGCAACATGTAAAGGGTTGGTCACATGTTTCATGAGCTGAAGAAAATATCCCAGCAATTTTCCACGTGCACAAAAATAATATCTCTCTCAGATTTTGTGCACAACTTTGTTTACATCCTTGTTAGTGAGATGTTCTCCTTGACCAGAAAATCCATACACCTGACAGGTGTGGAATATAAAGAAGCTGATTAAACAGCATCAGCATGATCATTACACAGGTGCACCTTGTGGGGGGGGGGACAATAAAAGGCCACTTTAAAATGTGCAGTTTTGTCACACAATGAGTGTGCAATTGGCATGATGACTGCAGGAGCTGTTGCCTGAGAACCATAAGCTGCCTCCAACGTTGTTTTAGCGAACTTGGCAGTACTTCCATCGGTCTCATAACTGCAGACCACGACAGCCCAGGACTACCACATCCAGCTTTTTAACTTGTGGGATCGTCTGAAGAGGGTTGGTGGGGGGGTTGCTGAGGAATATTTCTGTCTGTAATAAAGCCCTTTTTCTGGGGGAATATTCCTTCTGATTGGCTGGGCCTTGCTCCCCGTGTGGGTGGGCTTGGCTGCGTGTTTGGGTGGGCCTATGCCCTCCCAAGCCCACCCATGGCTGCACCCCTGCCCAGTCATGTGAAATCCATAGATTAAGGCCTAATGAATTTCTTGCAATTGACTGATTTCCTTATATGAACTGTAACTCAGTAAAATAATTGACATTATTGTATATTGCATTTATATTTTTGTTCACTATACATGAATAAAGGTACCTTGAAATTTTTTTTGCCTGCATATCACTTATAATTATGTAGATTCCCTAAGACTTCCGGGGCCGACAGAGATGGCCGCCTCGCCTCGCGTTCCTAGGAAACTATGCAGTATTTAGTTTTTTTATGTGTTATTTCTTACATTGATACCTCAGGAAATGTTAGGTTTTATTACATACAGTCGGGAGGAACTATTGGATATAAGAGCAACGTCAACTCACCAACATTACGACCAGGAATACGACTTTCCCGAAGAGGATCCTCTGTTTGGTCCACCACCCAGGACAATGGATCGGATGCCAGCAGGCGACCTAAAACAACGGCGCCGCAGAACGGGCAGACGGAGCGGTCTTCTGGTCAGGCTCCGTAGACGGGCACATCGCACGCCGCTCCCGAGCATACTACTCGCCAATGTCCAGTCTCTTGACAAGAAGGTAGACAATATCCGAGCAAGAGTTCAGAGACTGTAACATTCGTTGTTTCACGGAAACATGGCTCACTCGAGCCATGCTATCGGAGTCAGTACAGCCATTTGGATTCTTCACGCATCGCGCCGACAGAAACAAGCATCTCTCTGGTAAGAAGAAGGGCGGGAGTGTATGCCTTATGATTAACAAGACGTGGTGTGATCATAACAACTTACAGGATCTCAAGTCCTTTTGTTCACCTGAATTCTCTTCGATCATAATCATAGTCGTGTATATCCCCCCCCCCAAGCAGACACATCGACGGCCCTGAAAGAACTTCATTAGACTCTATGTAAAATGAAAACCACATATCCTGAGGCTGCAGTTATTGTAGCTGGGCATTTTAACAAGGCTAATCTCAAAACAAGGCTCCCCAAATTCTATCAGCACATCGAAAACAGCTTCTATCTCAAGGCCATCAGACTGTTAAACAGCCATCACTAACATTGAGTGCTCAACATACTGACTCAACTCTAGCCACTTTAATAATGGAAAAATGGATGTAATAAATGTATCACTAGCCACTTTAAACAATGCCACTTTAAATAATGTTTACGTACCCTACATTCCTCATCTCATGTGTACATACTGTATACCATCTACTGCATCTTGCCTATGCCGTTAGGCCATCACTGATTCACGTATTCTTATGTACATATTCTTATTCATTCCTTTACACTTGTGTGCATAAGGTAGTTGTTGTGAAATTGTTAGGTTAGATTACTTGTAAGATATTACTGCATGGTCGGAACTAGAAGCACAAGCATTTCGCTACACTCGCATTAACATCTGCTAACCATGTGTGTGTGACAAATAAAATGTGATTTGATTTGAGTTGCATTTATTTGACACTTAACATAACTTACCACATACCGTACTGCAGTCAATTTAACATAATTAACCTTTGGATTTGATATGTAATAACGTTTTTGAAGCCTCCTCAACTTAGTTACATTGACATTTCTTAGTTGTAGTGCCTGTCACCTTTCCAAATCCACCTTGAATACACCCTTCTAGTGGGATCAAAATATTCATTATTTTTGGGATCAAAACAATCCTAATCACCTACAAAGGGGCGGCAGGGTAGCCTAGTGGTTGGAGCGTTGGACTAGTAACCGAAAGGTTGCAAGTTCGAATCCCCGAGCTGACAATGTACAAATCTGTCGTTCTCCCACTGTTCCTAGGCCATCATTGAAAATAAGAATTTGTTCTTAACTGACTTGCCTAGTAAAATAAAAAATAAACAATTCCTGATTAAAGATCAGATTGGATTACTAAATCCTTATCCCTATCCGGAGGATCAGAATGTGGATAGGGTAAGGTCCATATCTGGAGAAATAGAATCCCATTTTTCAGTTTTGAAAAACTGAATTCTAAAATTAAATCCTATCCGATAGGGGTAATCCGATCAGATAACTTTTTGAAAAACCAGCCCCTTGGCTGCTGCCACATAGGCTTTTCAACACCATTTCTAGGTCGCCTAGCTCTGGAGAGGTCATGGCTGTTCTCTGCAGGAGAGTGAAATGACAAAACCCCTCGAAAATGGGCCTTCTGAATGGAGCAGCAGTCTCAGGCACTACATCGCAGTACTTGAGGTGTCACTACAGACACAGGTTTGATCCCGGCCTGGGGCACAGACCCATAAGGCGGCGCACAACTGGCCCAGCGATGTCCGAATTAGGGGAGGGTTTGGCTGGACGGGATGTCCTTGTCCCATCGCGCTCTAGCGACTCCTGTGTCTGGCCGGGCGCGTGCATACTGACACGGTCACCAGTTGTACGGAGTTTGCTCCGACACATTGGTGCGGCTGGCTTCTGGGTTAAGCAAGCGGTTTGTCAAGAAGCATTGCGGCTTGGCAGTGTTGTCTTTCGGAGGATGCATGGCTCTCGACCTTCGCCTCTCCCGAGTCCGTACTGGAGTTGCAGGGATGGGACAAGACTGAAACTAACAATTGGATATCACAAAAAATGTATTACAAATAAACCAAGGCAAACCTTCTCTGTGATGTGGCGCTCCACGAATGCTCTATTTGTTGTGGAAAGCAGAATCCAAGATGGCCAACAGCTCTTCACATCCCCCATTATGAAGACTGGAGGGTTCACTGGAAATGCAATCACACATGCTTCAGCAGCAGTGTTACTTTAGATTGACATTGTGTGGGTCTACATACTAGAAGGCCTTGCTGTTTGGATCTGGCCCTGCGCCCCCGCATTGGCAAAGGCTCAAGGCCCTAACAAGCCATGTAATGTGTTACATTTTTACACCAAGGCTGTGGCTTCATACAAACCCGGTGCCAAGAAATTAAATGGAGAACGGAGAGCTAAAATAAATGTCTACAGTACTTTGGACTGGAGCCTTTCAACTGCTGAGGTGTGCAGTATCTCCCTGACAATGCAGAGTCTGGAGTGTGTTAATGCGCTTATTAAATGGATTGCAACATTTTATTTGTGAGAATTCCCTCTCAAATGTACTATTTCTTTCAAAAAAATTTAGCTAGCATTCTTTGGACACGAGAGTGCGGTTAACTTTTGACATTAACGTAACCCCCACCACTCCTCTGACTGTTGCCGTGTCACTATGCCACATAGAACAAGTATTCCCATAATGCCGATGATGACAGAACTATAATATTAGCCTCAGTCTGCTACCCACCTGGCTAGCCAGCTATAGTAGTAGGAAAAATGTAATGGCTTTGCCTCTTCCTCTCTGTTGGCTGGCTAAAGTCACTTCACTTCGTAAACAACAGGTGTAGACTAACAGTGAAATGCTTACTTACGGGCCCTTCCCAACAATGCAGAGAGAGAGAAAATAGAGAAATAATAGAAAAGTAATAACATGTAATAATACAAGTAATAAATACACAATAAATAATAATAACTTGGCTATATACATGGGGTATCAGTACCAAGCTGATGTAGAGGGGTACGAGATAATTGAGGTCTTGCTAGCTAATATGGGAAATATGGGAATAAGGTATAGGAATGTGGTACCTTAATTTGAAAGCACATTTGAAAGTTAGACATATGAATATACATTATGGCCACTTTAATAAGGCAGCCACACAACCCACCGAATGTCGATCTGCTGTTCATCTACCATTCGTTCGCTGAGGTGTGTTTTAGGGACCACATTTTCATGCAATTCTACACGTAGAATTGGTTTGCAAATTATAGCTGGCAATCTGTTCAGAGGTGCTAAGCGGTTAAAAGCAGTTAAGAGCGTTGGGCCAGGAACCAAAAGGTTACTGGTTTGAAACCCTGAGCCGACTAGTAGAAAAATCTGTCAATATGCCCTTGAGCATGGCACTTAACCCTAATTGCTCCTGTAAGTCACTTTGAATAAGAGCAGTTGCTAAATGACTAAAATGTACATGCCTGCGTGTCTGTCCCTTAAGATGTTTGAGTAAATACACTCTGTTATTGATGGCTATGACTGCCTCTACTTTATTTTTCAACCTTGTTCTCATATGGTCTTAGGCTGAGTTCACTGCACCTCAAAAGAGGCAACAAGTATATTTCCTTGCCAATGCAGGTTTATAACACACAGGCGTGAATTACAGAGAACCTGAAAATTGTCTCTGGTCTTTCAGTAATGAATAAATGTTAATATATCAGTGCTACAACTGTTTTTGTTGCATTTTCTTGACCAAATTAAAGAGACAGAAACATACATTTAAAGATGAACCCCCTGAAAATGATTTGGTGACATGTATGAAAATGTGGAACTGAGTAGACATTCAGCTGTTGAAAGGTGAGATATGCACATTTTCCGTATCCCAGGATGTGTGTGTGTGTGTATATGCATGTGCATTTTTGTGTGTATTATGTATCATTTGATACATTGACCAGCAGGGCTGGGACTGGACCCAACGCGGAGGAAGTGGAGAGATATTATACGACTACACCTACATCTGTGTCTTTATCTGTGTCTGTCTATCTACCATATGTCTGTCATCTCCATTAACATCCTCATCTGTGTCTGTGTCTGTGTCTTCTGCAGCTGTACGAATCTTTATCATCTGTGTCTCAAGTCTGCGTTACTAGCTGTGCTGAGGAAGTAATGGATCAAGTAAATATTATTTCCTTTCTATACTGTAGTTCTCAAGAACGAGCTTTTAAGAGAAATTGCAAGGATCCATTGGTTCACTGACAGATAAACATAACAAACAACATTCACTTGAATTAGGAGCAATTTCATAATGTTTATGTTCAGGTCCACGCAGTGCTTTTCTCCTCATCTAATCACTGAGTTAACAATACAAAACAACATATGTGATTGCACTGCAAAGAAACCATGATACAACTCAGGACAGGACAAATAAATGTTGTAAACAGAGTTTACACTGGATGTACTAAATTAAAGGATGTGGTTGCCAACTATCTAATTAGGCTTTCGCCTGGATGAAATGTTGACGTCAGTCTCATTTACACAGCCAAAAACACTAACAAACACTTTTGAAAAAAAAGTTTCTTTGTTTTGTTTACAGAGAAAATGAATCATAAAAAAATGACGATAATTATGTAAGCCGTGTGTGTCGTAATTTGGCTCTAGGGTGAAAAGGAAAGTGGTACTGCTACAGTAAGGATGGATATTCCTTGAAAGGAAAAAGTGGAGCAAGTGAACAGATGTTTGGCTCAGACTTCAAAGTGATAAAGCTTTACTCATATCCCCTCTGCCCCTGTCTCTTTCTAAGAGGGAGGGCAAAATAGAGGAACCTATCTGTTGAGGAGGGCCTGAGCCCTATTTGTTTCCCTTGCAGTACCTGATGTCTGGAAACACTATATCAGGTTCAACACTCCGCAGCCTCCATATTACTGTAATCAACAACACATTTATTGCTCAAGACAAAAATGCGAACAGGCTAGCAACTTTCGATTTTCTTACTGTAAATGTATACCATATGTACTCATCTAAACTACAATATGAAATGTTTTAACACAGGATTGAGGTGCCTCAGGCTCTACTGTGCCGCATTTATTTAATTTATAGATATCCAAAGTCTCACATTGAATCAAATAGCCTGTCTTTAACTGCTACTAAAACACAAGTGTTACTTACTAAAACAAGTTTTTGTGTTTTGGGGTCAGTCTTTGAAATATTAGCTCATGCTACAGATGTGATATGAAGATTACAACCTTTAGCGTGACAAGCATTTCTCTGGGCTTGAGATGATGTGGAATGCTGAGCCTCAGCACTACTGGAGATATCTGATCCCACTGGAAAGCACTGCAGGAGAAAACCCCATTCATTTCAAGTTTCTGTATTTATAAACACTGTATAGAGTACAAAATATATAAAGTTCGATACATTCACTTCCAATTTTCATAAAATACGGGGACCAATTTCCAGCGATGGCTCTGTTAAGATTGGGAGGCGAAAAAGTACTAATGTTGACCTAAGGAACAGCCACTGCAGCCCCCTAGAAAGTGAAAAGATCCCCTCTAGAATGTGTGCTGACCTTTCTAAAGCTACGTACTTCTGCAGCCCTATGCTCTAGGCAGCACAGATGGCGTGTGTGGGGCGCCCATAAATGCTATTTAACTTGAATTGTTATTCCTAAATGAGAGGCACCTCACGAATCTGTTGTTTCATGTCCATCGTCTAGCATAAGCTTGTTCCCAATGGTGTTAAACAGCTCCTTATTCACATCTCCTCTTCCTCATGAACACTGATCTACAGTATCTGAGAGGATTTAAGCACAGAGAGAAATACATGTTGGAAACCCATCGAGTACCTCCTCAACGTATCCATGGTCCATCAAGAATGAAGGGAGACAAGAAAAGAGAGACAAGGAAAATAATTGGGACAGAGCCTTAACATTTAAGCCTAAAATACCGTACAAAGTGTTCCCAGAATTCACCACTGACTGACGCAGGCTATTGGTTTATAGACGAACACACATGCAGGGTGGTACAGGGGAGCTATGGGGAGCCTGAGGGGCAGACAGACCCAAGCTGCTTCCCTCTCCGACACAGACATTCCTGGAGTTAATTTGTCAAATTACAATTTAAAAAGCCGATCTAGGATTTGAGCAGTGTAAACGTACACTGGTCAGAAGAGATTTAGAGGGATATTATTTGGGTTGGACTGGGCAAGGCTAGCCTAACATTGCCCTTGAGGTGTAGAATAGGTGGCATACCTCTAGAGGGAAATGTGATGGCAAATGTTTTACTTTTCCTATGCATTTCGATAACAAGAAAAGTTCAACTGTAGACAAATAAAAAGATTGTTCTTAATTGACCCACCTGGTTAAGTAAAGGTTAAAAAGTGGTGTGCTATCTTAGCTTAGCCCTGGTTATCATCTCTTTAACACACTGTAAGTTGAGGAGGCATCCTGGAGGATCCATTAAGCCATTATAATGAACCAACCTCTCTGAACCGCTAACTTTGGCAGGAAAGGGCTTTTTCCATATTCCCCCTGACTCTCTCCCTGCCCCACACTCCTCTCCTCTCCAAAGTCAGTGTCTCTCTCTGGCAAGCTCTGACCTAATTCAGTAGTGAAAATATACAGAGGGATTGCAATCAGGCATCAGGGATAAAACATTTATGGAACACTGCCTTTGAGTATCCTAAAAAGTGGCAGCTGATTTGTATGCAACTCTGTGAAAATGACATAACCAAAAATATAGATCTTGCCCAATTTCTCTGCCTTTGATGAGTCCTGGCAGAGCAGCATTCCTGGCCTTTTACAAGAATTGTATAATATAAATATCAAAATAAAAATACACGTTGTCATTCTGAGTTATGTTTATTTACAAGGTACAGTACCTGATCTAATAACCAGGAACAACCTCTCACCAAAACATGAATTATCATCAGCTATGACACTGACTGAAGGCCAATATGCAAAAGCAGTATCAACAAACCAGTGCAAAAAAAGAGAAAGGGACATGGAAAGCTGAGAAAGCTGAACGTGCCTAAATGAACTGACTTAGATTCAAAGCCCCTGTCAGAAGTATTTTATCTAATCCAAGGTAAGGAAATGTGCCGTTCCTTTAGTGCAATGGGCAATCTTTTGCATTAAAATTGCATTATCCTTGGGTATGGTAACAGTGAAATCAGTTAGATATTTACATTGTACAAGAAAAGTACATAGAGTTACTTACCAAAATGCTTTCTACGTTCAAATTAGAGAACCATCATGGTAAGTAGAGCACAAAATAATAGCTCTTACACCATGCAGACACTACACAGACATAAGGACAAATTCCATTCTAAGCCATCTTCTTCATTGGACAAATGAGAGCTCTGTACGAGAAGCATAGTACCATATCAACACCATATTCACACCATTTAAAGAATTCCCCAAGACTCTATAAATACCTGAGCACCTTTTGTCATTTCACAACAAAGTACTGGAGACATTTAAGCAGCTCTGGGTTCATAAAAAGTACATATCTAACTTCTTCAGCACTGAAAGTCTGGGATTCAGAAATCAACCTCAGATGCCATAAAATACATGAACTTATTCTGGGAGAGATGGATGCTGAACTAAACGGACTGAAGTATTTTACGCGCACCTGTAATTCTTACAATTGGCATGAGGCTTAGGACTGATGTCACCCACATTGCAGCTTAGCCGTCTTCCATGCTGTCCAGGAGGTGTCATGGCTTCAGCTAATGCTAACCATGCTGTTGAACACAACAGGCTTCAGCTAATGCTAACCGTTCTGTTGAACACACCAGGCTTCAGCTAATGCTAACCATTCTGATGAACACCACAGGCTTCAGCTAATGCTAACCATTCTGATAAACACTACAGGCTTCAGCTAATGCTAACTGTTATGTTGAACACTACAGGCTTCAGACAGTGCTCTGATGGGTTTTGATTTAGCTACCTCTGCAATACTTGGGAGTCCCCTGCCTACAGTGCTTGAGTTGTTGATGCCAAATGCCATCTATACAGTACTGGTTGTACACCTATGAATCAGACAGTGATTCAGTTAGACTTGCAGGTGGGTGAACTCTCTGACCAGTGACATATTTACTCTGTAGTCATCTAAATGTACTGCAGCCTTCAATAGCCCAGTCACCAGTATCATCCATCAAGCTCTATGCTTATTATGGAGGAAAGGACTCAAGTCAAGGCCTCGGGCAGAAGGACTTCAAGGTGTTTGGAAATCTGCCTCAAAGTGACTCCCTAGTGGGCTCAAATCCAACTGGACCAAGAAGGAAAAATAAACGGAAGAACTCAACGGGTGGGTACAGACACTTCAAAGCAGTCTGAGTCAATTGACTCTCTTCCTTTAGGCCTCTATGGCATGGGGTTTTACTCACACCCAATGTGAAACCTAAGTCAAATTGCTTTTCTGATCACTGTTTCCCTCCCCTTTGAAGAACACATGAGTCACATTACTGCTTCACTGTCTGGGAACACCATTTAAGCCAGGACGTCAACCTCTGTTACTGAGCCTGTCTCTTGCTCTAGAGGCTTTGGAGATGGAGATGACAAAACGTCTTATTTCATTCTACTGAAGGGAAAGGAAAACCAGACAGGTTTCCTTATGCTGCGTCGGCTAAAACTGTGGTTCAGTTAATGGTGAGGTGTGTTTGTATGTTATAGCGCAAGAGTTAGTGAGTCTTAACTGGGTCAAAGAGTATAGGCAAAAGTAAACACGGGCATATCAAGTAAGACCATCAACAGGACTTTATAAAGAGTAGACCATTTCATTGATTCTACTGGAGGGCATCATATGCATAACAGTCAACAGACTAAGCTCTGCGTAACATTTATCACCTTTCACTGTGAAAAAACCACATTGAATCAATCTCAACAAATGCCAGATGAAGATTCTTTTCAGTTCCTTTTGAGGATCAGCTCCTAGCACTCCATTTTCAGAGGTTAAACAGCTGACTCAGGACGCCGTGCAGCTGGCATATGTAAATCGAGCATGTCTCTCTGTCTTTCCATTAAAGTGAGCTGGAAAATTAATATAGGAGTCTGGGAGACATTCCTCCTACAGAAGGCAACATTCTGGCCCCGGCCTAAACCAACAAGGGTAAAAAAAAAACAGGCCTCTCTGCAGGCCAAAGTGAGCCTCCAGGGCTAAAGCACAGTTTGAAGGCTGTGGACATAAAGGGAGAGGAGAGAGGGGGGGGGAGAAGGGAGGAAGAAGGGGAACTATTGGGGATGAAGAAAAGACCGTGACCCCAGACTGAGAGGTGAAAATGGGAATTCTCATGTGGATGCTGGCTGGAAAGTATGCATGAATAGGTGTGCATCACTGTGTGTGTGCGTGCGTGTGTGCCTGCATGCATGCGTGTGTGTGTAGGTTGGTCACTCACCACTCTCGCTCTTATCGATGACGTCTACCAGTTTGCCGGCCTGCAGGCTGATTTCCGCCGGCTCCTGCTTCTCATAGTTGGCCACCACCATGTACTGCTCCAGTAGCATAGGATCGGCACCATCCAAACCTGGGGTTGATGGGAAAAAACACGCTGTCAGCCAGCTCCCGGTCATGGGCCCGCGAGAGCGACCGCCGGGCACCCTCTGCGCCATAGGCCAATTTGTCAGTAGACCTCAGCCAATGGGAACACACGCTGGGCTCTGTGCATTTTCCCAAGAGTCTGGCCATATAGCTGGAGAGTCAAAAAGGAACGCCTATTAAACTGAAAGTCTCCCAAAATACATCAAGCAGTTTGCTGAAGAGAATCCATTCTAAGCTGTCAGGGGGCCTCATCCATAGTCTAAACTTGAGATAGAAAAATAGGAATGGATGGAGAGAAAAAGAGGAAAGCAATAGAGAGAAAGAGAAAGAAAGAGCAGGAGCAGCGGCCGGTTGTCGATAGAACAGTGCAGCGGGAGAAAGGAACGGTTTCCCCTGGAAAATAAACAGTCTGTTAAAAAGCCTCCTTCTCCTTGTTGGGGCTGGAGCTGGAGGAAGAGTAGGGGGGGTTGTGTACGCCAATCATAAGAGTCGACACTGAAGGCCTTAAATAGAACCAGATGAGTGGGCTGGAGTTGAGCTCAGGAGGCCGGGCCTCGGCTGCTGTGAAACACTAGAGCACAGGACTTTCATTTAGTATTGCCAATGGAAAGCTTCTTTCCTGGCCTCGCTGGGTTAACCATATTAGCACCAGCAATGACTTAGTTTTGACAATGTTATTCAGGAGGACCATTCCACTGGGCACAGACGTCAGTTCAACATCGAGTCTTGACTTACATTTTGTTTAGTCACGTGAATTCAACGTGAAATAAAAAATAATAATAATGTAATTGGATTAGGTTAAAAGTTAGAGTTATGAAGTTCACTTACGTTAATGGCTTTTTTTATGTGGAAACAATGTTGATTTAACCCGTTTTTGTCCAGTGGGGTACATTGATCAAACATCCAAGAATGTGTCAGTATTATAGATGAGGTGGCTCTTATTAAGCTGTGATCACAAACATTGCTTTATTTTTTTTTCATATATCTATTGTATCTGTCTTTTATACAAACTGTGCAGTCCATGTTGCATTACATGGTAGTGATGTTTATGATATGAATTTCAGAACATAAACCAGTTTGCAAAGAGTAAAGCACACTTAAATATACATGGACTGGTATTGTACAAAAAGCCATAACCTCAACATCAAAAGGAAAAAACACAAAGGTCATTGGGGATGTTTCTCATTTTGAAAACAAAGCACCTGTTGCATGAATTTAAAACAGTAAATAAACTACATCTTCAAAACAAATTCAACCACCTACCACTACACACTAAACCTTAAAAAGTCACTCCAAAACATCTCCAGCTGCAGATTGAATGAACTGAGACAACCCAGTTTAGCAGCAGAACTAACACATGTCAGCTGTAACCTAGAATCAGACACTGCTGAGATGGATTTCACACATTACTGATAGCTCAGACTGGCCACAGAGTTTCGTAAAACGGAGAGGAGAGAAATGATTCACAGATCACATAAGAACACAGTATATACATACTATGTATCCGGAGTCAAAACCAGGATATCCTTTGGTCTAAATTCCAAGCTGCTTCAAGGCTTGCCTGAGTAATAATTTATAGTTTAACTGCCAACAGAGAGTTCAAGTATATGGATACTAAGATGGAGGATACAGCACAAATGCTCTGTAGTACTCATTGTCAATGTACTGTTTCTCTCTTAGCTGAGATAAATTACAGTATTTAGTGAAAAATAAATGAGTTAGCTGAGTTCCTGTATCACATAATCAAGAGAAATGTCTACAAAACAAATGTTATAAACTAGATGAAGCCAACCATGTCCAAATGAAAACATTATTCAACCTGTGGTAAACTCAGTGTCTGGAACGTTGTACAGAGAGCTCTATCTCACACGATGGAAAATAGCATGATTCCAGTCCAATAAATACTATTAGATAAGAAGAGATTGAGTAAAAAGAGAGGACCTGATGACAACTGTCAGACTAAAGATGAACATTTACGTAAATTAGGATTATGTTCCCACTATATGCTGAGGGGCAGGTATCACAAATGTCAAAGTACTAATAACTCATCCGGATGAGCTCAGCTTCAATAGCATCCAAAATACTAAATCTGCCAACTAGTAAAGTTGAACCAGTGTGGTTCCTTCTGTGGTTTATGCTGCTTTCTCATTATTTGCACAGGGTTCTTTGCTCACCGCGAGGTTGTGTGCAGAAGCATTGGAAAGTTAATATTAGTTGAACTTTGAGTGCAGGAGTGCAACCCCTTGCAGTGTGATCCACTTACGGGTGGAAAACAATGACTTGTGCTACACATAAAGTAATGTGAAGCCTGCTTTAGAAATGCAAGGCTTTGGTTTTCCTTTCAGCATAGCTGCCATAGATGAATGCTCAAGATTATACATTCAATGAATGATGCTGAGGCCAAAACTCATCCAATGCATTTTTATAACCTGTTGGGAATGGTCAGAACGATGGTGGACCACAGAGACAGATGAATCCCATCGCTTAGCACTAGAAATGAAAAGGAGATCATTTTGACCCAATATGAATGTAAAATTGCCCCCCTCCGTCCTTTACTTTTCTTAAATAAGTCTATTTAACACACGTACAGTATGTTGTTAGAATTGATATGACAAACATAATATGTTACAAGCAGTTCTAAGAGGACAAGAGACGATCCTGAGGTTTCCAAAACACTTACCATTGCCAAATAACTATCAAAATTGATATTTAAAAATATCACTTTTTCCACTGTTACATGTGCCCCATGCTTGAGCACGCGGCAACAGCTAGCCTACAGCAACAAACAAATACAAATGATATTGTGTTATTTAAAAATATATATATATTTTTCTATTCTAATGTTACCCCAGACTTTCATAAACACAATCAAAGTATTATTTTTCTGAGAGCAAAAATCAAATGTATTTATTAGACTGTTAGAATGTTGAGTGAATATTAATCTGGTATATTGTGGTTAAAGAGTTACCTGTCTAACAGAACGCATAGGATGTTCTTTAATGGAAGCCTCTCCAACATAATCCAGGCAGAATCAGGAATTCCCCAGGGCAGCTGTCTAGGCCCATTACTTTTTAAAATCTTTACAAATGAGATGCCACTGGCTTTGAGTGAAGCCAGAGTGTCTTTGTATGCGGATGACTCAACATTATACACGTCAGCTACTACAGCGACTGAAATGACTGCAACACTTAACAAAGAGCTGCAGTTAGTTTCAGAGTGGGTGGCAAGGAATAAGTTAGCCCTAAATATTTCTAAAACTAAAAGCATTGTATTTGGGAATAAAACATTCACTAAACCCTAAAACTCAACTAAATATTGTAATAACTAATGTGGAAATTGAGCAAGTTGAGGTGACTAAACTGCTTGGAGTAACCCTGGATTGTAAACTGTCATGGTCAAAACATACTGATACAACAGCAGCTAAGATGGGGAGAAGTATGCCCATAATAAAGCGCTGCTTTATCTACTTAACAGCCCTATCAACAAGGCAGGTCCTACAGGCCCTAGTTTTGTCGCACCTGAACTACTGTTCAGTCGTGTGGTCAGATGCCACAAAAAGGGACTTACTGTAGGAAAATTACAACAACAGAACCGGACAGGACAGCACTGCTGGCCATTGGATGAACACGGAGAGCTAACATTAATGACATGCATGTCAATCTCTCATGGCTCAAAGTGGAAGAGAGATTGACTTCATCATTACTTCTTTTTCTGAGGTGTTGACAAGCTGAATGTACCGAGCAGTACATTAAAATACACACATGGAAACCCCACGAGACATACAACTAGATTTCTCTTCACAGTCCCCAAGTCCAGAACAGACCATGGGAGGCACACAGTACTACATAGAGCCATGACAACATGGAACTCTATTCCACATCAGGTAACTGATGCAAGCAGTAGAATCAGATTTAAAAAGCAGGTAAAAATACATCTTATGGAACAGAGGGGACTGTGACGCAACACAAACATAGGAATGGACACATTCATACACACACATGATAACATACACACTATACACACACGTACACATGGATTTGCGTTGTAGATATATGGTAGTGAAGTATGGGCCTGAGGGCAAACACTTAGTGTGTTTTGAATTCTGAAATGAATGTATTGTAATGTTTTTTTAAATTATATAACTAACTTAATGTTGCCTAATGTTGCCTAAGCGGCAGCTAATGGGGATTCATAATAAATACAAACTGATGAATTACATTTAAAAAAAACAGATCAAATACACCTTATGGAACAGCAAGAACTGTGAAGAAACAAACATAGGCACAGACAACAAATGCACACACACACACACACACACACACACACACACACACACACACACACACACACACACACACACACACACACACACACACACACACACACGATAACATACAGTTGAAGTCGGAAGTTTACATACACCTTGGCCCAATTACATTTAAACTCAGTTTTTCACAATTCCTGTCATTTAATCCAAGTAAAAATTCCCTGTCTTAGGTCACTTAGGATCAACCACCTTACTTTAAGTGTATGTAAACTTCCGACGTCAACTGTACATATCTGTATTCCCAGTTATGTGAAATCCATAGATTAGGGACTAATGAATTTATTTAAATTGACTGATTTCCTTATATGAACTTTAACTCAGTAAAATTGTTGAAATTGCCGAATGTTGATTTTATATTTTCGTTCATTGTAGTTTAAAACTTTCCATTTTCACATACTGAAAAGGTGTCATGCATATTGCATTTTTTCTGCTACTGGTTGATTTTGGAAGCACATTCCCATATCTAATCGAAAGCTGCTATCAATGACGAAATGAGTATGACGTCCAGGCATTTTTAAGTATACTCAATTGTCGAAATGTCACATACTATAAAAAAAAAATGCATACTCAAACGTCCTACTAGGATGCAAATATGGGTATTCAGACACGGCCAGTGTAACTCTTCACAAAGACAAAAATAGGTTCATATGATAATGTACAGTACATTGAGTGAAATATACTTAATATCATAAAGGTACATTTGAAGTCGGAAGTTTACATACACTTAGGTTGGAGCCATTACAACTCGTTTTTCAACCACTCCACAAATTTCTTGTTAACAAACTATAGTTTTGGCAAGTCGGTTAGGACATCTACTTTGTGCATGACACAAGTCATTTTTACAACAATTGTTTACAGACAGATTATTTCACTTATAATTCACTGTATCACAATTCCAGTGGGTCAGAAGTTTACATACACTAAGTTGACTGTGCCTTTAAACAACAGAAAATGATGTCATGGCTTTAGAAGCTTCTGATAGGCTAATTGACATCATTTGAGTGAAATGGAGGTGTACCTGTGGATGTATTTCAAGGCCTACCTTCAAACTCAGTGCCTCTTTGCTTGACATCATGGGAAAATCAAAAGAAATCAGCCAAGATCTCAGAAAGAAAATTGCAGACCTCCACAAGTCTGGTTCATCATTGGGAGCAATTTCCAAATGTCTGAAGGCACCACGTTCATCTGTACAAACAAAAGTACGCAAGTATTAATACCATGCAGCAGCCGTCATGCCGCTCAGGAAGGAGACGCGTTCTGTCTCCTAGGGATGAACGTACTTTGGTGTGAAAAGTGCAAATCAATCCCAGAACAACAGCAAAGGACCTTGTGAAGATGCTGCAGGAAACAGGTACAAAAGTATTATATACTCAGTAAAACGAGTCCTATACCGACATAACCTGAAAGGCTACTCAGCAAGGAAGACGACACTGCTCTAAAACCACCATAAAAGCCAGACTACGGTTTGCATCTGCACATGGGGACAACTATTGTACTTTTTGGAGAAATATCCTCTGGTCTGATGAAACAAAAATAGAACTGTTTGGCTATAATGACCATCATTATTTTGGAGGAAAAAGGGGGAGGTTTGCAAGCCGAAGAACACCACCCCAACCGTGAAGCACAGGGGTGGCAGCATCATGTTGTGGGGGTGCTTTGATGCAGGAGGGACTGGTGCACTTCACAAAATAGATGGCATCATGATGTAGGAAAATGATGTGGATATATTGAAGCAACATCTCAAGACATCAGTCAGGAAGTTAAAGCTTGGTCGCAAATGGTTCTTCCAAATGGACAATGACCCCAAGCATACTTCCAACGTTGTGGCAAAATGGCTTAAGGACAACAAAGTCAAGGTATTGGAGTGGTCATCACAAAGCCCTGACATCAATCTTATCGAAAATGTGTGGGCGGAACTGAAAAAGTGTGTGCAAACAAGGAGGCCTACAAACCTGACTCAGTTACACCAGCTGTGTCAGGAGGAATGGGCCAAAATTCACCCAACTTATTGTGGGAAGCTGGTGGAAGGCTACCGAATAAGTTTGACCCAAGTTAAACAGTTTAAAGGCAATGCTACCAAATACTAATTTAGTGTATGTAAACTTCTGACCCACTAGGAATGTGATGAAAGAAATAAAAGCTGGATACTTGGATTAAATGTCAGGAATTGTGAAAAACTGAGTTTAAATATATTTGGCTAAGGTGTATGTAAACTTCCCACTTCACCTGTATGTTATTGTGTGTGTGTGTGTATATTGTCTCTCCTAGCTCTGTAGCTTTAGTACACACATGTGACTTACAGTGGGTGTGTATTCTCCAACTCCATCATCTGAAGTAATTCAAATTAGATGCAGTAGCTAAAATGTATTTGATAGATTGAAGGAGTATGTTTTAGTGTGCTGGAAGTAGTAGCCACACTAGGGTCAACAAACTGAGATAAATGTTGCTTTTACACAATATATACAAAAGTATGTGGACACTCCTTCAAATTAGTGGATTCGGCTATTTCTTTTTTTTATTTTACCCGTTTTTCTCCCCAATTTTGTGGTATCCAATTGTTATTAGCTACTATCTTGTCTCATCGCTACAACTCCCGTACGGGCTCGGGAGAGACGAAGGTTGAAAGTCATGCGTCCTCCGATACACAACCCAACCAAGCCGCACTGCTTCTTAACACAGCGAGCGTCCAACCCGGAAGCCAGCCGCACAAATGTGTCGGAGGAAACACTGTGCACCTTGGTTAGCGTGCACTGCCCGCCACAGGAGTCGCTGGTGACCGATGAGACAAGGATATCCCTACCGGCCAACCCCTCCCTAACCCGGACGACGCTAGGCCAATTGTGCGTCGCCCCACGGACCACCCGGTCGCGGCCGGTTACGACAGAGCCTGGGCGCGAACCCGGAGTCTCTGGTGGCACAGCTGGCGCTGCAATACAGCGCCGTTAACCACTGCGCCACCCGAGAAGCTGGATTCGGCTATTTCAACCAAACCCGTTGCTGACAAGTGTATAAAATCGAGCACGTCGCCATGCAATCTCCGTAGACAAACATTGGTAGTAGAATGGCCTTAGTGCAGAGCTCAGTGACTTTCAACGTGGCACCATCTTAGGATGCCACCTTTCCAACATGTCAGTTCATCAAATTTCTGTCCTTCTAGAGCTGCTCCAATCAAAATTAAGTGATGTTATTGTGAAGTGGAAACGTCTAGGAGCAACAACGGTTCAGCCGCGACGTGTTAGGCCACACAAGCTCACAGAACGGGACCACCGAGTGCTGAAGCGTGTAGCGCATAAAAATCATCTTTCCTTGGTTGCAACACTCACGACTGAGTTCCAAACTGTCTCTGGAAGCAACGTCAGCACAAGAACTGTTCATCGGAAGGTTAAAAAAAATGGGTTTGCATGCCCGAGCAGCTGCACACAAGCCAAAATTCACCATACGCAATGTCAAGTGCCAAGTTGTCTGGAGTGATGAATCATGCTTCACCATCTGGCAGTCCGACGGACTAATCTGGGTTAGGCCAGTGCCAGGAGAACGCTACCTGCCCAAATTCATAGTTCCAACTGTAAATGCAACAGCATACAATGACATTCTAGACAATTCGGTGCCTCCAACTTTGTGGCAACAGTTTGGGGAAGATGCTTTCCTGTTTCAGCATGACAATGTGCACAAAGCAAGGTCCATACAAAAATAGTTTGTCAAGGTCGGTGTGGAAGAACTTTACTGGCCTGCACAGATACCTGACCTCAACTCCATCGAACACATTTGGGTTGAATTGGAACGCAGACTGTGAGCCAGGCCTAATCACCCAAATTAGTGCCCAACCTCACTAATGGTCTTGTGGCTAAATAGAAACAAGTCCTCGCAGCAATGCTTCAACATCTGGTGGAAAGCCTTCCCAGAAGAGTGGAGGCTATTGTAGCAGCAAAGGGGGGACCAACTTCATATTAATGCCCATGATTTTGGAATAAGATGTTTGATGAGCAGGTGTCCACATGCTTTTGGTCATGTAGTGTATGATTGATATTAGTTTCCCCACCCTTCCTTGAATCTCAGAATCTCAACAACTTTAGTGTCTAGACTCTAGACTACTGTGTTTACATGTGATACAGTATGTGTTTGTGTGTGTGCGCCTGCCTGCTAAGGTGCCTGCGTGCCTTGCTGCTTGCATACCTCAATTAAATAGCCCTATTAGCCACTTTCTGTTTACATCTCTCCTCACACAGATTTACACTGAGTGTACAAAACATTAGGAACACGTTCCTAATATTGAGTTGCACCCCCTTTTGCCCTCAGAACAGCCTCAATTTGGGCTCCTGAGTGGCGCAGCGGTCTAAGGCACTGCATCTCAGTGCTAGAGGTGTCACTACAGACACCCTGGTTTGAATTCAGGCTGTTCCACAATGGTCCCGGATTGAGAGTCCCATAGAGCAGCACACAATTGGCCCAGTGTCGTCCAGTTTTGGCCGGTGTAGGCCATCATTGTAAATAAGAATTTGTTCTTTACTGACTTGACTAGTTAAATAACGGTAAATGTCAAAAATGGTCAGGGCATGGACTCTACAAGGTTTCAAAAGCCTTCCACAGGGATGCTGGCCCATGTTAACTCCAATGTTTCCCGCAGTTGTCAAGTTGGCTAGATGTTCTTTGGGTGGTGGACCATTCTTGATACACAAAGGACACTGTTGAGCGTGAAAAACCCAGCAGCGTTGCAGTTCTTGACACACTCAAACCAGTGCACCTGGCACCTACTAACATACCTCGTTCAAAAACATTTGCGTATTTTGTTTTGCCCATTCATCCTCTGAATGGCACACATACACAATCCATGTCTCAATTGTCTCAAGGCTAAAAAAAATCCTTCTTTAACCTGTCGTCTCCAACCCTGTTCCTGGGGAGCTCTAACTAACCGGTTCTAACAAACCTGATTCAGTTTATCAACCAGCTAATTGTTAGAATCAGGAGTGCTAGATTAGGGTAGGAGAGGAAAACCTACAAGACAGTAGCTCTCCAGGGACAGGTTTGGAGATCCCTGCTCTACACTGACTGAATTGACATAAATAAAGTATCACATCTTTTACCTGGTCAGTCTATGTCATGGAAATAGCAGATGTTCATAATGTTTTGTACCTTATGTTTACATGATTACATTATGCATGATCAGTATTTATTATGCAACATTTCCTCACCTGGGATTTGAACTCACAACAACATCGTGGTTCATGCAAAGGCAATCTTCCTGCTATGCCACCATGTCCGTGACAGGTATCAATTAATCTGACTATTCTCATTAATGATTGTATTTAGTTGTCTAATGTTGGTGGGGCATATTAACCTATTTTAATGATAGTCCTGAATCACTATGATCAATATAATATTTTCTTGGATCAATAAAATATTTCTTGAGTGCATTTTTAACAGAGCTGATATTTACTTCCAAGTGCATTCACCCTATTGCTTAAACCTATCAAGTTGTTTCAGATCTACACAAATGCCTAGAGAGGAGGTTTTATGTTTTCTTCTGGACAGGGTCTAATTACAATGGCCCAATAAGCACATGCCCTACAGCAGTGGTCACGAACTGGTCGACCGTGGTCAATCTTCATGGCATGCCTAGTCAATCACCAAACATTTATGTAGAAAAGCCAACGATAAAAGATGTGATAAAAGGCTTGCACTCCTTTTTTAAAATTCCTGTTGTGCTGTTGCAGTAGGTGCACTTGATTCAGGAGCCCAGAGCACCGGGTAAGCAAAGTATTCCCATTTTGAACCATTGTCTGAAAAGACAAACTCTGCTTACCCGGCTGACCAGTAGATCTGTGGCTAAATCGAGTGTGCCTACTGCGCTGGCCAATCGGAAAGCTCAAATCACCATGCATACAAAGCTTCCATGACACCGGCCACAGCAAAGTTTGATACTAGCCTACGTAAGGTTGAATAACTTTTAAAACCATGACCAGAGAGAGACTGTCAAAGAATACAGCAAAGAGCTGCTGTTTTTATGAGTAACTTCATATTTAATTGTTTATTCAGCACTATCAACCCTGTTCTTACTCAACACTATTACAAAACATAAAACACGCATCTCCCTACTTCCATTCCCGCTGCAGCTGCAATGAATGAGTAGCCAAGTGTATAGATAGCCCAGCATTTTTATTATTACTAGCAGATTGTCTTGTCTCTTTTAAAATCGAGGAATATTTATCTCTGGTCATAGGAACAACCTGAACGGTCATCCAACTCAGAATTCCAAATCAGAAACTCTGGCATCTTTCTAGACCTCTGATTTTCCGAACTGAAGATCACTGACATCATGATTTGACATTCCCAGTTGTCTTGAAAGCACCATGATCATCTGATGCAGTTACCATCAGTCCAGTAAAATAAAAAAAAGCTAATTATTTGAAAATGAATGCTCACCTGTGCCTTTCAAGTGCTACACCAACTGATCTAAATTGTAATCAAAGCTCAAGTTTTGAAATATAATATGGTCTGAGAAGAACATAATTGGTAGGCCAGGCATTATAGCCAATATGATGTGATAATGTACTAGGCCTACCGCACAAACCTCATTCTTACAAAAAAAATGATTAGGTTAATTAACATTTTGTAAGTCATGATCAAAAGAAAATATGAGTGGTAGATCTTGACTTGCTTTTTGACTGTGAAATGAATCTTGACTCAGAAAAAGTTGGTGACCCTGCCCTAGAGATGTACCTTATTGGGACAGTAGTTAGGACATTCATCACTGGTGCTGTTGGCCTGGTTCATGTTTGATGTCGTGTTTCTGGACAAAGAGATCAATGCCGCCTTTGCAGAGTTATCATTTTACTAAAATGTTATCTTTCTCCTCGATTAACAAAACATAAATGGAAGCATTTCCACAAGGAAAAGGTTAAGTGGGGTAACAACCATAGAGAACGATAGAGGCCTCTAGTGGCCAAAAGCTTGTTTTAGCATGGGCAGCACCATTGAGGGATTCCACCAACTTGCCTTGAACGCAGTCTTTAAGGAGCCTTACATATGAACCAGCTTGCTTACTCATTGCAGACAGCCTCTGATTTATCAGCCTCTGAGGCTGCTATTGAATCTCATCAGCCTGCCAGGAATAGAGGACACCCACTCTGGATTATATGTTTCAGCATATAAAGCATTTTGACTGCTAATCTGCCAGCAAATCTGGTCAAATTTCAAATCAAATCAAAGTTTATTTGTCATGTGCACTGAATACAACAGGTGTAGACTGTACAGTGAAATGCTTACTTACAAGCTCTAACCAATAGTGCAAAAAAGGTATTAGGTGAACAATAGGTAAGTAAAGAAATAAAACAACAGTAAAAAGACAGTGAAAAATAACAGTAGCGTGGCTATAAAAGTAGCGAGGCTACATACAGACACTGGTTAGTCAGACTGATTGAGGTAGCATGTACATGTAGACATGGTTAAAGTGACTATGCATATATGATGAACAGAGAGTAGCAGTAGCGTAAAAGAGGGGTTGGCAAGTGGTGGGTGGCGGGTGGCGGAACACAATGCAGATAGCCCGGTTAGCCAATGTGCGGGAGCACTGGTTGGTTGGCCCAATTGAGGTAGTATGTACATGAATGTATAGTTAAAGTGACTATGCATATATCATAAACAGAGAGTAGCAGCAGCGTAAAAGAGGAGTTAGCGGGTGGCGGGACACAATGCAAATAGTCTGGGTAACCATTTGATTAACTGTTCAGGAGTCTTATGGCTTGGTGGTAAAAACTGTTGAGAAGCCTTTTTGTCCTAGACTTGGCACTCCGGTACCGCTTGCCATGCGGTAGTAGAGAGAACAGTTTATGACTGGGGTGGCTGGGGTCTTTGACAATTTTTAGGGCCTTCCTCTGACCCCGCCTGGTGTAGAGGTCCTGGATGGCAGACAGCTTAGCCCCAGTTTGTTGGTGAAGTGGACGCTCAAGGAGCTTGAAGCTCTCAACCTACTCCACTACAGCCCCGTCGATGAGAATGGGGGCGTGCTCAACCCTCCTTTTCCTGTATAATCTCCTTTGTCTTGATCACGTTGAGGGAGAGGTTGTCTCGTAGTTGTCGGTGATCTGGCCTACCACTGTTGTGTCATTGGCAAACTTAATGAAGGTGTTAGAGTCGTGCCTACCCGTGCAGTCATGTTTGAACAGGGATTACAGGAGGGGACCTTTTTTTTTATCCCATCCCCCGTCTCCGCAGGAGGCCTTTTACCTTTTGGTAGGCCGTCATTGTAAATAAGAATTTGTTCTTAACTGACTTGCCTAGTTAAATAAAGGTTAAATAAAACTTTTTTTGTAAATCCCCAAACTGTTGACACAAAGTTGGAATGACAGAATTGTATAGAATGTATGCTGTAGTGTTAAGATTTCCCTTCACTGGAACAAAGGGGCCTAGCCCGAATCATGAAAAACAGCCCCAGACAATTAATCCTCCTCCACCAAACTTTACAGTTGGCACTATGCATTGGGGCAGGTAGTGTTCTCCTGGCATCCGCCAAACCCAGATTTATCCATCGCGTTTCCGCTGCTCCAGAGTCCAATAGCGGTGAGCTTAACCTCACTCCAGCCGACACTTGGTGAACTTAAGCTTGTGTGTGGCTGCTCGGCCATGAAAACCCATATCATGAAGCTCCCGATGAACAGTTCTTGTGCTGAGGTTGCTTCCAGAGGCAGTTTGAAACTCTATAGTGAGTTTTGCAACCGAGGACAGACGATTTATATGCACTGCGCGCTTTAGCACTCGGCGGTCCCGTTCTGTGAGCTTGTGTGGCCTACCACTTCATGGCTGAGCCGTTGTTGCTCCTAGACGTTTCCACTTCACAATAACAGCACTTACAGTTGACCGGGGCAGCTGTAGCAGGGCAGATATTTTATGAAATGACTTGTTGGATCCTATGATGGTACCATGTTGAAAGTCACTCAGCTCTTCTGTAAGGCCATTCTACTGCCAATGTTTGTCTATGAAGATTCCATGGCTGTGAGCTCGATTTTATACACCAGTCAGCAACGGTGTGGCCGAATCCAATACTTTGAAGAGGTGTCCACATAATTTTGTATATATAGTGAATGTTCTGCTTGACATTAACTTTAAACACCAAAACATGCTAAAAAGGTTCTCAGAAGGAATTTGCTAACTTAGATAGTTAAGAGAACATTCAAAAAATTGGACACTCAAACATTAGGGGAACATTACATGTAACAGTGCAAAAAATGTTCTCTCCCTAGAATTGTTAGCCGAGTTGACACTCAACAGCTGTTGAGCATTGAAACTCATCAGCCAGTCCCTTTTCCTTATTTAGTGTCTGTTGGTTTCCTATCATATTTTCTGGCACACACTGGTTATTATGAGACGAAGACTCCATTGCTTTTTTTTTGTGTGTTCCAGCTAGCTGCCTGCTGCGGGGTTAGGAGGGGTTGGTTCCATGTCGGAGGCCAATGTGACAAATTGTCACTGTCAGAAACTGGGAGGCTTGGCTTTACGCTGACCCCTGAGTAGAACTCCCGATGGAGTCATCTACTTCTGCAAAAGGTAACTGAAGCTGTCAGTGCACACACTGACTTTGTGGTTGAAGAGACTTGTCAGTTTATAATGCAGTTCTGCTACTGCTGTATGTATTTTATAGTTAGTTTAGCCAAATATCCATACAATATCTTTATAAAAAAAAAAATGTAAGAATGGTGCAAATGTATGTCTAACCCTAGAAAATGCTATTATAAGATGGTAGTTACACTCAAGTAAGACTGAGTTAATTAAATCTTTCAGGTGCTATTGCCTTTGCAGCATGTGAATAAAAGCCTAGTATCTGGGAAGCAGGATCAGTCAAAGAGCTCAGTATTCAATGGCTGTTTATCAAGCAAGGGTAGTGTGACTGTTGAAACAGTCCACAGTTGTTTAAGTGGGAGAGAAGCACACATTCATCTACATTCAGACTAAAATCTCACGACTACCTAGCCCCTTACCCCTGTGCGCCCCTTGACCCTCCACACACAGACCCGATCCCACACACACACACACACAATTCCACTCTCTATATGCCCCTGAGCCCCACAGCTTCAATAAAGCCAGCACGGCTGTGCACACACTCCTCCGGTCCATGCGAAACACTGAAATGGTTTCCATTTGCCACGTAAACCTCTCCATCTGCTTTTCACATGCACAGTGCCTCCAAGCGCTCCGACACTCTTTCCCACTCTCTCTCTTTCTGTGTCTCGCTCCCTCACTCTCCTTCTCTCTCCCGTCTTTCTCTCTCTGACACCGACTCTCTTTCCCTTACTCACTCTCTCTGACTCCCGCTCTGCCTCTCATACTCTCTCTATCTCTCTCTCCACTCAGTCCTGTTATCCTAAGTAACACAGTAAAGCTGCTCACAGACAAACAGCTAACTTTATTAACTTGTGCTGAGTTGGACAAGTGTAAGGTTTATTTTAGTAAATAGTGTTTCAGCCTGAACTGTACTTTATCATAGTTATTTCAAAACAGTTTCCAAACAGTGTGTTCACTTTCAAACAATTTTCCTGTTGGGACACAACAGAGCTAGCGAAAACATTCAGGTCTTACTTCTGAGTAACATTGTATTCTAACAATAGAACTACAATACCTGCTAGTTTCAAGTCTAGTTGTGCTGTGACCATGAGGTGTTGACCAAACCTCACGTGCTTAGTCAGCCACTGTACTGTATGCTGCTCTATATAGAGTTAGTGTAGAGGACAATAATAGACAGAGCTAGACAATGCAAACAGTTCAGATATACATGAACAACCTGTAAGGTATATCCTGTTTTGACCCATATAGAGCCACAGATCTAAAGAATGAAGTGGACTCAAAATAGGGCTCTTGACTTACCTGTACCCTTGCACATTGACTCGGCACCGGTACTCCTTGTATATAGGCTCATTGTTGTTATTTTATTCTGTTACTATTTTTTCTTTAGTTGAGCAAATTGTTCATACTTAAAAATAAAAAACCTCTGCATTGTTGGTTAAGGGTTTGTAAGTGACCATTTCACGTCAAGGTCGACACCTGTTGTATTCGGCGCATATGACAAATTCATTTGCATTTTATTTTATTGTAGCGGAGGTCACAGTTGGAGAACAATTACTGAGGTACAAGCCAAAACCTTACTGAAACCACATGAAGGAGCAAATCATTGGGCAAGTAATATATTCGTAACTAAACAGTGGTTTTCAGGGACATCTATTCTTTATCTTAACATCATAATCAACGGAGTACATTTTTGGGGTCCTAATCAGGTACCCAGTGGTTTACCTCTGAGAAAATTAACCAGTTCATAATTAAATAACAGAACTTGAAACTATCGAACCCTGGATAAACTGATATTGAAGAAAGACATTCAAGATAGCTGGCGGGTGGGTGAGGGGATGACAAGCCACTGAGAGAGAGAAAAACAGAGAGAGAAAGAGGGAGAGAGAGAGAGCGAGAGAATAATGACGATGCTATGAATGACTGATTGTCTACGTCAGAGTATAAGATAGCCTGTGATTTCTGTAGCATGTGCATGCCAGGTAAACATTGGTAGCCAGTCTGGCTAAACCATGCACTAACCGCCAGCAGTTTGAAAGCCTGGGACAACATTTTCCTGTTGGGGCACAGTTTCAGTAAACTCTTAGGGGAGACCAACATCATGTAATTATGTGGACCATAAACTGCAGCTACAGCACAGATTCACCACAGACTTGCACACTCGCTCCGCTGTCCTGGTTTAATAAAGTAATACCAATATCTCAGCAGTTAACCCTGTGTCTTGGTGTGCCGGAGGAAGATTTCAAAAGGAGATATGGTCACTGAGCTGTCTATTAAGACTAAGATGTAGAAGCTTTGACTAGACTTGGTTGGCAAAATATTAGCATCTTGAGAGATGAGACTTTTCCTCCAAGGCTATCAATCTTAATCTAAAAGACGGAAAATGTTGTTTACAAGGGACAATAAAATGGGACCCATTCATTAATTCATCATTGTTCGGCTACTGTAACCATTTAAAATGTATCGGAACAGCAACGTTTACAACTGTGAATAACCTATTATTCCAGCCTCCGATTCCTGGAAGAAATGCAATACGTAGCATGGTCTGAATGTAGGTGACGACAGAGACACACACCTGAAATAAGGCAAGCTTTCCATTTCATCATGTCAATGGAATTCACTGATACGTAAAGGCACAATACCATAGAGTATAGAATGAAATTGGGTTGGAGTCTCGTTTCATTTCATGGCAACTTCAAGTGTGTTTTCCTATCAGAGAGAAGCAAAGAGAAAATTAGGTTACCAGGAATGAGAAATTCAGCTGTACTATTTTCTGCATAATACTCTAGGTCTTCTGTATGTGTAAAGTACATTTTCACAGAATGTTTGTGTCAAATCCATGGCAGCTTCATGAATCACTGAAT
This sequence comes from Oncorhynchus mykiss, assembly GCF_013265735.2. Classification (NCBI taxonomy): domain Eukaryota; kingdom Metazoa; phylum Chordata; class Actinopteri; order Salmoniformes; family Salmonidae; genus Oncorhynchus; species Oncorhynchus mykiss. The sequence continues at coordinate 24,236,580 of NC_048587.1, read as the reverse complement.
CATTTAACCTCCCATTTTGTCACCTGGTAAGAAGAGTCTAGAATTCTGAAGACTCAAGTACACACACACACACACACACACACACACACACGGTCATACTACAGCTGCTAACAGACACACGGTCATACCGCAGATGCACAGCTGCTTCCCCAGCCCCACTGAATCCTCTGTATAACCCCACCCACGCCCATATCCCCATGCACTGAGCCCACTCACTGCCTCAACAGCCAGCACCCTACCCAGGCACAGCCAATACACAGCATAGCTGTACAAACAGGTGCTCCATTCCACCCAATGCTGTTTGCTTAACCCTTTCATCACAATGAGCCATGTATGATTTGGCTGTGTGTCTTAAGCAGAGACTTGATATGTTATCGTGAGCTGAGTTGGTCTTGTTATACACTTATGACATTATACAGCTTTGTTCAGCTGTCGGTGGAAAGGCTATGGACTCCCAAGAAATGCTTTACTACTGTCTGCCTATTTGGTACAAAGACATACAGTATATGCCTACACACATACACGCCAACAGGGATACGAGACACAGACACACGCACCTACCAGACTCATTTCAATAATGGACTTACATACATCATCACATAGGCTACAAGACCTGTTGCAGCTAACTCAATAACTAGCCAAAGCAATACAATACTGTAATAACTTAATCGAAATAGAACATACTACCACTGAAAACAAATATTACAAACAGGACACCTTGCAATGTAACAGACCGGAGCAGAATATATGCACCTCTATTTTTAATGCTGTTCAATATAGAGAGAAATTAGCCCAGCTAGCACATTTGGTTCCTTGGAAATTGTGGGAACGTACATTTTTTGGTGTCCCATTGGCTCTGGTAAACGAAGCCACAAGTTCCCCCCCCCCCCCCCCCCCACACACAATTAAGTCGGTGCCACGGGGCCCCAAAAGCGCTAGTCTGGCCCTGCCTGGGAGGTTTTATGTTCTGAAAATGGAAATGCTAGGTTATTTGAAGGTAATTAAATAATGTACTGAGAACATGTTTCAGTAACACTTTTAATAACACTGCTAATCTAGGTTAACTGTTTTTAACTCCAAGCACAGATAGGCGTAAGTCATGTAAACAGATGTATTTGTAATTGTGGCACAGCATCAGTGACATTCAACCATATGATCTTCTGTTCTCAATCCATGGGAGTAGTCCACTGCGCCACAGGGTGGAGCTGGCATATCATGTTGTTTTTAAACTCATACAGTGGCTTGTGAAAGTATTCACCCCCCTTGGCATTTTTCCTATTTGTTGCCTTACAACCTGGAATTGAAATAGATTTTTGGGGGGGTTTGTATCATTTGATTTACACAACATGCCTACCACTTTGAAGATGCAAAATAGGTTTTATTGTGAAACAAACAAGAAATAAAACAAAAAAATGAACTTGATGGTGCATAACTATTCACCACCCCCAAAGTCAATACTTTGTAGATACAACTTTTGCAGAAATTACAGCTGCAAGTTTCTTAGGGTATGTCTCTATAAGCTTTGCACATCTAGCCACTGGGATTTTTGCGCATTCTTCAAGGCAAAACTGCTCCAGCTCCACGTTGGATGGGTTCTGCTGGTGAACAGCAATCTTTAAGTCATACCAAGATTCTCAATTGCATTGAGGTCTGGGCTTTGACTAGGCCATTCCAAGACATTTAAATGTTTCCCCTTAAACCATTTCAGTGGTGTTTTAGCAGTATACTTAGGGTCATTGTCCTGCTGGAAGGTGAATCTCCGTCCCAGTCTCAAATCTCTTGAAGACTGAAACAGGTTTCCCCTCAATAATTTCCCTGTATTTAGCGCCATCCATCATTCCTTTAATCCTGACCAGTTTCCCAGTCCCTGCCAATGAGGTGTTGGGTTTGCGCCAGAAATATAATTTCCTTGATGGCCAAAAAGCTCAATTTGTGTCTCATCTGACCAGAGTACCTTCTGCCATATGTTTGGGGAGTCTTCCACATGCCTTTTGGCAAACACAAAACGTGTGTGCTTATTTTTTATTTAACAATGGCTTTTTTCTGGACACTCTTCCGTTAAGCCCAACTCTGTGGAGTGTACGGTTTAAAGTGGTCCTCTGGACAGATAGTCCAATCTTCACTGTGGAGCTTTGCAGCTCCTTCAGGGTTATCTTTGGTCTCTTTGTTGCCTCTCTAATTAATGCCCTCCTTGCCTGGTCCATGAGTTTTGGTGGGCGGCCCTCTCTTGGCAGGTTTGTTGTGGTGCCCTATTCTTTCAGTTTTTTAATAATGGATTTAATGGTGCTCCGTGGGATGTTCAAAGTTTTGGATATTTTTTTATAACCCAACCCTGATCTGTACTTCTCCACAACTTTGTCCCTGACCTGTTTAGAGAGCTCCTTGGTCTTCATGGTGCCGCTTGCTAGGTGTTGCCCCTTGCTTAGTAAATTGCAGACTCTGGGCCTTTCAGAACAGGTGTATACATACTGAGATCATGTGTCAGATCATGTGACACTTAGATTGCACACAAGTGGACTTTAATTAACAGATTATGTGACTTCTGAAGGTAATTGGTTGCACCAGATCTTGTTTAGGGGCTTCATAGCAAAGGGGGTGAATACATATTCACGCACCACTTTTCTTTTTTTGTTTTTTTAAAGAATTTTTTGAAACAACTTATTTTTTCCATTTCACTTCACCAATTTAAACTATTTTGTGTATGTCCAAGGGAGATGAACACTTTTTCAAGGCTCTGTACAAAGCTTTTAATTTTAGTCTATTCAAACAGACCTTTCAAAGGAACAAGCACTCATTAAGATCAGGTGAGGCCAATTAGTGGGTGTGGCCAACATACCAGAACACACTTAACAAGATGGAGCAGGGTTTCCCAAACTAATGATTTGAAAATGGTGTTAGAGAATCTCTGAAAAAAATGTGCTTGGTTCATAGAACCGGGGTTACTTCAATAACCTTCAGTAGCTGCTAGATTTGGTTACAATAAACAGTGGTTTCTGTTTTCTTACTACAAATGTGGCTCTATCCTTGGAACCATTTGAGCTGCAAAATATTACGACTCCATCAATGACAGATAAGACTCTCAGGAACACGTACAATATGTTTTCCTCTAAAATGCCCACAAGCCACGCAGGACTCATTAGAACAGAGTGGACAAGAAATAGTTATTTTCTACACAGAAGATCATACAAAATTATTGCCTGATGATTTTCTGAATTTACCAATAAGTTTGATGCATTTCGCTTCAAACCATACTTCCTTCAGATTGATATACTTTCAAAGTCCTGTCAGAATGATTTGTAATAGACGTTCATAGCCCCAATTTTAAAAAAGAAAACATCCGCCGTTGATTCCATAATTGTTTTTACATGGTGGAGTTTTGTTGATGCTGTTTTTGATGCTGTTGTTGATGCTGTTTTTACATGTTGGAGTTTTGTTGATGCTGTTTTTGATGCTGTTGTTGATGCTGTTTTTACATGTTGGAGTTTTGTTGATGCTGTTTTTAAATAACATTCTTAGAATGATCTTTGAACGTTACTAATGGTTTCTTGTGGTTTTATGGAAATGTTTCATTGTGTTCTGAGAACATGACTTTAAACCTGCAGAAAATGCTATACTGAAGTACTGAAATTCCCACCTAAGAAACATACGGTTCTCAGAACGTTTTGTGCTGGCTGTCCTGAACCATTCACAGAACTTTGTGGGAACGTTGCATGCAAAATAGCCATAGCACAAACATGCTCTCACCAAGCTCTAAGAAACATATGGTTCTCAGAACAGTATGTGCTAGATGGGATGGTTCTCAGAACGTTATGTGCTAGCTGGGAGGTGATTTGTCTTACCTGATTTGTGTTTGGTGGATCCCCCATAGTCCCTGAAAAAGAAGCAACACCAGAGAGTCATGGTAAGTGTGTGACAGGGAGCCAGGGCAAAGCAGGAGCATGTTGTCCCACACAGGACTCTGTACCCTACCAGCTACCAGCCTAACCCTGATTAAGAATGCACACACACAGATAGGCACCCCACACAGAGCAAGCCAGAGAGAGAGAGGGAGAATGAGGGAGATAGATAGAGGGAGATTGCTGTGTGTACAGTATGTGTCAGAAAGAGTGAGAGAAAGTGAGTGTTTTTTGATTTGAGTATGTTTATTGGTGAATGTTGGGTATGTGTTTGTGTGTGCAATGTGCGTGTGTCAGTGAGAGAGAACACTGCAATGAAATGGACACGCCTGATCTTAATGAGTGCTCGTTTCCTTTGAAATAGGGTGTTTGAATAGACTAAAATGGACAGTTAAAAAAACATGGTATGCTAGCTCCATCCTGGTAGCGCAGTGGACTAATTTCATAGATAAAGAACAGAAAATAATAGGTTCAAATTTCACTGACGCGGTGCCACTAGAAAAAAGAAATGTGTATGCATGATTAATGCCTAAGCTAATTAATTTCCATGTGTTATATCTGTGCTTGGATTTCAAAACAGTTAAACTAAGCTATGAGTTATTGAAACATTTTCTCAAATAACCTATGTCCGTTCTCAAATAACCTGTGATGTCTGATCTCAGAATGTTAATTTAGCCTCCCATAAAAGCTTTCAGGGTCCATAGTAAGACATTCTCAGAACCTGCCTGCAATCTAAAAATGTACGTTCCCAGAACAGGCAAAATGTTCACTACCGTTCTCAGAACGTTTAAAAAAAAACTTCAGTTTTACCAGTCAGGAAACTTATGGCCTCGTTCTCAGAACCAATGGGAAACCAAAAACGTACATTTCCACAACCAAATGTACCTGCTGGGGTACCTCGCAATATTTTGTATTTATCATTTAACTAGGCAAGTCAATTAATAATACATTCTTATTTACAATGACAGCATACCCCGTCCAAACCCTAACAATGCTGGACCAATTGTGCACCTCCCGGAGACTCCCAAACACGGCTGGTTATGATACTGCCTGGAATCGAACCAGGGTCTGTAGTGACACCTCTAGCATTAGACCGCTGCGCCACTCAGGAGTCCTGAATATTCAGAGTAATTTTCTGAAACACACAACTAGGCAGTCATATTTTATATGGTGCCTTAAGAGACATGTAAATAGTTACCTTGGCACTCATTAAATCTTACGTAATTTTGAAATAACAACACAATCAGTTGAAAAGACACTTGCATTTAAAGTTGCACTATGCAGAAATTGCTCCGCCATTTCCTGGTTGCTAAAACTCAAATAGTTCGCCTAATTTCAGTCTGTTACAAAATAAGCTATTATAGTGTAGATAATCATTGTACCATCTAAACCTCTGTTAAATATAGTGTATTTTCCATAACCCCAAAAATGTGTTGTTTCAGCTGTACAAAACCGAAAGTAAAAGACTTAAGAACGGGAATCATAGAAATAGCACACATAGAACAACAGATCTACCTAAATCTATAACTCACATTTCTATGTGAATTTGGTCAGGTTGCCCAAAAAGTTACAAATTGCCACTAACTGTTACATGGAATCTACATACATGCATGCATATTCTAAACATTAGATCCAGATGAGATGCCTGTACACTACTGAATAACAACTATAACACTCCTACTGTAAACATTTTATAATTTTAGATTATCAATGGTGAGAGATGAAATAATCGTATATCCAGCTCGTTTTGATTCCCAGCCGACATAGTATGTTTGTGTTGCAAAAAAAAAAACAACCCACAAACATTCTAAGCAAGACGACTTGTACCCTATCACAAATGAACAATAGCTTTTTGGAACCACTTAATTAAAGTTTATCCTGACTTAGTGACCTAAAGAGGACACATTTTACTGATATGGAACAAGCTAAGTACTAATAAGTAGCTAATTTATAGTTGATTCATAATTTGTATGTTGAGGTAGTTGATGTAGTTAAGGTTACAGTATGCAGCTACAGTATAAGTTCCAGTTGTACGCCTATTTTAAACGCAACCCCTCTCCCTAACATACTGTACACATCAAGAATCACTACACCACTTCAGCCAATTCTTTCCTGAGGGCCACTCAGGAGAATAGAGCTGTTCTGTTGGACGGTTGGGCTGCTGGCCTCTGGAGCTAGCTGTTTATGGTTCTGGGCCGTAGTGGCATATGAAACGCATTACCATGGAGGTCTGAGGGTGGGCTAGAGGGGCTGGGGAGCTTTGGGGGTAGAAAGTTGGGGTGGGGGGACCGGGGGATGCTGGATCGGCCAGGCTTGCGAGTAACCCGTACCTCAGAGCTGGAATAATACACTTCCCAGGAGAGGAATGTGCGCACACTCTCTGGCTCAACACACTCCTACCAACAGTAAAATCGAATAGATGTGGGGAAGTTGAGGGGAGAAATATGTCCAAACACTATTAACATGTTAAGACAGTGTGCTAGTGCTTTCTGCAGTGAAGTGAACCTTTTGCTGACTGGAAAGGGCATAGACATATAGTACACACACACACACACACACACACACACACATATACAAGCTCGAAACAATCGTCTCTCATCACTCTCTCCCTAATGCACACCATCACACACACAAACATTCAATGTATGGGTGGAGGTTTTAAACGTATAATTAAATCTGAATCTGTATGGGCCCATCCTGAGCTGAGAATAACCAGCTGTTTGTATCTGACTGCAGCTCAGTCTTTGTTGGTGGGCCCATTAGACATGGAATGTGTGAGATATTAGTATTTTGCACACAGTTTTCAGCCAGTTGGGTTTCAGCCAAGAGACTGAGTCCACTCGAGGTATATGGTAAACAAATACTGCTGTCCGTAACCATAGTCTGCCCCCTGCATGAGTAACCCCTGGTTCGAGGTCAAAAGTAATTGGACAGGAAGTCATTATAATCAATGGAGAGTTGACCTACCCACAGAATCATGCAGTGTGTGCGGTTGAGGGAGGAGGGGGTTGATAAGTGAAGACAAGCATGCATTACAGAGTCAATGAGGTATAGAGTCAATGACACCTTCCTTTCCAATTAAGCAAAAGCCCCTAGACAAGGGGTCCCCAGTTACATTCAGCTGTGGGCCTATTTTTCCATGAGCGAATGGTCGGAAGGTAGTTATAAATCATTTGTACTCCTCAAATTGACCGCAAGAATCGCAAAAATATATAGTATTTGACACAAACGGAATCATTTCAAACTTTGATTACATTGGGGTACGATCAGAAAAGCATATTTAATTATCCATGGGAATATTTGGGAACAGATTTCCTACATTTAAATCAATTTGAGCTGATTTCCTGGTGATTTTACAATATTTTATGTCCAACAATTAATTGTATTTATTTATTTTTGCTCAGAAATCTTGTGGGGGTCAAATAAATCACCCGCGGGCCACCTATTGGGGAACCCTGCCCTAGACAATGGAGTTACTGAATCCATGTCAGTGAAGGTAAATACACTGAACAAAAATAAACACTCAACATGCAATAATTTCAACTATTTTACTGAAATCAGTCAATTGGAATAAATTAATTAGGCCCTAGTCTATCAATTTCCCATGACTGGGCAGGGGCGCAGCCATGGTGGGCCTGGGAGGGCATAGAACCACCCACTTGGGAGACAGGCCTACTCACTGGGGAGCCAGGCCCAGCCAATCAGAATGAGTTTGTCCCCACAAAAGGGCTTTATTACAGACAGAAATACTCCTCAGGTTCATCAGCTGTCCGGTTGACTGGTCTCAGATGATCCCGCAGGTGAAGAAGCCAGATGTGAAGGTCCTGTGCTGGCGTGGTTACACGTGGTCTGCGATTGTCAGGCTGGTTGGATGTACTGCCAAATTCGCTAAAACAACGTTTGAGGCGGCTTATGGTAGAGAAATTAAGACTCAATTCTCTGGCAATAGCTCTGGTGGATATTCCTATAGTCAGCATGCCAGTGGCACACTCCCTCAACTTGAGACATCTGTGGCATTGTGTTGTGTGACAAAACCGCACATTTTAGTGGCCTTTTATTGTCCCCAGCACAAGGTGTACCTGTGTAATGATCATGCTGTTTAATCGGCGTCTTGATATGCCACACCTGCCAGGTGGATGGATTATCTTGGCAAAGGATGTAAACAAATGTGTGCACAAAATATGAGAGAAATAAGCTTTTTGTGTGTATGGAAGATCTTTTATTTCAGCTCATGATTTCAGCTCATGAAACATGGGACGAACACTTTACATGTTCGTCATGCGTTTATACTTTTCTTCAGTATAGTACTATGGTTAGATGAGTTTGTTAGCTCAATGTCAGAAGTCAGCATATCTGCTTTTTGGCCTACATTTACTCAAACTCTAACTTATTGTATGTTCTGTGCGTCACTCAATGTATTGTGTTACTGTAAAACCCTTGTTCAGAAACATATTAGGTGGCTCCCTCTTGTGGTAGTAAAGCTCCTGTATTTCTGGTTTCTGTATACTGCTTGAGTGGTGCATTAAGGTTACTAAACCAATAGAGGGCAGTGGGGGGAAGGCAATTGCAACAGTCCAGTTGCTTTCAGTCTTAGAAATTAGCATATGACTACAACAAATACAGTGGGCACCCTTTGGATTTGTTCACATTTTGTTGCGTTACAAAGTATGATTAAAATACATTCTATGTCTCTGGGTGGCAGAAAGGAATGATGTTGCTGTTTGACTAACATAGCAGTAACTTGATGCTGTCGTTTTTTTAAATGATTATATATTTTTTATTTCCCCTTTATTTAGCCAGGTAGGCCAGTCGAGAACAAGTTCTCATTTACAACTGCGACCTGGCCAAGATAAAGCAAAGCAGTGCGACACAAACAACAACATAGAGTTACACATGGAATAAACAAACTTATAGTCAATAAAAAAATAGGAAAAAAATCTATATACAGTGTGTGCAAATGAGGTAAGATTAGGGAGGTAAGGCAATAAATAGGCCGTAGTGGTGAAGTAATTACAATTTAGCAATTAAACACTGCAGTGATAGATGTGCAGAAAATGAATGTGCAAGTAGAGATACTGGGGTGCAGAGGAGCATTTAAAAAAATAAAAAATAAAAAATATGGGGATGAGGTAGTTGGAAAGGCTATTTACAGATGGGCTATGTACAGGTGCAGTGATCTGTGAGCTGCTCTGACAGCTGATGCTTAAAGTTAGTGAGGGAGATATGAGTCTCCAGCTTCAGTGATTTTTGCCATTTGTTCCAGTCATTGGCAGCAGATAACTGGAAGAAAAGGTCATTGGCAGCCAAAGGAGGAATAGGCTTTGGGGGTGACCAGTGAAATATACCTGCTAGAGCGTGTGCTATGGGTGGGTGCTGCTATGGTGACCAGTGAGCTGAGATAAGGCGGGGCTTTACCTAGCAAAGACTTATAGATGAACTGGAGCCAGTGGGTTTGGCAACGAATATGAAGAGAGGTCCAGCCAACGAGAGCATACAGGTCACAGTGGTGGGTAGTATATGGGGCTATGGTGACAAAAAGGATGGCACTGTGATAGACTGCATCCAATCTGCTGAGTAGAGAGTTGAAGGTTATTTTATAAATTACATTGCCGAAGTCAAGGATCGGTAGAATAGTCCGTTTTACGAGTGTATGTTTGGCAGCATGAGTGAAGGATGCTTTGTTTTGCGAAATAGGAAGCCGATTCTAGAATTAATTTTGGATTAGAGATGCTTAATGTGAGTCTGGAAGGAGAGTTTACAGTCTAACCAGACACCTAGGTATTTGTAGTTGTCCACATATTCTAAGTCAGAACTGTCCAGAGTAGTGATGCTGGACGGGCGGGCAGGTGCAGGCAGCGATCGGTTGAAGAGCATGCATTTAGTTTTACTTGCATTTAAGAGCAGCTGTAGGCCACAAAAGCAGAGTTGTATGGCACTGAAGCTCATCTGGAGGTTTGGAGAACGGTGATGAGAGGGTTTTCCAATTTTTCCTATATTTTTTCTATTTTTTCCGGTGAAATGTCCTGAGCACCGTCCTGTGAATTGGAAAGTCTTGCCTGTTCTCCCCGTGGCCCTGAGTTGGTCAGCACAGAGGTACCTTGTCCTGTATAGGCCTGCAGACTTGGGTTAGAGTCTTGTGCAGCAGTGTGCTCTCTATGAGCTGCTGTCTGAATCACACTGTGTCCTGACTGTTCTGATTGAGCTGAAACACTGTGAGCCTGGGCTGTTTGAATGTCAATGTGCTCAATGAATTGGGGTCCTTCTTTGGGACGCACACTTAATACATGTCTGGCAGATGTGCCCCTCTGCCCTATGTGAAATGCAAGGTCTAAGATCCTGTATCTCTCTACAATTTGCTCAAAGCAGTCATTCATGCTATCTATTGTTGTTGAGTTGGCCTTTCTTTCTTGCTATTTCAGTTTGCAGCTCTAGAGTCTCCCTTATTTTCCTCAGTTCCATCTTTTGTTGGTTTAATTCTTCCTCCTTATCCTCTAAATGGTGTTTGAACTTGAGAGCAGCAGCCATTATTATTAATGCTGCTCTTTCAGCCTCTGGTCGGATGCAGGCTGAGGATGTGGAGGATACACCTGAGCGTGAACTCCTGTTAGACCTGCGGCTGGAGGATTGGGACACACTGTCAGTAGGTTTAATATCATCTTTCTCATCAGTGCATTCATCAGGTTTCTCTGGTACTGGGGCTGCACCTGAGATCCATTGGGACACAGTAACAAGAAATGTCTTAATATGCTGCCATTTGGGTTCATACCAATTCAACATATCATTTTTTTATTTCATCCTCAGGTATCATGTGATGATAGGAATCAATAAATTATTTGAATCCATTCAACATTTCTTTATTACAACTTGAATATTCTTATTGTCAGTCATCAGATCAGTAACACCATATGTCCATTTTGTGAGTCAGCTTTTCCAGTTTACCCCTTCTGGATTTGCGCATTTGGGAAACTTTCTCCTTCCAAGTCCTTTTCTTTTTTTCTTTTTATATATATATTTTTTTGAATTTTACCCCTTTTTCTCCCCAATTTCGTAGTATCCAATTGTTGTAGTAGCTACTATCTTGTCTCATCGCTACAACTCCCGTACGGGCTCGGGAGAGACGAAGGTTGAAAGTCATGCGTCCTCCGATACACAACCAACCAAGCCGCTGCTTCTTTAACACAGCGCACATCCAACCCGGAAGCCAGCCGCACCAATGCGCCGGAGGAAACACCGTGCACCTGGCCACCTTGGCTAGCGTACTTCCAAGTCCTTTTCTGATAAAGGCACCTCCACTAGCACCGTGTGCACTGGTATAATTCTCTTCCACCATCTTCCCTCAATAGGCTATCAGAATAATACCTATATTTCAATATGCAACCATGAACATGGATCAATAAGCGCTCTGGTGCACTGCTCTCCTTTTAACAGTGCCACTATATAATTCATATTCACAATTCAAAGAATTAGGCAGCGGAGATTGGAAATCGGATTCTATGCATTCAATCCATTGTCCAAATAAGTCACTCCAATAGAAAACGTTCCATTACTTTGTACGTATGCATGATGAATGTAGCCATACACTTAAATGTAACCATTTATCCATCAAAAAGTGTGTGCACTTGTTAGACTACTTTTACATACCAAAGTGTGTCTTTTCTACGCTGTAGTCTTGAGGCCGCGTGAGTTCTTTGTTCCTTGGTTATGCATCTTTCCAAACAATCCAGTTTTTCAATTCCAATTAAGTCTTTTGACCATACCAGACCATGTTAACCATGCTGTTTGTTTCTTTAGTTTAATGATCAAAATTCATTTTTGTATACAGAAGAACGACAAATAAAGGTATTACTATTTTTCTAATTGAATCAAACACTGGACATTGGATTTCTATGCTTCAAGACGAACATTTCACCACTCTCCATTGAGGCTAAAGGATTAAAATGGAAATTGTATTGGGACAATTATATTGGACAATTTAGCAACTACATTTAGTCAAGAATCCTGGTACCTCTCGCAAATCAGACATGTTATATTTCTTTAAGCATGGTCAAGTTAATAATCATGCTGTGGATGTTATAGTAAAACACCCAGACACAACAAAGATACAGTCGTCCTTCTGAACTGAGCTGCAGGACAGGAAGGAAGGTGATTTTAAAACAGCTACAGAATTGAATGGCTGTAAAGGGATAAAACTGAGGATGGATCAACATTGAAGTGACTCCACAATAATGACCTACCTAAATGACATAGTGAAAAGAAGAATACAAATATACAGAATAAAATATTCCAAAACATGAATCATGTATGCAACAAGGCACTAACGTAATACTGCTTAAAAGCACACCAAAGGAATATACTTTTGGGGAAAATCCAACACAACACATCAATGTTTAACTGCCCACTGGGCACACACTGGTTGAATCAATGAAATTATGTTGAACCAATGTGGAATAGACGTTGAATTGACATCTGTGCCCAGTGGTTGTCTGCTTATTTTCAAGCATGGTGGTGGCTGCATCATGGTATGCTTGACATAGGCAAAGAGTAGGATGTTTTAATGATAAAAAGGAATGGGATGGAAAATCCTGGACAAAAACCTGCTTTAGTATGCTTTACACTTGACACTGGGAGAGGAATTCACTTTTCAGCAGGACAATAACCTACAACACATGGCCAAATCTTCGGAGAAAAAAATTACTAAATGCAGATGTAAGTTTCCACTTATCAAATGTCCATTGACATCAAATACCAAACCCTACTGGTATAAATCTGAGGATGATACATTAATTCTAGTAATGCCTTGTCTGACCTGAACTTAACCACCATAATACCAATGAACAATAAGCACTGCGCTGGGATCAGATGTCACCTCCCATGTATCATCATTAATAAAAGCCCAGAGCCTGGTTGACCATCCATCATCTATGTGACATGAGGTCACTTGGAGATCAATACATGTCAGTGTGGGTGAGAGACGTCTGCACCAGCTGCCAGTGCTCTGACACATGCACACACACACACACACGAGCAAATAAAACATATCCTTTGTATTATCATATTAACCTAAATTAAACATGTTTATTGTTGTACTTGGGGGCAGTGTTTGATACCTTAAAGTACAACTGAAAAGTACAACATGAAGAACCTGGTAAAAAGCAAGAAATTGAGAAATAGATGCCCTTTAAAACCTGACAATACACAATATACTGTAGGGAGAGATCGCCAGGTAAATGAAACTCACTCTTTAGGAGGGTTGATGTCCTCAGCCTTGGTTTCAAAGAAACTCAGCACCTCCTCACTCTGGGAGATCTGGTTAGGGAGCCTCATCACAGCCTAGAAGGAGAGAGGGAAGGAGGGCGAGAAGGAGAGTGATGGAAAATATTATAATTGTGAAATAGTATAATGATTATTCACAATGACAAGACTTCATAACACATCATCAAGATAACTATCAGCTAATGTGGTCACATGTACCCTGAATTTCATCAACTGACTGACTCCATATGTGGAAGCCACTATATCACAAAAGGACTGTGTGTGTGTGTGAGATCACCAGATCATCAACTAGGATCATCAACCAAGGGACGATTATTTCTTGAGAGGATGGTCATGGGACCAAAACATAATTACAAATTATTTGTAGTCTGCAAATTCACCGCAAGCCCAAACAGATATAATATTTGACTAAAATCTAATAATTTCAAACCTTGCTTACATTTGAATATGATCACATGCGTGTATATCTCTCTATGATGCATGGGAATACTTTGGGAATACTTTTTCTGGTGGTTTAGTCTTTTATGTCCAACAAATACATTTCTTAAAAAACATACATATTTAGTTATTTATTTTGCTAAGAAAACCTGTAGGGGGCCTCCCGGATGGTGCAGTGTTAAGGGCGCTGTACTGCAGCGCTAGCTGTGCCATCAGAGTCCTGGGTTCGCGCCCAGGCTCTGTCGTAACCGGCCGCGACCGGGAGGTCCGTGGGGCGACGCACAATTGGCCTAGCGTCACCCGGGTTAGGGAGGGCTTGGTCGGTAGGGGTGTCCTTGTCTCATCGCGCACCAGCGACTCCTGTAACGGGCTGGGCGCAGTGTACGCTAGCCAAGGTGGCCAGGTGCACGGTGTTTCCTCCGGCGCATTGGTGCGGCTGGCTTCCGGGTTGGATGTGCGCTGTGTTAAAGAAGCACCGGCTTGGTTGGTTGTGTATCGGAGGACGCATGACTTTCAACCTTCGTCTCTCCCGAGCCCGTACGGGAGTTGTAGCGATGAGACAAGATAGTAGCTACTACAACAATTGGATACTACGAAATTGTGGAGAAAAAAAAAAAAAAAAAAAAAAAAAAGAAAACCTGTAGGAAAATAAAAATCACCCACGGGCCAACCAGTTGGGGGACCCTGGTTTACAGTAAGGCCCTGTTACTCAGCAGCTCAGAGGATGAAGGGGAGGTAAGGAAGACGAGAAGGGGAAGGAAGAGGGATCAGAGCCCGGAGCAGGGATAAGACAGAGGAAAGCAGATGGAGGACGATAGCTACCAGAACCCTCTCTGACAGGACTACAACTGTGTCTGCTTTGAAAAGTACTTTCGAAATAGACAATTTGCATACACAATGAATATGATGCATATGATACTGAATTAGGGACATACAGTCTTTATATTTGGTGTAAATCTGATAATTACATGTTAGAACTTTACTCTTTCAGACTCAGCATTTTCTGTCACAAGGCTCTGCATTCACAGCTCACACGGCAGGTTTCGGTTTTTCCACAATAAAAAAAATTGAGCTAGACTTTCCAGTGAATGCTGCTGGTGTAGAAAACATGTTCCAAAGACATTCAAACTAAACAATTTATTAAAGAAATGACTGGACCGTGTGAGATGTGGCTACTTACAGTGCCTTGCGAAAGTATTCGGCCCCCTTGAACTTTGCGACCTTTTGCCACATTTCAGGCTTCAAACATAAAGATATAAAACTGTATTTTTTTGTGAAGAATCAACAACAAGTGGGACACAATCATGAAGTGGAACGACATTTATTGGATATTTCAAACTTTTTTAACAAACCAAAAACTGAAAAATTGGGCGTGCAAAGTTATTCAGCCCCTTTACTTTCAGTGCAGCAAACTCTCTCCAGAAGTTCAGTGAAGATCTCTGAATGATCCAATGTTCACCTAAATGACTAATGATGATAAATACAATCCACCTGTGTGTAATCAAGTCTCCTTATAAATGCACCTGCACTGTGATAGTCTCAGAGGTCCGTTAAAAGCGCAGAGAGCATCATGAAGAACAAGGAACACACCAGGCAGGTCCGAGATACTGTTGTGAAGAAGTTTAAAGCCGGATTTGGATACAAAAAGATTTCCCAAGCTTTAAACATCCCACGGAGCACTGTGCAAGCGATAATATTGAAATGGAAGGAGTATCAGACCACTGCAAATCTACCAAGACCTGGCCGTCCCTCTAAACTTTCAGTTCATACAAGGAGAAGACTGATCAGAGATGCAGCCAAGAGGCCCATGATCACTCTGGATGAACTGCAGAGATCTACAGCTGAGGTGGGAGACTCTATCCATAGGACAACAATCAGTCGTATATTGCACAAATCTGGCCTTTATGGAAGAGTGGCAAGAAGAAAGCCATTTCTTAAAGATATCCATAAAAAGTGTCGTTTAAAGTTTTCCACAAGCCACCTGGGAGACACACCAAACATGTGGAAGAAGGTGCTCTGGTCAGATGAAACCAAAATTGAACTTTTTGGCAACAATGCAAGACGTTATGTTTGGCGTAAAAGCAACACAGCTCATCACCCTGAACACACCATCCCCACTGTCAAACATGGTGGTGGCAGCATCATGGTTTGGGCCTGGTTTTCTTCAGCAGGGACAGGGAAGATGGTTAAAATTGATGGGAAGATGGATGGAGCCAAATACAGGACCATTCTGGAAGAAAATCTGATGGAGTCTGCAAAAGACCTGAGACTGGGACGGAGATTTGTCTTCCAACAAGACAATGATCCAAAACATAAAGCAAAATCTACAATGGAATGGTTCAAAAATAAACATATCCAGGTGTTAGAATGGCCAAGTCAAAGTCCAGACCTGAATCCAATCGAGAATCTGTGGAAAGAACTGAAAACTGCTGTTCACAAATGCTCTCCATCCAACCTCACTGAGCTCGAGCTGTTTTGCAAGGAGGAATGGGAAAAAATGTCAGTCTCTCGATGTGCAAAACTGATAGAGACATACCCCAAGCGACTTACAGCTGTAATCGCAGCAAAAGGTGGCGCTACAAAGTATTAACTTAAGGGGGCTGAATAATTTTGCACGCCCAATTTTTCAGTTTTTGATTTGTTAAAAAAGTTTGAAATATCCAATAAATGTCGTTCCACTTCATGATTGTGTCCCACTTGTTGTTGATTCTTCACAAAAAAATACAGTTTTATATCTTTATGTTTGAAGCCTGAAATGTGGCAAAAGGTCGCAAAGTTCAAGGGGGCCGAATACTTTCGCAAGGCACTGTAGTAGGCTATAAGTATTAAAAAGACTTCTTGCCATTCATTGAAGGGTAACTGCACTTCCTGATTTGGCCTCAATTCAAGATTTGGTTCATTGAGAAATGCTAGCGGCCATGACTGAATTAAAACATGGGTTGGTTTCAGGGTGTGGTTTGACGTGGGTGTCTCGTGTGTGTGTTCACAGGTGGGAAGAGTTAAAGAGCAGTTGGCCTTTAAAGCAGCAAGCAGTACATCATTTACAGCAAAGACAAAAACAAGATACTTGGTTCTTACTCTGCAGTAGTCATTAAGATGCTTCAACCTTTTCACAGCCACGTCTCTGACTTGACTTCGCCGAAATAAGAGTTTACCTGTAAAAGAGATATAGAACTTTAAGTTGTCATTGAATGTGCTGTTTCTAAAAGTACCAACAGGTGGCATAACACTAGCCCAGACCCAGGCATTCGGCAGTGGACTATTTAAGAAACGGTCTGACATATTATGTAGTAGGCCTATTCTAAATAGTATGTGGTACTCGAGACAAGATTTCATGAAAAAGACAAATGTAAAATATGTGTGAGTGTGTCTGTCTTTCTGTCTCTCTGTCTGTCATGATAACAGTAAGACGACTGTTTATTTTAGAGTGAGGAAGTGCATAGAGCCCACTCCCTGGCTAGGTTTTACAGGGTGGTGTAAACAATACTATCCAGACGTTTGAGTGCTGTGCAGCTCTCTGACAATGGCACTCTTCACTCCTCTGGGGCATGCTGAGGTTATCAAATTAGCCTCTTACTGCCATGCTACAAGCACACCACAGCCTTATTCAGCCAGCTGGAAGCGTGGAAAAACTAGAAATGTGCTATGTTAGAACAGACCAAATGATAGAGAAGCAGGTCCTTTCTGTGTGTTCTTGCGTTTCATTGCATTTTGTTTCAATGTGGTGTCAAACCCCCACCTCTAAAACGCTGCTGTTCAACATCTAGTTTTGATTGACATTTGTTTCAGTTTTCTACTAACGTGGATTGAATGTGAAATCAACAACAAAAACACCACATCATTGGATTTAGGTTAAAAGTTTAAAGAAAAAAAGACCAGGATGTTGATGACTTTTTGCAAATCAAATCCGTTTTTCACATTGATTAAATGTCATCACATACATTTTTTGGGGTCGAAATGATGTGGAAACAACGTTGATTAAACCAGTTTTTGTCAGCATGCTCACCTGGTAAGAAGGGAATTATTCTCTTTTTGGGGTCCTTCTGCCCTCCCTCCACTGGGAACTTGTCCAGGATCTGCATCTGAAAATAAAAAGAACGCAATGGATATCTTAACTTTTGTCTTCTAAAACTAAAGGATGGACACTTGTGGCAAACATCTAGATAACAGTTGGAATGAATACAGTCCTACGTGCTATGTTTGTTTTTTTGTATGGTCAATGTTATTTCAAACTTAAATCGATTACTGGTGGTAATAAAGTATATTTGATAGTTATGTGACAGACAAAGCCAAGGGAGCTCAAAGTGGAGGAATGTAGATGAGATCATTGGAAAGAGAAGCACTTGGTGGTCCTGACCTCTTACAGACAACCTCCCAATTAAATTACTACAAATGTGGGCTGTATATACAGACTCTGAAGAGCTACTACGTACCAGTCACCAGACACAGGCAGGTAGCCTAATCGCATGAAGAGTTCTAGACATGTTAAACCTAGTCTCAGAGACAGTCCTCGAACCATGATCATTGAGTCGTTTCACTGAGTAAAATGGAGTAACCCAATATTATAATTGAGTAAGGGCAACAGGTGTGCATTGAGGAGAGGCCACCCAATGGTTCACACGGGTTGAATCGACATTGTTTCCGCGTCATTTCAGTGAAATTGAATAGACGTTAAATTGACTGTGCCCAGTGGGCATTCTGTATCAAGTGATATTTTATGACAAGATCACAAAAACAATCATTCTGCTGTACATGCGTGGATGCCTGCAAGTTTGCTTACGTGTATTTGGGTGTGTGTGTGTACGTACAGTACGAGTCAAAAGTTTGGACATACCTACTCATTCAAGGGTTTTTCTTAATTTTACTATTTTCTACACAGTAGAATAGTCTGCTGAAGAGGATAAATTCATTAGTTACCAGAACCTCAGAAATTGCAGCCCAAATAAATACTTCACAGAGTGAACAGACACATCTCAACATCAACTGTTCAGAGGAGACTGCGTGAATCAGGCCTTCATGGTCGGATTGCTGCAAAGAAACCACTACTAAAGGACACCAATAAGAAAAAGAGACTTGGCTTGGGCCAAGAAACACGAGCAATGGATATTAGAACAGTAGATACCTGTCCAAATTTGAGATATTTGGTTCCAATCGCCTTGTCTTTCTGAGACGCAGAGTAGGTGAACGGATGATCTCTGCATGTGTGGTTCCCACCGTGAAGCATGGAGGAGGAGGTGTGACGGTGCTTTGCTGGTGACACTGTCTGTGATCTATTTAGAATTCAAGGCACAATTAACCAGCATGGCTACAACAGAATTCTGCAGCAATACGCCATCCCATCTGGTCTGCGCTTAGTGGGACTATAATTTATTTTTCAACAGAACAATGACCCAACAAACCTCCAGATTGTGTAAGGGCTATTTTACCAAGAAGGAGACTGATGGAGTGCTCCATCAGATGACCTGGCCTCCACAATCACCCAACCTCAACCCAATTGAGATGGTTTGGGATGAGTTGGACCACAGAGTGAAGGAAAAGCACCCAACAAATGCTAAGCATATTGTGGGAACTCCTTCAAGACAGTTGGAAAAGCATTCCAGGTGAAGCTGGTTGAGAGAATGCCAAGAGTGTGCAAAGCTGTCATCAAGGCAAAGGGTGGCTACTTTGAATAATCTCAAATATAAAATATATGTTGATTTGTTTAACACTTTTTTAATTCCTACATGATTCCATATGTATTAGTTAATAGTTTTGATGTCTTCACTATTATTCTACAATGTAGAAAATAGTAAAAATAAAGCAAAAGCCTTGAATGAGCAGGTGTGTCCAAACTTTTGACTGGTACTGTTTGTGTCTGTGTTCATAACCGCATCTGGCGTGTCGTGTGCATGAATAGATGAGCGCATTAATTGGTAAGTGTGCGAACATGGGCATGCCTAAGTGTCAAGTGTGTATCTGCTTGCGTCCTGCTCACCGACTTTCAAGACTCCATGTCTAATAAATCATTGCAGTGTGCTAAAGTAAACCAATGCACATTGGAGACCTACAGTAACAAGCCTGCTCAGCTCCAGATGTGGTCCTGCCCTGCCCTGCCTTGTTCCAGATATGCTCTGGAGAGGGACTGATGCTGTGAACAGTAAGCTCAAAATCACATGCGTATCTAGGCCAGGGGACTGGGCCAAGGCCAAAGTGGCCAAAGGAACCAGGCGCATAAACAGTCCCAGGCTAATATGGGCAGAGCCATTTTATCTTGTTTGGTTGTTTGAGAGGGTTAAAGAAAAAAAATGTCCGCAACTGGTGATTTAATCAGATGCACAAAAAATCAGGTCATGAGAGAGTTTCCAGCTAAAGTTTTTTTTTTAATTATCTTTCTCTACTGCTGTTGCTGAAACTTTAAATCTCTTTTGGACCTTGGTATTTCCCTCTCCTTGGAAAATGGAATGCGCTCAATCTTATCCTTTGAGGTAGACCTCTGCTACCTGACCAGAGACCGACATTATACATCGGGTTAGGGCGAGGAGAGAGATTACTTAACAGAAAATCTGAGTTTAGAGTGATGAAAAGGAGATAACAGCTAACTGCTCTCTCATGTCTCGTCATTAAGCAGCTCAAATGGAGCTGATGCTATGGATACTCGAAGACCCAGAGCCGCCATGAGCATAGCGCATGCAGAGCGAGCAGCGCGCAGGGAGCGAGTGACAGACAGAGAGGATCTAATGGATTTACTAATGGAGGAAGATATTTCTGATTTCGGGCAGATCCAGGTGCTAGGGCTGTGGCGGACATGACATTTTGTGAGCCAGTGATTGTCAAGCAAATAACTGCCGGTCTCACGGTAATTGACTGTTAATTAACATAAATACATTTAGTATCTCCTGGCTTCCACTCATAGCTTATAAGCCACTGATGCAGACCTTTGGAACATCAACAATAAATAAAATAAAAAAGTCTAATAAATCAATTTAATATAGTCTAAACCATCACAATAAATCCATTATTTATTTTAGACTCGTCTAAAGATAAATATGAAGAAAATGTAGTCTATTTCAAAAGAAAAAATTGCATTCACTGAGTTGTCCTTATGCATAGCCATATCAGGGTTCAACATAAGTGACTAGCCGTATGCCGCACATCACTACTTCACAGGAGAAGCATTTGAACATAAACTGAATTTGTATCAAAATGCGTTTTTTGGAAAAAAATATATCAGAAAAATGTGAACTTCCATGTGCCTTAATAACAAACTTGTTATCCATGAATACAAATAAAATTGTTAAATTACTAGTTGTGAGGGAGATATAAGACTCCAGCTTCAGTGATTTTTGCAATTCGTTCCAGAGCGACGTCATTGATGTATACAGAGAAAAGAGTCGCCCGAGAATTGAACCCTGTGGCACCCCCATAGAGACTGCCAGTGGTCCGGACAACAGGCCCTCCGATTTGACACGCTGAACTCTGTCTGAGAAGTAGTTGGTGAAGCAGGCGAGGCAGTCATTTGAGAAACCAAGCCTGTTGAGTCTGCCGATAAGAATGCATTGATTGTAAGAGTTGAAGGCCTTGGCCAAGTCAATGAAGACGGCTGCACTGTATTGTCTCTTATCGATGGCGGTTATGATATCATTTAGGACTTTGAGCGTGGCTGAGGTGCACCCATGACCAGCTCGGAAACAAGATTGCATAGTGGAGAAGGTACGGTGGGATTCAAAACAAATCTGTTTGTTAACTTGGCTTTCGAAGACTTTAGAAAGGCAGAGTAGGATAGATATAGGTCTGTAATAGTTTGGATCTAGAGTGTCTCCCCCTGAAGAGGGGGATAATCGCGGCAGCTTTCCAATCTTTAGGGATCTCAGACGATAGGAAAGAGAGGTTGAACAGGCTAGTAATAGGGGTTGCAAAAATTGCGGCGAATAATTTTAGAAAGAGAGGGTCCAAATTGCACAAGCTTTTCGCTACACTTGCATTAACATCTGCTAACCATGTGTATGTGACAAATAAAATTTGATTTGATTTGAGATTGTCTAGCCCGGCTGATTTGTAGGGGTCCAGATGTTGTAGCTCTTTCAGAACATCAGCTATCTGGATATGGGTGAAGAAGAAGTGGGGGAGGCTTTGGTACGTTGCTGTGGGGGGCGCAGAGCTGTTGACCGGGGTAGGGGTAGTCGGGTGGAAAGCATGGCCAGCCATAGAAAAATGCTTCTTGAAATTCTCGATTATCGTAGATTTATCGGTGGTGACAATGTTTCCTAGCCTCAGAGCAGTGGGCAGCTGGGAGGAGGTGCTCTTGTTCTCCATGGACTTTACAGTGTCCCAGAACATTTTGGAGTTTGTGCTACAGGATGCAAATTTCTGTTTGAAAAAGCTAGCGTTTGCTTTACTAACTGCCTGTGTATATTGGTCCCCTAACTTCCCTGAAAAGTTGCATATCGCGGGGGCTATTCGATGCTAATGCAGTACACCACAGGATGTTTTTGTGCTGGTCAAGGGCAGTCGAGTTTGGAGTGAACCAAGGGCTATATCTGTTCTTAGTTCTACATTTTTTGAATGGGGCATGCGTATTTAATATGGTGAGGAAAGCACTTTTAAAGAACAACCAGGCATCCTCTACTGACGGGATGAGGTCAATATCCTTCCAGGATACCTGGGCCAAGTTGATTACAAAGGCCTGCTCGCAGAAGTGCTTTAGGGAGCGTTTGACAGTGATTAGGTGTGGTTGTTTGACCGCGGACCCATTACGAATGCAGGCAATGAGACAGTGATCACTGAGATCCTGGTTGAAGACAGCAGAGGTGTATTTAGACGGCAGGTTGGTCAGGATGATATCTATGAGGGTGCCCGCATTTACGGATTTCGAGTTGTACCTGGTAGGTTCCTTGATCATTTGTGTGAGATTGGGGGCATCTATCAAATTGTAGGACAGTCGGGGTGTTAAGCATATCCCAGTTTAGGTCACCTAACAGTATGAACTCTGATGATAAATGGGGGGCAATCAATTCACATATGGTGTCCAGGGCACAGCTGGGGGCTGAGGGGGGTCTATAACAAGTGGCAAAGGTGAGATTTGTTTCTGGAAAGGTGGATTTTTAAAAGTAGGAGCTCGAACTGTTTGGGCACAGACTTGGATAGCATGACAGAACTCTGACGACTATCTTTGCAGTAGATTACAACTCCACCCCCTTTGGCAGTTCTATCTTGGCTGAAAATGTTGTAGTTGGGGATGGAAATTTCAGATTTCCATTGAATCATAAACTAGGATTCAGACATGGCTAGGACTTAAGGGTTGGCGGAGTGTGCTAAAGCAGTGACTAAAACAAACTTAGGGAGGAGGTTTCTGATGTTAACATGCATGAAACTAAGGCTTCTACGGTTCCAGAAGTCAACAAACGATAGCGCCTGGGGAATAGGAGTTAAACTGGGGGCTACAGGGCCTGGGTTAACCTCTACATCATCAGAGGAACAGAGGAGGAGTAGGATAAGGGTACGGCTAAAGGCTATGAGAACTGGTCGTCTAGTGCTTTGAGAACAGAGAACAAAAGGAGACGATTTCTGGGCGTGGTAGAATAGATTCAGGGCATAATGTACAGGCAATGGTATGGTAGGATGTGAGTACAGTGGAGAAAAACCTAGGCGTTGAGTGACGATGAGAGAGGTTTCGTCTCTGGAGGCACCAGTTAAGCCAGGTGAGGTCTCCGCATGTGTGTGGGGTGGACAAAAGAGCTATCTAAGGCATGCTGAGCGGGACTGGGGGCTCTACAGTGAAATAAAAAAATAAGAACTAGCCAAGGCATATTGACATTAGAGAGGCAAAAAGCAAGGCGAGCTAAGAAAACAACAGGTAAATGGTGATGAATCGGCAGAGCGGGTCAGTTAGGTACATACACGACCTGAGTCCAGGGGGCATCAGCTGTGTAGCCAAGTGATCATAGGGTCAAAAGAGCAGCAATAGGTGAGTCAGGGTGCTGTTCGGAAGTCATACTACGCTAGGCAAGCAGGGGACACAGCGTTCAGAAAAGCTAGTGGGCCGGGGATAGTAGATGGTTCTTCGACGACATTGTAACAGAATAGCCTGTTGAGACCACATCGGGCAGTCACATCGGCAATGTTAGCAAGCTAACATTTGAAGCTAGTTTGTTAGCTTAGCTACCTGCAGATTCAGACTACAGCTATGAAAATGTTCGTATTGTTAGAAGTATGAGTTGGGGTTATGCCGGTTCATCGTTTAGCAAGCTATCTACATAGCTAGCTGCATGTCTAAACAAAAGACTCCACTTCGGCCTCATTATTACATGACCCATCAAATTAGCAGGTGTGTCTACGGGTGATTACGGCCATTGATTGTATTTCATGAACATGTGCACGTCTAGACAATAGTGACCCATCCACTTAAATAGATGTGGGTGAGGGGTGGTTATAGTATTTCCTTCACAGGACCCATCAATTTAGGCAAGTTTGTTGGGTAAGCGTCATCTAATAACAATAAAACATTTATCAAATATCTTTATCTGGACACTTTCTGTTTTACAAGTACTATCACTACCATTTACACTTACTTTATCCTGTGCATGTGACAAATAAACAAAGATTTTATTTGATATAGCATGCTTTTACCACATGCCCTCGTGAATCCTTAAAGAGATGGGTGAAAGACCCAGAATTTCTCCTTACTGTAGGCTACTACCACTTAAGATCATTAGTCTTAATCCTTACTACACTACTCACTGTTTAGCACATGACCTCATGTGAATCCTTAAAGAGATGGGTGGGGTTGGCTTAAGAGGGTGTGAACAATGCTACATTTGGGTGTAGACAAAGAGCTCTCAAGTAGGTGTACCAAAACATTCCAGGGCCATTTTCTCAAAAGTGGGGTTACAAGTTTATCAACTTTGAAAGCAGAATTACTTTGAACTGCAGTGTATGATACACCATTTCCTAGCGCTGAGTCTCTACTTTTATTCAATGTAAATAATAAAATCTATGTGGTCGGTCACATATACAGTGGGCTCCAAAATTACTGGCACAAATATAAAAAATATAATTATAGAGATAAACTCAAAATAATACCAACATGTGAGAAATAATGTACTTTATTAATGTTTCAATGGAACCAACCAAAATAAGTTATTGATTTGATTAAAAATCAATGTCCTCCAAATCAAGGTTTCACAATTAATGGCACCCTTAAAGATTATTGTAAACTGCACTACCAAAATTAAACCACAAATTAAATTCCACTTATTTAAGTTTATCTAAGTCTTAAGGAACTATATTGAGCCATTACATCACTTCCTGTTTCACTAGGGTATAAAAATGAGGTAACACACATGCAATATCCCGCTGTCATCAAACACCATGAAGAAAACAAAAGAACTAGCAGTTCAAAAGAGACAGATGGTCATAGACCTTCATAAATCTGGTAATGGCAACAAAAAGATCCGCAAACGATTGAATATACCACTGAGCACTGTCAGGGCAATTATTAGAAAATTCAAAAGATATGGAACAGTTGAAAACCTCACGGGTAGAGGACACAAATGCATTTTTCCCCCCAGGATAGGGAGGAGGATGGTGAGAGAAGCAACAAAATCCCTAAGAAACGCTGTGAAAGAATTGCAGGCCTTGGTGGTGTCTTGGGGTCACCAGGTTTCAAAAAGCACCATCAGACGCCACCTCCACATCCACAGGCTCTTTGGAAGGGTTGCCAGAAGAAAGCCCTTTCTGACCCCAAGACACAGATGCAAGCGCTTGGAGTTTGCCAAACGTCATTTAAATTATGACTGGAAGAAGGTGCTCTGGTCAGATGAGACCAAAATTGAATGTTTTGGTCAGATACAGCATCGGCATGTTTGGCGTCGAAACAGAGATGCATACAAGGAGAGGCACCTCATACCCACAGTGAAATATGGAGGGGGGTCAGTGATATTTTGGGGCTGTTTTAATTTCAAAGGTCCAGGGGCACTGGTTAAGATTGATGGCATAATGAATTCTACCAAGTATCAGGCAATTTTGTCTGACAATCTGGTTGCCTCTGCCAGAAGGATGGGAAAAGGCCATAGGTGGACTTTCCAACAAGACAGTGACCCGAAACATACGTCAAGATCCACACAGAAATGGTTCTGTGACAACAAAATCAATGTTCTGCCATGGCCATCTCAGTCGCTGGACCTCAATCCAATCAAAAACCTGTGGGCTGAGTGGAAGAGGGCAGTTGATAAGCGCAAACCCAAGAATGTGAAGGATCTTGAAAGGATCTGCATAGAGGAATGGTCCAAAATCCCTCCAAATGTGTTCCTTAACCTTGTCAAACATTACAGGAAAAGACTCCATGCTGTTATCCTTGTCAGAGGTGGTTGCACTATGTACTAAATGAGGAGTGCCAATAATTATGAAACCTTGATTTTGGTTAAATTAATTGTGTATTAAATAACTGAATGATTTTGGTTGGTTCCATTGAAACATTAATAAAGTGTAGAATTTCTCACGTTGGTATTTTGAGTTTATCTCTATAACTACATTGTTTATATTTTTTTAAGTGTTGTTTGTGCATTGCCAATCAGGGGTGCCAGTAATTTTGGAGCCCACTGTAGCTGTGGGCTACAGTAGTTCATTTAGCAGACAAAATGTGAACCAATTCAAGAAACTAGGCGTATGTCACAAGTCATAAATTCACAGAAGAACCGTTTGAACGTAAACATTTTTTTTTCATCAAAAGGAATTTCTGCCAAAAAACGCATTCTCGAACTTGTGAACTTTCATGTGCTTTAATAACAAACTTTTATGCCATCTGTAAATATTGGTTTAGCCAAAGAAAAAGTCAGGAAACTTCCCTCTATCCATGATTAGAGTTGCACATTTTGGGGAATATTCAGAGGTGGAAACTGTCCGTGGGAATTAACGGGAATATATGGGAATTAACAGAAATATATGCAAATTAATATTAATAGCATTTAAATGAAGATGTTTACCATGTTTACCATATCATATGGAAAGAGAAACAGAAACGTGATCATAAGTAGACATTGCAAATGATTGAATTCTTCCAAAACAAATTTTAAAAACATTGTCAATCAAATCAATTTTTATTAGTCACATGCACCGAATACAACAGGTAATGCTTCACCTTACAGTAAAATGCTTACTTACGAGCCCCTAACCAACAAGAGATAAAAGTAACAAGAAATTAAAGAGAAGCAGTAAAAAATAACAATCTATACATGGGGGTGCCGGTACAGAGTCAGTGTGCTGGGACACCAGTTAGTTGAGGTAGTATGTACATGTAGGTAGAGTTAATTAAAGTGACTATGCATAGATGACAACAAAGAGTGGCAGTGGTGGGGAGGGGGGGTTAGGGGCTCCCATCAGAGATGATTGCAATACAGTCTGCTTTCTCTATGATTTGCTTGACCTTCACTTGCACTCTGTTGAACTCTGCATCCAGCAAATGAGTAGATAAGGCATGTCTGGTTGTACGGGTGTATGCTGGGCAAAGAAAAATCAGAAATCCCTTCCAATTCACATTGCCTGTGAGCATCAGAAGTGAACCAGTTGCATACACAGCTTGAGCATTTCTCAGACTACAATTCTCCATTGAATTAAAAAAAAATCTAATTCCAGGAGGACCATGAGCTGTTGCTATCGATAAGGTGTCTGATTAGTCATTTTCACCTCAAATAGAAGTAGAGGGACTTCTGTCAGAGGTTGCTTGTCGTGAGTGCTGAGGGACCTTTATTTACCTGGCCAGATGATTCTACATCTTTGTTGCATTCTTCACATTTGATTTCGCACAGTATTTGCAAATGTACACAGCTTTTCTTTCTACATTAGCTGCAGTGAAATGTGTCCACATGTCAGATAGTGCCCGTGGCATTGTCCTTTAAAGATGAGAAAAAAAAATGAGTAAAAAAACCCAAATACAATTCCATGTACAGATAAATAAACTCAGCAAAAAAAGAAAAGTCCTCTCACTGTCAGCTGGTTTCATTTTCAGCTAACTTAACGTGTAAATATTTGTATGAACATAACAAGATTCAACAACTGAGACATAAACTGAACAAGTCCCACAGACATGTGACTAACAGAAATTGAATAATGTGTCCCTGAACAAAGGGTCAAAATCAAACGTAACAGTCAGTATCTGTTGTGGCCACCAACTGCATTAAGTACTGCAGTGCATCTCCTCCTCATGGACCGCACCAGATTTGCCAGTTCTTGCTGTGAGATGTTACCCCACTCTTGCACCAAGGCAGGTTCCCGGACATTTCTGGGGGACCGTAGCCCTCACCCTCTGATCCAACAGGTCCCAGACGTGCTCAACAAGATTGAGATCTGGGCTCTTCGCTGGCCATGGCAGAACACTGACATTCCTGTCTTGCAGGAAATCACGCACATAACGAGCAGTATGTCTGGTGGCATTGTCATGCTGGAGGGTCATGTCAGGATGAGCCTGTAGGTAGGGTACCACATGAGGGAGGAGGATGTCTTCCCTATAACGTACAGCGTTGAGATTGCCTGCAATGACAACAAGCTCAGTCCAACGATGATTTGACACACCACCCCAGACCATGACGTGCAAATCGATCCAAATCAAATCAAATGTATTTGTCACATACACAAGGTTAGCAGATGTTAATGCGAGTGTAGCGAAATGCTTGTGCTTCTAGTTCCGACAATGCAGTAATAACCAACAAGTAATATAGCTGACAATTCCAAAACTACTACCTTATAGACACAAGTGTAAGGGGATGAAGAATATGTACATAAAGATATATGAATGAGTGATGGTACAGAGTGGCATAGGCAAGATACAGTAGATGGTATTGAGTGCAGTATATACATATGAGATGAGTATGTAAACAAAGTGGCTAGTGATACATGTATAACATAAAGATGCAGTAGATGATATAGAGTACAGTATATATGTATACATATGAGATGAATAATGTAGGGTATGTAAACATTATATTAGGTAGCATTGTTTAAAGTGGCTAGTGATATATTTTACATCATTTCCCATCAATTCCCATTATTGAAGTGGCTGGAGTTGAGTCAGTGTGTTGGCAGCAGCCACTCAATGTTAGTGGTGGCTGTTTAAAAGTCTGATGGCCTTGAGATAGAAGCTGTTTTTCAGTCTCTCGGTCCCAGCTTTGATGCACCTGTACTGACCTCGCCTTCTGGATGATCGCGGGGTGAACAGGCAGTGGCTCGGGTGGTTGTTGTCCTTGATGATCTTTATGGCCTTCCTGTGACATCGGGTGGTGTAGGTGTCCTGGAGGGCAGGTAGTTTGCCCCCGCTCCATGCCTCGGTGTAACAAAACAGGTGATGTCTGGTGAGGACCTGCCTTACAACAGGCCTACAAGCCCTGAGTCCAGCCTATTGCGGACAGTCCGAGCACTGATGGCGGGATTGTGCATTCCTGGTGTAACTCAGGCAGTTGTTGCCATCCTGTACCTGTCCCGCAGTTGTGATGTTCGGATGTACTAATCCTGTGCATGTGTTAGATGTAGTCTGCCACTGCTAGGACGATCAGCTGTCCGTCCTGTCTCCCTGTAGCGCTGTCTTAGGCGTCTTACAGTACGGACATTGCAATGTATTGCCCTGGCCATATCTGCAGTCCTCATCCCTCCTGGCAGCATGCCTAAGGCACGTTCACCCAGATGAGCAGGGACCCTGACCATCGTTCTTTTGGTGTTTTTCAGAGTCAGTAGAAAGGCCTCTTTAGTGTCCTACCATCTGTAAGCTGTTAGTGTCTTAATGACCATTCCACAGGTGCGTGTTCATACATTTTTATGGTTCAATGTTTAAACTCTTTACAATGAAGATCTGTGAAATTATTTGGATTTTTACGAATTATCTTTCAATCCTTTGGATCCTGAAAAGGGGACGTTTCGTTTTTTTGCTGAGTTTAGTTAAGCAGTTAGATTAAACAACTCCTTTGTGAGATAAACGTTTTCAAATGAAACATGTATGGAAACAGATGAATTAACACTCCTCAGTTAGTAGGCTCAAGGAAGCTAAAACCCACATGGTAGCAAAAACTATCTAGCAGAAATTGTTAACAAGTTAGAAATGATTTAAACACAATTTGCTGTAGGCTACTATACTATACTAGTTAACAAAAAAAGCATGTATGTCATATAAAATATATTCACCTCACCCAGTATTGTAATCAAAACTTAGACAGTGTAGTAGTGTGGGCTCAATAGCATCTCATTAGTGTGCAAGATCCTGAGAATCAGCTGTACATGTGATGGAAGAATGCACTGTGCATTCCACTGAATTGGGGATAGTTTAACCAAAACATGCCACAAGACCTAGAATTGCCTTATGTGTATCCCACAAAAAAAGGTTCACTGTTATAAGCTAACTTTTTTAAATGAATTTAAGCAAAATTCCCCAAATTCCAGAGCTTAACTTCCCATGGAAAATTTCCGTAAAAATTCAGAAAATGTACCAGAAACTTTCTGACCCTTTGCAACCCAAGCATGATTGGCTGAGATAATGAATAGGCTGGACATGCCGAGAGATGAGTTTCAGATTGTTCTGCGGTGTAGCATCTTGTGTCTATAAAATTAGCTGCTCGTTATGGGTAGATTATCCTTTCTACAGCAGTTGGTTCTAAAGATATAACGTTAGCCATGGAGAACTGCAAATATGTTGCTACTGCGCACAATAACATTGCTGTCCTGAATATATCAGGCGATATCTACAAAGGTCAGTGGGAAAAAGTTGTGATGGATTACTTTCTGGAGGACGATCGTGCCATGCTGACTCTCTTTGACTCTGAAAATGAATCAGATGATGAGGAAATCCCTTTTTTAGGTAAAAACATTTTAATTGAAGAAGACATTGTAGAGTCTTCTGATGACGGTGTGGGGAAAAAACAGCGATCAACAGTGTTGTTGTCACGGGAAGAAATTGGCAGAGTTTTGAAATCAGTTTTGACAACAAGCTCAGTCCAATATTAGGAAAGTTGAAAAATAAATATAGTAGGCCTAGCCTATAGAAAGCTGATTATCCTCTTTTTAGTAGAGGCCATCACTCTGTTTTCTTGTGCATTTGCAAAGCCAATTGAAATGTTGCGAGACATGAGCTCATGGGCTCTCATGAAGTATTTGATTAGATTTTCGAAATACATTTTGCATTGATGTCACAGTGATTTGAGGGACAATAGAGTGCTGAGTACCAGGCAGTTAGCAAGTTTGATAGGCTACTAATGACCATCAGCAGCATCAGAACTCGGAGAAGCCTAATTACCGTTACTAAACGGTCACATGGAATTTGACTGCCTTCATGACTCGTGACCGCCGGTGTGGTGGTAATACAGTCACCACAACAGCCCTAATCCTGCCTTCCGTTGCTTAAAAAGTTCTGGGACACTGTAAAGTCTATGGAGAACAAGAGCACCACCTCCCAGCTGCCCACTGCTCTGAGGCTAGGAAACACTGTCACCACCGATAAATCCACTATAATTGAGAATTTCAAGAAGCATTCCTCTACGGCTGGCCATGCTTTCCACATAGCTACCCCTACCCGCCAAAGCCCCCACCATTTCTCCTTTACCCAAATCCAGATAGCTGATGTTCTGAAAGAGCTGCAAAATCTGGACCCCTACAAATCAGCCGGGCTAGACAATCTGGACCCTCTCTTTCTAAAATTACCTTTGCAACCCCTATTACTAGCCTGTTCAACCTCTCTTTTGTATCATCTGAGATTCCCAAAGATTGTTAAAGCTGCCACGGTCATCCCCCTCTTCAAAGGGGGTGACACTCTAGACCCAAACTTCTACAGACCTATATCTATCCTACCCTGTCTTTCTAAGGTCTTCGAAAGCCAAGTTAACAAACTTGAGAAGATTACACTTCGAATCCCAACATACCTTCTCCGCTATGCAATCTGGTTTCAGAGCTGGTCATGGGTGCACCTCAGCCACACTCAAGGTTCTAAACAACATCATAACCGCCATCGATAAGAGACATTACTGTGCAGCCATATTCATCGACCTGGCCAAGGCTTTCGACTCTGTCAATCACAACATTCTTATTGGCAGACTCGACAGCCTTGATTTCCCAAATTATTGCCTCGCCTGGTTTACCAACTACTTCTCTGATAGAATTCAGTGTGTCAAATCGGAGGGCCTGTTGTCCGGACCTCTGACAGTCTCTATGGGTGTGCCACAGGGTTCAATTCTCGGGCCGACTCTCTTTTCTGTATACATCAATGATGTTGCTCTTGCTGCTGGTGATTCTCTGATCCACCTCTACGCAGAAGACACCATTCTGTATACTTCTGGCCCCTCCTTGGACACTGTGTTAACTAACCTCCAGACGAGCTTCAATGCCATACAACTCTCCTTCCGTGGCCTCCAACTGCTCTTAAACTCAAGTATAACTAAGTGCAATCGATCACTGCCCGCACCTGCTCGCACATCCAGCATCACTACTCTGGACGGCTCTGACTTAGAATACGTGGACAACTACAAATACCTGGGTGTCTGGTTAGACTGTAAACTCTCCTTCCAGACTCACATTAAGTATCTCCAATCCAAAATTAAATCTAAAATCGGCTTCCTATATCGCAACAAAGCATCCTTCACTCATCCTGCTAAACATACCATCGTAAAACTGACCATCCTACCGATCCTTGACTTCGGTGATGTCATCCATAAAATAGCCTACAACACTCTACTCAACAAACTGGATGCAGTCTATCACAGTGCCATCCCTTTTGTCACCAAAGCCCCATACACTACTCACCATTGCGACCTGTACGCTCTCTTTGTTTGGCCCTTACTTCATACTCGTCGCCAAACCCACTGGCTACAGGTTATCTACAAGTCTCTGCTAGGTAAAGCCCTGCCTTATCTCAGCTCACTGATCACCATAGCAGCACCCACTCGTAGCACGCGCTCCAGCAGGTATATCTCGTCACCCCCAAAAGCCAATTCCTCCTTTGGTCGTCTTTCCTTCCAGTTCTCTGCTGCCCATGACTGGAACGAATTGCAAAAATATCTGAAGCTGGAGACTCACATCTCCCTCACTAGCTTTAAGCACCAGCTGTCAGAGCAGCTTACAGATCACTGCACCTGTACATAGCCCATCTATCTCACCTCACCCCCATACTGGTATCTATTTATTTATTTATTTTGTTCCTTTGCACCCCAGTATCTCTACCTGCACATTCATCTTCTGCCATTCCATTGTTTAATTGCTATATTGTAATTACTTCGCCACCATGGCCTATTTATTTCCTTAACTTACCTCATTTGCACTCACTGTATATAGACTTTTTGTTTTCTTTTGTTCGACTGTATTATTGCCTGTATGTTTTGTTTATTCCATGTGTAACTCTGTGTTGTTGTATGTGTCGAATTGCTACGCTTTATCTTGGCTAGGTCGCAGTTGCAAATGAGAACTTGTTCTCAACTAAATAAAGGTGAAATAAAACGTTTAAAGAAAGAAATTAACTCAGGTGTGAGCCTGTACTGAACTTTTATCAGGGTTTCATGATTAATAGGCTACTTTCACACTCAAAATGACCTCAAAGCCCTTGGGATTCTGGATAGAAGTTTTAAAAAGTGAAGAAACTTGTTATGGAGCCAGCTTACAGTATGTCAGGAGGAAACTAGGGCAGAAGACAAATTACAGTGCAGACAGAGGAGATGATCTGATTCTGCTCCAATGCCTCAACCCAAAAATAAGGCAACTATGGGACCTGTAGAGGAGTTTCCACCCAAGTGGAGAGTGAAGGGAAAGCGGCCAACTTGCATATGCAACAATCCCCCAGTGGAATGTCATGATCTCTGTGTTATGTCTTCTGTGATCCAAGGGTGTGGAGCGGGAAAGTTTATTTAGGGTAGAATCTCTGTTTGACTCACGATAATTTCTGCGAGGCTCAACATTTGTGGGTCAAACCATTTCCCTCAGCCACACACCTGAAATTATGTTGTAGGAATGCTCAGCATCATTTTACACCCAACAATATTAAAGCCTTTATTGAGCTAAATTTCAGGAACTGGTGAGAAGTGTGTTGAATTTTTATGTGTTTTACACTCAGCAAAAGATGAGGGAAGAGTCAACCTGATTTGAAAAATGGTTTCTAGTGATTTATGATTGCATCCCTGAGGAGCAGTAAAGAGCTCTGATGAGTGTGCTAGAGAGTTTGGCAACATTAGGAGTAAGTGTACGTAAACCATCACCATACTTCATCTTAAATAGAAATTACTAGCTAAACTAGTAAACACTGGCTAACAATACTACACAGCTAGCTGTGAGGAGCTACTGCATCTTGAAAACAGACAACAAACTATGACAGGCAATTTCATAAACACATGAAAAAGTGCGGCTTCACGTTACAACTGTACACCATCCACAAAGTATTGAGCTGAGATGTAATTATTTCTTAATAAAGTATATTATGATTCCTTGGCGAGCCAGAGAGTGCAAAGCATGTTCGTGTTCCCTGCAAGCGTCTATCTGAACAGTGTGATTGAGCTTAAAGGGCAAAGAACAGAGATGAGCTTCAAATGAACTGTAGGTGTTTGTTGGCACCATGGCACAAACACTAACTCAAACAAACAGGGTTTGTTTCTACTTAGCAGAACACAAGAATTGAAGAGTGATCAGATGAGCCACTAGAAGATTTCATAGAATAGAGAGGAATTAAGGAGTGGATCAGGTACACTAACTATTGCTAGATTTCTACAACATTAGTAGCCCTAAATAAGTACAATAAAATCTCATAATGTTACAACCGGCCATGACCAGGAATCCCATAATCCCATAGCACAATTGGCCCAGCGTCGCCTGGGTTTATAGGGGAGGGTTTGGCTGCCCTTATCTCTCTCTTTCATCATCTTTGGTGGTCATTTCACTACCCAGTGGCCTTCCCTCATTCCTGATCATGACTTCCCCTTCATTCCACCCCAGTGCATGTTGGGATTGGGCATGCCGTCTCCTCAGCTGGATACTATACCCCCATGGAGGTTGCAAATGTCACTGGCCTGGAAGAATGACTTCCAGGAGACTCAATCACTCCATCAGTGTTCAGTGTTTTCATCTACAGATCTATAAAGCACACCAGCAAGAGTAGCAGCTGCTATTGCGTCAGCTAATGGGGATCCTAATAAAATGCGAAACACCAAGCCTGTGTGAACGTATCATTCTCAAATTGGGCTACAATAGAATCAAGCTTTAAACTTAACTGGTTCCGGAAAAACACAAAACATTGTTCAGATGAGGATTTGGAGATGTTGGTGAAGATAACTAACCCTGATAGCTGTAATGTTATAATCATGGTTGTGAGTGACAAGTGGAGAATCCATTTCGTGGGTCATCCATTGTCTCTGCCCTTCTTGCTGTACCTGGTCCCACAATGATAACATATACATCTGTATCATATACTTTCAGTCAGTGCATTCAATATGAGGACTAAACAACACCGTAACTGATTAATGGACCATACAGTATGACTATGTTCAAAGACCTATAAGGGACTTGTAAAAGGCAGTATCTCCACCCATTCCTTGTGTGGACAGCTGTTGACCGTTTCTCCTCACTGATTAGCACAGACAGTGAGCCAGAGCCAGCAGCAGTGATCTCTGGACAAGACTAATATTTACAGACACAGAGACAGGGGAGAAGCTATGTTTCCATCAAACAGAGCAGGACAGCATAATGTTCCTGGCTATTACCAAGTGCCCCTGAAACAAAGGGTTTCCTCTGCGGCCTTCACCACAGTCATGAGACCTGAAATACAGTCTGGCTGGACATAACAAGGTTTTACTGGCCATAACGTGGTTGTCTGACCTATCTACCTCACTTTTGAGGCAGCAGCAGGTAGCCTAGTGGTGGCAGGTAGCCTAGTGGTTAGCGCGTTGGACTCAAATCCCTGAGCTGACAAGGTAAAAAATCTGTTGTTCTGCCCCTGAAGGCAGTTAACCCACTGTTCCTAGGCTGTCATTGTAAATAAGAATTTGTTCTTAACTGACTTGCCCAGTAAAATATAAAAATGATAAGAGCCTCTTCCAACTGTGAAATGCAATGTAATTAAAGTGTAATGAGAGAGTATCAGACAGGGTTTCACAGAGACTTGATGCCGATTTATGCACATACATCCACATTTTCTTTTTACTATTACAGAGACCGAAGAGCCCACCCTGTTCAGAGCTGTGGTGGGCTCTTTATGGGTTTCAATTGGAATGTTTAGGATCAGAAGCCCAAGAAGTTTCCCTCGAGGGCAACTTTATGTCTCTCCAACCGATTAAGAGGCAACTTCACCCCACAGCCAATCTCTCAGCCTGAGGTAATTTTTTCCTCTCTCACGACTAGTCTGCAGGACGTATGACACGTGTGCAATGGGATTTTCCCTACTTCAGTCAGGAACCAGTGGTCTTCAATGGGACCATTCAGTTCCCCTGATTGAAACATAATGTTGTGGGAAATACACTGAGGGCATTGAGGTTTGACTCCCCATTGAGCAGCAGATGGCCATCACAAAAACATTTATGTTGGTCTCATCTCATAGAGAATCTCATAGCAATGTTTTTTGCAACATATTGCAATATATCATAAGTATTTTCATCCATTTAGAGGGCAGCAGGTCAGTTTGATAGGAAATCAATTGAACCTCCATGGACAGGACAGGGTTGAGAAAAGCTGAGTGAGGAAATGTATGCATGGTAAGGAAAATAGCTCTGTGAGATGCTATAGCATACAGATTCACTGTTTTTAATGCAAGTTCACCTTACTATAAGTTTAAGATGATTGAGTGCATGATCAAACAGATACTGGGGAATGGTTCTACATCATTGTTCTATGGTGAAACTTACCTGGAGATCAAAAAAAGTGCTGTATCTCCTGTAGATGACATGAGAGGTGGAGTCAGAGTATGTGACATTGATGAGGTACACCTACGGAAGAAAACACACAAGGAAGACTTATTAACAACAAAGTCCCATTCATCAAAGACACATAATATCATTTAGTTTTGACTGTCCCCAAACTTACATAGAGCATTCCCTTCAGACTAAACTTCAAGAGGTCAGTAGAGGTCAAGTTAACTCATTAGGCCTGTCTGTCAGCACACACCTCATTTGAATCCTGTGTGGGGTCATAGAGGGGGTCAACAGCTTTTAACCATTTGCCACTTTATTCTGGGTTTGAAATTCAAACACCTCAAGGAAATAATCCAATATTTTCACTTCATTGGCTCTTACTTTGATAGTAACTCCAGCTAGTTAGGTTACATTTCCGAGTATTTTACAATCTTGTTTTGTCAGACTCTAGTCTACAGCTATGGCATAGATTCCACAGGGGGCTGTTGGCTATAACTATATGGCTAGAGTGGGAGCTCTCCCTGGCACTCACTATGTGCCACAAACACTTGGGCACACCCTTTCTTCTACTGCAGAAACATATGCTATTGTTCTGCATTTGCATGTGAGTTTTGAGTGTTGTTACACATGGCTACAATCTGTAAAAATGTAAGTGTCCTACGTGAAATCAAGTCTTGATTTTACATCATAGTTCACTACAGAAATAATGTGTTGCAGGGTGGAGCAAGTTCCTGTGCAGTTAGTGCTGACGGCATGACCAAATGCCATGGATAATGGGTTTAGAAAACAGTGTCTTAAAGTGTGGTAAATACAGCATGTCTACGAGAATGGATAGAGAGTACATTTTGAGCTGTGCAGTTCATGTAATGTCAGTTCAGACTAGAGGTCGACCGATTAATCAGAATGGCCGATTAATTAGGGACGATTTCAAGTTTTAATAACAATCGGAAATCGTTTTTGGACACCGACTTGGACAATTTTTTTTACACCTTTATTATCCTTTATTTAACTAGGCAAGTCAGTTAAGAACACATTCTTATTTTCAATGACGTCCTAGGAACGGTGGGTTAACTGCCTTGTTCAGGGGCAGAATGACAGATTTTTACCTTGTCAGCTTGGGGATTCAATCTTGCAACCTTACATGCTGACCAGACCGGGCACGTCGCGTGCGCGAGCGTTGCAAATTAAATTTAGAAATCCATGTTATTCAATTGTTGCACCCACACTGCTCACGCGCGCCAACGAGCGTCTGCGACACCAAGGGCTAAAATAGAACTCATTCCTATTTCTGACGCAGATCGTGCTAAAAGTCCTGCCTCTCCCATCTCCTCATTGGTTTATAGAAGCAGGTACCCACGTGCCATCTCCTCATTGGTTATACCCACAAGGGTGACTGAAAGACGAACTGTTTTGCCAGTAGTTGTGGTAATACAATTAGATGTGATCACCATATAAGTTAAACGATGAAAAAGCCTGGAAGGAGGAGAGATGACTAGAAACGATTAGGTTGGCCATTTTATGTGTGGATTAATTGTCAGAGTAGAGGTCCTTGTGCATTTCAGGTAAAATAACAACTCAATGTTTATATCCCATGACAAATTAGCTAGCAACAGCAAGCTAGCTAAATAGGACAAATTAACGTTAGCTAGCAAGTGCAAGCTAACTAGCTAAATTGCCATACATGTTTCATAATTTTCGACCTGTCCCCAATTTAATGTCATTGGTTCAGAGTTTGTTTTGATATTTTAACCTGTGTGTCGTGATCGTGTTTGGTGTGGGGGGGCATAATAAATGTATGCACGATAGCGCACGATGGCGCACGAGCGCAGCCGGTTTGGGTTCCGTGTTAAAGTTAACTAGTCCAACTCTCGTAACTCGTAACAGGCAGTCTCCTTGTGGAGTGCAATGTAATCAGTTGGTTAACCTGATTACATTGCACTCCACAAGGAGACTGCCTGTTACGCGAATACAGTAAGAAGCCATGGTAAGTTGCTAGCTATCATTAAACTTATCTTATAAAAAACAATCAATCAATCATAATCACTAGTTAACTACACATGGTTGATGATATTACTAGTTTATCTAGCGTGTCCTGCGTTGCATATAACCGATGCGGTGCGTAATCGCAAAAAAGGACTGTCTTGCTCCAATGTGTACCTAACCATAAACATCAATGCCTTTCTTAAAATCAATACACAAGTATATATTTTTAAACCTGCATATTTAGTTAATATTGCCTGCTAACCTGGCTCGTTGCGAACTCTGTGAAGACTATTTCTTCCTAACAAAGACAGCCAACTTCGCCAAACGAGGGATGATTTAACAAAAGCGCATTTGTGAAAAAAGCACAATCGTTGCACGACTGTACCCAACCATAAACATCAATGCCTTTCTTAAAATCAATACACAGAAGTATATATTTTTAAACCTGCATATTTAGCTAAAAGAAATCCAGGTTAGCAGGCAATATTAACCAGGTGAAATTGTGTCACTTCTCTTGCATTCATTGCAGTGTTTATGCAACAGTTTGGGCCGCCTAATTTGCCAGAATTTTACTTAATTATGACATAACATTGAAGGTTGTGCAATGTAACAGGAATATTTAGACTTATGGATGCCACCCGTTAGATAAAATACGGAACGGTTCCGTATTTCACTGAAATAATAAACGTCTTGTTTTTGAGATGATAGTTTCCGGATTCGACCATATTAATGACCTAAGGCTCGTATTTCTGGGTGTTATTATGTTAAAATTAAGTCTATGATTTGATAGAGCAGTCTGACTGAGAAATGGTAGGCAACAGCAGGCTCGTAAGCATTCATTCAAACAGCACTTTCGTGCGTTTTTCCAGCAGCTCGTCGCTGTGCTTCAAGCATTGAGCTGTTTATGACTTCAAGCCTATCAACTCCCAAGATTAGGCTGATGTAACCGATGTGAAATGGCGAGCTAGTTAGCGGGGTGCGTGCTAATAGCGTTTCAAATGTCACTCGCTCTGAGACATGGAGTGGTTGTTCCCCTTGCTCTGCAAGGGCCGTGGCTTTTGTGGAGCGATGGGTAACGCTGCTTCGAGGGTGGCTATTGTTGATGTGTTCCTGGTTCGAGCCCAGATAGGGGCGAGGAGAGTGACGGAAGCTATACTGTTACACTGGCAATACTAAAGTGCCTATAAGAACATCCAATAGTCAAAGGTATATGAAATACAAATTGTATAGAGAGAAATTGTCCTATAATTCCTATAATAACTACAACCTAAAACTTCTTACCTGGGAATATTGAAGACTCCTGTTGAAATGAACCACCAGCTTTCATATGTTCTCATGTTCTGATCAAGGAACTTAAACGTTAGCTTTTTTACATGGCACATATTGCACTTTTACTTTCTTCTCCAACACTTTGTTTTTGCATTATTTAAACCAAATTGAACATGTTTCATTTTATTTGAGGCTAAATTTATTTTATTGATGTATTATATTAAGTTAAAATAAGTGTTCATTCAGTATTGTTGTAATTGTCATTATTACAAATACATTTTTTTTTTATCGGCCGATTAATCGCTATCGGCTTTTTTTTGGTCCTCCGATAATCGATATCGGTATTGAAAAATCATTATCGGTCGACCTCTAGTTCAGACACCTCATTTGTTCGTATGACGTATATTTATTATGGCAGTGTTTTGGGCCCAACATTGTACTGCTGAATGTACAATACAGATGTAGGATTTTAATTTGAGCCAGTTTGATACAGTAGGAAAATAATACTGCAGCAACAGAAAATGTGAATAATAGATACATTTTTCATAAGGGAAAATCAAGTCCAAATTTTAAAAGTGGAAATTCCAAACTTCAGATGCCTTTTTAAACCTGAAATACACTACATGTTTTACATTCCCTGCATTTCAGGAACGTTCTCCTGGAACAGGGTGATCTGATTAAGATCCTACATTTGCAAAAAAAATAATAATAATAATAATCACATTCCTTTAAAATAATAATGGGTTGCAAACTTGCAATAAAATCCAACATGGTATCTGACCATATCCACATCACTCTGCATGCAAGTCAGCATAATATCTGCATGACTACCAATTTCTCAAGACTTTGTCAAAGATCAAATTCTACAAAATATCTCCATGATGCAGGATATTAAGCAAAAACGCCTGCCATTAAAGCTAGGGTATGTGGATACTGTTATTAAGTATTCTTAGTAGCTAAAAGCCAAAGGACATAGGGCTTTGTCCAAGGCAAGTGAAAAAAGGGGTTGTCAATACTTGTCATTGTCCCATTTGATTCATATATAGTATAGATCATTTTGTCATTTTAACAACAAGTTCAGCGGTAGTACTGTAGTTTCCAAGGGCTCTCCCAGTTCTTGTGTCCAGTGTTCCTCTCTTGCCCGTGCAAGGAAGTCACACTGGAACCTTGGACACAAAAGACAACTGTTTGCTTCTTTCCTCTCTATAAAACAGGATAAGCCTTTTTCAGTTGCTTAGCTCATGAGATTTGTTGTATGTTTTCCTCACTGGACTTCGCAGGCTAGCAGCATCTCCTAATGTGACACCCCAGGGGGAATGATTTGCACTGGGCTTAGGGACCTCAGGGAGGACTGGTTACATTGATCCTCTCTCTGCTTAATTAAT
Source organism: Oncorhynchus mykiss (assembly GCF_013265735.2). Taxonomy (NCBI): domain Eukaryota; kingdom Metazoa; phylum Chordata; class Actinopteri; order Salmoniformes; family Salmonidae; genus Oncorhynchus; species Oncorhynchus mykiss. The sequence goes on along the minus strand of NC_048587.1, from coordinate 24,195,510 downwards.
CCTATTGGACCTGGTGGACTAATTTATTTTCCTCCATAGAGACTAGCATTGTTCCCACTTGTCCCAGTGCATTAAGTCTACAATATGGATAACTGAGGTTCTTACTTATTGACAGAAGAATGACCACAAAAGTATAATAAAAGAATAAACCTGTGCACGTATTGACAGTAATAGCCCAGACAAAACTTCAATGCATTGTTTATGATCATGAAGCACAAGTCAAGTGTCTGGCACTGGCAGAGACAATTAGAGTACTCACGTAATGTTTAGAGGGATTCCGCTTCTTCTGCACAGCCATAACCTTCACTTCAAGGACCGTTCGGACCTGCATCTTGAACTTCAAAAATGATCATACAATCCTGTAATCCAGCTGGCAGAAAATGACTAATGTGGGGGCTCCTCTTATTGTCAAAAATAAAGTTTCAGCAGGTCAATCTATCAAAGCGCAAATCTCCTATAAAGACAATGTAGGCCAAACTAAACTTCCATGTTTGTCAAGTAAAATGTGGCGTAGCAATGCACGTATTGGAGCGCTCAGATCCACTACATACATACAATCAATGCAAGTTGCCAGCTTCCAGTCGCCGTTCAGATCCACTACATACATACAATCAATGCAAGTTGCCAACTTCCAGTCGCCGCTCAGATCCACTACATACATACAATCAATGCAAGTTGCCAGCTTCCAGTCGCTGGTTATTTTTGCTGAGCAAGAAAAACTGTGAACAACACACTGAACAGAGGGAGGATGGCAATTCGCGAGCACATAATGCAGAGCACTGCGCAGCTTCAGCCCTCCTTGGAAGAAAAGTAGGTTGGACCTTCTGTTCTTCTTCGGTATCATGGTGTTAGCGCATTTTGTTCGTGCAAGCAGCGGTAATATGTGTTCAGTCCCCTTACATTTTGTGATACAAAAAATAAAAATGATGATGCAAAATTGTAATAATAATAATAAGTGCACAACCAACTACTCCTACACCTACAGTCGGGAAGTTTACATACACTTAGGTTGGAGTCATTATGTATGTCCTGCCGTACATACCTACACTTAGGCTATGGTCACAAGACTCAGGCCTCCTAATTGTCCCTAGAATTTTGAAGCAAACAGCTGGAGGCAGGGCTTTCTCCTATAGAGCTCCATTTTTATGGAATGGTCTGCCCACCCATGTGAGAGATGCAGACTAGGTCTCAACCTTTAAGTCTTTATTGAAGACTCATCTCTTCAGTAGGTCCTAGGATTGAGTGTAGTCTGGCCCAAGAGTGTGAAGGTGAACGGAAAGGCACTGGAGCAACAAACCGCCTCTGCTGTCTCTGCCTGGCCGGTTCCCCTCTCTCTACTAGGATTCTCTGCCTCTAACCCTATTACAGGGGCTGGGTCACTGGCTTACTGGTGCTCTTCCATGCCTTCCCTACTTGAGTGGGTTGAGTCACTGACGTGATCGTCCTGTTTTTTTTAAATTCTCCTGTCTTATCCGGTGTCCTGTGTGAATTTAAGTATGCTCTCTCTAATTCTTTCTCTCGGAGGAGGACCTGAGCCCTAGGACCATGCCTCAGGACTACCTGGCCTGATGACTCCTTGCTCTCCCCAGTCCACCTGGATGTGCTGCTGCTCGAGTTTCAACTGTTCTGCTTGGGTTGTGCCGTGGCGGAGATCTTTGTGGGCTATACTCCGGCTTGTCTCAGGATGGTAAATTGGTGGTTGAAGGTATCCCTGTAGTGGTGTGGGGGCTGTACTTTGGCAAAGTGGGTGGGGTTATATCCTGCCTGTTCGGCCCTTTCCGGGGGTATCGTCGGACGGGGCCACAGTGTCTCCCGACCCCTCCTGTCTCAGCCTTCAGTATTTATGATGCAGTAGTTCATGTGTCGGCGGCCTAGGGTCAGTCTGTTATATCTGGAGTATTTCTCCTGTCTTCTCGGTGTCCTTTGTGAATTTAAGTATGCTCTCTCCAATTCTTTCTTTCTCTCGGAGGAGGACCTGAGCCCTAGGACCATGCCTCAGGACTACCTGGCCTGATGACTCCTTGCTCTCCCCAGTCCACCTGGATGTGCTGCTGCTCCAGTTTCAACTGTTCTGCCTGAGGCTATGGAACCCTGACCTGTTCACCGGACGTGCTACCTGTCCCAAACCTGCTGTTTTCAACTCTCTCGAGACAGCAGGAGCAGTAGAAATACTCTGAATGATTGGCTATGAAAAGTTAACTGACATTTACTGCTGAGGTGCTGACCTGTTGCACCCTCGACAACCTCTGTGATTATTATTATTTGACCCTGCTGGTCATCTATGAACATTTGAACATCTTGGCTATGTGTTACAGGAATTATATTCCTCTATGTTTTAATACCCAATTAAAATTAAACACTCTGTCAATTCCTAAGAATTTGTAAGACTCTTATTTGCATGAAATGGACAGAGACCAGTCTCAAAATCTATCAGCAGCGTTTATTCTCGAGAGTACTGAACATGATACAGTTTACCACAGATTATAAACTGAAAATGACGTCATTAGTTTTCGTACTACCCCGTCTCATCAACCAGCAGTACAATGGCTGTATAGTTCACAAGCCTTCCCACATTGTCTCTCCCTACTAAGATAATTTACGATGCAAGCCAAGGTCTACCTGTGTAGATAAGCATTCTAGCCAGTCTGGCTATAAATTCATTCATTTCTACCAAGGAACAGACAGTAATTGTTCTACTTCTTGATTATATTTACACACATTATATTCAGTACTAGGGTTGAAAGAAAATTCATACATCTATACAGTAACATAACAGTATTCTGATTAGTCAGTCCTGATTGAAATGTATACATAATTAGTCATTATTGATAAAAAATCCCTTAACACTATGTTCTGTTATAATTTCCACCCGGCACAGCCAGAAGAGGACTGGCCACCCCTCATAGCCCGGTTCCTCTCTACGAGCCCTCTCTCTCTCTCTACGAGTTTTTCCTAGCCACCGTGCTTCTACACCTGCATTGCTTTAGGCTGGGTTCCTGTTCAGCACTTTGAGATATCAGCTGATGTAAGAAGGGCTTTATAAATAAATTTGATTTGATTTGATATGAATAAAACTATTTTTTTTTAACCACTCAACAAATTTCTTGATAACAAACTATAGTTTTGGCAAGTCGGTTAGTACATCTACTTTGTGCATGACACAAGTAATTTTTCCAACAATTGTTTACAGACAGATTGTTTCACTTATAATTTACTGTATCACAATTCCAGTTGGTCAGAAGTTTACAAACTGTACACTAAGTTGACTGTGTCTTTAAACAGCTTGGAAAATTCCAGAAAATTATGTCATGGCTTTAGAAGCTTCTGATAGTGGTGTACTTGTGGATGTATTTCAAGGCATACCTTCAAACTCTGTGCCTCTGCTTGACATCATGGGAAAATCAAAAGAAATCAGCCAAGTCCTCAGAAAATAAATTGTAGACCTCCACAAGTCTGGTTCATCCTTGGGAGAAATTTCCAAACACCTGAAGGTACCATGTTCATCTGTACAAACAATAGTACAAACACCATGGGACCACGCAGCCGTCATACCGCTCAGGAAGGAGACGCACTCTGTTTCCTAGAGATGAACATACTTTGGTGTGAGAAGTGCAAATCAATCCCAGAACAACAGCAAAGGACCTTGTGAAGATGCTGGAGGAAACAGATACAAAAGTATCTATATCCACAGTAAAACGAGCCCTATAACGACATAACCTGAAAGGCCGCTCGGCAAGGAAGAAGCCACTGTTCCAAAACCGCCATAAAAAAGTCAGACTACAGTTTACAACTGCACATGGTGACAAATATCGTGCTTTTTGGAGAAATGTCCTCTGGTCTGATGAAACAAAAATAGAACTGTTTGGCCATAGTGACCATCGTTATGTTTGGAGGAAAAAGAGGGAGGCTTGCAAGCCAAAGAACACCATCCCAACCGTGAAGCACGGGGGTGGCAGCATCATGTTGTGGGGGTGCTTTGCTGCAGGAGGGACTGGTGCACTTCACAAAATAGATGGCAACATGAGGTAAGAAAATGATGTGGATATATTGAAGCATAATCTCAAGTTAAAGTTAAAGCTTGGTCGCAAATGGGTCTTCCAAATGGACAACGTCCCTAAGCATACTTCCAAAGTTGTGGCAAAATGGCTTAAGGACAACAAAATCAAGGTATTGGAGTGGCCATCAAAGCCCTGACCTGAATCCCATAGAAAATTTGTTGGCAGAACTGAAAAAGCGTGTGTGAGCAAGGAGACCTACAAACCTGACTCAGTTACGCCAGCTCTGTCAGGAGGAATGGGCCAAAATTCACCCAACTTTTCGTGGGAAGCTTGTGTAAGGCTACCCAAAACGTTTGACCCAAGTTTCTGAAAACTGTAGATTAAAGAAGCAATAAAACAGTACGTCTTTAGACTCATTGAGTATCTGGAGAATCAGCATTTGTGGGTTCGATTACAGGCTCAAAATGGCCAGAAATAAAGGACTTTCTTCTGAAAATCGTCAGTCTATTCTTGTTCTGAGAAGTGAAGGCTATTCCATGTGAGAAATTACCAATAAACTGAAAATCTCGTACAACGCTGTGTACTACTCCATTCACAGAACATCACAAACTGGCTCTAACCAGAATAGAAAGAGGAGTGGGAGTCCCGGTGCACAACTGAGCAAGAGGACAAGTATTTTATAGTGTCTAGTTTGAGAAACAGACACCTCACAAGTTCTCAAACTGGCAGCTTCATTAAATAGTACCCGCAGAACACCAGTCTCAACGTCAACAGTGAAGAGGTGACTCTGAGATGCTGGCTTTTAGGCAGAGTTCCTCTGTCCAGTGTCTGTGTTCTTTTGCCCATCTTAATCTTTTATTTTTATTGGCCAGTCTGAGAAATGGCTTTTTCAATGCAACTCTGCCAATTGTATCTGACATGTACTTTACTTGCATTAAGGGTTGGATGGAAACCTGGTTACTGTGGCACTTCCAAGTGCTACTCAGACATTCTGGAAGAAAAATATCTGGCATTGAACTTGGTAGAAGTAGTTGTGTGTATGTTTTCAACGAAGGATCCCATCTCCAGTTTCCATACATTTACCACCTAGATTACAAGGGTCAGATTTGCTTTAAACAATTTCATGTCAGCACAATGCATGTACAAAATCTACTAGAATGATTAGCCTCATATACATTGTCTGCTGGTATCGTTTTTAAATAGAGAACATATAGCTCAACGATATGTAAACAATGTGTCAGTTAAGCTATTATCTGCTTCAGATGTACAATGTTAAGGGGTGCATTGCAAATATCCATAAGGCAAATGCCATCATACTGTATGCCAGTTGTTCCCAACTCCAGTCCTCAAGTACCCCCAACAGAACACATTTTTATTGTAGCCCCGGACAAGCACACATGATTCAAGTTGTCAACTAATCATCAGGCCCTCAATTAGTTGAATCGGGTATGTTTGTCCTGGGCTACAACAAAACATTGTGCTTTGGGGGGTACTCAAGAACTGGAGTTGGGGACCACTGCCTGTAGGCCTATGGCTGCAATGGCATTGCATGCCATTATCAGCTGCAAAATGGGTTCATGTGGCTGTTATCTAGAACAAAAGAGTGACAATCAAATAAAACTAGTTGGCAAGCTTACAACTGAACAAATATGTATTGTGCATTAAAGAATACAACACAGAAAAATTGCCCTCTTTATTGCAGGATTGGGTTATGTGATTAATCAACACTAGTTAATCTAGAATAATAGTTAACAATGAAAACAAGTTTAAACATTTAAGTTCAAAGAATCAACACTATTTCATATAATTAAAAATTGTACAAGTAAGCTAACTCATATTTAAAGGTTAGACAAGTAGGCTGTTATTACTAAAGCATAATTTAAGGTGAACAAAAGTCAAAATTCCATACCAGATGTGGCCAATCTTGCTTCATCTACTAGGTGAGCAGACTTCTATTCCAGCCAAGCAATAGCACACTTAATTATCAACTAATTAGGTTTGATCAATTGAGTCAGGTGTGTTAGTGCTGGGTTGGAATAGAAGCCTATATACCCAATATTTTTTAACTGTATTTTTGTTTACAGAATTTGCTAACCCACATATAACCCATGGTGTACAAGGATGTACCCTTATTCTCTTAGGACATTAATTGGGAACTCTTCATCTGCAGACAGGGTTTCACAACTCTGTATCTGAGTACAGAAAGCATCACAAAGAAATAGGCTGCATTATACTCAAATTAGACAGCACTGAATATTATGTTACTATATCTTACTGTCCTCAGTATCTCACTAGGGACTGGAACTGGATAATATTTTCATAATGTCCACCCACAAAGGTCACTGCCCAATTCAGAGTAACCTACTGTCCCTTCTCTGCTAGAACTGCTAGCTATTCCTTTCACCCTCTTCCATGGCTGTTAGCTAGCTAGCTTCAAACACATTTAGAGTTACAACAATAAATACATAAAGATAACTAGCTAATATGAAGTTAGCTAGCTGGTGATAATTGAATTCACTTAGCTAGCAATACAGTATGTTAAGCTAGCTAGCTAGAGATCAACAGCCAATCTGACAGAGCTTGAAGAATTTAAAAAATAATAATGGGCAGATGTTGAACTATCCAAGTGTGGAAAGCTCTTACATGCTGACCAGATGGCTCGCACACGTACGTCCGCATGCGCCATTGCACGCATGTTGATTTTGTCCACCCACACCAGACGCGATCAGGACATGCAGGTTGAAAGATCAAAACAAACTCTGAACCAACTATATTAATTTGGGGACAGGTTGAAAAGCATTAAACATTCATGGCAATTTTGCTAGCTAGCTTGCTGTTGCTAGCTAATTTGTCCTGGGATATAAACATTGGGATGTTATTTTAAAATAAATGCACAATGTCATCTACTCAATTAATCCAAAGATAAAAGGGTAAAAGTATTTTTTTCTAGTAATCTCTCTTCCTGCAGGCTTCTTACTATTCTTTGGACTTTATATGCCAGTTGGCAACCAACTTTAAGGTGCATTACCACTACCAACTGGACTGGAGTGTGGACCTCAGTACATCTTTCAATCACCCACGTAGGTATACAGTGGCTTGCGAAAGAATTCACCCCCCTTGGAATTTTTCCTATTTTGTTGCCTGACAACCTGAAATTAAAATAGATTGTACTATTTGATTTACACAACATGCCTACCACTTTGAAGATGCTAAAAAAATGTGTGTGAAACAAACAAGAAATAAGACAAAAAAACAGAAAACTTGAGCTTGCATAACTATTCACCCCCACAAAGTCAATACTTTGTAGAGCCACATTTTGCAGCAATTACAGCTGCAAGTCTCTTGGGGTATGTCTCTATCTATAAGCTTGGCACATCTAGCCACTGGGACTTTTTTCCAATTCTTCAAGGCAAAACTGCTCCAGCTCCTTCAAGTTGGATGGGTTCCGCTGGTGTACAGCATCTTTAAGTCATACCACAGATTCTCAATTGGATTGAGGTTTGGTCCTTGACTAGGCCATTCCAAGACATTTAAATGTTTCCCCTTAAACCACTCAAATGCTTTAGCAGTATGCTTAGGGCTATTGTCCTGCTGGAAGGTGAACCTCTGTCCCAGTCTCAAATCTCTTGAAGACTGAAACAGGTTTCCCTCAAGAATTTCCCTGTATTTAGCGCCATCCATCATTCCTTAAATTCTGACCCGTTTTCTAGTCCCTGCCGATGAAAAACATCCACACAGCATGATGCTGCCACCACCACGCTTCACTGTGGGGATGGTGTTCTAAGGGTGATGAAAGGTGTTCGGGCTTGACCAGACATAGCGTTTTTCTTGTTGTCCAAAAAGCTCAATTTTCGTCTCATCTAACCAGAGTACCTTCTTCCATAAAACCCCCAAATAGCGTCTATGATATGGAAGTCTGTAGCTTCTTTATTTCAGCTTCCAGAGTCTGGAACAGAAAACACATTCAAATACATCTCTACAATATGTTTACTTCAAATGACTTTTATTACATTTATTGAATGTTAATTAATATTGGGTATTCAATTCATATTCATATCCATATTTCAAATTCATTAATATTTCATGTTGACCACTCCACCCACCATTTCATCCAGAGCCCTCTCTCTGATATTGTCACTAAGGAAGAAATATAGTAACCAGAATGTCAGTTTCAATGGGTGCCAAAGAAAATTAATATCAACATCAATTCACACTGGATTTGTATTGAGAAAACAGCACACAGTTTTCACAATTTATCAGTGAGTGAGTAAGGCCTTGATTGTGTTAGTAATGGTTAATAAGTTATATTTGCATGATTTAGCTCATTCATCATTCATAGTTAATTCAACATTAACGTTTGTTTCCTTCATGTTACCGACAAATACTGGGTCATGCATGTGACAGACCAATACCTCACGTGGCTTCTTCTCTCTAAGCTGAGACCTTGAACCTGAGATATCCCTTTCTCAAAACAAGGTTCTGGGCGTACTGCCAAATTGAACACAGAAATTGGTTATTAGAAAAGCACATGAATAGAACACAGAAATTGGTAGAAAAGCACAAACATAAACATTTCCATCGCAGCACTTTTAAAATTGAAAATGGAGACGGGGAGTCACCAATCATAATTTGATGTGAAGTAACTTGTGATCTGGTGGAAATACAAACCATTAAAAAGGGGGACAATAAAAAAAAAGTTTCAGTCCTCCACAAACTGTGTCCACCCTGGCCCATTGTTGTCAGACTGGCTTCCTCTTCAGGTCCAGCTCTGACATGATCTCTATGATGCGTCGGTTCTTATCCTTCAATCAGTTGATCTCCTTCTGCTTGCGCACCCCATCAAAATCTGTGTTTTCACTTTGTATATGACATCCTAGAATGTAAGTGAAGGTGAGAGGTCATTGTAGAGTTAGGGGTTTGAGCCTCCATGCTGGGCACTGAGGGCAGCACTCTATTTGAGGGCAGCACTCTATTTCTCACGGCTTTCCTCTTCTTTGGCCATGATCCTGCTCTTCTTCTCTAAAATCTCCTGCTGGAACTGGGGTGTTTCGAAAGACGATGAGTGGCATGTAAAAAACAAAACATATAGCAATTGCCAATGAAGGAGTGCAGAATGTGCAAAATCTCTAGCAATTGCACTGTGACTAAAGGGACATACATCACATTCTAACTCATATTGCTGTCAGCTCATTCAATCTTCTTCATACTCTCCATTCTATGATGATCATCCTGCTCCTGCTAGTCCGCTCCTTCATGGAGTAGTTTTTCTTTTTATTTTTTTTATTTTTTAATTTTACCCCGTTTTCTCCCCAATTTTGTGGTATCCAATTGTTTAGTAGCTACTATCTTGTCTCATCGCTACAACTCCCGTACAGGCTCGGGAGAGACGAAGGTTGAAAGTCATGCGTCCTCCGATACACAACCCAACCAAGCTGCACTGCTTCTTAACACAGCGTGCATCCAACCCGGAAGCCAACTGCACCAATGTGTCGGAGGAAACACTGTCCATCTGGCAACCTTGGTTAGCGTGCACTGCGCCCGGCCCGCCACAGGAGTCGCTGGTGCGCAATGAGACAAGGATATCCCTACCGGCCAACCCCTCCTAACTCGGACGAATATAATCCCACCCTGTGTGTGTTTGTGTGTGTTTTACCATGGTGACCTACTGGTGTTGGATTCATTCTGTTTAGTATCCGTATACTGTAAGCATATTAGTGGATAGATTTATCAGGACTACCTAAAAAACAGTACATTGTTTTGCCAGTATATCTGTCAACAATGACTCATCTGAACTGTATGATGGTTATCATATATTTCACATTACATCAGATATCAAATTACACCCAACTAAATAATTTACTACTCAACATGATGGGACTTGAATGGAATGCAGAAAACACATCACCTTGCACCTGAAGTGCACACAAATAATTTAAAACCAACAATAAAGCATGTAATGGCCCAGTGGCTGAACATTAACCAACTGTGGCTGATTCCATGTTATGTTACTAATTGTGAACAAGAAAGTATTATAAACCCACAACACAATAAATGCCACCCCGTTGATATCAGTTCTGTGTTATATTCAAATAATGTTGTGTGACACAGCATCCAACATTTCTTCAAAAATGTTTTCTGCCTTGCTACAATTCTGGGCGTGATCTTTTCACACTATAACGGATAAAGTTCATCGAGATGTCGCAATCACCAAGTAAAAATGTGCCAACAGCAACACAGCTGTTTTGTGATTCAGTTATTGAAGTATTTGTTAAATGTCAAGGGCATCGCCAATGTTTCCCACACCAGTACTGGAGTACAAACTCTCACAACCAGTCTTTGAATTGGATTAAACTTAGTTCACACGATATGTCAAAATGTCATACTGAGAATTGGCTTCTCTGATGTCGTCACACTCTCCTGGGATTTGCCAGCAACGGTCATTTTCAGCCTTCATGGAGACACAGAGAAATACATAGAAGAAAATGTACAAATAAAAGTAGTCCAATGCATTATAACAAGAGAAAGGTTCTCCTTGTAATAGTAGAAATTGTGAAATGTTTTATAATTATTTAACAATCTCCCAATGTTAATAAGTCAAGCTGGTGTCAAATTTCACATCTACATGAACTATAGTGCTCTCTGGTGTTCAACACTGCATTGCATTCAGACTTGACCCCGTTGCTTTTCCTGAGTCTTGTACAGAACAGAGAGCCATCTTTCAGGACAGTGGTGATCATGGTCTGGCTGCCTGAGGTAAGGGAGAGTGTCCTCACCCCTCCTACCCAACACGAGTTGCACTGCAGTTGAACATTGTACATGACAGTTACAACATACTCAGGTTAATAGTGTTATGAGCGGTTATAACATAAACCTAATGTGTTGCTTCCCTGGATCTGCACTTCATCTCTCCCTGTGTTAAAATAAATATCTTGGTTCATTCATCCCTGTTTCCTGGTCAGAGTCTGCTCTTGGGTTCCCAGGTGCTGCTCATCCTAACAGGTAGAGGGGAATGAGGAGGTGGATGTTATCGCCAAACAGGCTCTTAAACATCCTAATGCGATGGAATTGTCCATCAGTAAAGCAGAAGCCAAGGGGTTGATTAAAAGTTTTTTTTTAAAGTGGTTAAAAACAAATGGCAAGAGTTGTGGAAAAGGGAGGGAAATTGAAGACCCCTGTATAAGATCCAGGAAAAGGTGGTGGCAGGGAAGTCACAAGGCTGAGACTGGGACACACGTTGCAATAGCAAATTGAAATTGGTGGAAAAACATCTGACTGGGAGGTGTGATCATTGCCAGGGGGAGAGGGAGACAGTGGAACACATTATTTTTCAGTGCAAGCAATATGGGAGGGAAAGGGAGAAATTGTTATTAGAATTGAGTAATGGGGTTGAAGAGCTAATATTAAGTGAACTGCTGGGGAAATCTTCAGGGGATGTACAGTATTTATGTATTTGTTTCCTTTGGGAGATGAGAATATTGGGTAGGATTTAGACCTTCCCTGTCTCTGGTTCACACTCCAGTCCAGTAGGTGGCGGTAATGCACCTTAAACTACACAGAAGAAGAAGCAGAAGAAGAAGAAGAAGAAGAAGAAGAAGAAGAAGAAGAAGAAGAAACGAGTTCTAAATTCAACACGCACAGGGAAGTAAGTCACTCGACTTGTCAAATCAACACAGACCTCGGAAACCTAACAAAATAATACCAGAATAGAACGTTACTGAAGAAAATACCTTGGTAAGTATTAAATTGTACAAAACATGTGAACAAAGAATCTTTGCATTTTATGTTTGTATACAAGAAGTGTGCATGAATGTGTCCCTTTGTTTCATTTAGAGACTGAATAATTGCTCATCTACCATGGCCTCTGAAAAATGTTTTGCGAAAGGTAAGAAAGACTTTCTCATATATTTGGCATGTGTTGGTCATGGCTAGGCTATTCGTTGGAGCTAACGTTAGCTGTATTTTCTACCCTAGTCGTTGACTCATTATATTGGTCATTCTACGAATAGAATGCCTTATGGTTAGTGTACTTTTGTCGGAAAATACTAATTTATTAAAATAGTATATTCTGTCATAAAGAGCACATGTTCAACTTTGTCCCATCTCAAGGGGACAGAGTTGACGATTTAATATTTCAGGGGGAATGGAAGCTTGGTTCAAATGATATTTTGCACAGTCATGACAACTGAGCGTTTTTCTATAGGAACAATTATAATAGGCCGTCTACTTCTGGTTAAGGAGGGGCTGTTTACTTTACAAGATATCTTGACGTATGACCTGATTTGGCCTGGCATTTTGCAAAGTCACCATGATCGCGATGTGCTTTCTGTTGCCAGGATACTCTTAGTTCTACAAAATTACTCTCACTGGATTATAGGGCTCTTGGTTCACAGTATCACTGCAAGGGCTTTAAACATTCTGTTCACACGATCATGTAAATACATTACCATATCTGATGATGACAGCCAGGATCAAGTGGGAAAGCGTAGAACACACATCCCATGGCTAGGCCTTTATGCTGAATAGTAAGGGATCTGCAATAAACCAAATCTTAGATATGTATTGGGTTTAATGAGTGGACATTATTTCCTTTTATTAAACAGGAAGCTCTGCTCCTGGCCTGGTTGCCAAAGGTCAAATCAGGCTCTACAGTATGAGGTTCTGCCCCTTTGCCCACAGAACCAGACTAGTGCTTCATGCCAAGGGGATCAAGTAAGTTGCTACCAGTACCAACACAATTTTAAGGAGTTACTGTCATTTTACACAATAGCCTCCATAAATTTCACTAAGATTATATTAATAATAATCAAGTAACTTTTAATTTTGCCTTAGGCATGACACTGTAAACATTAATTTGAAAGACAAACCTGAGTGGTTCCTTAAGAAGAACCCTCTTGGCCTGGTTCCAACATTGGAGACTTCGAGTGGTCAGGTGATCTACGAGTCACCAATCACCTGTGACTACCTGGATGAGGTTTACACAGACAAAAAGCTGCTCCCAGCTGATCCTTTTCAGAAGGCCCAACAGAAAATGATGCTGGAGAATTTCTCCAAGGTATGCTCAGCTCTCAATACAATAATATTTTACACTCTGTAAAGGAAACCATGAAAGTATTCCCTTGACCTTTTCCACATTTTGTTACATTACAGCCTTATTGTAAAATTTCAGCACACTTTTTTCCCCTCATCAATCTACACACAATACCCCTTAATGATAAAGCAAAAACAGGTTTTTGGAAAATGTTGCAAATGTAATAAACTGATATCACATTTATATAAATATTCAGACCCTTTACTCAGTACTTTGTTGAAGAACCTTTGGCAGTGATTACTGCCTTGAGTCTTCTTGGGTATGATGCTACAAGCTTGGCACACCTGTATTTGGGGTGTTTCTCCCATTCTTTGCAGATCCTCTCAAGCTCTGTCAGGTTGGATGGGGAGCGTCACTGCACAGCTATTTTTAGATCTCTCCAGAGATGATCGATCGGGTTCAAGTCCGGGCTCTTGCTGGGCCGCTCAATGACGTTCAGAGGCTTGTCCCGAAGCCACTTCTAACAATGTCTTGGCTGTGTGCTTAGGGCCGTTGTCCTGTTGGAAGGTGAACGTTTGCCCCAGTCTGAGAACCTGCTCCAGAGCGCTCAGGACTTCATCAAGGATCTCTGTACTTTGCTCTGTTCATCTTTCCCTCGTTCCTGACTAGTCTCCCAGTCCCTTCCGCTGAAAAGAAATCCCTGCAGCATGATGCTGCCACCATGCTTCACCGACGGGATGGTGCCAGGTTTCCTCCACACGTGTCACTTGGCATTCAGGCCAATGAGTTTAATCTTGATTTCATCAAACCAGAGAATCTTGTCTCTCATGGTCTGAGTCCTTTAGGTGCATTTTGGCAAATTTTAAAAAGGCTGTCGTACGTTTTACTGTAGAGTGGCTTCCGTCTGGCCACTCTAATCGTCTGATTGGTGGAGTGCTGCAGAGATTGTTGTCCTTCTGGAATGTTCTCCCATCTCTGCAGAGGAACTCTGGAGCGCTGTCAGAGTGACCATCGGGTTCTTGGTCACCTCCCTAACCAAGGCTCTTCTCCAATTGCACAGTGTGGCCAGCTCTTGGAAGAGTCTTGGTGGTTCCAAACTTCTTCTATTTAAGAATGATGAAGGCCACTGTGTTCTTGGTGACCTTCAATGCTGCAGAAATGTTTTGGTACTCTTCCCCAGATCTGTGCCTCGACATAATCCTGTCTCAGAGCTCTACGTAAAATTCCTCTGACCTCATGGCTTGGTTTTTGCTCTGACATGCGCTGTTGAATGTGGGACCTTATACAGACAGGTGTGCCTTTCCAAATCATGTCCAATCAATTGAATTTACCACAGGGGGACTCCAAGTTGTAGAAACAATTTTCTAAAAACCTGTTTTCGCTTTGTTATTATGGGGTATTGTGTGTGTAGATTGTGGATTTATGTTGATACATTTTAGAATAACGCTGTAACGTAACAAAATGTGGAAAAAGTTGAGGGTCTGAATACTTTACGAATGCTCTGTATGTCTCCGTCACCTCACTACATAATAATAGCTTATTTTTTTGTGCTTTTGAACTTATATATAGACCCAGATACTTTACCAACACTACAGTTTGCAAATACATTTACAAATACATATTTATTCTAAATATATATTTTACAGGTAACACCATATTTCTACAAGATACCAATGGGGAAAAAAAATGGAGAAGACATTTCAGTGCTGGAAGGGGAGCTGAAAGAGAAATTTGTGAAATTGAATGAAGTAAGGCACTACAGACCAGGGTTTCCGTTATGATAATGTGACACTGGCCATTTGATCGGCAGCATTTTAATTTACTGGACATTTGAAACGTGATGTGTGTCCTTACCGCACTCTTTGAAGACATTAGAATAACTGTCCACATTTACTTTTCCTCCTTGTCCTCAAGATGAGTAATGAACCCCAAATAACTAACCTATACATAGGCAGCGTGTGAGTTCCATGTTTGGGGAAGTAAATTTTCACTGTAAAAATTCCATTCATCATTGTAGTTGCAGACTTCTGTAAAATAGCCTAATGTGATGAGTAGAGGCCTGGGCTATAGGCTATATCAGATACGTTTTCATTGCACGGGAAAAACGCATTTCATGCCATTCTACTACACTTCATATGACTGGAGACATTAGCAGAATATTTTTTATTACAACAAATTGCAGGGTAGCTTACTCTGCTGACACTGACAAACTGGAAAAACAAACTTTTCTTAAGTGGCACTGACCCAACAATGATAGAGTGAATGTGCACACTCACTGGGGATATGGCTGACGCTCTCCGCTGGTGCCAATAAGATAGGCCATGTGTCAAACGCATTCCACCAACGGCCGAGTGTCTGCGGGTTTTCTCTCCTCCCTTTACTTGATTGAGGAATTAAGGTCAAGAATTCGTAAGGAACTCCCCTCACCTGGTTGTCTAGGTCTTAATTGAAAGGAAAGACCCAAAACCATCAGACACTAAGCCCTCCATGGAATGAGTTTGACACCACTGCTATAGGTCTACTGTTGTTCGCTCAATTGGGTTGAGACTTTATAATTAAAATGACGTTTTTTTTCCTTGTCTTCTCTTTACAGCAATAGCCATTTGCTTTCCTAACTGTGTTTTCCCGCGATTGAATTTTGAAATGTTGCGATATGCCTATTTGGGCCTCCTATTTTTCACTGACAGTCGCTACTCAACAATTATTTGGTATTCACTGTGTGCACACTGTCTAATTTGCGACCTGCCTTTCTGTCCGACTGTAGTCAATACGATTTTAAAACAATCCACAACTAGGCTAGGGGAAGCTAATGATCCTCTGTGGCCAAATCACGCTTTAGTAGCCTATTTTGAATGATTTGTATTTATTTCTGTATAGTTTGGAGTATGCTAATTAAGTTATATAATTTTGGCAATCTTAATTCAATTTACTTAGGGAAAGCTTAGCTTCCCCTAGCCTTATGGACACACCGCCTAGGTCAATCTACTATCCCTGATAGTAGAACATTTTACCTATTCTGTTGGTCAGCTTGTCAAGAAAGAAATGGCCCAAACTGACTCTGGAACAGATCACAAATTCACACAACCAGTAGGCCTAGGCTAGATGAAAAAAATATATACAGTATATCACAAAAGTGAGTACACCCCTCACATTTTTGTAAATATTTTAGTACATCTTTGTGACAACACTAAAGAAATGACACTTTGCTACAATGTAAAGTAGTGAGTGTACAGCTTGTATAACAGTGTAAATTTGCTGTCCCCTCAAAATAACTCAACACACAGCCATTAATGTCTAAACCGATGGCAACAAAAGTGAGTACACCCCTAAGTGAAAATGTCCAAATTGTGTGGCCACCATCATTTTCCAACACTGCCTTAACCCTCTTGGGCATGGAGTTCACCAGAGCTTCACAGGTTGCCACTGGAGTCCTCTTCCACTCCTCCATCTCCTCCATGACAACATCACAGAGCTGGTGGATGTTAAAGACCTAGCACTACTCCATCCTTCCGTTTGAGGATGCCCCACAGATGCTCAATAGGGTTTAGGTCTGGAGACATGCTTGGCCAGTCAATCACCTTTACCCTCAGCTTCTTTAGCAAGGCAGTGGTCGTCTTGTAGGTGTGTTTGGGGTCGTTGGAATACTGTTGGAATACTGCCCTGCGGCCCAGTCTCTGAAGGGAGGGGATCATGCTCTGCTTCAGTATGTCACAGTACATGTTAACATTCATGGTTCCCTCAATGAACTGTAGCTCCCCAGTGCCGGCAGCACTCATGCAGCCCCAGACCATGACACTCCCACCACCATGCTTGACTGTAGGCAAGACACACTTGTCTTTGTACTCTCACCTGGTTTCCACTACACACGCTTGACACCATCTGAACCAAATAAGTTTCTTGGTCTCATTAGACCACAAGACATGGTTCCAGTAATCCATGTCCTTAGTCTGCTTGTCTTCAGCAAACTGTTTGTGGACTATAGGAAAAGGAGGACTGAACAGGCCCCCATTAACATTGATGGGCTGTAGGGGAGCGGGTCGAGAGTTTTAAGTCCGTGGTGTCCACATCACCAACAAACTATAATGGTCCAAACACACCAAGACTGTTGTGTAGAGGGCATGACAACACCAACGATTTGGCATGGGTCCTCAGAACCTCAAAGTTATACAGTTGAACTATTGAGAGCATCATGATTAGGTGCACCACCGCCTGGTATGGCAACTGCTCGGCATCTAACCCTAAGGCGCTACAGAGGGTAATGTGTACAGCCCAGTACATCACTTGGTCCAAGCTTCCAGTACCTATATACTAGGCGGTGTCAGGGCAAGGCCCAAAAATGTGTCAGACTCCAGTCACCCAAGTCATAGACTGTTCTGTCTGCTATGGTACGGCAAGCGGTACCGGAGCGCCAAGTCTAGGACCCAAAGGCTCCTTAACAGCTTCTATCCCCAAGCCATAAGAATGCTGAACAATTAATGAAATGGCTACCCAGACTATTTACATTCACCCCCCCTCCCCCTTTACACTGCTGCTACTCGCTGTTTATTATACTATGCAGTCACTTTACAAATTACCTCCACTAACCTGTACATTGACTCTGTATTTAGCCACGTTATTGTTATGTAATTTTCTTGTTAATTTGATTTATATAGTAAATATTTTTAACTCTTTCTTGAACTGCATTGTTGGTTGAGGGCTTGTAATTAAGCATTTCTTTAAGCAACTATAAGCATTGGGCTTGTCTGAGGCTTAAAGCTTATGGTTTGATGAAATAAAGCAAAGGCCTCATGAGGGCGCCAGAGATGTAGATAACCACAAGGGGGGGAAAAACCTTAACCTGAACAACTTTTCCTCCTCCTGGTTTTCTTAGATTCTGCCATTACTCTCCTGAAGTTGCCGGTAATAGGCTACACGGAGTTGGCAACCTTTCTCATGTTGAATGCCAATTTCTTACCATTTCTACTGCTCTGCGTGTCAGTTATGGTTTTTAATATGGTACATTTTTGTGAGAAACATTTTAATTTATAATAACGTCTTCATATCTCCATTGTCATCTGGTTAGTCAAAATCCTATTCAAATTTAAACGAAAGTGATACTTTTTAGGTTGGTAACTTTATTGCCATTGCCAACCATGTAGAAATAGCCTGCATAAAGCCATCAAATAATATTTCAGCCTGCAGGTAGAAAATATCCTGATTTAAAAATAAATGTCCTATAAATCACATTGGCTACACATGGCCTGTCAGCGACAAACTTGAAACAATGTATTATCGACTTAAGTTTGGTCTAGCCCTGACACTTGCACTAGCAACATTATATAAAATATTCTGGTCCCACGAGTTTCCCTGCCAGTGAGCTTGAGACAGACACAGTTGTAGGCTATTTGCACAAAGGATAGGAAGCAGTGCTTGACTTGGGCAGGAGCTCACCGGCGCTTAATACCGGCAACTCAAGTTTTCTACTGCTTGAGCTCCTGTTCCTCTTAAAGGATATTAGCTTAAAAGTATTGTGGAACTCCTGCACCTAAATATAAACAGTACCAGCACCTAAAATGATTACAGGTTCCTATTTCAGTCCAAGTCCAGCACTGATAAGAAGTAATCAGCTCTGCCTATTTTATGACATTTCCACTGGATCGGAGAATGTCATTTTTTGCATTCATGCTGAGGGGTTATCGAAAGGGAGAGATGTGTGCACGTCCTTACTCAACATTGACAGGAGCGCTCCAAACAAAAGACAATGACTAAATTTGACAACTCGTAAATGGAAGGAAATAAACAAACTTTCTCACAAGTGTAGGGTTGTTTGCAGAGTGCACAACCTATGTGTTCACTCAGACCATGAGAATGGGAAGACTGTAATAATAATATTGAATGCATAAAAATAATTACCATAACCAAAGCAACAAACATTGCAGATGACAAATTATATGAATTAACGGTAAATGCAATGGTGAATTGATATAAACTAACAAACAATTCACACAATGAAGTTATGAATTTGACATCTACATTGGCCATGCAGCATTTACGGTGATATGGCCTCAGCAGAAGTCAGGGCATTCATACTTATTGCGCTTCATGGAGCAGTATAGAGCTGTTGTCAAGGAAGTGAGTTTGGGCGGTACATCCTGTGTAAACACAATCATGTCAATGCAGAGCTATACAGAGCCCTCCACATTCTACACAATTTGAGATGCGCATGGCGATGCGCTACAAAGCTCAATTTGGCCTCTGCATGCATCTGGAGGCTCCGCAATTGCATCACACCCTCCATATGGTGCCTCAAACCACATTTTTGGATCAAGTTTAAGTTGGGTTTTAGTCTAGGCCTCCGCAATGAATTAGTTCACTGAAATATATATTTGTTACTGCTCGACTAACACAATCTTGGTTGACCAACAGCCTAACGACCAGTCGACTAATTGGGGTCAATCCTAATATGTAGTAACATGTTCAGGTCTCAAACAATGATGTAGCTACATGTTTTCAAAATGCCCACTGCCTCCAGCTCATTGCGAAGTGGTGTGTGTGTGTGTGTGTGTGTGTGTGTGTGTGTGTGTGATGCACTTAAGCCTGCCTACTGTTGCCTCAGCATTTGAATGGCGAATTGGAAGCACGCTTCAATTACCAGTTGAGAAATAAAAAGCAGCTCTTTTAATCATGGCCAAAAATATTTGTAAAATATGATTGCGTTTAGAATTGTTGGTCTTATTTTTTTTAACCATTCTTATTTTCAATGACGGCCTAGTGGGTTAACTGCCTGTTAAGAAGGCAGACCTTGTCAGCTCAGGGGTTTGAACTTGCAACCTTCCGGTTACTAGTCCAACGCTCTAACCACAAGGCTACCCTTGCCTGCCGTCTTTGGTCAATATAAAAGCTCTCTGACAGATTTTCCACTCCAGATTTCCATCAATGCATTTTCTTCTTCTGGTTATCTGGTGGTAATTTTATTTATAGGCTTTTTTTTTTCTTTTTTTTTTACTGCCAAAAGCCGGCTATTACCAGATAGCAGAAACCCTGCTAGATATAAACATGAACAATATATTACTACTGTTTTAGGGATTCACCTTGGTTACATCCAGATTGAAATGTTTTGAAAGTTTATTATCAATTTATTCAATTTAAGTCAATTTATTATCTTAATAGTTTACAATAAGATGGCATTATTCATGTATCTCTAAAATACTGAACTTTTGTTTTCAGGATCTTGTCAATAAGAAGTCCAAGTTCTTTGGTGGAAATGCAATCACAATGATCGATTACATGATGTGGCCGTGGTTTGAGAGGCTGGAGATCTTTGAGTTGAAGCAGTATGTATCCATTCTAAATTAAATATCATTTTTTCTTTCAATTTAAGGCATCTCAACCCTTGAAATCCATAGCTATGTGGGAGTTGTGGAACACTTTTGAGACCTAGGCACGTATTCCCAAAGCGTCTCAGAGAAGGAGTGCTAATCTAGGATCATGTCCTCCCTGTCCACATGATTTTATTCATTATGATTTAACAAATCCAAAATTGATCCAAGATCAGCACTCTTACTCTGAGACGCTTTGTGACTGACTACTGGCCCTAGTGTAAGAATAGCTGTCAACAAAGTCCTCCGCATTATTGCATCTCTCTAATAGGGTTTATGAGATCGATTAGTCCTCCTCTTGCTTATGAGATTTAGTTTGGTTCACAACCAAAGTGCACTTTGAGTGACATGGACTCATTAGCCTCATTTCCAAAAAAATGCAAATAAATGTCTCCTCTCTAATTTCCAGCTGTCTGGATGGTACCCCTGAGCTGAAGAAGTGGACAGAGCATATGTCCGAGGATCAAACTGTCAAAGCCACCATGTTCCCCACGGAGACCTACAAGGCATTTTACAAGACCTACGCAGACGGAAAACCCAATTATGACTATGGCCTGTAGATATGTGGCACTTAACCCTTGGCCGTCCAGTTACCGGATTTTTAAATTACTCTAAATCTTTATTTCTGCTCAGGTAATTAGGAAATTAGATGTACATGATAATACAGTTGTGCATCTCATAGAAAACTTTTCTGAAAGGTTATTTCTGTCTACAAAGTCAAATATATTTTCTGTTTATTTTTCATATGGAACATGTATTGTCTGATTACCAGTGTTTTGAATGGACACAATACAATGTAGAATGATTATGTAGTTTGGAACAAGTGGTAGATCATAACAAATGTTGATGGAACTATTTGAATAATGTCTTATGGTTGATTTCGATTATGCATTGTCCACACACGGCGTTTTTTTTTACATGTAAACTATATGAATATCTTTGTGTAATAAAGACTGCACAACTAGAGTCTGATATTTTTATATTGGCGTCCTGAAATCTGGAAGTTAAATCGTTTTTTTGATAGTCATCTCCATTATTTTATTTTCACCACTAGTCTTGACACTTGATACTGTACTTGGACAGGTCTGTGAATAGAGGGTGGAGTACTACCGTGGAATAACATAATTGCTTTGTGGAATTACGATTGCCACTGTCTTGCCTGTCAAGTAGCTAAATCTCAAGGCAAGTAATTAAGTCTATCATACAAATTGCCAAGAATGCCTTCAAGATTTATGAATGCAACATGCAGCGATGCTAAAAGTACACTGTTAAAATAGGCAAGTTACAATGTGTTCGTATTTTAATGTTTAAGGACTCTTGGAAGATGAGGACTAAAAGATAAAAAATAAAATGAGAGGTACAACTTAATTTTAAAAGAAAATTACAAATATTGTTGTATACAAATTATATTTTAATGTGTATTCCACTCATCCATTTCAAACCATGAATTTCAGTTTGCCAAAGACTAAACAGAGGGGATTTGTTTCCTTCAGTTACGTTTACCTCAACCTTACAATTTAACAGCTGCTGTGTACAACGTAACTGCCCGCAACCGCAACGCTCTCCAGAGGGTGGTGCGGTCTGCCCAACGTATTATCAGGGGCAAACTACCCGCCCTCCAGGACACTTACAGCACTGATGTCACAGGAAGGCCAAAAAGATCATCAAGGACATCAACCACCCGAGCCTCTGCCTGTTCACCCCACTATCATCCAGAAGGTGAGGTCAGTACAGGCTATCGTGGAAAATTGCGAGATTATGTTATAGTGCTTGAAAGATTATATAATCTTTGTATTGCATTAGAATGGTTGTTTTATTCGACAGAATATAATCTGTCGACTATTGTGTGTTCAGTGTTCCACTGAGGATGGGCCTCTGTGAGATAGCACTGACAGGAGATTTACGATGTCTTTGGCCAATAAAGCCTAAAGAGCATTCCAGATAGTGAGGTAATGTTTTGGTACTATGAAGTACCAAGAACGAGATTAGAACCTCGTCTTAGAGACCAAACTGAACAATAATTTATTGCGAATACTATCTGGCTATGGGATACTCTTCTCTCAAGTAAAAGTCTTTCTTTGTGAACAGTTCCGATTATCTGTGGTTTGTCATGTCGACTAGGGGGTGGATCTTTGCTATAAAAGATCTCAGTTGCCATTATGTTGACCACTCTCAACTTTTCATTAGAAATACTGAAATGTTGAAAGTCAAATGCTATTGCAAAAGCTTAATATAATTAAAGACAAAGTTTAAGTATAACTCTGACTTGTGGGTGGTTTATAACTCTCCTCATTTAGTAATACAGGAAATTACCACGACAAGGCGCACCAAAGCTGGGACCGAGACTGAAAAACAGCTTCTATCTCAAGGCCATCAGGCTGTTAAACAGCCATCACTAGCATATTAGAGGCTGCTGCCTATAGGCAAAGACTAGAAATCACTGTCACTTTAAGGAATGGAACACTAGTCATTTTAATAATGTTTAGATATCGAGCATTACTCATCTCATATGTATATACTGTATTCTATACTATTCTACGGTATCTTAGTCACTTAATCATGTTTACAAATCTTGCTTTGCTCATCTCTTATGTATAGTGGCTTGCGAAAGTATTCACCCCCCTTGGCATTTTTCCTATTTTGTTGCCTTACAACCTGGAATTAAAATATATTTTTTTTGGGGGGGGGGGGGGTTGTATCATTTGATTTACACAACATGCCTACCACTTTCAAGATGCAAAATATTTTTTTATTTGAAACAAACAAGAAATAAGACAAAAAAAATGAACTTGAGCGTGCATAACTATTCACCCCCCCAAAGTAAATACTTTGTAGAGCCACCTTTTGCAGCAATTACAGCTGCAAGTATCTTGGGGTATGTCTCTATAAGCTTGGCACATCAAACAACTGGGATGTTTGCCCATTCTTCAAGGCAAAACTGCTCCAGCTCCTTCAAGTTGGATAGCTTCCACTGATGTACAGCAATCTTTAAGTCATACCACAGATTCTCAATTGGATTGAGGTCTGGGCTTTGACTAGGCCATTCCAAGACATTTAAACCACTCGAGTGTTGCTTTAGCAGTATGCTTAGGGTTATTGTCCTGCTAGAAGGTGAACCTCTGTCCCAGTCTCAAATCTCTGAAGACTGAAACAGGTTTCCCTCAAGAATTTCCCTGTATTTAGCACCATCCATCATTCCTTCAATTCTGACCAGTTTCCCAGTCCCTGCCGATGAAAAACATCCCCACAGCATGATGCTGCTGGGATGGTGTTCCCGGGGTGATGAGAGGGGTTGGGTTTTCACCAGACATAGCGTTTTCCTTGATGGCCAAAAAAGCTCAATTTTATTCTCATCTGACCAGAGTACCTTCTTCCATATGTTTGGGGAGTCTCCCACATGCCTTTTGGCTAACACCAAATGTGTTTGCTTATTGTTTTCTTTAAGCAATGGCTTTTTTTCTGGACACTCTTCTGTAAAGCCCAGCTCTGTGGAGTGTACAGCTTAAAGTGGTCCAATGGACAGATATTCCAATCTCTGCTGTGGAGCTTTGCAGCTCCTTCAGAGTTATTTTTGGTCTCTTTGTTGTCTCTCTGATTAATGCCCTCCTTGCCTGGTCCGTGAGTCTCTTGGCAGGTTTGCTGTGGTGCCATATTCTTTCAATTTTTTAATAATGGATTTAATGGTGCTCCGTGGGATGTTCAAAGTTTCTAATATTTTTTTATAACCAAAACCTGATCTGTACTTTTCCACAACGTTGTCCCTGACCTGTTTGGTCAGAGACTGAAAAACAGCTTCTATCTCAAGGTCATCAGGTTGTTAAACAGCCTTCACTACCTCAGAGAGGCTGCTGCCTACATACAGACTTGAAATCATTGGCCACTTTAATAAGTTGATCACTAGTCACTTTAATAATGCAGCTTCAATAATGTTTACATATCTTGCATTACTCATCCCATATGTATATACTGTATTTTCATTCCTATTGCATACCATACCATATCTATTGCATCTTGCCTATGCCGTTCGGTCATCGCTCATCCATATATTTATATGTATATATTATTATTCCATCCCTTAGATATGTGTGTATTAGGTAGTTGTTGTGGAATTGTTAGATTTCTTTTGAGATATTACTGCACTGTCAGAATTATAAGTACAAGCATTTCGCTACACTCACAATAACATCTTCTAACCATGTGTATGTGACCAATAACATTTTATCTGATCTGAAGTGCATTCAAACTCGTACTTGTGAAAAATCTGTCCCCAGGCTTTTGTCAAAGAGATCAGGAACCATGTCATGACCTGGTCCCTGGCCATAGAAGGCGTGTTCTTGGAGCACAGAAGGTCGTACGGGATGTGGTCAGCTATGGGCTTTTCATTTTTGCCATGCAGCAAGCATAGCATGTTTTCACCCAGGTTGGCAGAGCCACAGAGACAGCCGTCCTCATTCTACCCAATCCATGTCACCTTGATCCTGCCACAGCCCTGCATGTCCAGGGGCACATCACTAGTGGGGCTGCACCACAGCTGGAAGGAGTACACCTCCGGTGGGGTGAAAAGGACAATGAGAACCCACATCAGGGGCTTGCTCACCCTCCACGACTCAAAAATGCTCCCAACGCCCACAAAGACCCCACCTCCATGTCAGCCTACCTGTCACACAAATTTCTCAGGGACTTCAGCAGGTCTTCAGTGAAGCCCTCAACAAATTCCTGCAACCTCCAGTTCTCATGGGCCGAGGTGTGGATTGATCTCTCACAGAAGCTGATTAGGACTCCGTTATCGAGCATGAGGGTCTTGGAACTGATGGATCCACCCTCAACAAACCCATCCTCATCATCAGCGTAGTGGTTTCCATGTCTGCCAGATCCTGCCGACACACCTCGATAGAGAAGATGACCAGCGAGATGGCGCTCCAGATGTGCCAGTCGTAGCCATCCTTCGAGCCAGGGTCCTGCTGCTCCTCCTACAGCCACACTTGCTCCAGCTCAAGCCTCTCCTCATGTGGGCCAGCAGCACATCATCCTGCTCTGGGAGAGTGGTCATCTCCTGGTGGAACAGCAGCGGGTGGTTCAAGATGGCCGCTGCCACCCCCACAAACACCCGCACTATGGCCGCCTGCATCCTGGCTCCCTAGTCCTCAGGGAGATAAAACCACAGCGTCACCCCTCACGCCAGCATCTCGTCGACTCTGACAATGCCTCAGCCCAACACCTGAAGAACAATTAGATTAAAAATATGTTATGAAATGTCATTGCAACTTTTATATTGGATATCATTCAATATACAGTCTTCAAACAAGTTGCTGTTGGGTATTGCTTTTGTGTCATTTTTGCTGTGCATTGCAAGGTGATTCAGTAGAATAATGAAACACAACCATGTGTTAACTCTGTGAACCTTCTTGAGGCAGCAGTCTGCCCCTCTAAATATAAAGAGAGCAGAGTGACTCACTATTGACACAATATTGAACTGTGTGCCCTGGAAGGAAGTAAGATAAATGTGTTTTTAAGGGAATGCAACCTTTTCCGATAACCAAACATAGCACTGATTGCATTGTATCTGTCAAGAATTTGCTTCCAGTAAACGATTCAAGGAAAAGCCTTACAAACTGATTTGGCAAATGCCCAATTCATTTTTACTTCGTGTCAATGATAGTCAAAAATAATCACTATTGTAGTGGGGTATTAGGTCAGATGATGTATCCTGAAAGGGATAAATAGCTGCACAGTTCATGTAACTTTGACTCTTGTAATTTCTTCATGAAACATTTTGGTTGTGTTTACAGTAGATAGGAAGGAACCACAAAATAAAGAGAATGGAAAGTAGGTAAGCGCCTTTTCAAAATGTTCACATTTTTTATAGAACTTCAACATTAACTAAAATTACAAGCATGTACAGTGAAATGCCAAATAAACTGTTAGCCTTAGATGTTGAACAACTATTTGGCACTTCCCCTGTAAACTGCAATGTAGCATACCATTGATACAACTGCCTATATGCCATGAAGTTGTGTCATCTTGACTAATGAAAGTTGTTAATTAATGGTGGATTTAGTCTGCTCCTTGAAATCTCTCTCAGACTAAAGGTATGAAAGTTGTAGAGCCAGAAAAAACATAATGGAGACAAACATTGTAGGCCTATACCATGTCAACATTTTTTTATTTTTTATTCTCCCATGACTGACTTTATTTGGCTATTTTACATAATTTGGCCTGCATTTCAACAGAATAGCATACAATGCAGTGCACATTTATAAGAATACAAGAGATGTGAAGTGGAGTTGTCAAATACTGTTAAAGGCTATAGTTGTTGTATTTTTCAATAAAATAGGGCCCATCTTTATGACTACAGTATTAATCATATGACTTACATGGGTATAAACAAAATACATTGACTCAATGGAAAACAATTCAACAAAGACCTTTGCAAAATTAAAATAGCTGGCTGCATGACAAATATAAACTGCCTACAACCATACACCACCCAGTGGGCATAGAACATGACAAAAGACGTATTTGTCAAGTTGAAATCTGGTCGGGACGTCTTATATCCAGATCACAACCAGAGTAACACATATTTTTCATGACGTCTTTTTGATGTAAGCATCGAGGAAAAAGCTCAAAAAAAAATCCTTGTCAGAAGGTTCGCAACATACCTCAACTTGCACCTCTTCATCTGTAGGATTGGTTGGAGGAGGCGTGGCAACACACACACATCAACTTTGCAGGTCCATTCAAAGACAGAATGTTTCTTGTGTCCGTGGATGCGCATCGCAAGTTAGTGTCTGCAGCTAGAGTCCCAAGAAACTACCTCAGCGGACCAAAGTGGGTTCATGCTAAACTCATTTCTCAGACTAGTCCTGTGTACTACACTGTCCAGAATGCAGAGGACGTCATCTGGAAAAGGCACACAGATCAGTTAAGTTGAGTATAGCAACACCAAAAGAACCACCACTTGTAAGAGGATCAAAACTATTACTGGGTGACACCCTGACCCAGCAGTTGTCACCTAGTTCCTCAAAGTACATTCTCATGACTGTTGCTCATAATGGTGACAATTTAAGTAGGAGGTAAGGAGATGTGGTGTATTGGGTATGTGTTGAGGGGTCATGTTATAGATAAATGGTTGAACTGAATTAAAATCCACAGCCAGACTATTTGATTCTACCAGGGCCTGTCTGCAAAGCTGAGAAAAAGACGCATGGATTACATCCCGATCAGACAGTCACTGGAGGAAAAAGGGATTAAACCTCAGCTCCGACTTCCCAGCAGTGCTGTGGGTATGGAAGGGAAGGTAAAGGATGGAATTCACAAGCGCCGACGAAGCCCAAATCAAGCTGCAAGAAACCTTTCCAGTTCAACAAGGAGAGTCCCATTTACTGAGAAGAGAATGAAGCGGGAAAAAGCGATGAGCACAATATAGGCTAGATCCAATGATGCCTAAAACCAGTTTATCGTAAATTGAGAGAATATTAATTCCCCCTCCCCCAAAAAAATCTACACTAGACTTTCCCAAGCAACTGTTCTGCTCAATAAATTAATGATAGAAGTATCCGATAACAATGGTCTGGACATGGACACTGATGACAATTAAAATGGGATGATATAGCATGTATGTCAATAACTTCTATATATGTGTGTGTGTGTGTGTGTGTGTGTGTGTGTGTGTGTGTGTGTGTGTGTGTGTGTGTGTGTGTGTGTGAGAGAGTGTAGGTATGTGTGTGGGTGAATGTTTGTGTGTCTGAGAGGAAGAGAGAGTGGGAAAATATGGGAGGTTGGGACAAGCTTGGCTTGGGTGGGTAAGGGTGGGCAAGGATGGCCAAGAATGAGAAATAAGGCCAAGCTTGGCTTGGGTGGACAAGGATGGGAGGTTGAGAGAAGCTTGGCTTGGCTGGTGTAAAGGGGAGAGAAATTGGGGAGGTAGAGAGGGATACATTTGACTTGGGAAAGAGAGAAGGATTTAACTATTCTAATGTACAATGTCATTTTATTTCCATTTGCTACCTGCAAACCTGCTGGCACATTCAACAGAAACAGTGTTCCCCAAAACAAAAACAAAAGCAACTCAGAACCTTTGACATTGGACAGGAAGTTATTGCCAGAAACTACAAGAGCCCAAACCAGAAATGGCAAGCTGGCGAGATTGTGTCAAAGACAGGACCCTTGACCTACACTGTGAATGTAGGCCCCAACATGATCCGGCGCACAAATGTGGACCAATTACTGAATGCAACAGCTCAAGGAGTCACAGCACAGGATGAAGCTGCTGATGGCTTTATCTCATCAGGACTCGGATGAGCTTGTCCCTGCAACAACAGAGGTCTTACCTGTTACTGATGAAACTGAACCTCAAGAGACTGTTAAACCCAGCATTACATACTGGCATCTTTACTGGCATGAACAGTACTACTAACATTTTATTGGTCACATAAACATGGTTAGCAGATGTTAATGCAAGTGTAGCGAAATGCTTGTGCTTCTAAGGCACTGCATCTCAGTGCTGGAGGTGTCACTACAGACACTGGGTCAAATCCAGGCTGTATCACAACTGGCCATGATTGGTAGTCCCATAGGTTGGTGCACAATTGGCCCAACGTCGTATGGGTTTGACCGGTGTAGGCCGTCATTGTAAATAAGAATGTGTCCTTAACTGACTTGTCTAGTTAAATAATGTAAGATATGTAAACATTAATAAAGTGACTAGTGATACCTTTATTAAAGTGGCCAATGATTTGAGTCTGTATGTAGGCAGCAGCCTCTCTGTGTTAGTGATGGCTGTTTAGCTGTCCCACCTCTTAATTGTGCATCTATAAAAGTTTGGGAGGGTTTTAAGTGACAAGCCAAATGTCTTCAGCCTCCTGAGGTTGAAGAGGCGTTGTTGCCTTCTTCACCACACTTTCTGTGTGGGTGGACCATTTTGGTTTGTCCGTGATATGTACGCAGAGGAACTTAAAACTTTCCACTTTCTCCACTGCTGTCCCGTCGATGTGGATAGGGGGGTGCTCCCTCTGCTGTATCCTGAAATCCACGATCATCTCCTTTGTTAGGTTGATGTTGCGTGAGAGGTTGTTTTCCTGACTCCACACGCCGAGAGCCCTCACCTCCTCCCCGTAGGCTGTCTCGCCGTTGTTGGTAATCAAGCCCACTACTGTTGTGTCGTCTGCAAACTTGATGATTTGAGTTGGAGATGTGCATGGCCACACAGTCATGGGTGAACAGGGAGTACAGGAGGGGGCTGAGCACACACCCTGAAAGTCCAGGAACAATTGTGACCATATTGATGCAGTCTGGGCCAACAGCCTTGCAAGGGTTAACATGTTTAAATGTCTTACTCATGTCAGCCACGGAGAAGGAGAGGGGGGGCCCGCAGTCCTTGGTAGCGGGCCTCATCGATGGCACTGCATTATCCTCAAAGCAGGCAAAGAATGTGTTTCGTTTGTCTGGAAGAAAGACGTCGGTGTCCATGATGTGGCTGATTTTCTTTTTGTAGTCCATAATTGCCTGTAGACCCTGCCACATACGTCTTGTGTCTGAGCCGTTGAATTGCAACTCCACTTTGTCCCTATAACAACATTTCACATTTTTGATTGCCTTGTGGAGGGAATAACTAGACTGTTTATATTCGGCCATATTCCCGGTCATCTGTCCATGGTTAAAGGCAGTGGTTTGACCATACTGTACATACAGTATCTACACCTGTCCTGATCCTGAGTTTTGCCCTGTGACGCCATCCTCCTTGTTGCTGATGATAGCCATGATATCCTCTGCCTTGACCTTTTTCTTCATGCGGAGTAGAGTCTGGACCAGTGTCACAGAGGCTGTGGTCATCCCCTCTTTCTCCACCCAGGCCCTCAGTAGGCTGGAGCATTGCTCCTGGGAGTCATTGGGAAAGTTCAGCTGGTGGGATTCTATGGCGGTATGTGTCATCCCACTGCACTCGGCCACCTGTTTCATGTCCCTCCACCCCAAGGTCTTAGCAATGTCTGGGAGGTGTGGCCAGAGATTAACACCTGAAACCAAAGAAGAAAGAGGGATTATGGGTAATTCTTAGTTGGAAATAACATACATAAGGTTCATATTAGCACACATCAGTAGTAACATTGATGATGTTCTTACCTCTCAGTGGCTGCATTTCCTGCAAAAAATAAATACATGTAAAACACATTCACCATTGATATTTAACTCACTAATCATAATAGGTGACATGATATGTAAAAGTGATGTAGCACTAGAGATGCATGTCTGTGTTTTAAGCGGTGGCTGTAGTCAGGGACAGAGTGGAGTACTGTGACACTTTCAAGAAGCCGGTGTTTGGAAGACATATTGGCACGGGTGTTGTTAGGCCCAAGACGAAGTCCACAATATATAGTCCCTACACAAATATAGGGTTACTATCCAAGCCGGCTGGTCGTTTGTTCTAAATGTTCCATTGCCATACTGGCTGGCAACATTCCTTTCACTTGCTTGCTAGCTAGCCAACTACGGTTAATTTACAGTCACGACAAACAGTGCAGACAGCTGCATTTGCATTTATTTAAGCTGTTTTCTACAAGGATACATCCATGAGTTAATGAGGCGCAATTTCGCCTGGCATAGAAAATGTGCTCTCATTAGGACAATGTTGTTCAGAGGAGCTAGCCAACAACACAGCTAACACAATCACTTCAAACTGAAGCTGGGAAGACTGCAAACTAGCTGCACTTTGTTTCGTTTCTTTGTATATATCCATAAAAATGTCAGATGGAACAGAGTAAATAGGCATTTTAATGTCATAGATTTAGCCGGTGATAACTTGTGGAATAGACACCGACTGGAATGTGCTTTTAACCATTCAGGTTTAGACCCACCCCTTGTATAAATTGAAGATATTTACCTCTGAACTCCGGTTGGGCAGTTCTGTCAAACCACCATTTGGCCCTAACAAAAGAAATTGGAGACATGTCAATGCTATTTCAAGGACGACTCAAAACCAGATACTTTTGGAAAGGGAGCTTTTCAACAAGCCAGACTTCTGTGCTCTTCAAACACTTTACTAACTAAATTAGAGAAGAACCTCTTCTGCCCCCTTTTGGTGATTTAGCATAGCCTACAACTGGCAGAATGACCAAACACTTACCAAAACAATATTTATTACTTCGCCACAGGTAAATGATCACAATCAAAACGACAAGAAGAACAGTAGTCAGGACAAATACTACTGCCAAATTGCGTCCTGCAAGAAAGGAAAATAAAAGCCTAATGTTTAGATAAAAAACAACCTTATAACATTCATACTGTAAGTGAAAGAACATCTTCCAAATCATTTTAATGCATTGAAATGTTATGGTTTTGCTCAAACTTTGTTCTTTGAAGGCATGGCATATGGTGTTGTTGGTGGCGCTACAGGCTACCTTGATGCCCTCTTCACTGCATCTTCAGGAGAAATTAAAAGATTTGATGTGGAAAGGTGTCACTCTAGTCCATAGCCTACACCAGATTTAATGATAGCACTTTACTGTAGGTGTCCTTATTCATGCATTCTTTATCATGTCTATCTTAATCCTGGTCTTGGGGACCCAAAGGGGTGCACATTTTTGTTTTTGCCTTAACACTACAGCTGATTAAAATGATCAACTCTGCATCAAGCTTTACTGATTTGAATCAGGTGTGTAGTGCCTAGGCAAAAACAAACATTTGCAACTCTTTGGGTCCCCAGGACCTGGATTAAGAAACACTGATATAACACGTTACAGCATTTGTCATATGATGTCATACATTTTAAACAGTTATGAGTAACGGCATAAGATTATAAAAAACATTTTTTTGCCAAGGAGGTATTAATCACGCAATTTGACATCAAACTAAGATGCTTGGTGAAGTATTTCTCAAGTGAAAACATTTGCTAGTCGTAGGTCGTTGAATGACAACAAACACTTAAAAATTACCTTATCAAACAAACTTCGACTAACCTCAAATGTCCCTGTTTAGACTGGGAAGCATACTTTAAACTTCATAGACAACTGTTCATCCTGTTGTCATATGCTCTAATGTCAACTGTTAATAACAATGGCTATTACACAGTCTGCCTAACAACTTATGTCATATGTTTTTACATGCTACACAAGTGTCTACACTCCAGATGTTATGACCATGCGTTATATCACTTACCAAACTCTGTCACATTATTACATTGAATGGAATGATGGGTGTCATAACCGTGTCATATGCCATTAGAGAGTGTGCGCAAACACCTTAAAGATGGAATCCGCAGTTGTGGAAACAGCGCCACTGTCTTTCCCACCGCCAATGTTATTGTTTTTGTTTAGTTGACAAAGCAGAGTTGAGAAGCTACGTGATTACAAAAAATGGTACATTTCTGCTGTTTTATCGCACGTGCAATGATGTCCAAAGGAAAGAAAATCTGTAACTTCTTTGTTGTTGTAATGTCGCAAATGGACATGGCAGTTTCACCATTAAAGATTCCAGCTTTAAGTAAAGTGATATTAATTTGAGGTGTTATAAAACAGTAATGAATGTCTTAATACGTCAGAGTTGAGAGTATCACAAAACCATTTTGGATCGCTAAGAAACGTGTATATTGGAGCACTTTGTTTTATTTAGACAACAAGACAATAAACTGCTGAGTTGTACAATTTGGGCCACATCCAGATTTTAAAAAACATTATTATAATAACAACAACTTGCCAAAAAGCACAACAATTGTGAAACTAAATGGAAGCAAATATAATTCTACAACAAAATCACAAAAGGAATTGTGAAAGCTGTGAAGAAAGGAAGGTGTGCAGGTTAAAGTAACAATGTACAGTATATTATGAAAAAAATAAAGCAAATAGTAACACAATAAAATAACAATAACAAGGCTATACACAAGGAGTATCAGTACCGAGTCAATGTGCAGGAATACTAGGTAGTTGAGGTAATATGTACATGTAGGTAGGGGTAAAAGTAAATGGGCCATCAGGATAGATAATAAACAGAGTAGTAGCAGTGTAAGTGAAGTGTGCCTATGTGTGAGTGTGGCGTGAATATGCATGTGTGTGTGTGTTTTGTGTTTGTGAGCGTATATAGTGTGTGTGCGTGTGTGTGTTGGAGTGTCAGTGTAGTGTCAAATCAAATCAAATTGTATTGGTCACAAACAGTACACGTGTTTAGCAAATGTTATTGATAAAAAACAGTTCTAACAGTGCAGTAATATCTAACAAGTAATATCAAAACATTTCACAACAATACACACAATAAACACAAATCCAAAGTAAAGGAATGGAATGGAATTAAGAATATATACATTTTTGGACGAGCAATGTCGGAGCATCAGCCACTAAGATACAGTAGAATGGAATACAGTATATACATATATACATGAGATGAGTAATGCAAAATATGTAAACATTATTTAAAGTGAGCAGTGTTCCATTATTAAACTGGCCAGTAATTTAAAGTCTATGTATATATGGTAGCAGCCTCTAAGGTACCTACTGATGGCTATTTAACAGTCTGATGGCCTTGAGATAGAAGCTGTTTCTCAGTCTCTCGGTCCCAGCTTTGATGCACCTGTACTGACCTCGCCTTCTGGATGATAGCGGGATGAACAGGCAGTGGCTCGGGTGGTTGTTGTCCTTGATGATCTTTTTGGCCATCCTGTGACATCGGGTACTGTAGGTGTCCTGAAGGGCAGGTAGTTTGTCCCCAGTGATGGGTTGGTCAGACCTCACCACCCTCGAGAGCCCTGCAGAATGCGAGTGGTGCAGTTGCCATACCAGGCGGAAATACAGCCCAACAGGATACTCTCAATCGTGCATCTGTAAAAGTTTGTGAGGGTTTTAGGTGTCAAGACACATTTCTTCAGCCTCCTGAGGTTGAATAGGTGCTGTTGCTCCTTCTTCACTACACTGTCTGTGTGGGTGGACGCTGAGGAACTTGAAGCTTTCCACATTTTCCACTGCGGTCCCGTCGATGTGGATAGGGGCATGCTCCCTCTGTTGTTTCCTTAAGTCCACGATCAGCTGCTTTGTTTTGTTGATGTTGAGTGAGAGGTTGTTTTCCTGGCACCAGGATCTTTTGGGGCGGTAAGAAAATTGAAGTGGGTCTAGAGTGCCAGGTAAGGTAGAGGTGATATGATCCTTGACTAGTCTCTCAAAGCACTTCATGATGGCAGAAATGAGTGCTGTGGTGCGATAGTCATTTAGTTCAGTTACCTTTGTATTCTTGGGTACAGGAACAATGGTGGACATTTTGAAGCATGTGGGGACAGCAAACTGGGATAGGGAGAGATTGAATATGTCCGTAAACACTCCAGCCAGCTGGTCTGTGCATGCTCTGAGGATACGGTTAGGGATGCCGTCTGGGCCGGCAGCCTTGCGAGAGTTAACACGCTTAAATGTCTTACTCACATTGGCCACGGAGAAAGAGAGCACACAGTCCTTGGTAGCAGACCACGTCGGTGGCACTGTGTTATTCTCAAAGCGGACAAATAAGGTGTTTAGCTTGTTCGAACACACCATCGGTGACCACGACATGGCTGGTTTTCCTTTTGAAGTCTGTGATTGTCTGTAGACCCTGCCACATATGTCTCGTGTCTGAGCCGTTGAATAGCGAATCCACTTTGTCCCTATTCTGACGTTTTGCCTGTTTGATTGCCTTACGGAGGGAATAACTATACTGTTTGTATTCGGCCATATTCCCAGTCACTTTGCCATGGTTAAAGGTGGTGGTTCGCGCTTCCAGTTTTGCGCGAATACTACCATCTATCCACGGTTTCTGGTTTGAGTAGGTTTTAATAGTCACAGTGGGTACAACATCTCCAATACACTTTCTGATAAACTCAGTCACCATATCATAGTATTCGTCAATGTTATTCTCGGAGGCTACACGGAACATTTCCCAGTCCGCGTGATCAAGACAATCTTGAAGCGAAGTCAAAATTCGTGATCAGAGTCGTGATCAGATTTGCCAAAGGGAGGGTGGGGGAGGGCCTTGTAGGTATCCTGGAAGTTGGAGTAAAAGTGGACGAGTGTTTTAGCAGTGCGAGTACTACAGTCAATGTGTTGATAGAACTTCGGCAGTGTTTTCCTCAAATTTGCTTTGTTAAAATGCCCAGCTACAATAAATGCGGCCTCAGGATATGTGGCTTCCAGTTTGCATAAAGTCCAGTGTAGTTCTTTGAGGGCCGTCATGGTATCAGCTTGAGGGGAATGTGAACTTCTCATCCTTTCCTTTCCTCTCTACTTACTGGCTGTGGTTAATCTCTACCACACATGTGAACTCCTCCTTTACATTCAAAGATTCCTTTCCACACTTCCTTGCTCCTTTCTTCCTTTTCTAGCTCCCTTTCCTTCTTCCTTTCCTTTACTTTCTACTGGCCATGGTTAATCCCTACCACATTCACGTGAACTACTCGTGTTCTTTCTTAAGATTCCTTTCCTCATTTCCTAGCTCTGTTTCTTTCCCTCCTTTTCCATATTCCTTTCCTCTTTTCCTCAATTCCTTTCCTCATTTCCAGCTTTCTTTCCTTCCCTACCTCCCTACCATCCTTTCCTCTCCTATTTTTGCAAATGCAAAGCTGTCACAAATCATGTTCTGCCCCAGAGCAGTTTGTTTCATTTGTTGTAAATATATATATATATATATATATATATATATCTATATAATCCTAACTACGTATGTATCCATGTTTCTTGGAGATCCTGAATGTTTTTGTGATAGTATAAGCACCGTCATAACTTTTATAACACCTCAAATGAATGTCACTTTACTTAAGGTGTCTGTGCACACTCTATAACGGCCTATGGCATGGTTATGACACCCATCATTCCATTCACTGTAATAATGTGACACAGAGTTTGGTAAATTATATGGGTCTTTCTATAAACTAGGGTAACAGTGAAGATTTCCTAAACTGGACAACTTCCTACACTTCCAAATGTGTTCATATCATTACATTAAGATATAAGGAGGGATCATAGCTATATTGAATAAAATTCACAAGTTGATTTAGAACCTATGTTCAATTATTTTTGTCCAAAATCGTGTGAATCGTGAACCCTGTAAGAATCCTGGATCTAGCTGTCGAACAGTTTTTTTGTATAGAGATCTCATAAATACAGTGTAACTACGTAACATTTTGTCCTTATGTTACGGGGTGAAAACAGCTTTTCATGCGCACACAAATCCAAAATAATATATGCATTGCAGAATGGAATGCTTCTAACCGGAAGAGTCACCTTAACTTGATAGTTAAAACCTAAATCGATACTGTCATTAATGTGGTTCTTCAATAATTATGCATGATACTTGTTGGATGGGAATTTGGTGTCCATCTGATTAGCTACGGCGTGATATTTTCACACACTGTCATCTGATCCAGGAAGGAATTTTCAGAATGACAGTCAAGTGACAAACAGCTGTTTGTCATACGATGCAACAACAGCCCAAGTCCTGGAAAAAAGGTGTTCACCAGAATATTTTGGTGTTTAATTCGTTATGCCAATGAAGACAGTTGTGCCTGGATCCATTTTGGATATAACATCCCTAGTGAATTGATGTTGTCTGCTTGATTTACAGCAGGGTCTCGTTAGATTTAACAGAGAACGCATCAAGGTAATAAGTTAAATGTTTTCAAATGTATTTGTGCCTCGGATTGGACACCGGGTCTACATTTTGTTTTCCATGTTAGACCTGCAATTTTAAACAATACAAGGGGCTTGAAGTTGCCTACTTGAACTTGGAGCTCAGAAATTCAAGGACAAGAATAGGCCTACCTAAAATCAGACATTTCCTCAATCTGGTGCTTAAAAAGTCAGTTGTAATTATTGTAGTCAATTTATAAATTATCATGCTGCCTTATAATTATCCGTGATTACATTTTTAATCCGTTTTTGTGAGAGATGTAGCCACTTTCATTTGTTTCCCAGCGCTTCAATTGAACAGTGTTGTGCTACTCTGTTGCGGTAAAACCACATACAGTTATTATGAGGAAGGCAACAGCTAATGCTGGCTTCAAGTTGGCTTTCCATACAAATCTACCCATTAAAAAAGGAACCTGGTGTTTGGTCACTTTCTCATGATAAAAACAGAAAGTTAGTTTCAAATGGTGAGCTTAATGCTACTGCTATTCATGGATTTCCTATGTGTGCCTGCGTCGGCCATAACAATCCCCATGCATGCATCCATTTAGTCAGGCAATGTCTACATTATTCTCACGCATTTAAGAATGTAATAATACTTGACAAGGCTTAAAATAATCGCTATTTTTAAAGTGGTAATGGCCTACTTAAAAAAAAACTCTTGAGTGTAGGGGGCAGTATTTTGATGTTTGGATGAAAAACGTACCCAAATGAAACTGCCTACTTCTCAGGCCCAGAATCTAGAATGTGCATATAATTGTCAGATTAGGATAGAAAACACTCTAAAGTTTCCAAAACTGTCAAAATATTGTCTGAGTATAACAGAACTGATATTGCAGGCGAAAACCTGAGGAAATCCAACCGGAAGTGTTGTTTTTCCTGAAAGCTCTCTTCGCTCCATTTAAAGGGATATCAACCTGTTCCTTTCCTTTTCCTATGGCTTGCACGTGTTGTGAACAGTCTTTCGACATAGTTTCAGGCTTTTATTTAGAAAGATTAGCGAGAAAGACCACATCGCGTCATTGGATGGCTGGGTGCCAGCAGTGTTTTGCATACGCAACAGCTTGGAGCAGACATTTTCTCTCTCTCTCCTATTGAAGAAGTTACAGTCCGGTTGAAATATTATCGATTATATATCGTAAAAACAACCTGAGGATTGATTATAAAAAACGTTTGACATGTTTCTACCAACTTTACGGATACTATTTGGAATTTTCGTCTGCCCCGTCGTTATCGCTCGAGCCTGTGGATTTCTGAACATAACGTGCCAACCAAATGGAGGTATTTTGGATATAAAAATTATCTTTATGGAACAAAAGGAACATTTATTGTGTAACTGGGAGTCTCGTGAGTGCAAACAGCCGGAGATTATCAAAGGTACCACATACTTTGTGACCAATCTACTGTGCTGCTAGCTGTTTGTAATGTTTGGTCTGCTGAGAGAGATGTCCTTACATAAAAGCCGAAAAGCTTTTTTGAAATCTGACACGCCAGGTGGATTAACAACAAGCTAAGCTGTGTTTTGCTATATAGCACTTGTGATTTCATGAAAATGTAATATTTTTAGTAATTTAATTTGAATTTGTCGCTCTGCAATTCAGCGGATGTTGATCCCGCTAACGGGATGAGTGCATCAAGAAGTAAAAAAAAAAACAACACTTTTTGCATGCTTTCGGGGGGGCTTCTTTATTAGGCCATATATAAATTAAACAATTGTATAACATTGATGTCCTTGAAAAGTACAATTAAGCACTTGAAAAAGTCCCTGAAAGTCCTTGAATTTGACTTGTCAATGCCTGTATGAACCCTGCTTAAATGATGTATAGAGCTAGGCCTATGTGCTTGCATAGGTGGAGTTATGGGGCAATTTGCATATATTCACTTTTATTCCTCTAAGTACATGTGGAACTGCATGAAAATCACATTTATTTTTGTTTCAACCATTTAGAATTGTTGATCCCAATGTCACACATTGGCCCCATGATTTATAGAAAGCCCCATATAAAGTCCAGTTACAACATATGGTATGTAGACACTTATGTAGCATGTAATAACATATGACATAAATTGTCATGCAGTGTAATAGTAGTTGTTATTAACAGTTGACTTTAGAGCATATGACAACAGGATGAACAGTCATCTATAACACCAATTATAACATCTTATGCCATTACTCATAACTATACTGAACAAAAATATAAACGCAACATGCAGCAATTTCAAAGATTTGACTGAGTAACAGTTCATATAAAGATATCAGTCCACTGAAATGAATTAATTAGGCCCTAATCTATAGTTTTCACATGTCTGGGAATACAGATACGCATCTGTTGGTCACAGACAACTTTAAAAAAAGGTAGGGGCGTGAATCAGAAGACCAGTCAGTATGATTGTGGTCTGTGGAACTTTGTCCCACTCATATTCAATGGCTGTGAGAAGTTGCTGGATATTGGCGGGAACTGGAACACGGTGTCGTACACGTCGATCCAGAGCATCCCAAACATGCTCAACGGGTGACATGTCTGGTGAGTATGCAGTCCATGGAAGAATTGGGACATTTTCAGCTTTCTGAATTGTGCACAGATCCTTGTGACATGGGGCCGTGCATTATCATGCTGAAACATGAGGTGATGGCGGCAGATGAATGGCACGACAATGGGCCTCAGGTTCTCGTCACGGTATCTCTGTGCATTCAAATTGCCATCAATAAAATGCAATTATGTTCGTTGTCTGTAGCTTATACTTGCCCATACCATAACCCAACTGCCACCATGGGGAACTTTGTTGACATCAGCAAACCGCTCGCCAACATTACGCCATACACGTAGTCTGCAGTTGTGAGGCCTGTTGGACATACTGGGAAATTCTCTATAACAACGTTATGGTAGAGAAATTAACATTCAATTCTCTGGCAACAGTCCTGGTGCACGTTACTGCAGTCAGCCAATTGCACACTCCCCCACATCTATGGCATTGTGTTGTGAGACAAAACTGCACATTTTAGAGTTGCCTTTTATTGCCCCCAGCACAAGGTGCACCTGTGTAATGATCATGCTGTTTAATCAGCTTCTTGATATGCCACACCTGTCAGGTGGATGTTATATCTTGGCGAAGGAGAAATGCACACTAACAGGGATGTAAACAAATTTGTGCACAAAATCAGAGAAATAAGATTTTTGTGCATATGGAAAATTTTTGGGATCTTCCATTTCAGCTCACTATACACAGGACCAACACTTTACATGTTGCGTTTATGTTTTGTTCAGTGTATTTAAACTACTTATGACAGCTTATATGTTTATATAGCTGTTATAAAGACTTCATGAAAGCATGAATAAGGACAACTACAGTAAAATTTTACCGATTTAACAATGTGTCTTTAACATTTAGAAAACTATAAATCAATATATTTTTATAGTTATTTGGTTAAAGTATCTTGAACTTACATGGTACATGGGTAGCAGGCCCTGCAGTGCTCCTTCCCCTTGTTACAGTAGTGGCCCTGCTGGCATCGACATACTGAGTCCTTGAAGATGGTGCATCTGTCCTCCACCTCCAGATTGGCTACGAAAGACAAACATCAAAGTGGCAGTACATTGGCAAGGTTGGGTTACGGATGTAACCTTGTTTCTCTGAGTAGTGTAACGGGTGGCCAAATTACCTATGGGAACTACTTCACGTGATGCTTAATATCAAAGATGTTTACAGTCACACCACACCCTTAGTGCACCCACGTGACCTCAATCCACACCCTTAGTGTACCCAAGTGACCTGTCACTATAAAAGGCGGTATGGCGTGACATACTGTCTATTACTTAGATCCGTAACCCAGCATTCACTTTTGTAATATCTTATGGTTCACCGAGTTGCGGCTGAAAGACAACATGAATAAAATAAAACTGCCGTGTTTTACACTTTTTCGGCAGGATAGAACAGCGGCCTCTGGTAAGACAAGGGGTGGCAGTGTATGTATATTTGGGAACAACAGCTGATGCATGAAATCTAAGGAAGGTTTTGCTCGCCTGAGTTAGAGTATCTCATGATAAGCTGTAGATCACACTATTTACCAAGAGAGTTTTCATCTATATTCTTCGTAGCTGTCTATTTATGACCACAAACCAATGCTGGCACTAAGACCGCACTCAATAAGCTGTATACGGCCATAAGCAAACAGGAAAACGTTCATCCAGAGGCGGCAGGGACCTTAATGCTGGGAAACTTAAATTGTAGGATGTGGCAGGGCTTGCAAACTATTACAGACTACAAAGCTAAATTACTTCTATGCTCGCTTCGAGGAAATTAACACTGAAACATGCATGAGAGCATCAGCTGTTCCGGACGACTCTGTGATCACACTCTCCATAGCCAATGAGAGAGTAAGACCTTTAAACAGGTCAACATTCACAAGGCCGCAGAGCCAGACGGATTACCAGGACATACTCTGAGCATGCGCTGACCAACTAGCAAGTGTCTTCACTGACATTTTCAACCTGTCCTTGACTGAGTCTGTAATACCAATATGTTTCATGCAGACCACCATAGTCCCTGTGCCCAAGAACACTAAGATAACCTGCCTAAATGACTATCGACCCGTAACACTCACGTCTGTAGCCATGAAGTGCTTTGAAAGGTTGGTCGTGGCACACATCAACACCATTATCCCAGAAACCCTAGACCCACTCCAATTTGCATACCACCCCAACAGATCCACAGATGATACAATCTCTATTGAACTCAACACTACCCTTTCCCACCTGGACAAAAGGAACAGCTCTGTGAGAATGCTATTCATTGACTACAGCTCTGCGTTCAACACCATAGTGCCCTCAAAGCTCATCACTAAGCTAAAGACCCTGGGACTAAACACCTCCCACTGCAACTGGATCCTGGACTTCCTGACGGGCCGCCCCCAGGTGGTAAGGTTAGGGAACAACACATCCGCCATGCTGATCCTCAAGACGGGGGTCCCTCGGGGCTGTATGCTCAGTCCCCTCCTGTACTCCCTGTTCACTCATGACTGCATGGCCAGGCACGACTCCAACACCATTATCAAGTTTGCCTATGACACAACAGTGGTAGGCCTGATCACCGACACGATGAGACAGACTATAGGGAGGAGGTCAGAGACCTGGCCGTGTGGTGCCAGGACAACAACCTCTCCATCAACATGATCAAGACAAAGGAGATGATTGTGGACTACTGGAAACGGAGGAAGGAGCACGCCCCTTCTCATCGACGGGGCTGTAGTAGAGCAGGTTGAGAGCTTCAAGTTCCTTGGTGTCCACATCACCAACAAACTATCATGGCCCAAACACACTAAGACAGTCGTGAAGAGGGCACGATAAAGCCTATTCCCCCTCAGGAGACTGAAAAGATTTGGCATGGGTCCTCAGATCCTCAAAAGGTTCAACAGCTGCACCATCAAGAGCATCCTGAGCATCCTGACATTACACCTGGTATGGCTGGCTGACTGCTCAGCCTCCGACCGCAAGGCACTACAGAGGGTAGTGCGTACGTCCCAGTACATCACTGGGGCCAAGCTTCCTGCCATCTAGGACCTCTATACCAGGCGGTGTAAGAAGAAGGCCCCAAAAATTGTTAAAGACTCCAACGATCCTAGTCACAGACTGTTCTCTCTGCTACCACACGGCAAGCGGTACCAGTGCACCAAGTCTAGGTCCAAAAGGCTTCTTAACAGCTTCTACCCCCAAGCCATAAGACTCCTGAACAACGAATCAAAGGGCTGTTTATTATCTATGCATTGTCACTTTAACTCTACCTACATGTTCTTATTACCTCAATTACCTCGACTAACTGATGCCCCTGCACATTGCCTCTGTACCGGTATCCCCTGTATATAGCCTGGCTATTGTTATTTTACTGCTGCTGTTTAATTATTTGTTACTTTTTATTTTCAATGTTTTAGTGATCTTTTTTTTTACTTAAAACTTATTTTTCTTTTGAAACTGCATTGTTGATTAAGGGCTTGTAAGCATTTCACTGTAAGGTGAACCTGTTGTAATATATCATTTGATTTAATTCGACAGTGAACAAAAGACAGCATGCCACGCCACACTGTGTTCTATAGTGACAGGTCAGTAAGGGTGAGGCGTGACTGTAAACATCTTTGATATTAAGCATCGCAATCATATCGCATGAAGGGAAAGTAGTTCCCATAGGTTGTGTGGCGACCCTGTTCCGAAAACAAAAGAGAACCTAATTTGCTACAGTAGGTAGGCCTACCTATAAGGTGTCAGTTCTACCTGTTGTGTGTGTAGGCCTACCTTTAGAGTCACAGGAAGTGCAGGGCTCACAGGAGTCCAGAGAGTTGGGGTCACTGTTGTAGGTCCTGTTTTCCTCACAGTAAACACAGGTCCCATCCTCTGGGCTCACACTGCAGTGGCTCTCCAGATGTTGGCCTATACACATAGAGTACATAATCAAAGGGAAAGACATAGGCCTACATAGCATAGATTAATTTTATTCATGCATTTTACAGGAGTTGACTAGGACAGTGCTTGTTAATTAATCAACATTTCACTCCAATGTAAATGTGCTTGCGCAATTATTATGGTATTGGCCTGTCATGGTGGTGACCAAAAGAATGCTAATGTGAGATACAGATAATGTTAAACATTAGATGCTTACCAGCCGCACAGAGACAGCATGCCATTCCCTCATGCTGGTAAGTGCCATCTTGACAACTCTGCCTTTTGGTGCGCAATTTGCTAGTGATTAAGATGTCTTGGGAACTCCGCTCTGCGTTGAATGGTGTAGTTAAACGAACCGTACACTGTTAAATGCAATTACATTATTGAGTGTTATTATAACAGACAGCAGTAGGCAGTTACGGTAGCTGCGTGTGTGTATGTGTGTGTGTGTGTGTGTGTGTGTGCGTGCGTGAGACTTATCAGTGATTTAAGTATGATACATTTGAAGGTCAATTATTGTGTGATAAGTGTATCATAGTAAAGGTAAACCTGTATTAATTTGTGGATGTCCATCATCCAGTTCGTGTAATATGTTATGTAAAAAATGTGCCATATGTTTAATATGTTGTTTTTACCATGCTGCTACTCACTGTTTATTATCTATACATAGTCACTTTACCACTACCTACATGTACAAATTACCTTGACTAACCTGTACCCCTGCACATTGACTCGGTACCCCCTGTATATAGCCTCCTTATAGTTATTTAGTAAATATTTTCTGGACTCTCTTTTTTTAACTGCATTGTTGATTAAGGGCTTGTAAAGTAAGACTTTCACGGTAAGGTTCTATTCGGTGCATGTGACAAATCAAATTGGAATGTTTTTTATGTTAACTAGCGTTAGCTAGGTGGCTGAAGTTAGCTCGGCTAGGGACTAGGGTGAGGGGTTAAGGTTAGGGTTAAAGCTGCAATATGTAACTTTTTGGGCGACCTGACCAAATTCACATAGAAATATGAGTTATAGATCTGTCATTC
Organism: Oncorhynchus mykiss; assembly: GCF_013265735.2. NCBI lineage: Eukaryota > Metazoa > Chordata > Actinopteri > Salmoniformes > Salmonidae > Oncorhynchus > Oncorhynchus mykiss. The sequence continues at coordinate 24,151,033 of NC_048587.1, read as the reverse complement.
TCATTGAAAGCAAGTCTAAAAAGCTGTATCTGTTCTATGTGCACTATTTCTATGCTTCCCATTCATAAGTTTTGTTTTTGCGTCTTTTCCTTTTGGTTTTGTACACCAGCTTCAAACAGCTTAAATAAAATACAATGATTCTTTACACTATACTTGCTTGTTTTGTGACATAAACAGAAATTAGGCAAACTATTAGACTTTTAGCAACCAGGAATGGGCAGAGAGATTTCTGCATATTGCACATAAGGGTAAACTCCAGCCAAAAACTATCTTCTGGTATTTGTTTCATTAGTCCATTGATATAGTCACAAAATGTTTTGCATGTCAGCAATCAAGCTTTCAAGATATACAACTTTCAAAATACAGAAATACAACTGCTATAGTGCATTTTGTAGTTACAAAGTAGCTACAAAAGTAGTAAGTAGTTGCAACGTTGCTATTTATTTAAAATTATAAAAGGTGTCCTTGATTAGATTCGAATACTCAACTTTTGCGTTGCTATGTTTACATCTAGTCTATGAGACAAGGCTGGCGTGGCATGTCCCAACAAGTCTAAATCAAAAGTGAAACTACTTCAGCACGGACAGTTTAGGAACTTTTACCTGTCGATTAAATAAAAAATATCAAATATTTATACATCGTGTTTGGTAGATGTATATACTGTATTTCATCCATGCAAGATACCAGAGCAGAGTTGAGAATGACTTGACAAATATGGCTGTGAGAGTTAGTTTAGCTAGCCCAAATTCTGACAATAATAGAACATCTGAGTTTAACCTATACAAAGTATGTCAACAATAACATGTTGATAGTCAACTCACCAAAATGCACAGGATATATAAAAAAGTATATTTGTTCATTTTCGAAATTGATGCCTCCAAGAAGAGATTGCTGCGCCCCGTGTGGTGTTTGCAATTGCAAATCTGCCCTCTGTTTGAAGTTTGGATGAATTACAGACAGTACGTTGAACACGATTGCACAATGACAGTCAAGTTGCTGCATGTTTGTAGGGCGCATAGACAAGCAATGCCAAACCGGAAGTACGTGCGGTTAGAATAAAACCCTTATTCTAACCGTTTTAACCCTTATTCTAACCGTTTTATTCAAGAAAAACATCCAGTAAAAATGTGTTTCACCATTGAAAATGGTTATCTTATGAGATACATACAATGAGTTGTTGGAGTAAGTTTAGTAGATACTGAACATGTATTGTTTTCATCATTGTTCTATGAGACAGACCTATCTCTCCATGTAGCACTAGGGGGAGCGAGTGGCCTTTGCGCGGGACCGCCTGAGTTGCTCCTCTTTTTACACATTTTCTGGGTCCGTTATTGCAGCGATCCGTCAGGACCGGATGTGTGTAATGGTCATTTTCCAAGCACACCAAGCTCCGAGGCAGATTGTTTCATATCAAAGTGTCAAGTTCTCGTTCTACCATGCAGTGCAATAGAGATCATTGCTTGGTGATCTTCAAAAACGGTAAGGACTTATAGGAACTGCATCTCAGTGCAAGATGCGTGCGTCACTGCGGTCTCTGGTTCAAATCCAGGCTGCATCACATCCGGCTGTGATTGGGAGTCCCATAGGGCAGCGCATAATTGGCCCAGCGTCGTTCGGTTTGGGCCGGGGTAGGCCGTCATTGTAAATAAGAATAAGCATTTGTTATTAACTGACTTGCCTAGTTAAATAAAGGTTAAACAAAACATAAAAAAAACAGTGTGTTGTCTGCATTTCATTGTGGTGACACTCATCAGTTAAACATATGGTCCAGAGACTTTCTTCAAATCAGGTGGTAAGGAAAAACTCCTGGTCCTATACCAATAATAACAGTTATCATCAAACCTGTCCATACATTAATGAAGGTTGATGCAATCCAGTGATCCCTACAGACCAATAGTCTGCATACTATATGTATGGAGTAATCCCTACTGGTGATGCACAGCATTGATTGTCACATCAATCAGAGTTACCACACTATCTTTATCAGAGATGTGCAGTATGCATGTGCATTTACTGTAGCCATGACTCTAATTACTATATCACATGCTATCACAGTAGAGATGTAATGATCATGCTGTTTAATCAGCTTCTTGATATGCCACACCTGTCAGGTGGATGGAATATCTTGGCAAAGGAGAAATGCTCACTAACAGGGATGAAAACAAATTTGTGCACAAAATTGGAGAGAAAGTTTGTGTGTATGGAACAATTCTGGGATCTTTTCTTTCAGCTCATGAAACATGGGACCAACACTTTACATGTTTCCGTTTATATTTTTGTTCAGTGTAAATAAAAAAACTGAGCTACATGGTATCACCCCTGCCATTCAATAGTTTATTGCCATTTTTGTGAAATCTGAAAGCAGAGAGATAGACCGTGAGAGTGAGAGAGAGTGGGTGAGAGGAAATGTGCTCATTCACATTGGTTTCCTGTGAGTCCCATTCAGATAGATGTGACAGGAGGGAGTGGAGGCTATTTGTGAAAAGTGTACAATGTGTGGGATCACTGAAAGGATACTGAAATAATGGATAGTCCAAGAGTGATCAGTCAGGTTTGAAATACAGAGTAGACATGATAAGTGCACAGCGGTGCACTTCAATGCACACCTGGGGCGGCTGTGCTATGTCCCTCTGTTAGACCTCTGGATTACTTTATATACTGCAGTTAATTGAGATACTAGTTTACTTGCCAGCAGTTGATACTTGGAGTCTCCATCAGCATCAAAGGACAAGCTATTGAATCAGAAAAGAGGTAGAATGTTCGATTCTTCTCATAGAAATAGTATTGAACGAATGGACACAATGCGTGTCTGATTGAATGCCTCTGGGGAGGGGGTTTCCCATAAAGCTATGAACTAAGATCAGCTATACAATCATCTAGGTATGTTGCAGTGAATTATTTTTAATGTCTCCTGGTAAGTAAAACAAAATACAAGGATAAAAAAACAAAGCATATGTTTGATCTTTGCAAAGTGGTCAACGAGGGCTTTCGCATTTCCACAAAAAGGCTTGTTAAATTCTCTTAAACTATCATTTTGGCCTGGAGAACTTCCTTGAAGCAGACATCCTGTGTGATTTGATAGTTTTTTCCAAGAGTATCAAATTTCCGCTTTTTGTAGTTTCACTGATTCTTGGATGTGCAGACTTAGCTTTGTGCTAGTGTCACGACTCCCACCGAAGGTGGCTCCCCTTCCCGTCCGGGTGGCACTCGTCGTCACTGGCCTAATAGCTGCCACTGATTTACACCTGTTATCAATTAGGTTATTAGTTGGGCTTTATTAGCCAGCTGGCCCGCCTGCTGGGTGTGCGGGATTGTTTCATGTGTACTCGTTGTACATGCATGTATGCCACGGTTGTTTGTGTACGTGAGCTGTTTTCTGATACTGTTTAGTTCCCCTGTGTATTGGGGTATTTGTTTTGAGTGGCGTCTGTTTTCACCTGGTCGGTGTATAAAGAAGTCGCCTACTCTGAACTCTCTGTCTCCTGCTTCTGACTCCTTCCTCCACTACACCCCAGGCATTACAGAATCCCGCACCGGTAAATATGGAGTAAACAGGAGCAGCGGCCAAACCCCTCCCATCGATGAAGGAACGGGTTCTCCACCACACCACCGTCCTCCATTAGATCGGATCCGCCATGGACCAAATGATGGAGAGAATGGACCCATGGGAGAGGAGTGGTCTCCTCTCTCCACCTTCGGCTTCCCCAGCTCAAGACTCCACTTCTCCTCTCTCCCCATCCCCCAGCTCCAGCGCTCTCCGTCTTGAACTCCCGAGGAGTTCACCCGCCGCTTTTGTGCCGTGTTTGACCACACTCCACCTAAGGCAGGAGAAGAGGAGCGCCCAGGATTACGCTCTGGACTTCCAGACCTTGGCCGCTGGGTCTGGGTGGAACGACAGGGCCCTTATAGACCACTACCGGTGTAGTCTCCGGGAGGACGTCCGCAGGGAGCTAGTGTGTCAGGACACCACTTTCTCCCTAGATGAACTAATTGACATGTCAATCCGGCTGGACAATCTGCTGGCTGCCTGCGGGCGTTCGGAGAGGGTCCTGTGCGTTCCACCACCCATGACCCCCGCTCCCATTCCGATGGAAGTGGGAGTGGGCGTGCTGAGGGGTACCAGAGGAGGAGGCTCCCCCTGCACCAGCTGTGGTCGGAGAGGACACACGGCCGATCGGTGCTGGGGTGGCCCGTCTGGGAGTCGAGATGGCAGGCGGAACGCTTCTCGGTCACCCCAGGTGAGTCAGCACCAAACTCACCCAGAACCCCCTGTTGGTCACATGTTTGTCTTGATTTTTTTCCTTGATTTTTTCCCCCTCTTCCCAGCATAAGGCGCTAGTCGATTCAGGTGCAGCTGTGAACTTTATGGATCGCGGACTCGCCATCAAACTGGGTGTTCCGCTTGTGCCGATAGATTCTCCCTTTCCTGTGCACTCCCTAGATAGCCGGCCATTAGAGTCAGGGTTGGTCAGGGAGGCCACGGTTCCACTGGACATGGTGACGCAGGGGAATCATGGGGAGCGTATAAGTCAATTTATTATCGATTCGCCAGCGTTTCCAGTGGTGCTGGGGATTCCCTGGCTGGCTCGGCACAATCCTAAGATTTCGTGGAGACAGGGGGTTCCCCAGGGGTGGTCAGAGGAGTGTTCTGGAAGGTGTCTGGGAGTTTCCATTGGTGCCACGTCGGTGGAGAGTCCAGACCAGGGTTCCACGGTGCGCATCCCCCCCGAATATGCTGATTTGGCAATTGCTTTCAGTAAAAAGAAAGCAACTAAATTACCACCCCATCGACCGGGAGGGATTGTGCAATAGATCTCCAGGAAAACGCTGCGCTTCCCAAGAGTCACGTGTACCCATTGTCCCAGGAGGAGAAGTTGGCTATGGAGACATACAGTGCCTTGCGAAAGTATTCGGCCCCCTTGAACTTTGCGACCTTTTGCCACATTTCAGGCTTCAAACATAAAGATATAAAACTGTATTTTTTTGTGAAGAATCAACAACAAGTGGGACACAATCATGAAGTGGAACGACATTTATTGGATATTTCAAACTTTTTTAACAAATCAAAAACTGAAAAATTGGGCGTGCAAAATTATTCAGCCCCTTTACTTTCAGTGCAGCAAACTCTCTCCAAAAGTTCAGTGAGGATCTCTGAATGATCCAATGTTGACCTAAATGACTAATGATGATAAATACAATCCACCTGTGTGTAATCAAGTCTCCGTATAAATGCACCTGCACTATGAAAGTCTCAAAGGTCCGTTAAAAGCGCAGAGAGCATCATGAAGAACAAGGAACACACCAGGCAGGTCCGAGATACTGTTGTGAAGAAGTTTAAAAGGTCGCAAAGTTCAAGGGGGCCGAATACTTTCGCAAGGCACTGTATGTCACGCAGTCTCTGGGACAGAGGTACATTCGGCCCTCCATCTCACCCGTCTCCTCGAGTTTCTTTTTTGTGAAGAAAAAGGAGGGAGGCTTGCGTCCGTAAATTGATTCTAGAGGTCTAAATGCCATCACAGTGGGGTTTAGTCACCCACTACCTCTCATCGCTACAGTGGTGAAATCATTTCACGGAGCACAGTTCTTCCCAAAACTGGATCTCAGGAGTGCGTATAGTCTGGTGCGTATTCGGGATGGAGACGAGTGGAAAACCGTGTTTAGTACCACATCGGGCCACTATGAGTACCTCGTCATGCCGTATGGGTTAAAGAATGCTCCAGCCGTCTTTCAATCTTTTGTAGACGAGATTCTCAGGGACCTGCATGGGCAGGGCGTGGTTGTTTATATCGATGACATTCTGATCTATTCCGCCACCCACGCCACACATGTGTCTCTGGTACGCAAGGTGCTTGGTAGACTGCTGGAGCATGACCTATACGTCAAGGCTGAGAAGTGTGTGTTCTCTAAATGAGCTGTCTCCTTCCTGGGTTATCGCATTTCCACCTAGGGGGTGGTGACGGAGTGTGACCGCATTAAGGCTGTGCGTAAATCGCCGACTCCGACCACGGTAAAGGATGTGCAGCGGTTTTTGGAGGTTTATCCGGGGCTTTGGCCAGGTAGCGGCTCCCATTACCTCACTGCTGAAGGGGAGCCCGGTGCGTTTGCGGTGGTCAGCAGAGGCGGACAGAGCCTTCAATAGGTTGAAGGATTTGTTCACGGATGCACCCGTGTTGGCGCACCCGGACCCCTCTCTAGCATTCATAGTGGAGGTGTACGCATCCGAGGCTGGGGTGGGTGCCGTGCTGGGTACCGTGCTATCACAGCGCTCGGGTACCCCACCAAAACTCCGCCCCTGCGCTTTCTTTTCGAGGAAGCTCAGTCCAGCGGAGCGTAACTATGATGTGGGGGACCGGGAGTTGTTAGCGGTGGTCAGGGCTCTGAAGGTGTGGAGACACTGGCTTGAGGGGACTAAGCACCCCTTTCTCATCTGGACCGACCACCAGAATCTGGAGTATATTCAGGCAGCTAGGAGACTGAACCCACGTCAGGCAAGGTGGCCCATGTTCTTCACCCGATTCCGGTTTACTTTGTCATACAGACCGGACTCCCAGAACGTAAAGGCTGACGCACTGTCCTGCCTTTACAACACGGAGGATCGGTCCACCGAGCCTACTCCCATCTTTCCAGCCTCGAGGCTGATGGCACCAGTAGTATGGGAGGTGGACTCAGGCATCGAGCGGGCGTTACGGGCGGAGCCCGCGCCTCCTCAGTGTCCGGCTGGGCGGAAGTATGTGCCGCTTGGTGTCCGGGACCAACTGATTCGGTGGGCTCACACCCTACCCTCATCAGGTCACCCTGGGGTGGTGAGGACAGTGGGGGGCCTCCGGAAGAGGTATTGGTGGCCTACCTTGGCTTCTGACGTTAGGGTTTATGTCTCTTCCTGTTCGGTGTGCGCCCAGAGTAAGGCTCCTAGGCACCTTCCTAGAGGGAAGTTACAACCCCTCCCCGTTCCACAACGGCCATGGTCTCACCTATCCGTAGATTTCCTGACAAATCTCCCCCCGTCTCAGGGGAAAACTACGGTTTCGGTGATTGTGGATCGGTTCTCTAAGTCCTGCCGTCTCCTCCCGTTGCCCGGTCTCCCTACAGCCGTACAGACTGCGGAGGCATTATTCACCCACGTCTTCCTGCACTACGGGGTGCCGGAGGACATCGTCTCTGATCGGGATCCCCAGTTCACGTCCCGGGTATGGAGGGCGTTCATGGAGCGTCTGGGGGTCTCGGTCAGCCTGAACTCCGGTTATCACCCCGAGAGTAATGGGCAGGTGGAGAGAGTGAACCAGGAGGTGGGTAGGTTTCTGCGGTCGTATTTCCAGGACCGGCCAGGGGAGTGGGCGAGATACATCCCCTGGGCTGAGATGGCCCAGAACTCACTACGCCACTCCTCTACTAACATGTCTCCATTTCAGTGCGTGTTGGGGTACCAGCCGGTCCTGACACCATGGCATCCTAGTCAGACCGAGGCTCCTGCGGTGGAGGAGTGGGTGCAGTGCTCCAAGAAGACCTGGAGGGCCGTCCAGGAATCCCTCCAACAAGCCAGTGGACGGCAGAAGAGGAGTGCTGACCGCCACCCCAGTGAGGCCCCCGTGTTTGTACCGGGTGACAGGGTCTGGCTCTCGACCCGAAACCTACCCCTCCGCTTGCCCTGCTGGAAGCTGGGGCCGCAGTGTGTAGGGCCCTTCAAAGTCCTGAGGAGAATAAATAAGGTGTGTTATCGATTACAACTCCCTTCCTATTATCGTATTAACCCCTCGTTTCATGTGTCTCTCCTCAGGCCGGTGGTAGCTGGTCCCCTGCAGGACGGTGAGGTACCGGAGGTCCCTCCTCCCCCTCTGGACATCGAGGGGTCCCCGGCGTACACGATACGGGCCATTCTGGACTCGAGACTCCGGGTGAGGGGCCTGCAGTACCTCGTGGACTGGGAGGGGTACGGTTTGGAGGAGAGGTGCTGGGTACCGGTGGGGGACATTTTGGATCCGTCAATGTTGAAGGATTTACATCGACTCCATCCGGATCACCCTGCGCCTCCCCTGCGGGTCGCCCTCGAGGCCGGTGTAGCCACGTATCAGGGGGGGGGGGGGGGGGGGGGTTACTGTCACGACTCCTACCGAAGGTGGCTCCCCTTCCCGTTCGGGTGGCGCTCTGCGGTCGTCTTCACTGGCCTACTAGCTGCCACTGATTTTTTTCCTCACCCTCCTTGTCTGTTTATTAGTTACACCTTTTATCAATTAGGTTATTAGTTGGGCTTTATTAGCCAGCCGGCCCGCCTGCTGGGTGTGCGGGATTGTTTCATGTGTACTCGTTGTACACGCATGTATGTCACGGTTGTTCGTGTACGTGAGCTGTTTTCTGATACTGTTTAGTTCCCCTGTGTTTTGGGGTATCTTTTTTGAGTGGCGTCTGTTTTCACCTGGTCGGTGTATAAAGAAGTCGCCTACTCTGAACTCTCTGTCTCCTGCGTCTGACTCCTTCCTCCACTACACCCCGGGCATTACAGCTAGCCTACAATGTCTGTTCTTATGGACCTACCTGTGCAGCTGATTAACATTTGTAATCAAATATCTATATACATTTCTGTAAGGAAATATTTGTAATATTTTCAAGCAACCAGATCTGTTGGATAATAATGTATATGCCCTTGGCAGTTCACCACAGATGTTTGCCTGATGAAGGCGGACATTTTATATTAATTTTGTGAATTGACAGTGACATCATGGCTACAAGGTCAGATTAATTGTAGCATCTCATCATCAGCTTTAAGCACAAGCTGTGTGTATGTGTGTTTGCTATAGCCACTACATATTCACCCTGAAAGATTACCTTTAGGTAGCCGACACAGACATATCATTTGGATAGTACTGTTAAGCAGAGTGGAACAGGGGACCCCAAGAGCAGACTCTTGGGATGAAGTAACCAAGGTATTTATTGAAACACGGGGAAGATGGAGTGCAGGCCAAGGGAAGCTTGGGTGGGTTGCAGGAAACCAGGTGCTGAGGCTGAGGCTGGAGCGAGAGGGGTTGGGACAGGGTAAGCAGGTCCGGAGGAGAATCCAAGGCTGTAGTAGAGTGGTGAATCCAGGACAGCGTAGCAGGATGACGAGACGTGGAACTGGAGACACGGACCAGAGTCAGAGCGGGCAGAACTGCAGCAGAGATGAAAACAGCGTCAGGCAAGGACAAAATAGGATCTAATAGTAACAACGGCTAGAAACGTAGACTGACCGAGCAGAGATTACGATCTGGCAATGTGGAAGTGGCAGGGCTGAGTATTTGTAGAGCTCTTGATTATGGAACAGCACACCTGTCTCTGCCCACACAATCACACACACACAGAGAGAGAGGGAGAGGAGAGAGTACTGGGGGAGTGGCAGCAGTTCAAGGAGACACAGGATGAGCAGTGGAGGGCGTTGCAGGAGCAGATGTGACAAGTACTTGACTTATGTCGGAAAGAAACAGCATTTAAAGAGTCCAAACACATACTTAGACCCCTAATTTACCATTAGGGTTGGGGATTCTGCCACTATGGGCTGTGAGGCTTTCATCCCAGACAATACCTCTCATTTATTCAAGCCAAATGGAGACAGAATTAGTTCAACACAGGTGTTCATTTCATTTCCTGGAGGAGATTTGAGTGATGAATGTTTCTCATAAACTTTTGAAAGTGTAAAGTCTAGCTAAATTATCTGTCTTTGTTCCCCTAACAGTCTTCTAGGGTGAACAGTAGATTTGGTTCCCAAGCCTCCCTCTCTTAGAACAAAGGGTTCCAAAAGGGTTCTTCGGCTGTCCCCATAGGGCAAACCTTTTCGGTTCCAGGTAGAACCCTATTTGGTTCTAGGTAGAACCCTTTTGGTTCCAGGTAGAACCCTTTTGGGATCCATGTAAAACACTTTCCAAATAGTGTTTTGCATTGAACCCAAAAGGGTTCTACCTGGAACCAAAAAGAGTTCTTCAAAGGGAAAGGGAAGGGGGAAACAGGGATACATAGTCAGTTGTACAACTGAATGCCTTCAACTGAAATGTGTCTTCTGCATTTAACCCAACCCCTCTGAATCAGAGAGGTGCGGGGGGCTGCCTTAATCGACATCCACGTCTTCTGCGCCCGGGGAACAGTGGGTTAACTGCCTTGCTCAGTGGCAGAACGACAGATTTTGGGTTCTCCAATTGGGACAGCTGGAGAACACTTAAGTTCTAGATAGCACCTTGTTTGATTTCAATGATGCAACAGAATTATATATTTTTTTTCTCTCGCACTAGCTTTGCTATTGCACAGAGAGGGATGTATTATTTAAGCTTCGTTCTCTTTCAACTAAGCTATCGATGTTAATACTTAATATTAATGGTAATACATGTGGTATTATGTTCACATTGAATATCCATCATAATTTAGCAGCCTTTATGACTACACTGTATCACTACTACTATTACTACTACTACTAAAGCCCACTATCAACCTCAAAACGTCATTCTGTCAAATTTTTGCAAAAAGTTATGCTTCAACCAATTGATGCTTGTCAACTGGCTCCCTGCAGGCCTTGCGGTGCCAATAGGAAAAGATGAGCATCAACCAATTGATGCTACTTTCAATACATTGCAGTCAATGGGAAAATGTGAGTGACACAGGGTTGATGCTTATGTCAAGACATTGCAGTGAATGGGAAAATGAGAAACATCGACCAACTGACGGTTCTGTTAATATATTGCATTCAATGGGAAAAGATGAGTGTCAAGGGGTTAAGTCAATAAATTGCATGACGCTTTTGTCAATACATCGCAGTTACTGGGAAAAGATGAGTGTCACACAATTGATGCTTATGTCAATTAAGTGATAATGCCCGAGAAGCCGGTGTTTGGAGGATATATTGGCATAGGGTTCTCCCTTTATTAGGCCGGTTTCGAGGACACTATCACTTTTATACAACGGGTTACCAACATATTCAAATAATGACTGACATATTTTCATTAAAATTTAGATTTTGATTAATTTATTCACACTATTTAATCCTTCCACAAGATATAGTCCCGACACAAATCTAGGGTTGCTACCAAAGTCGGCTGGTCGTTCATTCTGATGCCAGAGACACGACCCAGTCGTTCAGTCTTTTTGTTCTGTTTCTATGGACGCGACCCAGTCGTATGTTCCATTGCCCTACTGACTGGCAATGTTCTTATCCCTTGCTTGCTAGCTAGCCAACTACGACTAACTTACAGTCACGTAAACAGTGCAGACAGAATAACAACAGTAGCTGCATTTGCATTTGTTTAAGCTGTTTTCTAGTTTATGTACTTATTTGGATACATCCATAACAATGAGCTAATGAGGCGCGATATCGCCTGGCATAGTCGTCAGGACACTGTTGTTCAGATGAGCTAACCAAAAACACAGCTAACACAATCACTTCAAACTGAAGCTCGAAACACTGCAAACTAGCTGCACTTCGTTTCGTTTGATATTTTTACAATGGACATTTCTTTGTATATATCCATAAAAATTATGCCAGCTGACTCATGATTTCGACTGGCTGAGAAAAGATGCCTGCCTCTCTGTCTCGTCCCGACTCGTTCATTACTATGGGACAGCTGGAGATCGAATTTTAAAATTGAAACAATGTTGCAAATTTGGGAGAGACAGACAGCAAGGTTTATACAAATCTCCTTGTTGAAAATTAAATGTTAGTTTAAAAGAAATGTGAGATTTTTATAGTGGAGATCAAGTTTATAAATTACTTGGCTGGACTGATGAGACAGTGGATTTTGCAGTCAGATGGAAAATAGTTATTTTAACGTCATAGATTGAACCGGTGGTAACTTGTGGAATAGACACTGGCTGGAATGCTGTTTTAATCAATCAGCATTCAGGATTAGACCCACCTATTGTATAATACATTGCATTCAATGGGAAAAGATGAGTGTCACCACAGTCATAGGGTTGAAGCTTATGTCAATACATTGCATTCAATGGGAAAAGATGAAAAGACGAGACTCGTAGGCAGACTCTCACACTCTCTCTCTCTCTCTCTCTCTCGCTCTCTCTCTCTCTCTCTCTCTCAGCATTGAGACAATTGAGGCATATATTGTGTATGTGTGCCATACAGAGGGTGAAGACACAAGACACAGAGGCAAGACACAAGACTTAAGTGCATTTGAACGGGTATGGTAGTAGGTGCTAGGTGCACCGGTTTGTGTCATTAACTGCAACGCTGCTGGGTTTTTCACGCTCAACAGTTTCCTGTGTATCAAAAATGGTCCACCACCCCAAGGACATCCAGCCAACTTGACACAACTGAGGGAAGCATTGGAGTACACATGGGCAAGCACCAACCCCCCTCCCTTCCTCCCTCCCCACTCCTCTCTCTCCCAAATGTCTGTCTGTCTGTCTGTCTGTCTGTCTGTCTGTCTGTCTGTCTGTCTGTCAGTAGAACACTATCTTCCCGAATTCTCAGTGCCAACTGTAAAGTCTGGTGGAGGAGGAATAATGGTCTGTGGCTGTATTTCATGGTTCGGGCTAGGCCTCTTGGTTCCAGTGAAGGGAAATCTTAACGTTACAGCATACAATGACATTCTTGACAATTCTGTGCTTCCAACTTTGTGGCAATAGTTTGGGGAATGCCCTTTGCCCTTTTCAGCATGACAATGCGTGATTGGCCTGCACAGAGCCCTGACCTCAACCCCATCAAACACCTTTGTCATGAATTGGAACGCCAACGGCGAGCCAGGTCTATCCGCCCAACATCAGTGCCCAATCTCACTAATGGTCCCTGCAGCAATGTTCCAACATCTAGTGGAAAGCCATGCCAGAAGAGTGGAGGCTGATATTTCAGCAAAGCGGGGACCAACTCCAGATTAATGTCCATGATTTTGGAATGAGATGTTCGATGAGCAGCTGTCCACATACTTTTGGTCATGCAGTGTATCATGTTTGTTACTACTACTACTACCACTACCACTACCATTTTCACTACCACTACTACTAGCACTAGACAATCACAAAGACAGGTGAAACAGATTAGGGCGTGACACTGACAGGGCCTGGCTACCCAGGCCCATCCATGTCTATGCCCCTGATGAAAACAGCTCATGATGACAATTGCCACAAATAACCTACTAACCAACACTTTGGACTAAAGAAAGTGGGTATACATACGGTTTATACCTTTATACCACTGGCCCTTTGTGTTTTATAGGAAGTGCACTCTCCTACATGAGTGCGCTGGGATTATGATTGTGGTCCTTTCAGAATCATGAACCTGACACACACTAAAGGCCTATTGGTTCGCCACTCGGGAGCCGAAGTGTTAACAAGTGAATGTATACAGTAGATACCAGTGGAGGCTCCTCAGAGGAGGAAAGGAACTTGACAAAATGTTCTTGAACATTCTCCAACTGGTTTGACATTGGGAATGTTCTCAAATAGTTCAGAGAACATTAAGAAACAATATAAATGTAAAGTGTTGGTCCCATGTTTCCTGAGCTGAAATAAAAGATCCAAGAAATTTTCCATACTCACAAAAAGCTTATTTCTCTAAAATGTAGTGCATAAATATGTTTACATCCCTGTCAGTGAGCATTTCTCATTTGCCAAGATAATCCATCCACCTGACAGGTGTGGCATATCATGATGCTTATTAAACACTACGATCATTACACAGGTGCACCTTCGGTGGCCACTGGCATGCTGGAGACGTGTACTCTTCACAGGTGAATCCCGTTTTCAACTGTTCCGGGCAGATGGCAGACAGCATGTACGCGTTGTATGGGCAAGTGGTTTGCTGATGTCAACGTTGTGAACAGATTGCCCCATGGTGGCGGTGGGGTTATGGTATGGGCAGGCATAAGGACAATGAACACAATTGGATTTTATCAATGACCATTTGAATGCACAGAGATACTGTGATGAGATCCTGAGGCCCATTGTTGTGCCACTCATCCACTGCCATCACCTCATGTTTCAGCATGATAAAACACAGCCCCATGTTGTATGGACCTGTCCACAATTCCTGGAAGCTGAAAATGTCCCAGTTCTTCCATGGCCATACTCACCAGACATGTCACTCATTGAACATGTTTGGGATGCTCTGGATCGATGTGTAAGACAGCATGTTCCAGTTCCCGCCAATAGCCATTGAAGGGAGTGGGAAAACATTCCACAGGCTACAATCAACAGCCTGATCAACTCTATGCAAAGGAGATGTGTCGCATTGCATGAGGAAAATGGTGGTCACACCAGATACTGACTGTTTATCTGATCCACACCCCAAATTTTATGACCAACATTTATGTATTCCCAGTTATGTGAAATTCATAGATTGGGGCCTAATTAATTTATTTAAATTGACTGATTTGCTAATGTGAAATGTAACTCAGTAAAATCTTAGAAATTGTTGCATGTTGTGTTTATATTTTTGTTCAGTATAAATTCATTGTTCCAAGATTTTTCTAAGAACATTAAGAAACTGTTCCATAGAAAAACAGAAGAAAACATTAGTAATTTTCAGAGAACCTTCTAAGAATAATTTAAAAAAAACACACATTCCGTTCCACTGTCAACAAAACTCTCGCTATCCTCCATCTTGTTAAGTGTGTTCAGGTGTGTTGGCCGCGCCTGATCTTAAGTGGTGCTTGTTTCCTTTGAAATGTGTATTTGAATAGATAAAAATGAAACGTTTTGTGTGTGCAAAAAACAGCACGCTAGCTCCATCCTGGTGGCGCAGCGGACTAATTCCATTGACAGAGAGCAGAAGGTTATAGGTTCAAATCTCACTGATGCAACAATAAAATGTATTTGCGTGTGTCCTTTCTGTGCCTCGATAAGCTAGCAGTATTATTGAAACATTCAATTAAACTTAAGGAAGTTATTAAAAACCCTCCAAACAACTTGTGATTTCCATTCTCAGAACGTTAACAAAACCTACCAAGAAAACTTTCAAGGAACCCGAGTAAAATGTTCTTAGAACCTCCCTGCAACCCAAAAAAGAAAAGTTCTCAGAACGTTTACATTTTTTTTTTTTTCGTTTTATCCGTCAGGAAATGTATGCATTCGTTCCCACAACCAATGTGTAACCAAAAACACCTTCCAAGGAACCAAATGTGCTAGCTGAGCAAATATCACAAAAATTAGGTGGTTACATATAATTGATCTTAAGATGGTTATTCATATTTCTGTGATGCTAGAGTTTAGAAAAAGTACATTATAAGTGAAAAAACTAGAAACTTTCCGCTATAAGGTTCTATCTGCAATCCAAACAAGCTTGAACAAATACAGACGGACCAATCAGAACACGTCTTTGCCATCTCCTTCTAAGTATGGTATAAGTTAGTCTAGCCAGAAATAATGGCAAGCAAACACCAACAACAACAAAAACTGTCAAAATTCATCAAGTAAATGATGGTTGTCACATCGTTCTTCAGCGATGACAGTAATTAGTCAGGTGATCATAATACATTTCTTCATGTATTTGATTATGTGTTCTGGTTATCTTGATAAAATAGTGCTATTCTATCATTTATGTATTCAAATAGCTACAGTTGTCTTAAACTGAACTTGTGTAATTCAGAAGTGTCAGATAGAACCTTAAGGCTGAACCCAGACTGACATTTCAGAGTCATTTGGTTCTATCTGCGATTGCTTTTAGGCACCTTTTAAAGGTGAAGACCTTAATGGGCTATGAAAGAATAATTCACTACAAAACAGTTCTGAGATATGGGATGTGATAACTTTGATGCTCAATATCTCAGAACTACGTTTTGCTCAGAAAGGTCACGAGTTGCCACTGTTTGCCTTCATTGCACCCCTGCCTGCCTGATGCCCTCACATCTGGTTTAAATGAGATTTTTTTACATTTTATTTAACCTTTATTTAACTAGGCAAGTCAGTTTAGAACAAATTCTTATTTACAATAATGGCCTAGGAACAGTGGGTTATCTGCCTTGTTCAAGGGCAGAACAACAGATTTTTACCTTGTCAGCTCGGGGATCCGAACTAGCACAGGGGACAGTGGAGAAGTGGAGGTGCAGGTTGCACAGAGAGCTGATGTTGCACAGCACATAGAACAGGAAAAGGACATGCTGCTCCATGATCACAGGACGTGACCTCAGAGGAACTCAAGAGCAAAAAGAGCATGTTGAGTGGATTTGGAGTACTTTATGTGCTGAAACCACATACACACACGTACTGTACACATGTTCAGACACACACAAACATTCTCTCTCACACACTCACACAAACACAAGACCTACAGAAATAAATCTGCCAAGCTGGCTGTAGACGGTATGTCTGTACAGAGGCACCACTTCTAGTGGTCGGTCTAATTAAAGCTGATTGTGTCCGTCAGTACTCTGCTGAGGGATTTGACTGGGAACATTCAGTCAGTCAGTCAGACCGAGAGTGTCTGGAGGGAAAGACAAAGGAGAGAGGAGAGTGAATAGTATACCTGTTTAACAACCGGCTATGGCTGCTCTGACTGCTGTAGAGAATAATCCCAGCTGAATATCCCATAGAGATGGATTCATCGGGAGTAGTGGTATCGGAGAAATCCGTTTAGGGACTTAATGCAAATTGAACAGAGACAAAATGCGCTAAGCCGGTGTGCCTGCAGCTGCACCGAGCCCTAGTAGACTTGGCATGTCATCACACTGTCCTCACACTCCTTAAACTCTCTACTTGCACAGGTCTTGTGTAGCTAGCGTGTGACCCTGAGACCTGAAGTAGTGTCACCCCTAGCCAACCAAGGCCATGGTCCAGTTATATGTCAAACACACATACAGTATATACAGTGCATGTACAATAATATACGATACAGGCACATACAGAAAACAAATTGTGCAGAAAGAAGGCAGACACACTTTCACACATGCATCTGGGAATATCTACATGATTAGGCTATAGGGGGAACAATCTTAATACAGGAAATGAGAAATAATGTCCCATGTCGCATCACGGTGCATATCTGCCCCTTAGATCAGTTAGAGGAGGAAAATAATAAAGTTAGCTGCATGGGAAATTAAATCTGACAGTAGGATGTTCTGGAAAAACATGTCATATTTAGGTATTGTTGTGACTACATTCTTATTACATGAAATAAAGTTCAGACCAGATCTTTTATTTCTCCCTCACTCATTCTCAATCACACTCTCTATCTGCATGCTCTCTTTCTCTCTCTCTCTCAACTTCTCTTGCTCACTTCCATTCACATACACATTCACGAAGCAGTGCAGCTCCACACTACTACTCTTGACTATCCGAGAACAAAAAAACAAAACAAATTACTGGCTTTAGAAATGCAATCAAGACTGAGAATAAAGTTCATCAAATGAATTGGAATAGAATAGCTCAAATCACGTTGAAGACAGAGATGATAGTGTATTTGAGAATAATACAGTAGGGTCAATATCACAAAACAGTACCATTTGGACCATGCAACATTTTTACATTTTATTTCAGAATTTGTATTCCTTTTATGTTTTACTATAAAAAGGAAATATTAGACTTGTTGAAAAACATGTTGGCCAAGCTCCAGCACTTAGTTAGATCATTATAAACACATTTTCAGTGAATCAGCCATATGACTTTAATTATCTTCATTGGACTATTTTAATAATATTTACATTTTCATAAAGCTATCGTGGTCCCTTGTCAAACCTGTCCATTTGTTCTGGTCAAATTATAAAGAAATAGCACATTTTGAAAACCTATGTGTGGTTTTATACAGAACTTAATCTAACTTGCACCTTATATTTCTAAACTCAGACAGGTATTGATATTTTATCCAAGTTTATAATTGTGTGGTGTTGGTCGTGTCAAACTCTTTAAAATACATTTCAAATGATTGATATTTGACAATGTAACTGAATTCATTTGAAAAAGATGACATGATAACAGGGTGGACCAAGGTTTAACAGGGTGGACAGCTATAACGGGACAGAACATAAATGAATCCCTAAATATTGAACACTGAATAGACATCTACATAGTAATTAATGTAGTAACAACATTGGAACTGCTATTTAGTTACATATTCACTGTGAAAAACAACATCACAAAAATACATTGCCGGTATCACCCCAAATGCTCTTCCACATATTTCCAGGTGGGTTTTTCCATCTGCACAGAGCGTTTATAAACAGCCTGTGGCTCTGGCATCAGACAAATTATCTGTCCATCAGAGTACCAACAAATACCTTCCTTTGGACTTGGCCAGAAGAATTTGTTGATGCCATTCCGGCGCATGCACTTCACCTTAATGTTATGTTCCTCTACAGGGTATCCTTCATGGTCGTAATTGACAACACACCACTCCACTACGTGATTAAGTTCAATGGTGCCAGGTCGCCATGTGGTGTCAGCCTTGTCATGAGATGCAGAGAGCTGGTTAGATTCTGCAGGGTCACCCAGAGTTGCCTCTTTGAGCTGAAAACAAGGACAGTCCAACATGCCACTATCCTTATTGCACAGACAAGAATGTCCCTGTATTTTATCTGGCCTGGTGAGACACTGATGACCTGATGAATCTTCATCGTTCCTTTAATGGCATCTAAGGCAGGCATCTGAGGTGAGAAGAGATAGCATATGATACGATATAAAGAGTAACAAATATCTTATACATTTAAATAAAAATGTATGTATGTTTGTATGGGGAGGAAGAAGGGTTACCTCTGTAGACTGCAGCAATGGACTAGTCTTGGCCCTGGCTCTGAGTATTCTTTTTGAATCTCTCCAATTCTTTCCTTTCTGAACGCTGCACTCTGTCACTGAGTTCAGCTATTGCCCTCTTCTTCCCCGTCTCTATCTTTCCTCCATTTCTCCCTCTCTTTCTCTAGATACCTTCTTTCTGGGTCAGCATTACGTCGTTCTCTGTATTGTCTTTCAGCTGCGCTAAGAGGAGGTGCCATTCCTTCAGAAAGACCTGATTCAATTGATATGTGTTTATTATTAAAATACTATACATGCTATACATACTTATAATTGTGTAATAAAATGTATGAACAAAAACATATTTTGCAACACATTACTGCAATATATCAATTTCTCCACCCTGTTGAGTGCATGTCCACCCTGTTACATGTACATGGATAACAGGGTGGACAATAACAGGGTGAACATTTTGAGCTAAAATTAGCAACTATGCTCCAAGTGATCGTGATGAGGCTAAGATAATGACTGTCGCTTGAAAATACATTTTCATTGTTTGACAAATATATTATGAAATGTCTGTTGTATTTTTGCTTAACATGGTGAACATGTTATGCTTTCCCACATCACATCACCAACATATAATGATGAAAATGGAATAGTAGGAAATCAAGATACTCACCAGGTTCACCACAGTCATTTTCTGTTTGTGATGTCATTGTAGAAAATATATATTTTCTTAAAGTACCAGTAACCACAATGTAACAGGGTGGACAACAACTTTGAGGACATACAGAAAATAGTCAATATTTGTCACGTTCTGACCTTAGTTCTTGTGTGTTTTCCTTGTTTTAGTGTTGGTCAGGACGTGAGCTGGTGTGCAAAAAAAAAAAGTGCAGCATTTAACATAAAATTACTGTACATAAGATAACATTTAATGAAGAACATTTTGAAATATATTTTTTAATGTATAATTTTATTCCTAATTATTCTCATTGAAGCAGCACTTGGGACATTGAAAAATTGCCTCCTTCAACTTTAATAAAATAGTCTAAAATGTATCAAATTTACTTTGAAGTCTATGTCATTATGCTTCTATTATCATGAAGGCATACAAATGATAACACTTTGGAAATTTGATCCAGTGTATATTTTTTTATATACAATTTTGAATGATTTATCTTGAGGACAAAAAAAGAACACTTTTAGTGATATTGTCCCAGTAAAAAAAACATGTAATTATGAGCATAAAAAAAGCCAATGGCTGTAAAGAGTCCTCATTTATAATTGAGAGGTGTCACGTCTGTCTGCATAACACGTGTTGCCTCATCATTGCATTATCCTCCTGTGTGTTTGGTTTTCAGAACATTAATAGGTTCCCTATCAGTTGTGTTGCTGCTCAGGCTCAGATAAGCGGCATTACTTGCCATTGAGTTGTTTAGAAACCCTGTCTGGTCACATACTGTGTGTGGCCATTTTGTGTCAATGGTTAAAATACATCTTTGAAGATTAGCGTAGTAAGGTTGTTGTTGTGTGTTAGAATGTTTACATCTAACAGACTGAGTATGTACTGCTGCTTTACATGACCATTTTATCTTTAAGTGGTATTCACACACGCACACATACACATGTAATAGATAACACAAGGCCTCTATTCACTGACATATCAACCCAACCCCCACCCCCCATACACACACATATGCACAACCGTCTCACTACACAAAGGAACCGTGCATGTGTGCAGTCTTTCCCAAACTCACACACACACAGCTGGCTGCTGGTCTGTCTGACCTATTTAGTTGTGTGGGCTGCTCTAATGGAGAGAGCTGGCCCTGGTGGATTATAGGGATGCAGCTGATTAGGGATGCAGCTGGTCGTTAGGAGAACTGGAGCGGTCCCTCTTCAGTCTACACACTCTACAGTACACATACATATACTGTATATGTATAGTATATGTATGCAGGGTCCCTATCCACATACTACAATACTTCACTAAACCAGCACACACACATTCATTCACAGAAGGGGTGGAAAGAGTTTACACCCTGTGCTCTTGCGCTATTCATGCCCAATAGGAAGGAAGTGAGGAATCACACTCATTTATTTGTGGTCGCGGGCATTCAAGAGCAGGTCTTAAAATTTCCTCTTTCGCTATTTCCTTTGTTCTCTCTCACGCTCTGCTAAAATCACAGAGGAAGTGAACATTGTCATGTACACCGAGTGTACAAAACATTAAGAACACCTACTCTTTCCATGACATAAACTGACAAGGTGAAAGCTATGATCACTTATTGATGTCACTTATTAAATCCACTTCTATCAATGTAGATTAGTGGTCAACAACCGGTCGAGTGGTCAATCGCTAAGGTATTCATAGTCGGCCACCAAACATTTCTGTAAAAACAACAAAGTCTTGTTCTTTTTTTTGTTTTGTTTTTGTTGTTGTCGGTAGGTGACCTTGATTCAGCAGCCTTAGTGCCAGAAAGGCAAAGTGTTCCCATTTTTAACCATATGATTTGTCTGAAGGTAGAACTCTGACTACCCGGCAGGCCCAGAGAGCAAATCAAGTGCACCTTTAGGCCTACCGTGTAGTGTTCTATTTATAGCTATATACCATATTTAGATGCAATTTAGCTGTTATTTATGAACTTGTAATATCTGTCTCAGTATGTGAAGCCCATAAATCTGATGCTGTCTGAACCAAAAAAGTATACCATATTGCCACTGTAGCATTTGATTGATTGATGCTTGCTGGCAAAATAAATATATATATAAAATAATTTGCCAATCAGCTTTGAGCTGAGCTCAACTGTGGGCTGTCCTGGTGCAGCAAAAGCCTCCCCAAGGAGGCCAGTTTGGATTTGGCTTGACACCAATCAAATCACTTCCTAAGCAAAAAGTACTGTTCAGAAAAACGTGTCTGTTTCTGGTCTGGTTGTGTTGATGTCCTGCAGTAGCTAGCCTGCTAAATTCTCTGTACAGACAAAATGATTATGATGGAGATTCTGATGTAACCGTGAATGAATATGTTGTGCCACTGGCCTGAGACAATTGAAGTTCAATATGTAGCCGAGTAGGTTCACTTTAACTAGCTAGCTAACTTAACTGGTTCATTGTTACCCATGAGAGGAAGGGAAAGGGAAAGGGGGATACCTAGTCAGTTGTACAACTGAATGCATTCAACTGAAATGTGTCTTCCGCATTTAACCCAACCCCTCTGAATCAGGAATTTAGGCTAGCAAGTATTTTAGCTAGATTCCCTTTTACAACATAAATTTAAAGTGTACTGTATTATAGATCCATAGACCATTTGGCCAAGATGAAAGAGAGGAGGAAGGCATTAGTGTTCAACTAGTCTACGAGTAGGGTGAGTAATAATGTTTTGTTGTACTTGCATGCACACACAGACAGAAATCAGTATCATGGATGATATTTAGTAACATTGATTGGACACATTTTTGGGGGTATCTTTAAGTTTGTTTTCAATTCATTAAACTAAGCATGCAGTGCATACACAGGGTGTACCGGTACATAGTCAATGTGCGGGGGCACAGGTTAGTTGAGGTAATTTAGGTAACATGTACAGTTGAAGTCGGACATTTACATACACCTAAGCGAAATACATTGAACTCAGTTTTTCACAATTCCTGACATTTGATCAGAGTAAAACATTCCCTGTCTTAGGTCAGTTAGGATCACCACTTTATTTTAAGAATGTGAAATGTCAGAATAATAGTAGAGAGAATGATTTATTTCAGCTTTGATTTCTTTCATCACATTCCCAGTGGGTCAGAAGTTTACATACACTCAATTAGTATTTGGTAGCATTGCCTTTAAATTGTTTAACTTGGGTCAAACGTTTCAGGTAGCCTTTCACAAGCTTCCCACAATAAGTTGGGTAAATCTTGGCCCATTCCTCCTGACAGAGCTGGGGTAACAGGTTTGTAGGCCTCCTTGCTCACACACACTTTTTCAGTTCTGCCCACAAATCTTCTATAGGATTGAAGGTCAGGGCTTTGTGATGGCCACTCCAATACCTTGACTTTGTTGTCCTTAAGCCATTTTGTGCACAACTTTGGAAGTATGCTTAGGGTCATTGTCCATTTGGAAGACCCATTTGCGACCAAGCTTTAACTTCCTGACTGATGTCTTGAGATGTTTCTTCAATATATCCACGTAATTTTCCTACCTCATGATGCCATCTATTTTGTGACCAGTCCCTCCTGCAGCAAAGCACCCCCATAACATGATGCTGCCACCCTTGTGCTTCACGGTTGGGATGGTGTTCTTCGGCTTGCAAGCCTCCCCCTTTTTCCTCCAAACATAACAATGGTCATTATAGCCAAACAGTTCTAGTTTCATGAGACCAGAAGACATTTCTCCAAAAAGTAAGATCTTTGTCCCCATGTGCAGTTGCAAACCGTAGTCTGGCTTTTTTTATGGCGGTTTTGGAGCAGTGGCTTCTTCCTTGCTGAGCGGTCTTTCAGGTTATGTCCATTTAGGACTCATTTTACTGTGGATATAGATACTTTTGCACCTGTTTCCTCCAGCATCATCACACGGTCCTTTGTTGTTGTTCTGGGATTGATTTGCACTTTTCACACCAAAGTACGTTCATCTCTAGGAGACAGAACGCGTCTCCTTCCTGAGCGGTATGACGGCTGCGCTGTCCCATGGTGTTTATAGTTGAGTGCTATTGTTTGTACAGATGAACATGGTATCTTCAAGCGGTTGGAAATTGCTCCCAAGGATGAACCAGACCTGTGGAGGTCTACCATTTTTTTCTGAGGTCTTGGCTGATTTCTTTTGATTTTCCCACGATGTCATGCAAAGAGCCACTGAGTTTGAAGGTAATAATAGGAAGAGACTTGCTTGGGCCAAGAAACAAGAGCAATGGACATTAGACCAGTGGAAATCTGTCCTTCAGACTGATGAGTCCAAATTTGAGGTTTGGTTCCAACTGCCATGTTTTTGTGAGATGCGGAGTAGGTGAATGGATGATCTCCGCATGTGTGGTTCCCACCGTGAAGCATGGAGGAGGTGTGATAAAAAAAAAATTAACCTTTATTTAACTATTTAACTACATGCTTTTCTGGTGACACTGTCAGTGATTTATTTAGAATTCAAGGCACACTTAACCAGCATGGCTACCACAGCATTCTGCAGTGATACGCCATCCCATCTGGTTTGCGCTTAGTTGGACTATCATTTGTTTTTCAACAGGACAAGGACCCAAAACACACCTCCAGGCTGGGTAAGGGCTATTTGACCAAGAAGGAGCGGGATGGATTGCTGAATCAGATGACCTGGCCTCCACAATCACCCGACCTCAAACCAGTTGAGATGGTTTGGGGTGAATTGGACTACAGAGTGAAGGAAAAGCAGACAACAATTGCTCAGCATATGTGGGAACTCCTTCAAGACTATTGGAAAAACATTCCAGGGTAAGCTGGTTGAGAGAATGCCAAGAGTGTGTAAAGTTGTCATCAAGGCAAAGGGTGGCTACTTTGAAGAATCTGAAAAATAAAATCTATTTTGATTTCTTTAAAAAAAAATGTTACTACATGATTCCATACTGTATGTGTTATTTCATAATTTGTATTCTACAATGTAGAACATAGTAGAAATAAAGAAAAACCTTTGATTGAGTAATTGTGTCAAAACTTTTGACTGGTACTGTATATTCAGTGTATTTTACATCCATTACCAACTTGGGGTCATTTTGACCCCTAGGAGAAACTATTGGAAAAAGCAACAATCATAGCAAAATATAAAACTTACTTCTTATCAAAACATCTGATTTATTTTTTACCCAAACAGATTGTTATTTTCCATATTCCGTGTAACTAAAATATAAAATGTCCCTCATAAATGTGAACTTAAAAAAAAATACAATCCACATTAGTATAAAAAAGTGGATTCAGATTATTGTATTGTAGTATAACTTAGTTTTTTGAATTTTGAAGTAAATATAAATGTTGTCATATTTATTATGGTAAAAACTATTGCAATTTAAAGGGGAGTACACAAAAAATTGAAATATACTTAATTTGATTGACAACAAGTGATTCATCCATTGATCCTAAGAGACATTGACTAAAAGTTTGGTGTGGCTTTCATTACTTACTTACCTCACAGCCAGCATTAGCATCGCTGTTAGTGAAACAATGGGAGTGTTAGGGCCTATTCAATGCAGCACTATGTGTACATTCAAAGGGTCACAACTAAGCATATATCTACAGTTACTTAGATTTTGTATACGGTCATACCTAATTATAACCAGTTCTAACCATAAGAGAGTGCATAAGGTGCTACATCTCTGCAGGTGATCTGAAGATCACTCCAACAAGCCCCACTCCACACGTTGAGGATATGTATAACCACAGAAACCTGGATTCAAATATACTTTTTTAGATATTTGGATATTTGGAGTAATTTAAGCCTATGTCTATCAGCCCATGTTATTCATACAGACGTCTGGGTCCTCAACCTCACCATCATCCTCTGCTTCATTGGCATTTTGGTACTTTACGGTTGAAATGTAGTCTCTTCAAATAATCAATGTGTTTATTTGCTTCAAAACATATGAGTGTGTGTGTGTGTGTGTGTGTGTGTTGGGGTTAGAAGTCCCGGTCTCTGTGGGTCTTAGTGTGGGTCATGTCGATCTGCTGCAAAGTAGTTTGAGAGGCAGGCAGCGTAATCTGTAGGCAGGCTTTGTGCTGCTCTCGGATTAAAGACATTATGTTTCAAACCTTTCTCACGGCAGTAATATGCCTTCAACTCTCTCCCTGTCCCTCTACCTGTGTCTGTGTGCCTGCATGCATGCCCATGTGTATGACAGTAGAATGTGTGTGACAGTGGATTCACACAGCTGGGTTCAAGAAAAGGACACATTCCTCGTTATTTATGAATCGGGTGGGTTTTAGCATTATCTGAGACGACACACGCATCTCCTATTCGTCTATTAATTTCCCGTCAGCAGCGTAGCCGTGGCATATCACAGCTGCTAATCCTAATCCCCATTCCCCCCTCGGGATTCTGTCAAAGCACAGGCCCATTAAAAAGCCCTGGCTGCCTAGCTGGCTGGCTCCAAATGAGAAGACACATGCACACTGTCACATGAGTGTCATGCATAGTACGGTATAGCCTATGCACACACGTAGCACCTTGAAGTTGTGGTATTTAGGTAATACAGCCACTCACATGCATAGACCCATAGTACTTTTCTTTTCAAATAAACCCTTTTCAAAGAAACATAAGTAATATTACACAGAAACAAACATGAACAGTGCATTATTTCAAAGAAACATGAACGATAACAGAAAAATATGAACACTACCCACTAACGCACATTCACAAGCATACCACCACACGCATACAGTCACACGCACAATATCCTACCCTAGACTTATTGATGTACGCCCACTAAAATTCTCAGATGCTTGGTACAGTATATCTTATTTAGAGGCCTCATGCTATTACCCATTCTCACACACATAACACACTTCACATCCCCCTATACATGTCCATCATTTAAATATCTAACAAACCTCTACCTTTTTCCTATAACTCTCTGCATATCAATCATGTCAGATAGCAACACTCATGTGTGGTCAGGACACCTTTATAGTGTGAGGGGAAGGATATACTGTAGCTATCGCATGAGCACACGCACACACTGCTGCTCTCCTCTCGGTATGGGGATGAGACTACAGCGGGTGGGTAACAATCAGTTATCAGTGTAAGGATTAAGGGCTGTCATCAGCAGCCATATGCCTCATATTACCTTCTGCTGACACTTGATAAAGAGGGAGAGGAGAGATGGAAGATTACACCGGCTCTAAGATTTCAGAGTAAAAGTCAGGTAGAGGGACATGTCACAGTAAAGGCTGATAAATGTGGTCTTTATCTCCCCTAAAGAGTGCTGGCCAACACAACTTAGCAGAGAGACGCTTTAACACCACACCCCTGAGCCAAGCCAAATGCAAGTTCCTGTGTGTGTGGAGACTATTTCTGTGTGAATAATTTATACTGTAATTGTACACTGTTTATGGACATGTATGTATGTACAGTATCTGCTGGTGACTATGCACACCTTTCAATATGCAATGGACACTGGACACCAGTCAACTCTACTTATAACACACTTTAGGGAATGGATGGGCACGTGCTAGGCTAGTGTGTGTTGGGTAGGGCAGTGTTTTCCAACACATCTCCCTTCAACTAATTGAGGGCTTGATGATTAGTTGTAAAGTTGAATCAGGTGTGCTTGTTCAGGATTACAACAAAAATGTGTACTGTTGGGGGTACTTGAGGACCAGAGTTAGGAAACACTGCGGTAGGGGGTTAGTGGTGGTGACAGCAGCAACTGTTTCCATGTGCTTCTCAAATGCATAGGCCTACATTGAAACAAACACGCAAACTACACACACACACGATTTATAAAACAGATGCACCTATGGCTTATGTCACATGTCAAACTCATTCCACGGAGGGTCGAGTGTCTGCAGGATTTTCGCTCCTCTCTTGTACTTGATTGATTCATTGAGGTCACTATTTAGTAAAGAACTCCCCTCACCTCGTTGTCTAGGTCTTAATTTAAAAGGAACACCAAAATCTCGCAGTAACTACACCCTCCTTCTGCTCCAGCCATTACCACGAGCCAGTCCTCCCCAATTAAGGTGCCACCGACCTCCTGTGCGGTATATTGTGTATAAGCCTAATACATGCACACATGTATCTCCGATTTGTGTCACCTACCAAATGTCAACTCTAAAGCTCCCATTTGGTATTTTATTAGGATCCCCATTAGCTGTTGCAAAAGCAGCATCTACTCTTCCTGGGGTCCACACAAAACATGAAACAATACAGAGTGACATAATACAGAACATCATTAGATAAGAACAGCTCAAGGACAAAACTAAACTCAGCAAAAAAAAGGCATCTTTCTTTTGGTGTTTTTCAGAGTCAGTAGAAAGGCCTCTTTAGTGTCCTAAGTTTTCATAACTGTGACCTTAATTGCCTACCGTCTGTAAGCTGTTAGTGTCTTAACGACCGTTCCACAGATGCATGTTCATTAATTGTTCATGGTTCATTTAACAAGCATGGGAAACAGTGTTTAAACCCTTTACAATGAAGATCTGTGAAGTTAGTTGAATTTTTATGAATTATCTTTAAAAGACAGGGTCCTGAAAAAGGGACGTTTCTTTTTTTGTTGAGTTTATATGAATGTTATCTGATGTTAGCAAGTTATTGATTTCATGAACCTTCTTTCTAAGGCTACATGGATTAATATGGGCTATGTTCAGCCCTTTCCTGGGCAGCTTATCAGAGATGGACATAATATTGAAAAGAGCAGACTAAGCAAGAGAAAACAAATATACATTCAGCAGCCCATGAATCAATTGGTGTGTGTGTGTGTGTGTGTGCTGCGGGTTTGAGGCTACGAACCCATAGGCTTGGCTCTCTCACCCCTTCCAGGCTTCTGGGAGGGAGGGTGGACAATGAGCCTGTCGTAGCGGATGTACGCAATGTCCCCATGTGCTCTGGCAGCTTTCATGGCTGGGATCAGTTCTTTCCTCTTCTGGCGCACAGCTTCAGGATGGTTCTCGTTGAGGAAAATATACATTCCTCTCAAGTTCTTGGCTCTTTCCAGAACAGCTACCTTGTCTTTGAACCTCAGGAACTTGACCACTATTGGCCTGGGCCTATCACCTGGGCCGGTGTTGGGTTATCCAGTCCTGTGGGCGCGCTCTACCTCAAACTGCCTGTGGTCCATTTTTTCTCAGAGATCGTTTTCCTTACTTTGTCCTCAGACTCCATCCAGGTCTCATGTGGAGATTCTGCAATTCCGTCCACAACCATGTTGCTTCGCCTTGATAGTCTGATTTATATGTCATTGTTGTCATGGATTCACAGACAGAACTGATGTCCTCTCTCAATGACTTACAGATTGCTGTCATCTTGCCGTTCTCCTGTTTCAACTCGTCGAGCTGACCCTGGGAGAACTGCAAACTGTTCTTCAGATCCTGGACCTCTCTGGTCAGGTCGTCCAAATCAAATCAAATCAAATGTATTTATATAGCCCTTCGTACATCAGCTGATATCTCAAAGTGCTGTACAGAAACCCAGCCTAAAACCCCAAACAGCAAGCAATGCAGGTGTAGAAGCACGGTCCACTCTTTTATTAGTAGAATCCACGAGTATTTGGACAAAACACTTGAAACTATTTTCTTGTTGTTGTAACAACTGCTTATAGGTGTCTTTTTGTTCGTTGAAAAGATCCTTCACGTGTGATAGAGAGACACCACTGGCACTGTCCTCAACGGTACTCCTGCCGGTTTTGGTCTTTGTCATGGTAGCTAGCAACGTATGTTAGGTTGTTTTCTC
This sequence comes from Oncorhynchus mykiss, assembly GCF_013265735.2. NCBI lineage: Eukaryota > Metazoa > Chordata > Actinopteri > Salmoniformes > Salmonidae > Oncorhynchus > Oncorhynchus mykiss. The sequence continues at coordinate 24,122,020 of NC_048587.1, read as the reverse complement.
CTCGCAGTTCCAGACAGGGCAGGTCACGGGGAAAATTGAAAACAACAAACAGCAGGGATTTAGACAGCCACAAACCCTGGACAATCTGCAGTCCCAGCCACAATGGCTAACTGCGTTGTGGTCCAGCAAGCTAGCAGCTAGGCTAGCTGCGATGCCAAATAGCTCCTCAGACCCGTCCTTGGTCAGCAGGATCACCGGAAAGATACAAGCAGTCTCAGCTAATGATGCCAACTGCGTTGCGAGATCCAACAGAAGAAGCTAGGTAACTACCAAGAACTTTCCAATATACTTTTAAACAACAAACTTCCCAAACAAACAAAACCGAGCTCTTCCTCATTCCACAGAGTCCATGTTCTTCTCTATTCTACTACCTCATTCTCTATAGTTCCTCTTTGATATCTGTAAGTCAGACCTACTTCATATAAGCTCAATATACAATATAATATTTATCTGTCACCTTTCTCTCTTGTGATTCATTCATTGTATGACAACTCAGTGAAGTAGCTAAAGTACACCTTTTGTATAAAAAAGACAAACAAATGCATTATTTGAATCGCTGAGCCTCTCTGTAGGGAAAGACCCCCAGGGAGAGGAGAGCGATATTCCACAGATGTTTCTACCATGTATTATTTTGAGGATCTTTTCAGCTGCAATTTCCCTCATCAGTTACTACAATAAATGACCAGGGGGGGGGGCAGTGAGGAACTTCGCATGTGGACCATACTGTATGGGTGGGTGTGAGCAACAGGCAATATACTTGTGTGTCTGTGTGCATATAGGGGTGTGACATGTTTCAGACTAAATATATCTGTGAATTAATTGTGTTAACATTATGACTGAACATTACTTTCAAAGTTCTTTACATGTTCTGCATTCACTGACCTTCATGTCTTAAACTAATGATGGTCTATTGTTTCTTTTTGCTTATTTGAGCTGTTCTTGCCATAATATGGACTTGGTCTTTTACCTAATATGGCTATCTTCTGTATAACACCCCTACCCTGTTACAACACAAGTGATTGGCTCAACCACATTAAGAAGGAAAGAAATTCCACAAATTAACTTTTACCAAGGCACACCTGTTAATTGAAATGCATTCCAGGTGACCACCTCATGAAGCTGGTTGAGAGAATGCCAAGAGTGTGAAAAGCTGTCATCAAGGGAAAGGGTGGCTACTTTGAAGAATCTCAAATATAAAATACATTTTGATTTCTTTAATATTTTTTGGTTACTACATGATTCCATATGTGTTATTTCATAGTTTTGATGTATTCACTATTATTCTACAATGTAGAAAATAGTAAAAATAAAGAAAAACCCTGGAATGAGTTGGTGTCTAAACTTTTGACTGGTACTGTATATATTCTCAAATAAATAACTCATACAATTATAAAACCTCAAGTTTACCAGGCAATCACATCACAATAATGTATCTTCTGAGCAAAGATCATCATGATGCATTCAGATAGGAAAATATTTATATAACTATGTGGGTGTCATTGTGCAGCAATGTACAGTAATGTGTAAGTAGAGTGCAGGGCAGAAGGGTTGTGATCACTAGTGTAAAAGTTGGAGTTGACCGTGTGAGGGCTAGAGGCCGAGAGGACCGGAGAACTCCTATCAAGAAGGGCCCACATGTGGGTGCACTCTGAGAATCTTCGTTGCTTGACCTGCATGTATTTATAGAGCTCAAGTTATATTGAGACCATTGCAAATGTTGGGCTTAACTCTCCTACAGCCCCAGTTGAATCACATGGAATATTCAACATATCAAACGCAAGGGTAAAGAGGACACTGTCTCAACATACAAGGAAAGTCTTGTTTGGATAAGTTACAATTGGTTACATGATTGCATATGTGTTGTTTTATAGTTTTGATGTCTTGACTATTATTCTACAATGTAGAAAAATGGTAAAATAAAGAAAAACCCTGGAATGAGTAGGTGTGTCCAAACTTTTGACTGGTACTGTATGTGCTTTCAATATACTGTAAATGTGTGTAGTGTGTTTGTATGTCTGTGCTCTTTTTCCACAGGCTCAGTCGTGTCGCTGAGTCTTTGGTAACTTTACAGCTCCTGTGTTTTTTAAAGCTTTTAAAAAAATGTTAACTTCCTGTTTTATTATTGGCCTAATACAAACGCAACACAGCTGTTCAGCCAGGCAGAGAGGGGTGGGGGAGGGTTGCCAGGTCCTGCTGTGCTGAGCCATACTTTGCAACTGCCCTATTTAATCATAATAGTGTGTTTGAATCTATGTTTGATGTAAGCTCTACCCCTCACATTAACAGATACAGTTCTGTGAATGTATAGAAGATGGTGAAGCCAGAGAGATACACAAGGAAATACCATGAGAAACCCAGTATATTAGAAGAGCTATTTGCTACACCAACATCATGCTGCATATTTATTTATTTATATATCACTGCGATGAAGGCCTAATTAAAAACAACATGTGGGTTGCCAGCTTGAACTGGAATCTTCCAGAGGCCAGTGTATTACACTTCTGTCTTTATTTGCCCATAGAGGGCTGAGGCATCTCTCCCAAACCAACCCATTCAGTAATAATCTAACATACTAGGGACTCCACTCTCCATCGCTCTAGCCAATTACATTAAGGCCCAGCGACTCCTCCCAGACTCATTCACTGGCGCGCTGCGTGTCTTTGATGAGACCGGGGGAGCATCTCTTTATAGAGCAGAGGGGGATTATGTGACTGACTGTCCCTGGGGTGGGAACACTTTTTTTTATATTCTTTATTCATATTAGAGGTCGACCGATTATGATTTTTCAACTCCGATACCGATTATTTGGGGACCAAAAAAGCCGATACCGATTAATCGGCCGATTTTTAAAAATGTATTTGTGATAATGACAATTACAATACTGAATGAACACTTATTTTAACTTAATATAATAAATCACTAAAATCAATTTAGCCTCAAGAAAATAATGAAACATGTTCAATTTGGTTTAAATAATGCAAAAACAAAGTGTTGGAGAGGAAAGTAAAAGTGCAATATGTGCTATGTAAGAAAGCTGACGTTTCAGTTCCTTGCTCAGAACATGAGAACATATGAAAGCTGGTGGTTCCTTTTAACATGAATCTTCAATATTCCCAGGTAAGAAGTTTTAGGTTGTAGTTATTATAGGACTATTTCCCTCTATACCATTTGTATTTCATTAACCTTTGACTATTGGATGTTCTTGTAGGCACTTTAGTATTGCCAGTGTAACAGTATAGCTTCCGTCCCTCTCCTCGCTCCTCCCTGGGCTCGAACCAGCAACACAACGACAACAGCCACCATCGAAGCAGCGTTACCCATGCAGAGCAAGGCGAACAACTACTAGAAGGCTCAGAGCAAATGACGTTTGAAATGCTATTAGCGTGCGCTAACTAGCCAGCCATTTCACTTCGGTTACACCAGCCTCATCTCGGGAGTTGATAGGCTTGAAGTCATAAACAGCGCAATGCTTGATGCACAACGAAGAGCTGCTGGCAAAATGCATGAAAGTGCTGTTTGAATGAATGTTTACGCGCCTGCTTCTGCCTACCACCGCTCAGTCACATACTTAGATACTTGTATGCTCAGTCAGATTATATGCAACGCAGGACACGCTAGATAATATCTAGTAATATCATCAACCATGTGTAGTAAACTAGTGATTATGATTGTTTTTTATAAGGTAAGTTTAAAGCTGGCGAGCAACTTACCTTGGCTTACTGCATTCGCGTAACAGGCAGTCTCCTTGTGTAGTGCAACGAGAGAGAGGCAGGTCGTTATTGCGTTGGACTAGTTAACTGTAAAGTTGCAAGATTGAATCCCCCAAGCTGACAAGGTGAAAATCTGTCGTTCTGCCCCTGAACGAGGCAGTTAACCCACAGTTCCTAGGCCGTCATTGAAAATAAGAATGTGTTCTTAGCTAACTTGCCTAGTTAAATAAAGGTCTAAAAATAATAATTAAAAATCGGCAAATCGGCGTCCAAAAATACCGATTTCCGATTGTTATGAAAACTTGAAATCGGCCCTAATTAATCGGCCATTCCGATTAATCGGTCGACCTCTAATTCATATTCTATTTTGTTATCAGAGGACAAGTGGTCACGAGTTTAGCCAGGGTCCTGCTTCCTATCAGTGACATGGTACTTAATCCTGTTACTCTTTCATTTGGGGAGCCACAGAAGTGTGGGGAGCGGAAAAAAAGTATGTGGGAAGCTTTACCCAGGCACAGGCAGCTCTCTCTCTCCAGGGCTGCGTCTCAATTACCAAGAAGTCGTGGAGTTTTCTATGCTTCAGCTGCTGGGATGGAGAAAACCTGGAAAAGCAGACAGCCCACTGGCATAATGATAGCTGGGTATGAAATCAACTGCTTATAGTTGAGAAAATTGGCATCCACTACAAGACTATGATGCTTGCCTACAGAGCAGCAAGAGGAACTGCCCCTTCCTATCTTCAGCCTACCTATGCTCAAACCCTACACCCCAACCCGAGCTCTCTGTTCTGCCACCTCAGTTCTCTTGACCTCCACCCCTACGGGAGGGCAGCTCCCACTCAGCCCAGTCCAAGCTCTTCTCTCTCCTGGCACCCCAATGGTGGAACCAGCTTCCCCCTGAAGCTTGGAGCACAGTCCCTGCCTATCTTCCGAAAGCACCAAAAAAAAACTACTTCTTCAAAGAGCATTTTAGATAATGCCTCCCTCTTCCCAAAAGGGCGGTGTAAACAAATGTCTACACAACATTTGAGAGAAATAAGCTTTTCGTGCATGTGAAACAGTTCTGGGATCTTTTATTTTAGCTCATGAAACAACAATACATGTTGCCTTTATATTTTTGTTCAGTGTAGTTGCATGTGAGTTAGACCTCTATAAGGGTAGCCCAGTGTGGGACAAGATCAAGGGATCCAAGAGCTCATGTCTGTCATCAGTGGTGGTCCACACTGCATTGCAATTGGATGAGCTTTCATGTCATTCTACTCTCCCCCCTCCATGATGCAATTCACCCCAAAAAGACCAGTCACTCCACAGGATAACCTGAGCGCTTAATACATTGGAAAACGTGTTTCTGCAAGAAAAGACAACATTGCATTCATTTATTAGGGATGGACGCTAAATTCCAATACATGCACACTGCCACAGTCCTTTAAATGTATATAAAGTGTTGACATTGCAACGCTTGTCTCCCTGCTGTTTCGTGTATTATATTTTTTATTTTAGAAAAAAAGAAAAAAACATTGACAATTAAATGGGATGCCTTGTTCTGCATAATTTAAACATATACACAGTGGGAAAAGGAATGGCAATGCTTTAGACATTAGCCTCTTCATAACTCTACCACGCCCCCAACGCACCGCCTTCATGCAGCTTCAAAGGCCAAAAGTCCTCGTCGCGTGACAGCCTGCAAAGGGCACGAGAAGCATTCACAGTAAAGGAGGACGAGGGAAAAGGTGTGGGGGCGTGGGTAGGAGGAGGAAAAGGTGTGAGGGTGTGGGTAGGAGGAGGAAAAGGTGTGGGGGCGAGGGTAGGAGGAGGAAACGGTGTGGGGGCGTGGGTAGGAGGAGGAAAAGGTGTGGGGGTGTGGGTAGGAGGAGGAAAAGGTGTGGGGGTGTGGGTAGGAGGAGGAAACGGTGTGGGGGCGAGGGTAGGAGGAGGAAAAGGTGTGGGGGTGTGGGTAGGAGGAGGAAAAGGTGTGGGGGCGAGGGTAGGAGGAGGAAACGGTGTGGGGGCGTGGGTAGGAGGAGGAAAAGGTGTGGGGGTGTGGGTAGGAGGAGGAAAAGGTGTGGGGGTGTGGGTAGGAGGAGGAAACGGTGTGGGGGCGAGGGTAGGAGGAGGAAAAGGTGTGGGGGTGTGGGTAGGAGGAGGAAAAGGTGTGGGGGCGTGGGTAGGAGGAGGAAAAGGTGTGGGGGCGTGGGTAGGAGGAGGAAAAGGTGTGGGGGTGTGGGTAGGAGGAGGAAACGGTGTGGGGGCGAGGGTAGGAGGAGGAAAAGGTGTGGGGGCGTGGGTAGGAGGAGGAAACGGTGTGGGGGCGAGGGTAGGAGGAGGAAAAGGTGTGGGGGTGTGGGTAGGAGGAGGAAAAGGTGTGGGGGCGAGGGTAGGAAGAGGAAACGGTGTGGGGGCGTGGGTAGGAGGAGGAAAAGGTGTGGGGGCGTGGGTAGGAGGAGGAAAAGGTGTGGGGGCGTGGGTAGGCGGAGGAAAAGTTGTGGGGGCGTGGTAGGAGGAGGAAAAGGTGTGGGGGCGTGGATAGGAGGAGGAAAAGGGGAGAGAGAAGACAGGAATAGAAACAAAGTGACTGCAGCACTGGCCTTGGTTTTGACAGAAGGAGCGTAGTCCTGATTGTTACTCGTTTCCATCGTCTTTGACACAAAGTCTGTTTACACACACACACACACACACACACAGCTTAATTTGTAAATCGGGAGGTGCCGGAACAAAAACAGAGAGAGGTGGGCGACCTAGGGAGTTCATAGGTTCTGGAACGCATGAGAAAAAGTGCCATAGAGCAGAGGCACTTACAGAAGTTGCACACATGGAGAGCATTTTTAGTAGCCTAGGGTCCTGGAAAAAAATTTGGCCTTTCATAAACACATTTCATGCAATTCTAAGTAAATTTTACATGACTGCAGACTTTGGCATAATATTTTTTAATACCACACAAATGATAAAAATGGCAGGCTACTTGGACACCAACAAACTGAGAATCTGAGATCAATAAAAACGACCCTGCCTTAAATCCATCAATAGCCTAGGCCTAGGTGTGTGGAGAAACATAATGTAGGCTACAATATGAGGAAATAATAGTCCTAAAAATGATTTCCAGTGTTACTGACTCACCCAATGATGCACAGCTCACTCCCTGGTGATGGCTGAAGCGCTCAAGCCAAAAGCCTCTCTCCCTTTTACCTTGTAAAACAATATTTGGAAGTTGATCAAATATTTTGGTAGCATAAAGCATAGTCTCCTATTTTCACCATGAGCCATTTGCTTTCCAACTTGTTTTCCCTCGATTGTACTTTAAATATTGTGAAAGGCCTGTTTTGTCTGCATTAGTTTTTTTCACTGACAGATTTGCTGCGCGTTCCCAACTGTAGGCTATTTCTTGTTATTGGGCTACAATCCACAGCTAGGTTATTTTTTAAAATAAGCTATTGATCCTCTGTAGCTAAATAATAGGCCTTCTCGTGGTGTAGTAGGCTGTTCTGAATTATTTCATTTATTTCTGAACAGACAGCAGTGATTATATAACTTTGGCAAAAATATTTAAATTCATCAAGGGTGCTGCAGTTGCTTCAGAACCCTTCGTACGATTCTATAAGGAAATAAATGATGAAGTGCAACACTGGAGAGATGAGTTGCAGGCTCACATCTATCACAGCAGAGAGGGAGAGAGATCATATAAAGTTAACCTCATTGTAGTTATGTAAAAGACATTGGCCTGCTTCTCACGGAGCCACTGCCACGCGTTGGTCTCAAACATAGGTTACAATGTTGCACAAACCATAAACCCTGGCCGGCCCAAACCGAATCTACTCTTAGAATATTAGACCGGAGATGAAAATTTTATTTTTCACATTACATTGTTGGGGCAGGATAATTAACGAATTGGCAACTCGGGTGAACTTAGCGCTTTTGTTCGAATTTTAACATTGCAAAAATGTACAATTATTTGTCATGCAACTGAGAGTTACTGGATCTGGCCAAATATTTTCCGGAAACAAAATAGTCCAAAACAGAGTTGATCCAGCGCAAATTAAGCACTGCACACACAATATATACAAAAGTATGTGGACACACTTTCAAATGAGTGGATTCGGCTATTTCAGCAACGCTTGTTGCTGACAGGTGTATGAAATAGAGCACATGGCCATGCAGTCGCCAGACAAACATTGGCATAAGAATGGCCCTACTTTAGAGCTCAGCAACTTTCAACGTGGCACAGTCATAGGATGCCACCTTTCCACCAAGTCAGTTAGTAATTATTTTGCCCTGCTAGAGCTGCCCCTGTCAACTGTAAGTGCTGTTATTGTGAAGTGGAAATGTCTAGGAGCAACAAAGGCTCAGCCATGAAATGGTAAGCCACACTAGCTCACAGAACATGACCGCTGAGTGCTGAAGCGTGTACAAGTCATCTGTCCTGGGTTGCAACACTCACTACAGAGTTCCAAACTGCCTCTGGAAGCAACATCAGCAGAAGAACTGTTCGTCGGGAGAATCATGAAATGGGTTTCCATGGCTGAGCAGCCGGACGCACACAAGCCTAAGAATAACCTGCGCAATGCCAAACGTTGGCTGGAGTGGGGTAAAGCGCAGCACCATTGGACTCTGGAACAGTGGAAACGCGTTCATCTGGCAGTCTGGCAGACAAATCTGTGTTTGGAGAATGCCAGGAGAACAGTAGCTGCCCCAATGCATATAGTGCCAACTTGTAAGTTCTGTGGAGGAGGAATAATGTTCCTTAGTTCCAGTGAAGAGAATATTAATGCTACAGCATACAATGACATTCTAGACGATTCTGTGCTTCCAACTACATCGAACACCTTTGGATGAATTGGAACGGCGACTGCGAGCCAGGCCTAATCGCTCAACATCAGTGCCTAACCTTACTAATGCTCGTGGCTGAATGAAAGCAAGTCCCTGCAGCAATGTTCCAACATCTAGTAGAAAGCCTTCCCAGAAGAGTGGAGGCTATATTAGCAGGGGACCAAATGTATATGAATGCCCATGATTTTGGAATGAGATGTTCGATGAGCACGTGTCCACATACTTTTGGTCATGTAGTGAGAGACATACAGTACCAGTCAAGTTAGGACACACCTACTTATTCAAGGTTTTTCTTTACTTTTACTATTTTCTACATTGTAGAATAATAGTGAAGACATCAAAACTATGAAATAACACATATGGAATCATGTAGTAACCAAAAAAAGTGTTAAACAAATCAAAATATATTTTTGATTATTTAAAGTAGCCACCCTTTCTTTGCCTTGATGACAGCTTTGACACTCTTGGCATTCTCTCAACCAGCTTCACCTGAAATGCTTTTCCAACAGTCTTGGAGTTCCCACCTACGCTGAGCACTTGTTGGCTGATTTTTCTTTACTCTGCGGTCCAACTCATCCCAAACCATCGCAATTGGGTTGAGGTCAGGTGATTGTGGAGGCCAGGTCTTCTGATTTTTTATTTTATTTAACCTTTATTTAACTAGGCAAGTCTGATAAGAACAAATTCTTATTTACAATGACGGCCTAAGAACAGTAGGTTAACTGCCTTGTTCAGGGGAAGAACGGCAGATTTTTACCTTGTCAGCTTACGGATTAGATCTAGCAACCTTCCAGTTACTGGCCCAACTAGGCTACCTGCCGCCCCTGATACAGCACCATCACTCTTCTTCTTGGTCAAATAGCCCTTTTTTGACCTGGAGGTATGTTTTGGGTCATTGTCCTGTTGAAAAACAAATGATAGTCCCTCTGAGCCCAAACCAGATGGGATGGCATATCGCTGCAGAATGCTTCGTTAGCCATGCTGGTTAAGTATGCCTTTAATTTTAAATAAATCAGTGTCACCAGCAAAGCATCCCCACACCTCCTCCTCCATGCTTCACGGTGGGAGCCACACATGCAGAGACCATCCGTTCACCTACTCTGCATCTCACAAGGACATGGTGTCTGGAATAAAAAATCTCCAATTTGGACTCCAGACCAAAGGACATATTTCCACTGGTCTAATGTCCATTGCCAGTGTTTCTTGGCTCAAGCAAGTCTCTTCTTATTATTGGTGTCCTTTAGTAGTGGTTTCTTTGCCAGCAATTCGACCATGAAGACCTGATTCAGTCTCCTCTGAACAGTTGATGTTGAGATGTCTGTTTATTTATTTTATTTAACTAGGCAATCAGTTAAGAACACATTCTGTTACTTGATCTCTGTGAAACATTTATTTTGGCTGCAATCTGAGGTGCAGTTAATTGCCGATTTCTAAGGCTGGTACCTCTAATGAATTTATCCTCTGCAGCAGAGGTAACTCTGTGTCTTTCTTTCCTGTGGCGGTCCTCATGAGAGCCAGTTTCATCATAGCGCTTGATGGTTTTTGCGACTGCACTTGAAGAAACTTTAAAAGTTCTTGAGATTTTCCAGATTGACTGACCTTCATGCAATGGACTGTAGTTTCTCTTTGCTTATTTGAGCTGTTCTTGCCATCATATGGACTTGGTCTTTTACAAAACAGGGCTATCTTCCATATACCAACCCTACCTTGTAACAACATAACTGATTGGCTGAAACGCATTAACTTTAATTAACTTTTAACAAGGCACACCTGTTAATTTAAATGCATTACAGGTGATTACCTCATGAAGCTGGTTGAGAGAATGCCAAGAGTGTGCAAAGCTGTCATCAAGGCAAAGGTTGGCTACTTCGAAGTATCTCAAATATAAAATATATTTTGGATTTGTTTAACACTATTGGTTACTACATGATTTCATGTGTTATTTCATAGTTTGATGTCTTCACTATCATTCTACAATGTAGAAAACAGTAAAAATGAAGAAAAACCCTGGCATGAGTAGGTGTGTCCAAACTTTTATATATATATATATATATATATATATATATATATATATATATATATATATATATATATATACACACACACACACACACACACACATATATATATACACATACACACACATACACAAGCACCTTTCCCCATGGGCCAACAGTGTCAATACTTTGCGCATGGTACACGGCCGCGCCAAAGAAAATAATAAAAACATATTGGTCAGGATAATAATTTTTTAAACTAAAATTGGCATTTGACATGATGATGCTCTATTGCCATTTTGGGGGAGGTAGGGGGACAAAGGTTCTTCTTTTGAGTTCATATTCAAGTTCTCTCCTTTTTTTCCTCTGGTGTACATCTTTTTCCTGATAAAAAAAGTTCACACTTTTGTGATTTGCGTGTGCTGTTCCTCGTCAAAAGGTTCATTTTCCGGATCAGAGTCAGTGGTGTCGGAATATCGATAATGGTCAGGCTCATTGTCGCTAACGTCCGGAGTGACGGATGTCGAAGTGCTCACCTCGGAATTCAAAGAATCTTCCACGGTTTTTGTGAAATACAACTTCACCTAAAGCAGCGAGAGAGAAAGGATAATATCAGAAAAGGGAACCTTGTAAAAGATGTAAAGATTTGTAGTACCTTCCTCATTAATTTAACCACGATAATCCATTACAACCATTAGTTTGAATGGCTCACCTTGAAATTAGGTGAGAAGTAGCGGTTAGCTTTGTCTTTGTTGGCCTTGTCCAGGTCATTCTTGGTCAGCGCGAGGATGAGGTAGTCCCCGTCACTGTCTTTGCCGCTGTCCCTGCGCTTGGTGCTCTGGGGGGGCTGGGCATGGGGAGGGGGGGCGCCCGGGGGCTGGTTCTGGACCTTTTCCATGTCGTTCACCACCACCACCACCGACCCGTTCTCCACCTTCTCCATGCTCTCCTCCGATGGCCCGGGAATGAAGAAGGTGTTAACCCAGAAGTGGAACATCTTATCCTGTACAGTGGAGGGAGAAGGTGAGGTACTGACTAACTGTAATGGAGTCTGTCTGAAGATCATTGTGGTTATATTCACCACACTAATGCCGGGTTTAGAAAAACTAAACAATTACAGTACATAGGTGTGAAAATAGTCAATTATTCATAGTAAGATGATTCAACACATTTCCAGGTAAGCTAGCCAATTAGTGCTGTTTATAACTTTTGTTCATTAGGATGATCATTAGGGCGATCATGTATGATACAATAGAAGACACACAATGAAACACTAGGGATGGGCATGGTTATTAGAATATCTGAAAGGACATTAGTATTACTTCAGTATTAATATACAAAAAAAATATATTAAAAAACGCCTATTTTAACAATAAAAAGACAGTCTAAAAAATATTTATATGTATGTGACATTGCTGCATAGCCTACAAGGATAGACGTTTACATTAAAACATTTCGTAGATCAACAATTGAGAGTTTATTTGAGTGCGCCACATAAAAAAAGACGCACCGGTAGCCTTCACACGTGTAGCTTGTTCGTCAGTCAATCAAAGCAGCGCTACAGTCAGAGGCTCCATGTGTAGCAAGTGGGAGACTTTGAATCAATTCATTAAGTCAGATAAATGAGAAGGAGCAGGCTACAATGATCAACCAACTCAGGGGTTTGTCTGGGGCCAAATGAACCTCACTTTTCATATAAGAAAGTCATGACCATCATGCCTTTAAAGATAGAGGATCATTTTGTACATTTATTAAACAGCGAGTTTGACGAATTACAGTCCCCTTGCTTAGGAGGTCCAGGACCCCCGGATAATTTTTTTGTAGGACTGGGAAGGTCAGTTCTGGTGACTTTAAAAAAGGACATTCTACTCCCACAATGTATGAAAATAAAATGCTGACACCATCTAAAATACAATTTCCACCTCCAGAAATGGGCCCAATAACATATTGGTAAACATTTTACAATAAGTTAACATATTGGACCATGCATATAGCTTATGCATAGTCTATATTATCAGATACACTATTAGCAATAAGCACGAGTAAGACATTTAAAACGTGTTAACCCTCGCAAGGCTGCTGTCCCAAACGGCATCCCTAGCCGCGTTTACGGACATATTCAATCGTTCCCTATCCCAGTCTGCTGTTCCCACATGCTTCAAGATGGCCACCATTGTTTCTGTACCTAAGGCGGCAAAGATAACTGAACAAAATTACTATTGCACCATAGCACTCACTTCTGTCATCATGAAGTGCTTTGAAGGACTAGTCAAGGATCATATCACCTCCACCTTACCGGCCACCTTAGACCCCATTCAGTTGGCATACCGCCCCAACAGGTCCCCAAACAATGCAATCACCATCACACTGCCCTATCCCATCTGGACAAGAGGAATACCTATGTAAAAATGCTGTTCATTGACTACAGCTCAGCATTCAACACCATAGTACCCTCCAAACTCATCATTAAGCTTGAGGCCCTGGGTCTCAACCCCGCCCTGTGTAATTGGGTCCTGGACTTCCTGACGGGCTGCCCCCAGGTGGTGAAGGTAGGAAACAACATCTCCATTTCCTCAATACTGGGGCCCCACAATAGTGCATGCTCAGCCCCCTCCTGTACTCCCTGTTCACCCATGACTGCGTGGCCATGCACGCCTCCAACTCAAATCATCAAGTTTGCAGACGACACAACAGTAGTGGGCTTGATTACCAACAACGACGAGACGGCCTACAGGGAGGAGGTGAGGGCACTCGGAGTGAGGTGTCAAGAAAACAACCGCTCACTCAACGTCAACAAAACAAAGGAGATGATCGTGGACTTCAGGAAACAGCAGAGGGAGCACCCAACTATCCACATCCACGGGACAGCAGTGGAGAAAGTGGAAAGTTAAGTTCCTCTGCGTACACATCACGAACAAACTGAAATGGTCCACCCACACAGTGTGGGGAAGAAGGCGCAAGAGCACCTCTTCAACCTCAGGAGGCTGAATAACTTCTACAGATGCACAATTGAGAGCATCCTGTCATGCTGTATCAACGCCTAGTACGGCAACTGCACCGTCCACAACAGCAAGGCTCTCCAGAGGGTGGGGTGGTCTGCACAACGCATCACCGGGGGAAAATTATCAGGAAGGCAAAAAAGATCATTAAGGAAAACAACCAGCAGAGCCACTGCCTGTTCATCCCGCTATCATCCAGAAGGCGAGGTCAGTACAGGTGCATCAAAGCTGGGACCGAGAGACTGAAAAACAACTTCTATCTCAAGGCCATCAGACTGTTAAACAGCAATCACTAACACAGAGAAGCTGCTGCCTACATACAGACTCAAATCATTGGCCACTTCAATAAACGGATCACTAGTCACTTTAAACAATGCCACTTTAATAATGTTTACATATCTTGCATTACTCATCCCATATGTATCTTGCCTATGCCGCTCGGTCATCGCTCATCCATATATTTATATGTACATATTCTTATTCCATCCCTTTAGATTTGTGTGTATTAGGTAGTTGTGGAATTGTTAGATTCCACAACTATCGGAACCAGAAGTACGAGCATTATGCTACACTCACATTAACATCTGCTAACCATGTATATGTGACCAATAAAAATTTATGTGATTTGATCAACACCTGTAGCCCAACTGATGCAGAATAGTGGCTGTAAATAAATATGCTGAAGCATGGGGTTTGTCCATCTGCATTTACCCCATTGGACACAACATCCAGATTGTTGTAATTATTATTATTATAAATAATTATTCTTCACTCAAAACATTCCATTTTTTTTTTAAAGTATGAAATTGCCCTTTTAAGATGACATCGCCCCTTTTAAGAGCTCTGTTGCACAGCTGTGCCTAAACCATGCTTGGAACTCTGGTTGCAAAAGTGCATTTGTAAAAAATAATAATAATAATATAGATATATTTACATAGTAGCAATGTAAAACTGGGATCCCCTCTTAACAAATGCCAAATCTGCGTTCAAAATACATTTGCCAAAACTGCTTTAAATTTTTTTCATATGACTGAATTAAGAATTGTTGCCTATTAACTGCTTGTCAGAATACATGTTTCCCTCCCTCCTGGCTCTCGCAACTTGAATGCGCCTCAAGGAATATTTATCACGCATAGAACACAAAACAAGTCGTTTTTTGGGGGTATCTGTACTTTACTATTTATAATTTTGACAACTTTTACTTCACTACATTCCTAAAGAAAATGATGTACTTTTTACGCCATACACTTTCCCTGACACCCAAAATAACCAATTACATTGTGAATGCTTAGTAGAACACGAAAATGGTCGAAATCACACAATTATCAAGAGACCATCCCTGGTCATCCCTACTGCCTATGTTCTGGCTGACTCACTAAACACATGCTTCGTTTGTAAATGTGTGCCCCTGGCTATCCGTAAATTTAAAAAACAAGAAAGTGGTGCTGTCTGGTTTGCTTAATATAAGGAATTTTAAATGATTTACACTTTTACTTTTGATACTTAAGTATATTTAAAACCAAATACTTTTAGACTTTTACTCAAGTATGAGTTTACTGGTTGACTTTCACTTTTCCTGAAATCATTTTCTATTAAGGTATCTTTACTTTTACTCAAGTATGACAATTGGGTACTTTTTCCACCACTGGCAAAAATAGCAGCACTGGAAAGTTGCATCCTGAGTGATAAAGTATAGGCTTTTAATTACTTTGCCAGCAGCTACAGTAGGCTACACACCACTGTTGGAGCTGCTTTGGTGTGCATCAACAACCATTCATGTCAGTTCGGTGGACACATCATAAGAGAAAATAAAATATTTGAGAATACATTTATTTGGGAACATACATACTTCTGTCTGTAGTAGGCTATGACATCGCCAAACCAGACCCCCTACCCCCCAGAGATTTTTATTGCGGCTGTACACTGATCTCAAAAACAACCTCTCCAGAATCCATATGATGGAAATCGGTAGCAGTTATGGAGAACTTTAACCCCTGGGTAGGCTGTTGTTTCATATGTTGTAGAGAAGTAGCGCGAGTCAGTTTAGCTACTTTCTCTCTCACTCTGTGCCACACACAGTCTGTCACACACACACGCCCCTCCCCCACCCTTCTGCTGATACAAGCAGAGCACCGGCTCTCTCTCTCTCGAGAGAGAGAGAGTCGCGGGATTAAAAAATATGTATACTTTCTTTAAAATATGTATTTCGACTTTGTACATATCCGTAAAAATATGAAATATTATTCAAATAGTGAAATAATTTAAAATGCTCATCTCTATTAACCACAATTCATTGAAAAAACAGCAATTGAAAATGGCTGAAGCCAAGGGAATCCAGGGGGAAACTAGGGACACTCGTGATGGGTGGAACAAACCAACCTTCTTCATCATTTTGTTTTGCTTGTGAAAGAACTCCACTTTGATGTCTCCACACACGGGCAGCGGTTGGGGAAACTCAAATAACATGTGCTTTTCTTCCCTCCGTGTGTGAGCCGGGTTGGATGTGTGGATCTTGACTTTAAGTTGATACACCACAAACTGAGGATCTAGAGAGGCGTGAGTGTTTCAGAGACAGGGGGCAGAGATAGGGAGAGAGGTGGCAACGAAGGGTAACAGAGGTAGAGAAAGAACAAGACAGTATACAAATGTTAGTTTCTTGGAGTTGCTGCCATGTCCACATTGCAGGACAGTTGGACAGTTAAAGAAAACCCTAGTAGTGAGTTCTTGAAAACAGTGTAATCCCATAAAGAAGGAGTGAGGGAAACAACCAGACCACAAATAACACCCAAAAAGAACCAAAACCAAAGCCAATGGGACCCTATTCTGATGACTGTTGCACTTCCGTCAATAACAAACGGACCGCATTACATTTATTAGAGTTTGAAACTACTCATAAGGTGGTTGGTTGGTCTTTATATGCCTCCACACTGCAATGTCATAACACTACATCTTCTTCTAGCCTTCACTAGAAGAGCGTCTACCTAGTTCTGGTTGGGACTGGGTCCAAATGAACAGCGTATGAGGGAAGTACATCAAAATGGATGAAAGGCTCATTTACCCCAATGCCAATTCCCTTTCTTGAAGCCCAGAGGGATCGGCTCGCTCCTGTTTTTAATGGTACTGTCCCCTTACAGAGAGAAAGAAGGAGATTAACACACAGCCTGGCAGGGCTGGCACTGGCTGGGGCTTCAGAACACAGCCGGAACACTTATATCAGTAAATATATAGGCAATTGCCAAAATAATGGAAACACTTCAGTAAATGAGGGATACAAAGTATATTGAAAGCAGGTGCTTCCACACAGGTGTGGTTCCTGGATCATGTATAAAAATGCTGGGCAGGCCATTATTTTGGCTACCATGGCTATACCTCCATAGAATGACAATTCCAACATCCACAGAGCACGAGTGGTCACTGAATAGTTTGATGAGCATGAAAACTATGTAAACCATGTCCTGGCCATCTCAGTCAACAGATCTCAACCCAATTGAACACTTATGGGAGATTCTGGAGCCGCACCTGCGTTTTCCACCAACAAAACACCAAATTATGGAATTTCTCGTAGAAGAAAGATGTAGCATCACTCCAATAAAGTTCCAGACATTTGTAGAATCTATGCCAAGATGTTTTGAGGCTGTTCTGTCTCGTGGTGGCCCAACGCCGTGTTGAGAAGACACTTTATATTGGAGTTTCCTTTATTTTGGCAGTTACCTGTATATGCTATATGATCAATTATGTACATACGCAGCCACACATCTAGAAACAACATACTTGGCATTCAAATGGAGATAACTTAAAACTAGTCAACAAGACACAGGACACATGGTTAATAATTCACAGGAAGAAAAAAAATGTGGGAACTTCAGACTAATGTTAGATAGTCCAAGGACGTCTCAAATCCCCATTGCAGAAGGCTGCATCTAGCCTGTTTGTTACTAAAATGTGCATTCACCAATGAGAAATTTCTTATATGTTAGTATTATATGCTAGTTCCAATGAAAGTCTAGTCTTCTCCAAATTAGCTTCTCACTCAATACACCTCAGCATTTAGCTGACACTTTAGATTGAGTGCTAACAAGCAACATTATGTAACTATATAGTTCAACATAAAAAGGGAACGTCAAACTCAGAATAGGGCCCTCTTTAGGGAGTATTAAAGGGAAAGAGAAGAGTGTGTGCAGAGCAGTTGAGCACATTCAGGTGTTAGGTGAGAGCATCACAGAGAACTCAAGGAGGAAACAAGTGACGCATTGATAAACCCCAAAAGGAAAGATGATCTGTGACTCAGGCACATTAAACCAGAAAAAGAGGAAAAATTGAAAAATATTAAAATAATTTCACAGAGAAGTTTATCCAAGCAAATTATATACAGTAGATGCACATGATTAGAAATGCACATATTAAATTAGATGAAAGACATAGGATAGATCATTGGAGTTGTTTGATTAAAGATTGGTGTTGAAAATCTGTCTACTTGAGTTAGGAGTTGTGCGAACCAATTTGTGCAGTTTCTGAAAATCCTTGAACATCAATAATAAACACAGTTCTTTTTCAAGAAGAGCACATATTGAGAATTTAAAAAAACTATCAAATATAATCTCCGTGAGAGGTCCTTGGCGACTTGTTATTTTGAAACAAATTGAGACATACTGCATTCATCTTCTGAACTGCAGAAAAAAACATACAACTTGGATACGCAGGTAAAACCCAGCCTTGATGAATGCAGTTGGGAGTAGAGATTGTCATCTATTTTCTCTCTCATTAATAACTAACCATCTTTCTTAAAGAGCACAAGTAACTGATCAAGAGCTTGGCTTCAATGTAAAGTATATAATGTCTCTCTACTAACGTGGGTGAACGTATGCACACTCAGAGCCTGCCGTTTAAAGAATCCGTTTAAAGAGTTACGCCCTGGGTCAGAGGTGAAGTTAAACATGAGAGTGACTCACTGCAGGTGCCTCCGCTGAACATTGGCAGCGTCTCAAAAACCATTTTATGGAAGAGCAGAGCCACTGGCTTGTAGTCCAGCTTGTTCTTCAGCAGGTGGCTGTAGTAGTACACATAGCGACGTTGGCTCGGGATTGTCACTCCCTGAAAAGGAAAAACAAACAAAAACAGTCAATGCTAGAGAATTAACTCATAATTTAATAATTACCACACAGTAGGATATACAGATTGTAAAAAATATAAAATATGTCTTGGAAATGAAGTATTGACATAAAGGCAGGTCTAGGACAAAACAAAGAAGATATTCTGCTTTTTTTATTTTATACCTATTCTGCTTTTATGAGACTTCCCGCACTGAGTACTAGCGTAGTCATCGACCATGGCAAGTCACTGACCTTCTTGTCCCTTGTCCGCACTTCCCCATAGAAGTCGAGGGCCTCCTGGGGCTCTTGGAACTTCCTGCGGTGCAGGAGGTAGGCGCAGATCATCACCCCAGTGCGGCCCTTCCCTGCCTTGCAGTGGATGGCCGCCACATGATTGTCATCCTCGCTCAGCCACTGGTCCAGATCTTCACAGAAGGGCTTGATGAGCTCTAGCTGAGGCGGATTGTGGTCTTCAAAGGGGTACTGTGCAACTGGAGGGCGGAGAGAGAAAATATAAATACACAAAGTTCCCTTTCAGCCACCTGGCTCTAAAAACTTAAATGTGAGATAGGTGACAGTGAAGTGTCAGGGATGTTTTTGATGGCGTACCTCTGCAGTTAAATTTGGCAGCATCATAGTGTCGTTCTACACAACTGAAATGGGAAGGATTTCAGTCAGTGGTCATGAAGGAGCAATTAATTTGTAAACAAAACATTGACATTAGCATGCAAGCGTTTTGTGGTATACTTACAGATTGTAAATCTTATAATGGCTTTTATGTTTTGAGTCAAGAAACCTGTTGAGGCGCAGTTACATTCAGAACATTACACAACTGCAGAAATTGACAACGTAATGCATTTAATGACATGCTACAAAAACGGCGCAAAATATTTGACACTACACCTCAGGATACTTTATGAACTTGTATTGTTTGTCTAATGTTAGTCACAAAATACTTTCTAGACGCATTCATTACAGATTCCTCACCAGACGAGGTCATAAGTGGCCATTACTCACCGTACAACGTCGTCTATATTGTTTCTGTACACTCCTTCGAGTCGTTCTGCAGGAAAGCCCATAGCAATGATGTTTGGATAGATATCTGTAGTCACCAGTGGGTCAAGGACACATAAAACATACATAGAAGAAAATCCTATATATATATATATATATATATATATACATACACACACACTGAACAAAAATATAAAACGCAACAATTTCACCCATTTTACCAAGTTATACTTCATAGAAGGAAATCAGTCAATTAAAATAAATTCAATAGGCCCTAATAGGCCCACCCATGGCAGGAGCACAGCCATGGGTGGGCCTGGGAGGGCATAAGGAAAGGGGCCCCACCCACTTCAGAGCAATGCTCACCCACTGGGGAACCAGGCCCAGTCAATAACAAGAGTTTTACCCCACAAAAGGTCTTTATTACAGACATAAATACTTCTCAGTTTCATCAACTGTCTGGGTGGCTGGTTTCAGACGATCCCCCAAGTGAAGAAGCCAGATGTGGAGGTCTTGGGCTGGCGTGGTCTGTGATTATGAGGCCGGTTAGACATACTGCCAAATTCCATAAAATGAATTAGTCAGATTATGGTAGAAAAATGAACATTACATTTTCTGACAACAGTTCCGGAGAACATTCCTTCAATCAGCATGCCAATTGCACAATCCCTCAACTTGAGACGTCTGTGGCATTGTGGTGTTTGACAAAACGGCCTTTTGTACCAAGC
This sequence comes from Oncorhynchus mykiss, assembly GCF_013265735.2. Lineage (NCBI taxonomy): Eukaryota > Metazoa > Chordata > Actinopteri > Salmoniformes > Salmonidae > Oncorhynchus > Oncorhynchus mykiss. Next base: position 24,101,662 of record NC_048587.1, on the reverse strand, counting down.
ACAAGGTGTACCTGTGTAATGTTAATGCTGTTTAATCAGTTTCTTGATATGCCACACCCGTCAGGTGGACGGATGATCTAGGCAAAGGAAAAAAGCTCACTAACAGGGATGTAAACAATTTTGTGCACAAAATTGAGAAATAAGCTTTTTGTGCATATGGAACATTTCTGGGATCTTTTATTTCCTCTCATGAAACATGGGACCAACACCAACACTACATGTCGAGTACACACACACGCACGCACACACACACCAGTACCAGTACCAGTCAAATGTTGACACCTACTCATTCAACAGATTCTTTATTTTACATTGTAGAATAATAGTGAAGACATCAAAACTATGAAATAACATATACGGAATTATGTAGTAACCAAAAAAGTGTTAAACAAATCTAAATATATTTTACATTCTTCAAAATTGCCACCCTTTGCCTTGATGACAGCTTTGCACTCTTGGAACTCTCAACCAGCGTCACCTGGAATGCTTTTCCAACAGTCTTGAAGGAGTTCCCACATATGCTGAGCAATTGGTGGCTGCTTTTCCTTCACTCTGCGATCCAACTCATCCCAAACCATCTCAACTGGGTTGAGGTCGGGTGATTGAGGAGGCCAGGTCATCTAATGCTGCAATCCATCACTCACCTTCTTGGTCAAATAGCCCTTACATAGCCTGGAGGTGTGTTTTGGGTCATTGTCCTGTTGAAAAACAAATGATAGTCACACTAAGCGCAAACCAGATGGGATGGCGTATCACTGCAGAATGCTGTGGTAGCCATGATTTGCCTTGAATTATAAATATAACACTGACAGTGTCACCTGCAAAGCACCCAAACGCTTCACGGTGAGAACCACACATGCGGAGATCATCCGTTCACCTAATCTGCGTCTCACAAGGACACAGCGGTTGGAACCAAAAACCTCAAATTTGGACTCATCAGACCAAAGCACAAATTTCCACCAGTCTTATGTCCATTGCTCGTGTTTCTTGGCCCAAGCAAGTCTCTTCTTATTATTGTTTTCCTTTAGTGCTGGTTTCTTTGCAGCAGTTCGAGGCCAAGAAACAGCCTGATTCACAGTCTCCTCTGAACAGTTGATGCTGATGTGTCTGTTACTTGAACTCTGAAGCATTTATTTGGGCTGCAATTTCTGAGGCTGGTAACTCTAATGAACTTATCCTCTGCAGCCGAAGTAACTATGGGTCTTCCTTTCCTGTTGCGGTCCTCAAGAGAGCCAGTTTCATCATAGCGCTTGGTGGTTTTTGCGATTGCACTTGAATAAACTTCTTGATATTTTCCAGATTGACTGACCTTCATGTCTTAAACTAATGATGGACTGTAATTTCTCTTTTTTTGAGCTGGTCTTGCCATCACATGGACTTGGTCTTTTACCAAATAGAGCTATCTTCTGTTAATCAGCCCTACCTTGTAACAACACAACTGGTTGGCCCAAATTCCAGAAATTAACTTTTAAAAATGCACGCCTGTTAATTGAAATGCATTCCAGGTGACTACCTCATGAAGCTGGTTGAGAGAATGCCAAGAGTGTGCAAAGCTGTCATCAAGGCAAAGGGTGGCTACTTTGAAGAATCTTAAATATAACATACATTTTGATTTCTTTAAGGCTTTTTTGGTTACTACTTGATTCCATATGTGTTATTTCATAATGTATGTCTTCACTATTATTCTACAATGTAGGAAATAGTAAATATAAAGAAAAATCCTGGAATGAGTAAGTGTCCAAACTTTTGACTGGTACTGTGTATATACACTGCTCCAAAAAATAAAGGGAACACTTAAACAACACACTTAGGAACACTTAGGAAGCAACACTGATTGACAATACATTTCACATGCTGTTGTGCAAATGGAATAGACAACAGGTGGAAATTATAGGCAATTAGCAAGACACCCCCAATAAAGGAGTGGTTCTGCAGGTGGTGACCACAGACCACTTCTCAGTTCCTATGCTTCCTGGCTGATGTTTTGGTCACTTTTGAATGCTGGCAGTGCTTTCACTCTAGTGGTAGCATGAGACGGAGTCTACAACCCACACAAGTGGCTCAGGTAGTGCAGCTCATCCAGGATGGGACATCAATGCGAGCTGTGGCAAGAAGGTTTGCTGTGTCTGTCAGCGTAGTGTCCAGAGCATGGAGGCGCTACCAGGAGACAGGCCAGTACATCAGGAGACGTGGAGGAGGCCGTAGGGGGGCAACAACCCAGCAGCAGGACCGCTACCTCCGCCTTTGTGCAAAGAGGAGCACTGCCAGAGCCCTGCAAAATGACCTCCAGCAGGCCACAAATGTGCATGTGTCTGCTCAAACGGTCAGAAACAGACTCCATGAGGGTGGTATGAGGGCCCGACGTCCACAAGTGGGGGTTGTGCTTACAGCCCAACACCGTGCAGGACGTTTGGCACTTGCCAGAGAACACATTTGCCACTGACGCCCTGTGCTCTTCACAGATGAAAGCAGGTTCACACCGAGCACAGTGGGGTGGCATTTCTTTGGGGGGCCGCACAGCCATCCATGTGCTCGCCAGAGGTAGCCTGACTGCCATTAGGTACCGAGATGAGATCCTCAGACCCCTTGTGAGACCATATGCTGGTGCGGTTGGCCCTGGGTTCCTCCTAATGCAAGACAATGCTAGACCTCATGTGGCTGGAGTGTGTCAGCAGTTACTGCAAGAGGAAGGCATTGATGTTATGGACTGGCCCGCCCTTTCCCCAGACCTGAATCCAATTGAGCACATCTGGGACATCATGTCTCGCTCCATCCACCAACGCCACGTTGCACCGGACTGTCCAGGAGTTGGCGGCTGCTTTAGTCCAGGTCTGGGAGGAGATCCCTCAGGAGACCATCCGCCACCTCATCAGGAGCATGCCCAGGCGTTGTAGGGAGGTTATACAGGCACGTGGAGGCCACACACACTACTGAGCCTCATTTTGACTTGTTTTAAGGACATTACATCATAGTTGGATCAGCCTGTAGTGTGGTTTTCCACTTTAATTTTGAGTGTGACTCCAAATCCAGACCTCGATGGGTTGATAAATTAGATTTCCATTGATCATTTTTGGGTGATTTTGTTGTCAGCACATTCAACTATGTAAAGAAAAAAGTATTTAATAAGAATATTTCATTCATTCAGATCTAGGATGTGTTATTTTAGTGTTCCCTTTATTTTTTTGAGCAGTATATATATATATATATATATATATATATATATATATATATATATATATATATATACACACATATACATATATATATATACATATATATATATACACATATATATATACACACACACATATATATATATACACATATATATATATACATATATATATATATATATACACACACACATATATATATATATATACATATATATATATATAGACTCAAATAAATAACTCATACAATCCTAAAACCTCAAGTTTACAAGGCAATCATATCACAATAACATATCTTCTGAGCAAAGATCATCATGATGCATTCAGATAGTTATTGAAATGTCTATTTCCCTATGTGGGTGTCATTGTGCAGCAATGTACAGTAATGGGTAAGTAGAGTGCAGGGAAGAAGGGTTGTGATCACTAGTGTAAAGGTTGGAGTTGACTGTGTGAGGGCTAGAGGCCGAAAGGACCGGATAACTCCTATCAAGCAGGGCCCACATGTGGGTGCACTCGGAGAATCTCCATAGCTTGACCTGCATGTATTTATAGAGCCCAAGTTATATTGAGATCATTGCAAATGTTGGGCTTAACTCTCCTACAGCCCCAGTTGAATCACATGGAATATTCAACATATCAAACGCAAGGGTAAAGAGGACACTGTCTCAACAGACAAGGAAAGTCTTGTTGGGATACATTACAGTATTTAGTCAAACAGTAGCCTAAAGTGCTTGATTTTCCTTATCCCTGCATGAAAGTGTCTGCCCTGCCCCTGTGCCCTTTCTCTCTGTGGGCTCAGAGTAGGCTTGTGGAAGAGCAGATGGAAAGAAATGCTTTTTGATTAGAGCTGTGGCGGTCATGACATTTTGTCAGCCGGTGATTGTCATTCAAATAACTGCCCGTCTTACGTTAATTGACCGTTAATAACAAACACATTTCGCATCTCTGGCTTCCACGCGTACCAACAAGCCACTGATGTGTGCCTTTGGAACATCTACATTAAAAAAGTTTAATAAATCCATTAAACATAGCTTACACCATCACAATAAATCATTTATTTTAAGCAGGTCTAAAGAAGCATAATATGAAGAAAATGTAGCCCATTTCAGAAGAATATATTCTGAGTAATTGGAGGGGGGGGGGGGGTTGAGACCTGGGGAGCTCTGGGGGACCGGAAAGCATGACAACAAAAAGAGAAGAGAACCTTTTGCAGCAATTACAGCTGCAAGTCTGAAAAGAACTGCAAAATCTGGATCCTTACAAATCAGCTGGGCTAGACAATCTGGACACTCTCTTTCTAAAATGATTCGCTGAAATTGTTGCAACCCCTATTACTAGCCTATTAACCTTTTGCGACGAGCAAACCCGTATCCAGGAGCGTAATCATAGCCTCAAACACATTAGCATAACGCAACGGACATAAATACCCTATAAACTTTTCCTATTCATGAAAATTGCAAATGAAGTGAAATAAATATATTCAAACACAAGCTTAGCCTTTTGTTAACAACACTGTCATCTCAGATTTTCAAAATATGCGTTACAGCCAACGCTAGACAAGCATTTGTGTAAGTTTATCATGGCATAATGCTATGCTAGGCTCTGTGGCAGCAGGCAACATTTTCACGAAAATAAGAAAAGCAACCAAATGAAATCATTTACCTTTGAAGAACTTCAGATGCTTTCACTCAGGAGACTCCCAGTTAGATAGCAAATGTTCCTTTTTTCCAAAAATATGATTTTTGTAGGCGAAATAGCTCCCGTTTGTTCATCATGCTTGGCTGAGAAATCGACCCTAAAATGCTACAACTATAACGGCAAACTTTTTTCAAAATTTGCTCCATAATATCGACAGAAACACGGCAAACGTTGTTTAAGATCCATGCTCAAGGTGTTTTTAACAAATATATTCAATAATATATCCGTCGAGGCAGTTGGTTTCTCATAAGAAGCGATTGGAAAAATGGCTACCTCAGTATTTTACGCAAGGTTTTCTGCGGGAGACACCATGTGACCACATGCCATATATGGTCCCTTAAGGGAATTCTTCAAGGGAAATGCCTAAAAAGACGTCACAATGCTGTAGACACCTTGGGGAAAACGTGGAAAACGTAAGCTCATTCACAGCCATATAAGGACTCATTGGCATGAGGCGGTTTCAAAAAATGCGGCACTTCCTGGTTGGATTTGTATCTGGGTTTCGCCTGTAACATCAGTTCTGTGGCACTCACAGACAATATCTTTGCAGTTTTGGAAACTAACAAAATATCTTGTTTAAAACGGGAACGTTTTTCATCCAAAAATTAAAATAGCGCCCCCTAAATCCAACTGGTTAAACCTCTCTTTTGTATCGTCTGAGATCCCCAAAGATTGGAAAGCTGCCGCGGTCATCCCCCTCTTCAAAGGGGGAGACACTCTAGACCCAAACTGTTATAGACCTATATCCATCCTGCCCTGCCTTTCTAAAATCTTCGAAAGCCAAGTTAAAAAACAGATCGCCGACCACTTCGAATTCCACCATACCTTCTCCGCTATGCAATAAGGTTTCCGAGCAGGTCATGGGTGCACTTCAGCCACGCTCAAGGTCCTAAACGATATCATAACCGCCATTGATAAAAGACGGTCCTGTGCAGCTGTCTTCATTGACCTGGCCAAGGCTTTCGACTCTGTCAATCACCACATTCTTATCGGCAGACTCAATAGCCTTGGCTTCTCAAATGACTGCCTCGCCTGGTTCACCAACTACTTCTCAGATAAAGTTCAGTGTTTAAAATCGGAGGGCCTGTTGTTCGGACCTCTGGCAGTCTCTATGGGGGTGCCACAGGGTTCAATTCTCAGGCCGACTCTTTTCTCTGTATATATCAATGATGTCGCTCTTGCTGCTGGTGATTCTCTGATCCACCTCTAAGCAGACGACACCATTTTGTATACATCTGGCCCTTCTTTGGACACTGTGCTAACAAACCTCCAAACGAGCTTCAACGCAATACAACACTCCTTCTGTGGCCTCAACTGCTTTTAAATGCTAGTAAAACTAAGTGCATTCTGTTCAACCGATTCCTGCCCGCCCAACCAGCATCACTACTCTGGACGGTTCAGAATACGTGGACAACTACAAATACCTAGGTGTCTGGTCAGACTGTAAACTCTCCTTCCAGACTCACATTAAGCATCTCCAATCCAAAATTAAATCTAGAATTGGCTTCCTATTTCGCAACAAAGCATCCTTCACTCATGCCGCCAAACGTACCCTCGGAAAACTGACTATCCTACCGATCCTTGACTTCGGCAATGTAATTTACAAATTAGCCCCCAACACTACTCAGCAAACAGGAAGTAGTCTATCACAGTGCCATCGGTTTATCACCAAAGCCCCCCCCCCAAATCCATCCCCAAACCCACTGGCTCCAGGTCATCTATCCAAGTCTTTGCTAGGTAAAGCCCCGCCTTATCTCAGCTCACTGATCACCATAGAAACACCCACCGGTAGCACACGCTCCAGCAGGTACTGGTCATCCCCAAAGCCAACACTTACTTTGGCCGCCTTTCCTTCCAGTTCTCTGCTGCCAATGACTGGAACGAATTGCAAAAATCTGAAGCTGGAGTCTCCCTCTCTAAGAGTCTCCCTCTCCATCTCCCTCTCTAACTTTAAGCATCAGCTGTCTGAGCAGCTTACAGATCACTGTACCTGTACACAGCCAATCTGTAAATAGCACACCCAACTACCTCATCCCTACATTATTACTTACCCTTGTGCTCATTTGCAACCCAGTATCTCTACGTGCACATCATCTGCATATCTGTCACTCCAGTATTAATGCTAAATTGTAATTATATTTGCTTCTTGGGCCTATTTATTGCCTACCTCCCTACTCTTCTACATTTGCACACACCGCACATAGAATGTTCTATTTTTCTTTTATTTTGTGTTAATGACTGTACGTTTGTATATGTGTAACTCTGTTGTTGTTTTTGTCGCACTGCTTTGCTTTATCTTGACATGGTCGCAGTTGTAAATGAGAACTTGTTCTCAATTGGCCTACCTGGTTAAATAAAGGTGAAATAAAAACAATGTTTTTAAAAAAGTATCTTGGGGTATGTCTCCATAAGCTTGGCACATCTAGCCACTGGGATTTTTGCGCCTTCTTCAAGGCAAAACTGCTCCAGCTCCTTCAAGTTGGATGGGTTCCGCTTGTGTACAGCAATCTTTAATTGATTCCACAGATTCTCAATTGAATTGAAGTCTGGGCTTTGACTAGGCCATTCCAAGACATTTAAACGTTTACCCTTAAACCACTTGAGGGTTGCTTCAGCAATATGCTTAGGGTTATTGTCCTACTGGAAGGTGAACCTTCGTCCCAGTCTCAAATCTCTGGAAGACTGAAACAGGTTTCCCTCAAGAATTTCCGTGTATTTAGCGCCATCCGTCATTCCTTCCATTCTGACCAGTTCCCCAGTCCCTGCCGATGAAAAACATCATATATATAGCATCGCTACTGTTATTTTCACTGTCATTTTACAGTTTTTTAAATCTATTGTTTACCTAATACCTATTTCTTACTTAAAAATTGCACTGTTGGTTAGGGCTTGTAAGTAAGCATTTCACTGTAAGGTCTACTTATACCTGTTGTATTCGGCACACATGTAAACACTTGGGTGAAATGTTGGAATCATGGAAAAATATTGATTATTATAATTCCATAGTTAAAATATAATAGTGGGCACTTTGAATAGAGTGAAAATGCAAGGGAGGAGTTATTGTGACAGTGTGGGAACCAAAGTGTTGGTCAGTGTTTCCTAGGGGACCCTGTAATATTTGGCTACGTTAAAATGTTCTCTCTTAGCTACTTCATGTTGGTAACATTCATGCTTCACCTAATCCTCTGATTTAGAAGATACTGTTGCACAAAACATGCTGATTTAGGCTTACACCATCACTGGTATCAGGTTGTATAGCTAGCTACGTTTGGTCTGACAGTACATTATTAGCTAGCTATCCAGCTAAACAGGAATTAGCATTAGCAGCTAACACGATTTAGACACAACTTGCTAAGAAAATAAACTAGCTGTTTGCAGATGTAAACAAACACTAATTAAGTGTAATTATATAACAATTGTGGATTTATATTAACTTCTTTGGGACTGTGGGGCAATATTGAGTAGCTTGGATGAATAAGGTGCCCAGAGTAAACTGCCTGCTACTCAGGCCCAGTTGCTAATATATGCATATTATTAGTAGATTTGGATAGAAAACACCCTGAAGTTTCTAAAACTGTTTCAATGATGTCTGTGAGTATAACATAACTCATATGGCAGGCAAAGTCTTTAGATAAAGAAGTTTATCTAAAGTTCCATGCATAACACTTGTATTTTCATCAACATTTATGATGAGTATTTCTGTAAATTGATGTGGCTCTCTGCAAAATCACCAGATGTTTTGGAACTACTGAACTTTATCAAACAAAACATACATGTATTGTATAACATGAAGTCCTATGAGTGTCATCTGATGAAGATCATCAAAGGTTAATTATTAATTTTATCTCTATTTGTGCTTTTTGTGACTCCTCTCTTTGGCTGGAAAAATGGCTGTGTTTTTCTGACCTAACATAATCGTTTGGTTTGCTTTCGCTGTAAAGCCTTTTTGAAATCGGACACTGTGGCTGGATTTACGAGAAGGGTATCTTTAAAATGGTGTAAAATAATTGTATGCTTGAGGAATTTTAAACATAAAATTTCTGTTGTTTTGAATTTGGTGCCCTGCACTTTCACTGGCTTTTGTTGAGGTGGGACGCTACCGTCCCAAATATCCCAGAGAGGTTAAGACACAAAGTGGAAACAGCATCATTGTCATCAACATTGTTGCATATGCTGCATTGACCATGCAGACTGAAAGCAAGTGTCTCATGGTCAAGCAACAACAAATGTGCTCCTTCAGTGACACAGGCGGGTTCTAGGTCTGTGTGGAAAGCAACATGGAGAAAGAGCGGAGAGCGATGACTCAAGTAGCGGAGCAAATTATAAAAATGGACCGTATACACGGCATATCACATTTAAGAAACCAAACATTCAAATACAGTTATAGAAGGTCAAGTAAAAACCCAAACTGGTCCCTGCATCAATACCGGTATATCGTAAAATACAGTCTACCGCCAAGCCCTAGAAAGTGCCATTTGCAGTGAATGCATAGGCAAATAGAGACATGATTAGGCATGGTTAGGTTTTTAGGACATTACATTTACTATTAGATTAACCATTCTGAATAGCAGCATATTATATTTAGCGATCTAGCTAACATTTTTGTTTCTACGTCCTCACATGGTGAATCGGCCAGAAAATAATTAGCCTATGTGATAGCCTATTTGTAGCGTTCACACAAAATATGTAAGCAAATCTCCATTGAATAAAAGACAACTGCATTTCCGGAGCCCTAATTTGAAAGTAAAATATAGCAAAAATATGGTAATCGTAACCCCAAAATTCATGACAATCACTGGTTTAGATTAAACATTTATTGAATCATACCATCTCAGTAGCACTGTGAATTACTTTATAAGCAAAAATTTTGGGGTGACCAAATCAACGGGCTGGTGCTACTAACTGAAAATGTGATGGGCAACAGTGCCATCAGGGGAGAAATGTGTCTGGAGCACTACTTAACCAACACACTCCTTGAGTGCAAATTTTGTTGATGAAACAGAGCCAAAGAACGTCAGGCAGAGCGGTTGCAGTACATATTCTGCTGTTCTATTGCACGTTCAAAGATGTACATTTTTTTTAAATAAAAACTGTTTGTTGTTTGCAGTAACCTCTGTTGTAATATCACAAACGGATGTGGCAGTTTCACCAAAAAAGGATTTTAGCTTTTAAACTACTGAAAAATATCTGTCTCTGGATTAAAAATGTCATAACCTCGTACAGTTGAAGTCGGAAGTTTTCATAAACTTAGGTCACACATGTCCTGTTAACAAACTATAGTTTTGGCAAGTCGGTTAGGACATCTACTTTGTGCATGACACAAGTCATTTTTCCAACAATTGTTTACAGACAGATTATTTCACTTATTCACTGTATCACAATTCCAGTGGGTCAGAAGTTTACATGCGCTAAGTTGACTGTGCCTTTAAACAGCTTGGAAAATACCAGAAAATGATGTTGTGGCTTTAGAAGCTTCTGATAGGCTAATTGACATAATTTGAGACAATTGGAGGTGTACCTGTGGATGTATTTCAAGGCCTACCTTCAAACACAGTGCCTCTGCTTGACATCATGGGAAAATCAAAATAAATCAGCCAAGAACTCATACAAAAATTATAGACCTCCACAAGTCTGGTTCATCCTTGGAAGCAATTTCCAAACGTCTGAAGGTACCACGTTCAATTGTACAAACAAAAGTACGCAAGTATTAACACCATGCGACCACGCAGCCGTTATACCGCTCAGGAAGGAGACGCGTTCGGTCACCTAGAGATGAACGTACTTTGGTGCGAAAAGCAGCAACAGCAAAGGACCTTGTGAAGATGCTGGAGGAAACAGGTACAAAAGTATCTATATCAACAGTAAAACAAGTCCTATATCGACAGCCACTGCTCCAAAACCGCCATGAAAAAGCCAGACTACAGTTTGCAACTGCACATGGGGACAAAGATTGTACTCTTTGGAGAAATGTCCTCTGGTTTGATGAAACAAAAATAGAACTGTTTGGCCGTAATGACCATCGTTAAGATTGGAGGAAAAAGGGGGAGGCTTGCAAGCCGAAGAACATCATCCCAACCATGAAGCACGGGGGTGGCAGCATCATGTTGTGGGGGTGCTTTGCTGCAGGAGGGACTGGTGCACTTCACAAAATAGATGGCATAATGAGCAAGGAAAATTATGTTGATATATTGAAGCAACATCTCAAGACATCAGTCAGAAGGTAAAAGCTTGGTCGCAAATGGGTTTTCCAAATGGAAAATGACCCCAAGCATACTTCCAAAGTTGTGGCAAAATGGCTTAAGGACAACAAAGTCAACAAAGTCAAGGTATTGGAGTGGCAATCACAAAGCCCTGACCTCAATCCTATAGAAAATTTGTGGGCAGAACTGAAAAAGCGTGTGAGAGCAAGGAGGCCTACAAACCTGACTCCGTTACACCAGCCCTGTCAGAAGGAATGGGCCAAACTTCACCCAACTTATTGTGGGAAGCTTGTGGAAGGTTACCTGAAACGTTTGACCCAAGTTATGAAATATTAATTGAGTGCACATAAACTTCTGACTCACTGGGAATGCGATGAAAGAAATAAAAGCTGAAATAAATCATTCCCTACTATTATTATTCTTAAAATAAAAGTGGTGATCCTAATCCAAATTTTTACTAGGATTAAATGTCAGGAATTGTGAAAAACTTTAAATGTATTTAGCTAAGGTGTATGTAAACTTCCGACTTCAACTGTATATGTCCATCAATTTCCATCAATTATATGTCCATCAATTTTTGAATTGCACATATTAACTCCTGCTTGTAACTGACATCCTGAAGCCTGCATGCAACATAAGCGGTGGGATTTTTCACTTTAACCACTGACAAAATGGCACCCTTTTAGTGCATTTCCTGTGTTACGGTGTCAGAAATAGAAAGCTGAACAGTTCTAATTGGATACCCTGTCGCCTTTGTTTCTAGCAGAACTTCTTTGAGCGCAAATTATTTTAAAACTTGTCTTAAAGATTTGTCGCACACCACTGACAGCTCTGGTGCGAAAGGTGACAATTTCACTCACTTAAACTGTATCTCATTTCTGCATAGTGCATGCACACAAACAATACTATGGCAGGATCTGTAAATGTAATTAACACAAGATCAAATTTAACTGGGCCAAATTGGGGTTTTCATCCCTCAAACCCAACAATTCAGTAATCTATTTCAATTTAGCACTAAAATCAACGGAAGGTAGAACAAAAAACACACAAACAAAAATGAGAACACGTGAAAGTAAGACGCTGTATACAGGGTCGGTTCCAATACCATATTTACAATTTGCAGTGATACTGGTGTAGTATGAGGTAGATATGTATAGGGGTAAGGTAACTAGGCGTCAGGATATATAATAAAAAGAAAAGCAGCTGCGTTAATGGTGATTGTATGAGTTACTCCAGTATCCCTGCAAGATGGCGGCAGCAGCTTTGTAGTATTTTGTTTTTTTGTGTGTTATTTCTTACATTATTAGTCCAGAATTGTTTTGGTGTTATTGCATACAGCCGGAAATAGCATTTGGATATCATAGCGGCAGTAACTCACCAGCATTGCAACTAGGAATACGGCTTTCCCTAATTGGATCCTTTGTTGGTACCCCACAGCGAATTTTAACTATTCAAAAGGCTGCTCCAAAACCGCCAGCAGAGAAGATGTATTCGGAGTGGACTTCTAGTCCGACTCAGGAGGCGTGCACACCATCCACCACTTCTGACTATATTACTCGCTAATGTTCAGTCTCTGGATAATAAAGTAGATGAGCTCAAGGTGAGGATCTCTTTCTAGAGACATCAGTGATAGTAATATTCTCTGTTTTAAGGAAGCATGTCTCTCTTGGGATATACTGTCCCCGTCCATATAGCCAGCTGTGTTCTCAGTACATTGCGCTGACAGGAATAAAGAACTCTCAGGGAAGAAGAAAGGCGGAGGTGTATGTTTCATGATTAACTACTCATGGTGTGATTGTGATAACATACAGAAACTCAAGTTATTTTGTTCACCTCCCAAGAAAATAATCTTTGGTTAGTCACAGCCGTGTATATTCCCCCTCAAACCGATTCCACGATGGCCCTCAAAGAACTACAATGGACTTTTATGCAAACTGGAAACCACATATCCTGAGGCCGCATTTTTGTATCTGGGGATTTTAACAAAGCAAATTTGAGGAACACGCTACCGAAGCTCTACCAACATATTGACTGTAGTACTGGCGCTGGAAAAACTTTGGAACACTGCTACTCAACTTTTCGAAATGCCTTCCAGGGCCTCCCTCCCCCGTCCTACCGTCGGAAAATCTGATCACGACTCCATTTAGCTCCTCCCTTCCTATAGCCAGAAACAGGAAGTACCCATGATAAGGTCTATTCAACGCTGGTCTGACCAATTGGAATCCATTTTTTCAAGATTGTTTTGATCACACGGACTGGGAATATTTTCCGGGTAGCCTCTGAGAATACCAAAGACAAATACATGGATACGGTGACTGAGTTCATCAGAAAGTGTATAGGAGATGTTGTACCCACTGTGACTATTAAAACCAACCCAAACTAGAAACCGTAGATAGAAGCATTCGCGCAACACTGAGAGCGTGAACTACTGCATTTAACAATGGTAAAGTGACAGGGAATATGGCCGAATAAAAACAATGTACAGACAGTGTGGTGAAGAAGGCGCAACAGTCCCTCTTCAACCTCAGGAGGCTGCAGAAATGTGGCTTGGCCCCTAAGACCCTTTTTCAGATGAACAATTGAGAGCATCCTGTCGGGCTGTATCACTGCCTGCTCTGGCAACTGCACCGACCCGCATCTGAAGAGTTCTCCAGATGGTGGTGCGGTCTGCCCAACACATCACCAGGGGCAAACTACCTGCCCTCCAGGACACCTACAGCACCCGATATCACAGGAAGGCCAGAAAGATCAAAGGACATTAATCACCCGAGCCACGTGCTGTTCACCCCGCTATCGTCCAGAAGGCGAGGTCAGTACAGGTGCATCAAAGCTGGAACCGAGAGACTGAAAACTGTTAAGATCTCAAGGCCATCAGACTGTTAAATAGCCATCACTAGCCGGCTTCCACCCGGTTACGCAACCCTGCACCTTAGAGGCAGCTGCCTTATATAAATACAGTTTAATATTGTTACTAAACATACTGCTTTAGTTCTCATCTCTATACACTGTATTCTATTCTACTGTATTTTAGTCAACACCACTCCAACATTGCTCTATCTAATATGTATATATTTCTTAATTCCATTATTTTACTTTCAGATGTCAAATCAAATCCAATTTTATTGGTCACATACACATGGTTAGCAAATGTTAATGCGAGTGTAGCGAAATGCTTTTGCTTCTAGTTCCGACCGTGCAGTAATATACAGCAAGTAATCTAACAATTTTACAACAACTACCTTATACACACAAGTGTAAAGGAATGAATAAGAATATGTACATAGAAATATATGGATGAGCGATGGCCGTGCGGGCATAGGCAAGACGCAGTAGATGGTATAGAGTACAGTATATACATACGAGATATACTGTGACCAGTGATACATGTATTACATCCAATCTTTAATTATTAAAGTGGCTAGAGATTTGAGTCAGTATGTTGTCAGAAGCCACTCAGCCACTCAGTGATGGCTGTTTAACAGTCTGATGGCCTTGAGATAGAATGCTGTTTTTCAGTCCCTCGGTCCCAGCTTTGACGCACCTGCACTGACCTCTGGATGAGTGTATTGTTGTGAATTGTTAAATACTACTGCGCTGTTGGAGCTAGGAACACAAGCATTTCACTAACATCTGCTAAATATGTGTATGTGAGAGTCAGTATCAATATATGTGCATATTGTGTGTGTTGAAGGGTGTAGAGTCCTGTGAGTGATCCTAGAGACAGGCCAGAAATGTAAATAACATACAAGGATCATCTCAGACTGTGTAGCCATTCTGTTAGACTCCAGCCACCTAAGTCTAACAATTTTTCGTGCCTTCCTTTTCACACCCCTACGTAATGTCCGGGGTTACAACCTACGTCTTGGGTCCTACGGGCAAAATCATTGCACTCTGACTAAGTGTTTAAAAAGCTCCCAGGGTAGTTACATCCCAGGGAGCAGGGGGGCATGGCGTTCTGCAGCTGCGACGAAACGCACATGCGGGACCCCAGACGGAAACGCTCTGGAGTTTTCAGCGGTCCTTCCTCAGCTCTGCTCTAGTAGTGCCCTATAAAATCTCTTTTAATTTCTGCCGGATTACATTTTAGTTTTTCACCAACCAGCAACAGACCGTTGTTTCTGTAGTACTCATGTGACTGCAGAGTTTTCAAAACAAATGTACACGGGATTGATGCAAAACATCATGATATCATTCTGCCAGGCGACATTTAATTGAGAAAGTTTTTTGGAAAGCCTTTGCATGTTTACCAGAAGACCGATATCATTAGCATCATCGTTAACGTAGACATGCGCACACGCACACGTTCTGTGCAGTTTCAAAACTTTGCAGGAAAATACAAATCACTGATGCATTTTGTTAATGTCTTATGACAAAGCAAATTCATTAATTTTCTAATAAGTTCAATACATGTAGTTAATTACCTACAATACATATTAAATATTGTTGAATTTTATAGGGCCCTATTCTAGCCAACTCCACAGCTGGGAGCACCAGAAAAAGAGTGAGAGTAGATGGGGAAAACGTGGAAAAGAGATAAAGAGAGGAGCGGGAAAGAGAGCAAATGATATGGGAAGTGTTAGGGTGGGTAAGAGAAGAGAATGCAGGAAAGAAAGGGGTGCTATGCAAAATGGAAAGGTGGTGGGTTAGAGAAGAGCCCTCACAGGCAGCATTTCTGATACAATATCACTGGTGCTTTAAGGATTGTTCCCAGAACTCTTATACTGCATTACATAACTGCAAAATGCCTATATTGCTTTAAGACAACATGCCAAAACCGATAAAACGTTACAGCAACATGGTCTCTTTACATTTTAATACTATATAGCCTACCCCAACACAGACTATGGGAACATTGGCTCAGTCACACAAGTAGGTTAACTGAACAAATTCCTCAGTAAACCGTCACATGTATAGCCAGTTCATTAGGCTAAACACCTACCACACAATAGATACGGTGTGTACAGTCCCTTTATTTATTTTTAATCAACAAAGCCCTGGATATTTATGACGGCTTGGAATTTGAACAATCCCTGCACTATTATCTAGGGATAAACTATATAGTTGGTGAACATATCGGAATCGGACGATATTAGCTAAAAATGCCAACATCGGTATCGGCCTGATGTGAAAAACCGACGTCAAAGCTGATGTGCATACCTATATAACGTAGGTTTGCGCTACACGTGCAACACAGCATTCCTAACCTAGCCCACAACGCCTGCTGTGTGGATCAAGCAGTCAAGTCGAGCAGTTATTTGAAAGATTAAGAACATTTCCGCAAGACAAATCAAAAACGAAATCCATTAACGCCAAGATAATGGAATGCATTGCCCTTGACAATCAATCGTTCTCTGCCGTGGGCGATGTTGGCTTTCGTGACTAGTCGAGCACAGGTACACACTACCAAGCGCGCTATTTTTCAGATGTTGCCCTACCGGAGTTACACAGTAATAGTGTCACTGCTATTAGATTCACGACATACTATGTAACGCCATTTGGGTCTTTGCGTGTCAAAAAAGATACACGTCAAATAACACTTTGTTAAATAAGCTTAAAATTTGACACGTCAAATAACACAGTTCTATTATAGAATGTTGTGTGTTCTGAATTTGCACGTGCAAGCCAAGTGCCACCACTACTATCAGTACCACTGTCAAAGCTGTACAAAAAAGTCTGCAAACAAGCAAACACCAGCCACAAACGATGTATTTACAATACCGCTTTGGTAATAAAGCATTATTTGTTCGACAGCAACTTCTGGGGTAGCTAACTAGCTTTAGCTTGGTACCTTGCTAGCACCAATACAACCAGCCTGAAAACAATGAGCAGTAGAAACTGCACTCATTTTCACTATTCTTAGCAATGATTTAGGAATCAATGTGAGTAAGTATTAGCTAGATAGCCACTTGTTGTTCACCTACTGAAATTGAACTTCAGTTCATGAAAATAAATAGCTAGCCAGCTACTTAACCCTGTTGCCCAAAGCTAACGTTATAAGCATGCCAGCTAGCTTCATCTGGCTAGTGAGGTTCGACCTGACCAGGTTATGTGTTGTGACGCTATAAGGATTAGGCACAAGTCAAATTTTCAGTTTGCCTTCAAAATAAAAGTACCTCTTTGAAAGTGATGCAGAAGGTTACAAATTGGTGGAACCATGCCATATTTAGACGAGACAATGTTAAACAAGGTTGGAATGTGAAGCAATGAAATGGGGTATCAGCCTACTCGGTGACCCCCACAGAACTGTGAAGAGTTTTGGCAAATATTAGCATTGTAGCTATTATCGCGGGACTGTGACTGTGTGAGATCACCTCCTCAGTCAGCCTATTGTGTGTATTGACATTCATAGTGCACTGTACAGCTTTACCTAAGGATTGGGGATCAACGAAATTGGGTAACAATATACTCAATATTCAATATATTTTTTCCCAACGTCCTCCTCAGTTATCAGACTCCAAAACATCCATGCAGTATTGTTTTTCCTCTGGAATAGTGTTCAATACACATAGGTTGACAATAAATGTGGCTCAATTCACAGTTGATTCACAGCCGCGCAATAAGAGCTATGATGCTAATGTTCTCTGGGTGTCACTGAGTAGACTGATACCCCATGTCATTGATCCACAATCCATAGGTAAGGCTGTACAGTGAAATAAGTATGCCCCCAATGCAATTCTAAAGTATATTACATCCAGTGTGATTAATTTATTTGTCAAATTAACAAATTATCTTTTGTTGATTTTTATATATTTATTCAATTTATTTCACCTTTATTTAACCAGGTAGGCCAGTTGTGAACTAGTTCTCATTTACAACTGCGACCTGGCCAAGATAAAGCAAAGCAGTGTGAGACAAACACAGAGTTACACATGGAATAAACAAACGTACAGTCACACAATAGAAAGTCTATATACAGTGCAAATGAAGTAAGATTAGGGAGGTAAGGCAATAAATAGGCCACAGTGGCAAAATAATTACAATTTAGCAATTAAACACTGGAGTGATAGATGTGCAGAAGATGAATGTGCAAGAAGAGATACTGGGGTGCAAAGGAGCAGAAAAAAGAATATAATAATATGGGGATGAGTTAGTTGGGTGGACTATTTACATATGGGCTATGTACAGGTGCATATAACATTCCAACCTCAATTAGCTTGATCTACTCAATTATGGCATAATTCTACTATTTGTATTCATTTGAATCACTGTCAATGACATACTTTTATTTTGAAGGCTAACCGCAAAGACCACTATTGTTAATCCTTATTGTGGCTAGCTTCACATAGATGGGTCTGACCACCCTTAATCAAATAATAACTGTCTTAGGGTTATTTTAGATGGCACCTAGCTATATAGTTAGCTAGTTAACGATAGCAAAAAGACGTCTGTTTCAGTAGCTATGTTTTTGGGGAAGAACATTATTTGCATCCTTGAGCTAGCTAGCTAGCTTCTTTTTATGAACAGCACTGTAGGTGTGCAAGACAACTTTACCAGTATCTTAGCATACGTATTGATGAATCGTTGTGACATATGAAATACGAGTGATAGTGTAATCAATGTGTAATATATGTGTAAAAAAATATGATCGCATTACATTATTATGTGAAGTGCAGTCATATTCAGGTTCTGATTGGTCAACAAGCTTATTTAACACGTCAAAGTGTTATTTGACGTGTATCTTTATTGACATGCAAAGACCCAAACAGTGTTCCATAGAAATCCTGGTTGAGAATGAAATAGCACAGCAAGTAAGTAAAATAAATAGGTTTTGATTGTGTTTTACTGGTAATGCGGACATATGTAAATGCCAACAAAATAACTTTTTGGTCAGTGTGGTGTGTGTGTGGAACCTTTATTTAACTAGGCAAGTCAGTTCAGATCAAATTCTTATTTACAAAGACGGCCTACCCTAGCCAAACCCGGACGACGCTGGGCCAATTGTGCGCTGCCCTATGGGACTCCCAATCACGGCCGAATGTGATACAGCATGGATTTGAACCAGGGACTGTAGTGACGCCTCTTGCACTGTGATGCAGTGCCTTAAACCGATGCTTTCATGTGTGTGTGTGTTTAACTGTACTAGAATGCTTAAAAGGCCACTAAAATTGTAATTATCAGTTAACAGTATTGGGTTTTTTGGCAAGGAAAATATTGGATATGGCTATTGGCCAAAAATGTCATATCGGTGCATCATTACTACTATGGCATACAACAGTAATCACTGCAATATTACCGCATAAAACTGTCTGATCGTAGCATTACAAAAAGAGGGCCTTTAACCAATTAACTTTTACTGCATAAAAGTAATGGTTCAGTCAAGCCAAACTGCCCTCCCCCATCAGCACGTGACAAAATGGACACAATCGTCCCAAATTGCTATTGAAAATGTCTGAATTGCTACAGAAATATCAAGCATTTTTACCCGCAAATATCACAAAGAGACACTGAAATCCTGTAGAGACTGCCATTAGCCTCTGAACAAAAATATAAAACGCAACATGAAACAATCTCAAAGATTTTACTGAGTTACAGTTCATAAGGAAATCAGTCAAATTAAATATTTTTCATTAGGCCCTAATTCATGGATTTCATGTGACTAGGAATACAGATATGCATCTGTTGGTCACAGATACCTTAAAAAAAAAAAGTAGGGGATAGATCAGAAAACAAGCCCGTGTCTGGTGTGACAACCATTTGCCTCATGCAGCACAACACATCTCCTTTGCATAGAGTTCATCATGCTGTTGATTGTGGCCGGTGGAATGTTGTCACACTCCTCTTCAATGACTGTGCGAAGTTGCTGGATATTGGTGGGAACAGGAACACATTGTTGTACATGTTCATCCAGAGCATCCCAAACTTGCTCAATGGCTGACATGTCTGGTAAATATGCTATGGAAGAACTGGGACATTTTCAGCTTCCAGGAATTCTGTACAGATCCTTGCGACAGGAACATGCATTATCATGCTGAAACATAAGGTGACGGCGACATATGAATGGCATGGCAATTGGCCTCAGGACTTTGTCACAGTATCTCTGTGCATTCATTTTGCCATCAATAAAATGCAACCGGTTCATTGTCTGTAGCTTATGCCTGCCCATACCATAACCACATACCAGATCACAACGTTGATATCAGCAAATACATGCCATACACCTGGTCTGTTGTTGTGAGACCGGTTGGACACACCGCCAAATTCTCTAAAACGATTATGGTAGAGAAATGAACATTATCTGGCAACAGCTCTGGTGGACATTCCTTCAGCCGGCATGGCAATTGCACACTCCCTCAAAACTTAAGACATCTGTGGCATTGAGTTGTGTGACAAAACTGCACATTTTAGTGGCCTTTTATTGTCTCCAGGACAAGGTGCACCTGTATAATGATCATGCTGTTTAATTAGCTTCTTGATATGCCACACCTGTCAGGTGGGTGGATTATCTTGGCAAAGGAGAAATGCTCACTAACAGATGTAAACAAATTTGTGCACAACATTTTAGAGAAATAAGCCTTTTGTGCATATGGAACATTTCTGGGATCTTTTATTTCAGCTCATGAAACATCTAACACTTCACATGTTGTTTTTATACTTTTGTTCAGCGTAAGTTGTTCTGAAAGGCATCACCATTGTCCAAATAAACATTCTGCACATTATCCATGTCAACAGAGAAAACTAGGAAATGAATGCAATACTTCAGCCATTTGATCAGGGTTCAATCCGTGTTCACCCTTCCCACCGTCTCGCCCCCATTTGCCTGTCTCCCCTGATTTCCAACATGAACTCAAGTGTCAAAACACATTCCAATATACATTTAAAAAACAGCCAGGTAGAAGATGTCACACCTTGACCTTTGATGTCAGCTTGTAAGACAGTCTTCCGTCGTTGCTCCAGCATTTTCCTCTGCCAAGCTATTTTACCATACCGAGTGCAGTGCACTCGCTTGAATTGGTCTTCAATATCAGGGCTAGGTTGGCCAGGTTTGAGATGTGCTGCAAGGGACTACCATCCTATGGGTTAACAAAATGGATATAGGTCTAGATCACAAACTTCACTTGACAGTATATATGCGCATGTTCTGAAGTTAACCTCTAGAAATGATTATTGTTAATGTGGGGCAGCAGGTAGCTTAGCGGTTGGAGAGGAGAGCCAGCATCCGGGATGTTGCCTATTGGATTCCGGGTCCGACTGGAAAAATATTTAGTGAAGTGAGCTTGCAACCGGAGGTTTGCTAGTATCAAATCCTAGATGCCATTGCCAACCGTTGTGCCCTTGAGCAAGACACTTAACCCCCCCCCCCCCACAACCTGTATATGTAGGTGTGTCTTTTGGAGGGGGTTGGGTTAAGATCTTCTCAATTATAACATTTGCATAAAGAACTGCATTGAGGCCCTTTTGGAATTCGCTAGTGTTCTTCAAATATTTTTTTAACCAAGGATGCTAGATAAATTACCACTACGCTAATTTAGATCACATTTGACAGGTAGCAGCACATGGCGCAAGACTGACCAATTCATGAGACCATATTTTGTATCTTTCAATCAGGATAGCAGGACATTTGAAAGGTGCATTGCATGGTCTTAAACATTCAATTGATTGCTTCCCAACATGCCAAATAATTAAATCCATGATAAAATTGGCCTCTGGGCCATAGTGCCAGAATTGTCAGGCTGCATTTACACACTAGCCAAATTCTGACCCATTGCTCATAATTGGGCAAAATATCAAAATTGGGCTGCCTGTGTAAATGCAGCCTCTATGTGTTATTGGTTAGCTGATCAATAGCTAGGTTCACTAGTTAGTTTGATGCCTCATAGCTAGATAAGAAAACATTAATAACGCAGCCAACCATCTTCCCTGCACTGTCAAATTAATAACGCAGCCAACCATCTTCCCTGCACTGTCAAATAAGAAACCACATTTTATTTTAGCAAGCTACAGTAGCTACCTAATGTAAAAGTAGTCATGTCTAGAGATGGACTATCTGTAACCAATAAAGTTATGTAATATTGACTGGCTGCTAATCGGAACCAAGCTCTTAAACCCTTCTCTGTATGTAGGGTTTTCAGCGGTTGCATTCGCCCACGGTTGGCTCCATGTGAACTACAATTCCGACACTCTTCCAACGTTTAGATTCATCGCTTCCTAAAAAGCTTTCGAAAGACGCTGATATGCCCCTTATCTTTCATGTGTGCGAAATATAGATTTTTTTAAACTGCTAAAGTGTTGCACAGATCCATACACTACGTGTGCCTCCAGTTGAGGAAATACACTTTCTTCCCAGTCTTGCACACTTCCCAGTCTTGCACACTACATAGCTAACTTGGCTAGCTAAATTAAAAAAGGAGGCCGCCTAGGCTATGTCCGTCTGTCTAATGTAAACAAGTGCTGTAACATGGGGATATGGCTGTGTGGGAACATTAACCCTATAAAGATGTGTAGTAACTTAACCTCGTGACATTTGACAGCTCCACACCACCTTTCAAACATGCTTTATATTCTGTCGTATCAATAAATTAGCAAACATTAGCCAGCTAGCTACCTTAACGTTAGTTAGCAATAAACGATATTGCATTGACAACAGTAGGTGTACTAACGTGGCTAGTTAGCTAGTTTACTGTATGACAACGTTAGTTATTTAAGAAAAGGATACACGTTAAGTCCAAGTCGAACCCATCCTCCTGGAATCTCCTTTTGTTCCGGCTGACCATTTCTTTTATTATCGCAGCCATTGTAGCTAACTAGCTTGCTGGCTAGTGACAGGAGTCTGTGGGTTTCAAATTATGAAAAGTTAGCTAGCTGCCGTTGCTTCGGTTTGCAATGGCTTTGCCTCTCGATCGCCCTTTGCTTTTTTGATTTTGCAGCTCCTTCCTCGCAGTGAGACAAGCCAGCAGTGGTCGTCGTCTTGAGTAGGATTAACGCGTTAGCAAGCTAGAATGGCTTTTTCTCTGGATCATAAGAGACGGGCCTTGCTCTGCTCTTCCGCGCAGGCCAAACTTTCCCAATACTGGAATTTGTCTTGCAACTCCCCCTTGAAAAATACATAGAATAATCCTCCCGCCTAACCGTAAGGCATAAGACGGTCCGAATCTCTTGATCTACAGAAGCCGCCGTGATTGACCGACCAGCGAGGAGATAACTCTCCGGCGCTCGCTCGAATTTGAAGACTACCGGCCCTTGGAAAGCCCAGCAGTAATTAGTTACCGTATCCACTCAGACTTAGCTAGCCATCTAGCGAGCTGCAATAGCTACCCACTTTTTAAAAAATCCAAAAACCTCCTAGCGAATCAACATCTTCGCCGATGGATTGCCAAAATACACGCAAAAAAGTGTCAGGCTCCAATGTGCATGTATAATGGCTATACAAAGACCAAATATTTGCACAGACTCGTTTGACATATGTCCCGGGAAGCATCTTCTTTTTGCGTTTCTCTCACGCTTCCATCATGGCTTCCAACGGAGGAAAAAAATATATATGTAGAGGTTTAACATATATATATCCTACCGCCGCAAATATATAGATCTAGAAATAAAAACGTTTGTATTAAATAAATACATGTGAATTCTTAGAAAAGCTGTTTCATTGCAGAAGATTTACAGTGTACGTTTTTCCGATTGCCGTTTTTTTTGTAGTCGGCTAGCTAGTTCTTTTGTTGGCAGCGGAAGGACACATCAGAGCTCATGCAAGTCTCTCCTCTGTCAAAGTGATCACGTGTTTTTGTAATTATGAACGTTTCCAACATGTCAATTTTTCGCTTCTAGTGTACCTTATTGCATTTATCCATGTGGGCCAATTGAGTCCTTGAATTGACAGGGGGGATATCTCTGTTTGTGTGTGTGTGTGTGTGACTAGAGTGGGGTGTGGAAGTAGGGGTGTCTATCTGTTGTATTCCTAGATACAAATAACGGCAAACATATTATCTGCTCAATTCAAAGGCTTAGACCAACTCTCCCTGCCTGAAGTTTAGGATGAAAGGCCAACTGATAGGTAGAAAAACTGTTCTGATGGCGAAGACTTGAGGGGAAACGTCCTCCGCTTCCACCCAGTCTCATGGGAGTGTCAGGACAGGAACGATAGGCCTACAGTGCAATTTTAATTTTTTTCAAAACTTTCAGGCCATCTATAAGTCTATGCTAGGTAAAGCTCCGCCTTATCTCAGTTCACTGGTCACGATAACAACACCCACCCGTAGCACACGTTCCAGCAGGTATATCTCACTGATCATCCCAAAAGCCAACACCTCATTTGGCCGCCTTTCCTTCCAGTTCTCTGCTGCCAGTGACTGGAACGAATTGCAAAAATCACTGAAGTTGGAGACTTTTATTTCCCTCACCTACTATAAACATCAACTATCTGAGCAGCTAACCGATCACTGTAGTTGTACATAGTCCATCTGTAAATAGCCCACCCAATCTACCTACCTCATCCCCATGCTGTTTTTTTTTAATTTACTTTTCTGCTCTTTTTCACACCAGTATCTCTACTTGCACATCATCTGCTCATTTATCACTCCAGTGTTAATCTACTCAATTGTAATTATTCGCTCCTATGGCCTATTTATTGCCTACCTCCTCATGCCTTTTGCACACACTGTATATAGAGTTTATTTTTTCTACTGTGTCATTGACTTGTTTGTGTTATTGGCTTGTTTATTGTTTACTCCATGTGTAACTGTTGTCTGTGTCACACTGCTTTGCTTTATCTTGGCCAGGTCGCAGTTGCAAATGAGAACTTGTTCTCAACTAGCCTACCTGGTTAAATAAAGGTTAAATAAAAATAAATAAATAAACATACTTTTGAGTAAGGCACAGTGAATGTGTTCAGTTAGAATAAACTACACGTGTTTTAAATTAAACCTATGAAGTTCTATTAAATGTAAATAATGCTTTTTCTCATGACACTCAATGCACTTCACATCTGGTTTCTTATTCTTCTGTATGTTAAAGAGAAGCAGATGGCAGAGGTGAGGATTTAGAACCTGGAAGTGAAATTAGGTTATCTATGGCCGTGTGTATTTTTGGATATACGTTTGGCCACCAGAAATGTGGCAAAGGAATAATGATTCACACTTTAAGAAGAAATCTGTAATATGTGTATGTGGGAATAAATGTTATCACAACTGTATTTGACTGTAGCAATTAGGCCACATCACTTTGGAAATGAAATTAGTCAATCTCAGGTGGTAGGCAAGTGGAAAATAATTGTGTTAATTATTTTCTGCAGCGGTGTCATGCCCCCTCATATTTGTCCTTTTTAATGTTTGTGTTGTTGTTTCTCTCTAATACTGCTAGCCACCTAGCAATGTTATGAAGTTGGCTTTGGCTAACCCAGACAGGTTCCCGATCTCCCAACCTCATAACTAGCTACCAATAAGCCATTTCAGGCTATCAATCAAGTTAGAGTAGCTAGCTTGTCTAACTATTTTAGCTGGCATACCTGCTGGCAGGTTTGGTAAACTAGAAAAGCAAACAATAACAAGATGTACTGAATAAGACTCATATTCCATTCAATCCTTTACCCAGATTTTAGCAGAGATGCAAAGTATCATATTTAGTTCCTTTAAAATAAGAACCACCAATCAGGAGGATACAGACAGCTCAAGAGGTATGCTTAGATATGCAGAAAAATATACATTTTTGGCATATAATTAAGCATATTGATTAAAGCTATAGATTGCAGGAAAAAGCTGTTTCAGGTGTTTGGAAAATGAAAAAATGATCTTACCTAGGCCCCTCTCCAGGCCACCCCCTAGCTAACCTTGTGTATTTGTGCCCCCTAAGATTTATGGGGTGCATCACACACTTGGTTTTCTGTATTTGAGTTCAGATTATTATTATTATTATATCACTGTTGTATTGCATTGATCATATACTGTGAACCATTTGTGAGCCCGGTGTGAGTAGGTGTCTGGTGTGAGTAGGAGCAGGTAGACACCAACACGTGCTTTCCCATGGAAAGGGGAAAACGATATGTTAGCACTATTTTTAGTTGATAAGTTTAGGCCTACTGTTTGATTTGAATACTACTGTTTGATGTGATTGAGAAACAATGATCCTTTGATTTCTGTCATTCCTTTATTACAGTTTTATAACTATGTAACAGCTGATGTTTATAACTTTGTAGCGGGTGATGAAGGTCACTACCTTATTTGTATTTCCTCTAATTTTCTATAACCATTTGTTGATGATGGAACAGCAGTGTTTTCAGGTTAGGATAAAAGGGCCTGCTTAGAGAAGGCAACTTGGCATTTTCTCTGATTCTGTGCTAGATGCTTTATCCCTGTTGCAACTTGTAAACCATAATTTCCCAAATGTGTATGCATTTTGGTGTTACACCCTTAAAACTGAAACTGTGGCTGATCAACCATCCTGATCAACCACCGGTTATCAGAAACCATTGTGGAACATTTGTCACGAACCGCCTCGAATTCCGTAACAAAAAGGGAGACAATGTGGAGATAGGGAATAACAAAAATATATTTATTAACTGAAGCATCTTAAATACAATTAACAATGGTGTGTGTAGTCAGTAATCAGTAGTATACGTGAGTGGTTGCGTGCATACAGTAGATGTGATATTGAGTGGTGTTGAAAGGGGCCAATGCAGACAAACAAAACGGACACAAAAATGTCACAACCAAAATCTGACAGTGTGTCTGCATGGAGAGAGTCTCCTCAATGAATGGGGAAAAGGTGTATTTATCCCGGGACACACCCGAGCCCAGGTGTGTCCCATTTCGCTGACGACCCTCCCAGCTCCGCCCACCGACATCCTATTAAGGAAAACAAGAGCAAAGAGAAAGAATTCGGCAGACAGAGTGGGAGGGTCGTCACATATTCCAAATCCTTCTGGCTTGTGAACAAAACCCTGCAGTACTGCATGTTAAGAGGGCTCAGGGCCGGACCCAGATGCAGACACGGGAGGCAGATGGTTTGAGTGTTTGATATTTATTAGTTCCAAAAGGGGTAGGCAGGAGAATAGTCGCGGACAGGCAAAAGGTCAAAACCAGATCAGAGTCCAGGAGGTACTCAGGCAGGCTCGAGGTCAGGGCAGGCAGGCGGGAACAGAGTCCAGAAAACAGGCAAGGGTCAAAACCGGGAGGACTAGAAAAAGAGAGAATAGCAAAAGCAGGAGCACAGGAAAAACACGCTGATTGACTTGAAACAGACAAGATGAACTGGCACAGAGAGACAAGAAACACAGCGATAAATACACTGGTGGAAATAAGCGACACCTGGGTGGGTGGAGACAATCACAAGGACGGGTGGGTGACACAGATCAGGGTGTGACACAATATATAGGATTTCAACAAGCAACCCAATCATTGCTGACAGCTTGGCTGGAGGATGTGCTGTGGTGGGCTATAGTTCTCCCTTGGGACTGGACATGATATATATATTTTGATGTGCAGTTCCCCTGTTGGAAGTCCTACAAAATACTGACGGTACAGTTATCAGATCTAAATGGGACATAGCAGATGAAACAATCTGATCCACCTATAATGCGAACTGGAAATCATCTTATAGAATGGGCCTGCAGTACCAAAAAAACTGACATTATGTCCAGTCAAAGGTTTCTCAGTGGATCATGCTTGTCTATCCTCTACTGTTGCGATTAAGCTTTAGGGCCACCCTGGATTTGCCTGTTAATTTAAATGCATTCCAGTTGACTACCTCATGAAACTGGTTGAGAGAATGCCAAGAGTTTGCAAAGCTGTCAAGGCAAAGGGTGGCTACTTTGAATAATCTACAATTTAAAATGTATTTTGATTTGTTTAAAACATCTTTTGGTTACCACATTATTGTATATGTGTTATTTCATAGTTTTGATGTCTTTGCTATTATTCTACAATGTAGAAAATAGCAAAAATAAAGAACAACCCTTGAATGAGTAAGTGTGTCCAAACTTTTGACTGGTACTGTATATTTCATCAATAGGATGCTAACTAGTTAAAATATTACATTTGGACTCTAGCTAATGATTAACACAATAGTGTAAATGCAGATACGCTGTCACACTTGCTCCTGCTCCGGCCCAACATTACGCACACCTGTCACCATCGTTACGCGCATCAGTGCTTCATTGGACTCGTCTGGACTCCATCACTTATTGATTGCCTCCCCTATACAGTATCTGTATATTCCTCAGTTTCAACCCTGAGTCAGCATTAATGTCGTTTATGTTCCCCGTCCAGACGCTGTCCTTGTTTTGTTTCAGGTCAGTTATTTATTAAATATTCACTCCCTGTACTTGCTTCTCTTCTCCCAGCGTCTGTCCTCACAGAATGCTGACATCACAATATTGGAGGCATCAGGGAGTTTTTTGTTGGTGACGTCAGATCCGGGTCCCTCTGCCGAACGAACTGGGGATGCCTCAGCTGGCTCGACAGGCTTCCATGCCTTAACTGGATCAAGAGGTTTTCTTGCCTCGGTTGGCTCGACAGGCTCCGATCCCAAGTCATACCTCAGCCGTCTCGTCGGGCTCCCACGACTCAGCCAGCTCGTCGGGCTGGGACGTCAGGGGTGGTTCCCCTAGAGGAGGGGTACTCCCCTTCCCTGGCTCTTGAGGGTGCCAGGTGGCCCATCGTTACACACACCTGTCACCATCGTTATGAGCATCAGCGATTCATCGGACTCACCTGGACTCCATCACTTATTGATTGCCTCCCCTATATATGTCTATTCCTCAGTTTCATCCCTGTGTCAGTGTTAATGTTGATTTTGTTCCCCCTGTGCAGATGCTGTCCTTGTTTTGTTTCATGTCGGTTATTTATTAAACATTCACTCCCTGTACTTGCTTCTCGTCTCCCAGAGGCAACCTCACCCCTATTTATTTAAAGCAACTATGATGCAACAGTTGGCCTACAGGTGATGATGCTTATTGATAATAGCATACCTGGCAATGTGGACCATGGCCAGCCTATGGATAGGCTATATATGGTCCAATATGTATAAATAATTGTACCAATTTTGGGGTCATTTTTGGAGGTAGAAATTATATTTTCATTCATTTTGGAGTAGAATGTCCTTTTGAAAAGTCACCAGAACTGAGCTTCTCAGTCCTTAAAAATAAAAATGAAAATTCACCCCAAGAAATTTGACATGCCACCCCGGGTCCTTTCCAAATACTACCGCTGCACCATTGAGGGCGTCTTGACCGGTTGCATCAGCCTGGTATGGGAATTGCTCCATCCACAGCGGCATGGCCCTCTAGCATGTGGTGAAAAAGGCCCAGTACATCAATGGGGACGTTTTCCCACCCATCTAGGATATCTTCTTGAAACGGTAGCTGAGGAAGTCCTGCAGCATCATCAAGGACTCCACACACTCCAGTCACGAGCTGTTCACTCCCTTAAAAACCTCTCTGGGATATGTGGGACGCTAGAGCACCAAATGCAGAGCACCAAATTCAAATAAATTACTATAAAAATCAAACTTTCATGAAATCACACATGTAAGATACCAAATTAAACCTACACGTGTTGTAAATCCAGCCAACGTGACAGATTTCAAAAAGGCTTTTCGGCAAAAACAAACAATGCTATTATCTGAGAGTAGCACCTCCGTAAACAAAGAGAGAAACCATATTTCAACCCTGCAAACGCGACACAAAACGCAGAAATAAAAATGTAAATCATGCCTTACCTTTGATGAGCTTCTTCTGTTGGCACTCCAATATGTCCCATAAACATCACAAATGGTCCTTTTATTCGATTAACTCCGTCGATATATATCCAAAATGTCAATTTATTTAGCGCGTTTGATCCAGAAAAACACTGGTTCCAACTTGCGCAACGTGACTACGAAATATCTTAAAAGTTACTTGAAAACTTTACCAAAACATTTCAAACTACTTTTCTAATTCAACTTTGGGTATTTAAAATAAATAATCAAATAAAGTTACTTGAAAACTTTACCAAAACATTTCAAACTACTTTTCTAATTCAACTTTGGGTATTTAAAGTAAATAATCAATAAAATTGAAGACGGGATGATCTGTGTTCAATACAGGAAGAAAACAAACTGATGATACCTTTCTGGTCACGCGCATCTAACAAATAATACACTTGAAGTGACCCTAGTTTTGAACAAGGCTACTTCTTCATTACACAAAGGAAAAACCTCAACCAATTTCTAAAGACTGGTGACATCCAGTGGAAGCGGTAGGAACTGCAAGAAGGTCCCTTCGAAATCTGGATTCCCAATGAAAATCCATTGAAAAGAGAGTGACCTAAAAAAGAAAATCTGAATGGTTTTTCCTCAGGGTTTCGCCTGCTACATAAGTTCTGTTATACTCACAAACATGATTCAAAACGTTTTAGAAACTTCAGAGTGTTTACTAATAATATGCATATCTTATCTTCTAGGGATGAGTAGCAGGCAGTTGAATTTGGGCATGCATTTCATCCGGACGTGAAAATACTGCCCCCTGACACCAAGTTAACATCGGACAGACAGTATCGGAGCATGAAGTCTGATGCCAACACTCTCAGATACAGATTATATCTACAAGCCATCAGACTGCTGAACACTTGAACTGGTCTGACCACCTGCACTGGAAAAACCAACTTAGCACACATTCATGCACGCACGCACGCACGCACGCACGCACACACACACACACACACACACACACACACACACACACACACACACACACACACACACACACACACACACACACACACACACACACACACACACACACACACACACACACACACACTACATTCATGCTACACACTTCACAACTGCTTTCTCTTATTATGATTGCTAAATACTGCACAATTAAAACACTTCCCCCCCAATCCCCCATCCCCAGAACTTGTAAATATTGGAATGTAAAATTGTGCCTTCCTGTATTACCCATACAATGTATTTGGAAAGTAGACCCCCTGACTTTTTCCACATTTTGTTTTGTTATAGCCTTATTCTAAAATGTATTAAATTATATATTTTTTTGATCAATCTGCAGCATTGAAGGTCCCAAAGAACACAGTGGCCTCCATCATTCTTAAATGGAAGAAGTTGGGAACCACCAAGACTATTCCTAGAGTTGGCTGCCCGGCCAAACTTCTCCCGGCGGGAGAAGGGCCTTGGTCAGGGAGGTGACCAAGAACCCAATGGTCACTCTGACAGAGCTCCAGAGTTCCTCTGTGGAGATGGGATAATGAATGTCCTTGAGTGGCCCAGCCAGAGACTAAATTTGAACCCAATCGAACATCTCTGGATAGATCCCATTCAACCTGACAGAGCTTGAGAGGATCTGCAGAGAAGAATGGGAGAAACTCCCGAAACACAGGTGTGCCACATACCTAAGAAGACTCAAGGCTGTAATTGCTGCCAAAGGGGATTCAGTAAAATACTGAGTAGAGGGTCTGAATACTTATGTAAATGTGATATTACAGGTTTTTTGTTTTTAATACATTTGGAAAAAATTCAACAATGAATTTAATCACTTTTAAAATAAGACTGTAATGTAAATGTGGAAGAATTCAGGGGTCTAAATACTTTCCAAATGCACTGTGTGTATACATTTGAAGTCGGAAGATTACATACGCCAAATACATTTAAACTCAGTTTTTCACAATTCCTGACATTAAATCATAGTAACAATCTGTCTTAGGTTAGTTAGGATCAACACTTCATTTTAAGAATATGAAATGTCAGAATAATAGTAGAGAGAATGATTTATTTCAGCTTTTATTTTTTTCATCACATTCCCAGTGGGTCAGAAGTTTACATCCACTCAATTAGTATTTGGAAGCAGTGCCTTTAAATTGTTTAAATTGGGTCAAACGTTTCAGGTAGCCTTCCACAAGCTTCCCACAATAAGTTGGGTGAATTTTGGCCCATTCCTCCTGACAGGGCGGGTGTAACTGAGTCAGGTTTGTAGGCCTCCTTGCTTGCACACGCTTTTCCAGTTCTGCCCACAAATTCTCTATAGGATTGAGGTCAGGGCTTTGTGATGGCCACTCCAATACCTTGACTTTGTTGTCCTTAAGCCATTTTGCCACAACTTTGGAAGTATGCTTGGGGTCAATGTCCATTTGGAAGACCCATTTGCCACCAAGCTTTAACTTCCCGACTGATGTCTTGAGATGTTGCTTCAATATATTGACATAATTTTCCTTGCTCATTATGCCATCTATTCTGTGAAGTGCATCAGTCCCTCCTGCAGCAAAGCACCCCCACAACATGATGCTGCCACCCCCGTGCTTCATAGTTGGGATGGTATTCTTCGGCTTGCAAGCCACCCCCGTTTTCCTCCAAACATAATGATGGTCATTATGACCAAGCAGTTCTATTTTTGTTTCATCAGACCAGAGGACATTTTTCCACAAAGTACGATCTTTGTCCCCATGTGCAGTTACAAACCGTAGTCTGACTTTTTTATGGCGGTTTTGGAGCAGTGGCTTCTTCCTTGCTGAGCTGCCTTTCAGGTTATGTCGATATAGGACTCATTTCACTGTGGATACAGATACTTTTGTATCCGCTTCCTCCAGCATCTTCACAAGGTCCTTTTCTGTTGTTCTGGGGTTGATTTGCACTTTTCGCACCAAAGCATGTTCATCTCTAGGAAACAGAGCGCATCTCCTTCCTGAGTGGTATGACGGCTGCGTGGTCCCATGGTGTTCATACTTGCGTACTATTGTTTGTACAGATGAAGGTGCTACCCGCAGGCATTTGGAAATTGCTCCCAAGGATGAACCAGACTTGTGGAGGTCTACAATTATTTTTCTGAGGTCTTGGCTGATTTCTTTTAGATTTTCCCATGATGTCAAGCAAAGAGGCACTGAGTTTGAAGGTAGGCCTTGAAATACATCCACAGGTACACCTCCAATTGACTCAAATTATGTCAATTAGCCTATCAGAAGCTTCTAAAGCCATGACATAATTTTCTGGAATTTTCCAAGCTGTTTAAAGGCACCGTATGTAAACTTCTGACCCACTGGAATTGTGATACAGTGAATTATAAGTGAAATAATCTGTCTGTAATTAATTGTTGGAAAAATTACTTGTGTCATGCACAAAGTAGATGTCCTTACTGACTTGCCAAAACTATAGTTTGTTAAGAAGAAATGTGTGTAGTGGTGACTCCAACCTAAGTGTATGTAAACTTCAGACTTCAACTGTACATATATGCTGATCAAAAAAATAAGCGAAACATGTAGCAATTTCAATTATTTAATGAGGTACAGTTCATATAAGGAAACCAGTCAATTGTAATACATAAATTAGGCCCTAATCTCTGGATTTCACATGACTGGGCAGGGGCGCAGCCATGGGTGGGCCTGGAAGGGCATAGGCCCATCCACTTGGGAGCCAGGCCTAACCCACTGGGAAGCCAGGCCCAGACAATCAGAATCAGTTTTTCCCCTCAAAGGGGCTTTTTTACAGACAGAAATAGTTCTCAATTTCACCAGTTCTCCGGATAGCTGGTCTTAGACGATCCCGTAGATGATTAAGCCGGATGTGGAGATCCTGGGCTGGCATGGTTATACGTGGTCTGTGGTTGTGAGGCCGGTTGGACATACTGACAACTTCTCTAAAATGATGTTCGAGACGGCTTATGGTAGAAAAATGAACATTGCATTCTGGCCACAGCTCTGGGGGACATTCCTGCGTTCAGCATGCCAATTGCATGCATCAAAAGTCGTGCTATAAATTCACAGACAACACAAAGATTCATTGATGTCCTTCCAGACTCCCTCTCCCTACCCAAGGACGTCAGAGGACAAAAATCAGTTAACCACCTAACTGAGGAACTCAATTTAACCTTGCGCAACACCCTAGATGCAGTTGCACCCCTAAAAACAAAAACATTTGTCATAAGAAACTAGCTCCCTGGTATACAGAAAATACCCGAACTCTGAAGCAAGCTTCCAGAAAATTGGAACGGAAATGGCGCCACACCAAACTGGAAGTCTTCCGACTAGCTTGGAAAGACAGTACCGTGCAGTATCGAAGAGCCCTCACTGCTGCTCGATCATCCTATTTTTCCAACTTAATTGAGGAAAATAAGAACAATCCGAAATGTCTTTTTGATAATGTTGCAAAGCTAACTTAAAAGCAGCATTCCCCAAGTGAGGAGGGCTTTCACTTCAGCAGTAATAAATTCAACTTCTTTGAGGAAAAGATCATGATTATTAGAAAGCAAATTACGGACTCCTCTTTAAATCTGCGTATTCCTTCAAAGCTCAATTGTCCTGAGATTGGGGTCAAGAGAGACACTCAAGTGTTTTTGTACTATATCTCTTGACACAATGATGAAAATAATCATGGCCTCTAAACCTTCAAGCTGCATACTGGACCCTATTCCAACTAAACTACTGAAAGAGCTGCTTCCTGTGCTTGGCCCTCCTATGTTGAACATAATAAACTGCTCTTAATGGTACACCGGATGTGTACCAAACTCACTAAAAGTGGCAGTAATAAAGCATCTCTTGAAAAAGCCAAACCTTGACCCAGAAAATAAAAAAAAACTATCAGCCTATATCGAATCTTCCATTTTAGAAAAAGTTGTTGAGCAGCAACTCAATGCGTTCCTGAAGACAAACAATGTATACGAAATGCTTCAGTCTGGTTTTAGACCCCATCGTAGCACTGAGACTGCACTTGTGAAGGTGGTAAATTACCTTTTAATGTCATCAGACCGAGGCTCTGCATCTGTCCTCGTGCTCCTAGACCTTAGTGCTGCTTTTGATACCATCGATCACCACATTCTTTTGGAGAGGTTGGAAACCCAAAATGGTCTACACGGACAAGTTCTGTCCTGGTTTAGATATTATCTGTCGGAAAGATATCAGTTTGTCTCTGTGAATGGTTTGTCCTCTGACAAATCAACTGTAAATGTCGGTGTTCCTCAAGGTTCCGTTTTAGGACCACTATTGTTTTCACTATATATTTTACCTCTTGGGGATGTCATTCGAAAACATAATGTTAACTTTCACTGCTATGCGGATGACACATAGCTGTACATTTCAATGAAACATGGTGAAGCCCCAAAATGGCCCTTGCTAGAAGCATGTGTTTCAGACATAAGGAAGTGGATGGCTGCAAACTTTCTACTTTTAAACTCGGACAAAACAGAGATGCTTGTTCTAGGTCCCAAGAAACAAAGAGATCTTATGTTGAATCTGACAATTAATCTTAATGGTTGTACAGTCATCTCAAATAAAACTGTGATGTACCTCGGCGTTACTCTGGACCCTGATCTCTCTTTTGACTAACATATCAAGACTGTTTCAAGGAAAGCTTTTTTCCATCTACGTCACATTGCAAAAAACATAAACTTTCGGTCGACAATGGATGCAGAAAAATGAAGCATTGCTTTTCGTTCTTCTAGGTTAGACTACTGCAATGCTCTACTTTCCGGCTATCTGGATAAAGCACTAAATAAACTTCAGTTAGTGCAAAATACGGCTGCTAGAATCCTGACTAGAACCAAAAACTTTGATCATATTACTCCAGTGCTAGCCTCCCTACACTAGCTTCCTGTTAAGGCAAGGGCTGATTTCAAGGTTTTACTGCTAACCTACAAAGCATTACATGGGCTTGCTCCTACCTATCTCTCTGATTTGGTCCTGCCGTACATACCTACACGTACGCTACAGTCAGAAGACGCAGGCCTCCTAATTGTCCCTAGAATTTCTAAGCAAACAGCTGGAGGCAGGGCTTTCTCCAATAGAGCTCCATTTTTATGGAATGGTCTGCCTACCCATGTGAGAGACACAGACTCGGTCTCAACCTTTAAGCCTTTACTGAAGACTCATCTCTTCAGTGGGTCATATGATTGAGTGTAGTCTGGCCCAGGAGTGTGAAGGTGAACGGAAAGGCTCTGGAGCAACGAACCGCCCTTGCTGTCTCTGCCTGGCCTGTTCCCCGCTTTCCACTGGGATTCTCTCCTCTAACCCTATTACAGGGTCTTAGTCACTGGCTTACTGGTGCTCTTTCATGCCGTCCCTGGGAGGGGTGCGTCACTTGAGTGGGTTGAGTCACTGATGTGATCTTCCTGTCTGGGTTGGCGCCCCCCCTTGGGTTGTGCCGTGGCGGAGATCTTTGTGGGCTATACTCGGCCTTGTCTCAGGCTAGTAAGTTGGTGGTTGAAGATATCCCTCTAGTGGTGTGAGGGCTGTGCTTTGGCAAAGTGGGTGGGGTTATATCCTTCCTGTTTGGCCCTGTCCGGGGGTATCATCGGATGGGGCCACAGTGTCTCCTGACCTCTCCTGTCTCAGCCTCCATTATTTCTGATGCAGTAGTTTATGCGTCGGGAGGCTAGGGTCAGTTTGTTATATCTAGTGTAATTCTCCTGTCTTATCCAGTGTCCTGTGTAAATTTAA
Source organism: Oncorhynchus mykiss (assembly GCF_013265735.2). NCBI lineage: Eukaryota > Metazoa > Chordata > Actinopteri > Salmoniformes > Salmonidae > Oncorhynchus > Oncorhynchus mykiss. The sequence goes on along the minus strand of NC_048587.1, from coordinate 24,065,248 downwards.
GTATGCTCTCTCTAATTCTCTCTTTCTTTCTCTCTCTCGGAGGACCTGAGCCCTAGGACCATGCCTCAGGACTACCTGGCATGATGACTCCTGGCTGTTCCCAGTCCACTTGGCCGTGCTGCTGCTCCAATTTTAACTGTTCTGCCTGCGGCTATGGAATCCTGACCTGTTCACCGGACCACTGGACCACTGTCCCAGACGTGCTGTTTTCAGCTCTCTAGAGACAGCAGGAGTGGTAGAGATACTCTTAATGATCGGCTATGAAAAGCCAACTGACATTTACTCCTGGTGCTGCATCCTCGACAACTACTGTGATTATTATTATTTGACCATGCTGGTCATTTATGAACATTTGAACATCTTGGCCATGTTCTGTTATAATCTCCACCCGGCATAGCCAGAAGAGGACTGGCCACCCCTCATAGCCTGGTTCCTCTCTAGGTTTCTTCCTAGGTTTTGGCCTTTCTAGGGAGTTTTTCCTAGCCACTGTGCTTCTACACCTGCATTGCTTGCTGTTTGGGGTTTTAGGCTGGGTTTCTGCACAGCACTTTGAGATATCAGCTGATGTACGAAGGGCAATATAAATACATTTGATTTGAATTGCACGCACCCTCAAAACTTGAGACATCTGTGGCATTGTGATGTGTGACAAAACTGCACATTTTAGAGTGGCCTTTTGTCCCCAGCACAAGTTGCATCTGTGTAATTATCATGCTGTTTAATCAGCTTCTTGATATGCCTCACCTGTCAAGTGGATGGATTATCTTGGCAAATGAGAAATGCTCACTAACACAAAATTGTGTCCACAACATTTGAGAGAAATTAGCTTTTTGTGAGTATGGAACATTTGTGGGATTTTTTATTTCGGCTCATGCAACATGTTGAGTTTACATTTTGTTCCGTATAATAGGCACATTACCTTTAGCTACAGAATATCTCATCACTGTGCGTTTCCATCTCCTCTCTCTCCTTCATTCCTTTCTCAAGTGCACAGAGAAAGGGGCTGTCAACAATTTAATGAAATACTATGTTTAGTTGTGAAAACTATCTGTTTCTCAACATATTTCACTTGGTTTCCCAAATTAAACACTGGTTAGCTGCAGGAACATGGTTTGGGAGCCTATTGCATACAGAGTTGAGTGCAAGCGGCCTCCATTCGCTATCCGAGTGCATTCATTTTTCCCTGTTAGTACCATTTCATAATAAGCCATTCTAAATTGAAACAAATGTAACATAATAGTAAAGACACAATTAAATTGAGAATAGTCTGATGGGTGAAATGATGATCACTTGATGAGAGAACAGGTGTGCAGGCAAGGAACAGAGCGCAAGCTTTTTTTGCAACTTTTTTCAAATCATCAGTAGCCTATAGCCGCATCACAAAGCCCATATATGTTTTGATTTCTAAGACATTCTAAGGTTTGTATAATTCCCAACTAAATCAGCCTAATGACTTTAAATCGAGTGTATAGGCCCTGTTTCAAATGATCACTTTTACGCTCAACATTTACGCTCACTTCATATGCGCATGTTTAATCGACTAAGTTCAATTATATTTTTCTTAATATAAAATCATATACAATTATGGCATGGGACTTATAAGCATATATTGTCTGCTAAATACACTAGCCTATAGCCTATGGCATGGCACGTAGCCAAATAACGTCCAGTAGGCCGACTCCTATTCGGTTCATTTTCTTGAGATCATAATGTTTCTTTAGACCTGCCTAAAATAAATAATGGATTTATTTTGGTGTGTATTAAATGGATTTATTAGACTATATTTTAAATGTATATGTTCCTAAGGTGTGCATCAGCGGCTTGTATGCGTAGAGGCCTGGCGATGCTAAACATGTTTCTTAATTAACGGTCAATTACTGTGAGACTGGCAGGGATTTGGAATGTCATGACCGCCACAGCCCTAGACCTACCAATTAGTTTGTGTTTTTACTGATAACAATTTGGTTTCATATAAACATTTATTTGTCACATACACATGGTTAGCAGATGTTAATGTGAGTGTAGCGAAATGCTTGTGCTTCTGACAGTGCAGTAATATCTAACAAGTAATCTAACAATTCTCCAACAACTACCTAATACACACAAATATAAAAGGGGTGAATGAGAATATGTACATAGAAATATATGGATGAGCGATGGCCGGACGGCATAGGCAAGGTGCAATAGATTAGTTTAACATACAGTATATACATATGATATGAGTAATGGAAGATATGTGAACATTATTAAAGTGCCATTATTTAAAATGGCATTGTTTAAAGTGAGTAGTGATCCATTTGTTAAAGTGGCCAGTGATTAGTCTCCATGTAGGCAGTATCCTCTCTGAGTTAGTGATTGCTGTTTAGCAGTCTGATGGCCTTGAGAATGAAGAACAGCTTCTGTCTCTCAGTCCCAGCTTTGATGCCCCTGTACTGACCTCACCTTCTGGGTGGTGGGGGTGTGAGCAGGCAGTGACTCGGGTGGTTGTTGTCTTTGATCTTTTTTGCATTCCTGTGACATCGGGTGCTATAGGTGTCCTGGAGGGCAGGTAGTTTGGAAGACTGTGTCCTTTCTCTCTGGTCAGTCTCACCGGATGAAAGAAAGGAGAGAGCAGGGACCGTGAGTGGCTGACCCTCTGCTGCTGTCTCGCTCCCTCCGTTGAGACTAATACCATCTTTAAAACAACTGGGAACTCGGGAAATCTACGACTTCAGTGAGTTCAAGAGAACTGGGAACTTAGGGAAAATAACGAAATCCAAATTTTTTTCAGAATTTTTTTTTTTTTTTTTGGGGGGGGGACTGTCACTCAACTCTGAAACTCAGACATCTTTCCAAAGCTCGACTTTCCGACCTGATGTTCACTGACATCGTGATTTGACCTAGTTTTTTCAGAGTTCCCAGAGGCTCAGCTGTGCTACACCAACATATTCTATGACCAGAGAAAGTGAAATACTCCTCGATATTAAAATAGACTTGACTAGCTCCTAATAATAATAAAAAACACAAGGCTTTCAATACACTTGGCTACTCATTCATTATAGCTGCATCACGAGTGGAAGTGGAGAGAAGCGCATTTTGTAATACTTTTGAATTAAACTTAAATATGAACTCACTCATTAAAACAGCAGCTCTTTGCTGTATTCTTTGACAGTCTCTCTCTGGTCATGGTTTTAAAAGTTATTCAACCTTACGGAGGCTAGTATCAAACTTTGCTGTGGCCGGAGTCATGGAAGCTGTAGGTAGGCATGGCGATTTGAGCTTATCTGATTGGCCAGCACAGTAGGTGCACTCGATTTAGCCACAGATCTCCATGTCCGCCACGTAGGCCGAGTTCTTCTTTTCAGACAAATGAAATGGTTCAAATTGGTAAAACTTTGCCTATCAGGTACACAGGGCTTTTGAATCAAGTATTTGATCCCCTGCTGATTTTGTACGTTTGCCCACTGACAAAGAAATGATCCGTCTGTAATTTTAATGGTAGGTTTATTTGAACAGTGAGCAACAGAATAACAAAAAAAAAAAAATCCAGAAAAACGCATGTCAAAAATGTTATAAATTGATTTGCATTTTATTGAGGGAAATAAGTATTGGCAGTGCAATTTAACAGCTGCTTATCTTTATACATATAGCCAGTAGCCACCCCAATTAGGCCTATCTGAAATATGACAATGATCAATGAAATAGACAGGTAGAATATTGTTCTGGCAAGTACTAGTCAGTAGTAGTTTGCTTAACTGTATTTTTTATGGATAATAATCATAGGAATACTCTGTTTTTGCCAGGAAAAATGTAACATGTTCTTTCTGGTCTCTAATCTGGATATGCGCCAACGCCTTACCGCGCCAATGCTGATGACTGGACATGGTCAATATTCTGAAGCATTGATGAGAATTTAACAAGAACTTGCAGGCACTGGGTTCCGAACAACAATGACCAAAAATGTGAAGGAATTTTTTTTTACAATTTTTTGGTGGAAATTATAGGCCTACCATCACCGAGAAGGGCACTTTCTTGAGAGGGTGCTGGCCAAGGAGCACACCCCACCACCTCCGATAAGTTCTTTGACCTTTTTGACCGGGTGGAGTGGGCCTTCTGTACTGTGGGATCAATGGCATGCTGCTGGTAGGGCTGTGCCTGCTACAGTGGACCCTGCTCAAGTACAGGTGAGACACAATGATAGTGGACTGTTAGAGTAGACCGTGGAGCAATGTTTACCTGTTTGAATTGTAACCTTAGACTTTGTACCTTGAACTACTTTTTCTGGGATATCCAATGGCAGCATTCCAGGCTGACTGCATTACAAACGTCTGCCAGATCTCACAATGCCTGGATATGTGTTTAACAGATCAGCGGCAGGGTAGCCTAGTGGTTAGTGTAGTAACCGGAAGGTTGCAAGTTCAAACCCCTGAGCTGAGCTGACCCCTGAGCTGACAAGATCTGTCGTTCTGCCCCTGAACAGGCAGTTAACCCACTGTTCCTAGGCCTTCATTGAAAATAAGAATTTGCCTGGTTAAATAAAGGTAAAAAAACAACACATCATATGATATAGCAATCTAATGCTTGACTAATGCAACCATTGGTTGATGCAATGCAATATCTGCAAATAATATAGATGTTCTTGAATGTGGCCAAAGTTAACTAACCAATACCCTGTATTATGGATGTGACAAATTGACAGTTTTGCTTCACGTTTAAACAGACATTTTTGGGGTTGGTTTTCCATTAAAACAATGACAAGAAAACATAAAATTCCAAGTCTATTCACAATGGGCCTGGCAATGAAGTTATATCTACCACTTTAGATACCCTTGAAAGAGCCTCTGCAATGGCATGTTTGTTTGTCTAATGGACACTACGACTTTTTAAATGCCAACACAAAACCTTCCCTAGAGATTCTAAGCACCACTGAACTTGCATTTTACTTATCTGTAAAGTGATGGTGCTTCTGAAGCGAAACTAACGTCCATAACTGGCCGAGCAGAACTGTCAATCAAATAATCTCCAGCTGCCTGCTTTCTCCTAAAAAAGTACTTTAAAGTTTGTTAAATACCGTGACTTAACAAGGCATTTAGTAGAAATAAACCACATCTTCCGCTAGGAATTGACTCCTAGGATTCAGTAATTTTGGAAAGGAGGAGGCTGATTAGTTGCCGTACTTCTGAGCATACAATCACCTGCATATTTCATAGCGAGGGGCGGAGGGAGAGGGAGGCGTAGAGTATAGGCAGTTCGGCCACCAGGCAGACGGAGAACCATGCACTAGGCCTATCAAAAGCTGTATTTCACAATGGTATGCTGTGTTTTGCAATTTTTTGGCTTGCAGTGTCTTGCAACTTCAGTAAAGCAGGGCCTATCATCAATGAATAGGCTAGGATATTCTACATACAACAGACCTAAGACTGAAAACACTTGCATCATTAGCAAAGAGAAAGAGCAGGCGAGCCAGCTGCACTGTGATTTACATTTTGTGGGGGAAAAACTGTTTTTCTGCTTGGGAATTTTGTTAAAGTTAAGGATCCCAATTTCGTTTAAACGTTCACCCTCCTACCCTGTATTTCTGTTTCCAGATCAATAATCATCCATCGGTTCTTCATTGTGGGCACCCTCTACCTGTACAGGTGTGGCACAACGTACTGTACATCACCACTCTGCCTGCCCCAGGGATGCACTTCCAATTCTCTCCAATGGTTTGTTTCCTTCCATAATATGTTCCATTAACCCTTCACTGTCTCAACCTCCCCTAAGAGGTTTTGGTGGTACCACTGGTTTTGCTGGACTCTGAGTGCAGTGGGCATCTTCTGCATCCTCTTGGCCCATGACCACTATACTGTGGATGTGTTGGTGGCCTACTATCTCACAACACGCCTCTTCTGGTGGTACCACACCCTGGCCAACCAGCAGGTAGGAGGATAACACATACATCTTTTATTACATTTAAAAAAAAATCTGACGTTGATCTAATTTATTCTGTGAAGTTCCATTTATTTATTTTCTGTTTTGTTGTCATTCAGGCGCTGAAAGAGACATCTCAGTGCAACCTGTTGTCCAGAGTCTGGCGGTATCAACTGTTTCAGTACTTTGAGGAGAACGTCAAAGGCATTGTCCTTTCGAATTATCAGCTGCCGTGGTCATCGTGGCGATCCTCTTCTTGGAGCCGGGGTGTGAAGTACAGCAGACTGGACACCCTGTGACCCAGGTCAAGTGACGGGTGGGGGAGAGCACGAGATTTCCTGAAGTTGTGATATTCTGAAAGAAAAGATGGCGTTGCATCGTGTCACCAAGCTGTTCTCTTCACCTGTAGGACTCATATCAGTCAAATCCCAGTCCAACTGGCTAGGACTGTGACCCTAGTCTTACTTTAGCTTTCTAAATCATTTTATTTTGGAAAAGGTTTTTGAAAATGTAGAGCACTACTTTGATAATCAATTTTTTTCTTGGGACACTTTGCAATTGCTGCTTTGTCTGCAACATATCTGGCTAATATTTCAATATTATATTGAAATTATTTTGTTCGGTTTGACCATGGCTGTAAGAAGTAGTTTAGACTTTTTGCAATTCTGGTCCAATAAGGTCTACCAAGTGCAAATCATGTTGCTGAAATGTTTTATTTGATAACCAAAATGCCATACGCTATCTTGGAGAGTTTTATATGAAAATCTACTAAAACTTGGCAACGGTGCAATTTCTTGGGGACTTTTCTAACTATTTCAACAACTATATTTTTCAAAACGAATGATGGCCTCAAAAATATTTTTAGATTTTTACCTTCTTCAAGATGGAACACTAAAAGCCGAAGAATCTGTGCAATTCAGAATTCTTCCAGTGCCTCCCTTAGATGGCAGTCCACAAGGTGGCTTGAGGCGGTTCCTAATGATCGTTCAAGTCTTGTTCGCATGAATGTAAGAATAATAATGCCAGTCTTATGTGATAATTGGTCTCCCCAAAACAAAAAACTGTGAGATGAGTGAAATGTCCTGTCTATTTATTTATGTTTTTATATGTAATTATTTTGGTCAGTGCTGTTACAGCAATTAACAAAGGACTGTTAAGTTGTTTGGTAATGTCCTAATAATTTCCTCATCCTTAGCCAGTCTTGATTGTGTTCTAATCATGTTCCAATCCTATTTCAACCATGTCCCTGCAAGACTGTGGTGTATAACTGTGGTCCCAGAAAGTTTTCAATCCTTTGTAACATGTAACATTTAAAGCTCATTGGCTTGCTAATCACCTTGTATCAAAGAGTCTAGGTCTAGGTCATTACTTGCTAACTTTGACAGACTGATGAAAACCCTCTGGACCTCAAGGACTGGAGTTGTGCAGCACACATACAAATCTTTGTAAGCGATACTGTCAGAATGTCTTACTGATCAAAATAAACTTATTGGGATTATTTATCGTCTCTTATCTACCTGCATATGCTATTTGTTCTAATGATGAATGTCTTGAACTCAATTTTAATTTAGCCTGTTTGTCCCATCTGGACAAAGATTGGGGCATAACAGACCTTGGGTGAAAACGGACTGAAGGTGGTGCTATAACACAAATATTCAGATAACTTTTCAACATGCAGTACTTCCACAACCTATGGGCTTTCCTTTTCATTGATTGTGTACATTCCTATTAATAATGGGTGGGGTCTTCAGAACAGATGGTCTGGATTTGTTTGGGGATAAGATTTAGACCTTATTGCTGAGCAACCCTGTCCTTTTGGGTGATGATGAAATAACCCTAGAGTTGATGATGATGTATATGCCCATCAGAGTTAAATAAATTGGTTTGCATAACCTCCAGTGTAGTTCTAATGGCCAGTGAAAAGCTGGAGAACTCTAAAGTGTAATTCGCTGAATGAAAATAGCAGCAGATTATGTTTATCTCAAGTGCTGGGTCCTCGGCTCACTCAGGCCAGAGTGACCACGGTCTTTGGGAGTGTTGGAGAGTGGGAATCTCTTTTAGAATGAAGGCTTGTACATCCATGAATGTATGTGCGCTCTATTTACTGTGAATCCTCTGCATGTATAAGCTGCAAGACCTGTAATATTAAGAGAAACTGCCCTTAAAGACATTGTGTATCTTCTGGCAGAATGGGCCAGTCTGTCCACCAATCTGTCCCTCTACTGTCCACTGTTGTCAAGTCATCTACCAAAATATACAGTAATTCTACACATATACTGTATAAGGTAATTGAAGAATGTGTTGGATTCATACACAATGTTTACCATCTCAAAAGCTATGCTGTGTACACCCATAGCTGCAAATCATCTCGAATTATACAAAGATTACTTAAAAGTGCTCTGTTACACAATGCTACAATTACAACATGATCAACAGGTGTCAAACTAACTACTAGTGAGTTCAATTACATAACCTGACCCTAAAACTGTCTGATACTAACATGGCCATAATAAACCAATACTAAAAAGAGGCTAGATGAAGCCATTACACTGAAGCCATCTGCCCTTCCTTTCATCAAGATGCTGCCAAGGCAAACAGCACTATGATGGAGGAGTTCACACACACATTCTATTCCAAGTAGTAGTGCATTCTCCAGCCGTAATACCAAACTTAGACTGGGACCATGTGTTTGGAGTGCTAGCGGAGAGAGAAAACTATTCATGGATGACTGGAAACAAGGTGTAATTTGTGGGGCAAAACTTCCATGGGGCTACTTTAGTGACCCCCCCACACACCTTGTGTGCAAAACATTTGAGCGGCCTCTCTTGACAGTGTGGAGAAAACATTTAAGAGTTAATTTCCTGCAATTCTACACATTTTACCAGGGCGTGTAGAGAAAATGTGGAAGTTTCACAGCAAGTTTGCTGCTATTCTACACATTTTGCCATGGGGCGGAAATAAGATTTAGCAATTTTATAACTAATTTCATGCAATTCTACTCCTTTTTCCATGGGGAGGAGATAACAATGAGCAGTTCTACAGCCAATTCCCTGCAATAAAAAAAAAAACATAGGATGGAGACAAATGATAGGCCGTTTTTAATATGATATCTGATGTTCAATAGGGGGCAGGTCAATAATTCAATCATTATAAGATAGCTGGCCGCTAGACTTATTTACCAATCTAATTGAGTCAGTAGCTTGGTTTCCATCCAATTGGCGACAGATGTTAATGCAAATATTCTAAAATCCGCATAAAAACAATAAGCATTTTCGCACCATAGATGTGTTTCCATCACATTGACATGTTGCCGATAAAATGCTGTGCTCGATGACGTGGTGCACATAAAAATACCTTTTGTGATTAAATTCCCATGAAACCGACAAAATAAAATACAAGTTAAATGGGTTTCCATCACATTTTCAACTCCACTGATGGTTTTCTTTCAAAACATGTTTCGTTATATAAGGAGTGTGCCACAGCGCTGAAGACTAGAGCGCAAACATAAACCTACATTATGAGATTATTATGGACAAAAATTGAATTTGTCAAATGGCAGCCAATCACCGATGTCACCAGAAAAAGACTATCGATATTTAATGGAAAGGAGCATCAAGCTCATCACATTGCAAATTCACCACCCTGTGAAGTTCATAATAATTTATTTGATCTGTAGCCTAATAAACTGCATGCTTTCAACACATGTTGTGCCGAAAAGCACACCCCCCTGCCAGAATCCCCCCCACTTTACGCATGAACGCGCACGCACTCAATTCTTCATTGCTGCGACTTGCTTGCTAGTTGAGAATTTTGATCACGTTAGGCTGCGTTTCATTTGAGTTTTTATGTCATTTTGATCGCGGGGAGGCACTAGTAATGTCTGCAGTTTTCGGCTATTTGTTTGAAGTGTATTAGTCTATAAAAAAATATCTTGCCAAAATTCGTCATCTCTCCCATGTCTTATTTGACTAGTAGTTGTTCTGAAAGGTTTATTGCTTGCCTACATCTTACTCCCTCCTTTATGTTTAATATGACACACACACATACATTAATTGTTAATTTCGGTTGCCTGTCCTGAAGTGAAGTTTGTTCTATAGAAAGTATTTGACTCTGATGTGTTCCACAGAAAGTATTTGACTCACAAAATTAAGGAAATTAGAAGGGGGGGGGGGGGGGGGGGGGGGGGGGTTCAGCAAGGCCATAATTTTGGTAGCTCATGTTGACCAGTAGTGTGTACCACAGAAAGTATTTGACTCTAGCCACAAAATGAAAGAAATTAGAAGGGGGAGGGGGGGGGGGCTATTTAAAACATTAAATACATTTTTCTTGAATTATAATTAATTAATTATTAGAGCTAGGCCCCTTTTTTCTCCACTTCCTGTCTGAATGACGTGCCCAAAGTAAACTGCCTGTAGCTCAGGCCCTGAAACCAGGATACGCATATAATTGGTACCATTGGAAAGAAAACACTTTGAGGTTTGTATAAATTTGAAAATAATGTAGGAGAATATAACACAATACATGTGGTAGGAGAAAATACAAAGAAAAAACAAAGATATTTTTTTTTTTGAGAGAGAGATCATCCTCTTAGAAAGGCAAGAGAAAGGTCATATTGAAAATTAGCTCCCTGGATGCAATTCACGTGGCTTCCACAGGGTGTCAGCAGTCTATGTTCAAGGTTTCAGGCTTGTAACTTCAAAAATAAGAAACATCAGTTTTAGCAGAAGGACACAGTCTTGGAAATTCGTGTCTGCGCGCTCATGAAGACATTACGCACCTGCTGAAATCGGTTTCCTATTGAACATACTTCTTTCCATAAGAAATATCATACTTTGATTACATTTTAGGGTATCTGAGGAGTATATAGAAACATATTTTGACTTGTTGAAAGTTTAGGGGTATATTTTTCGGATTCCTTTCTCTGCCCTGTTGAACGAGTGGATTACTTAAATCAATGGAGCCAACTAAACAGACTTTTTGGGATATGAAGAAGGATTTTATCTAACAAAATGACACTACATGTTATAGCTGGGACCGTTTGGATGACAAATCAGACGAAGATGTTCAAAAAGTAAGTAAATATTTATTTGAATTGCGCACCCTCCAGTTTCACCGGAAGTTGTCCAGCTAGCAGGACTCCTATCCCAATAAGATTCTAATTCGCAAGTATACAATGACACAGCTATAATATAATTTGACAGTTCTGTTTTGCCTTTTAGTCAGTATACTTTCTGTAGGGTAATTGTACATTGCATATACTCTCATGCTTACTTTCAAGACAAAGACCCCACAAGAAGTAACATCTTGATGGCATGGGTAAGGAAGGGTACCACACGCCCATCTGGAGATATTACACCCCTTCTCTCTCAGGAATGATCTGAACATATATGTTAAAGTACAGCATTTTGAAACACTTTATTGATTACAATATAGAGATTAATAACAGAGGGGAATCTGAGAATGCAGAGATTCCAGCAGGGTGTGAGTTGAAGTAGTCAAATCTGGAGCTGACCAGGGCTGGAATGTAAATGATGTGATCCTCTCGGATTATCTAACATCTGAGAATGGGCAGGCATTCCCTCAGATGAAGAGCATATCCGTCTTGCTGATTAGGTGCTGTCATCCAGGTGGAAATGTCACCTGCCTATCCGATGCAGTAAAAGAGATAAGAGATAAAGTGAGTGTCCTGTGAATATGTTTATGTGCATGTACTGTACATGTGTGTGTATGTGTATATATAGCTTGGTATATATTTTATTTATCTTAATTTCGATTATTATTATCATTATTGTGTTTTGTGGTTGAGGGGTGGGGGGAGGTTGATGGGGATGGTGGATGTGCTGGGGTGTCCTACTGAGGGCGAAGGGACCTATTGGGGAGGGGATTCTTAATGGATGCACATTCAGTCATAGTTTTGTTTACTATATTATTATACATTTATTCATTTTTTTCTTATTTTTTTCTATTATTATAACAGTTTACTGTGATTATGGATATGCACTCATGTTGACTTATATATTTGAATATACTCTCTTTTTCACCCAGAGTACACATTTTTGATTTATTATTGTTATTATTACTACTGTACCTGCATTATTAAAAACAAAAACATAAAAGTGTAAAGAAAAATGTAGGAAAAGCCATAAGAGGGAAAAACACAATGGGATGGGTGATTGAAGGATCTGTAGAGAGAACAGTAGAGGGCTCTGAAAACTATTATTGCTGAAATATCCACTTCTTTTTGTGACTAGAGTCAAATACTCTTGACATTTTCCACATAGTCCATTACTTTAAGACATGAAGGTCAGTCTATCATTTATCTTTGCTTATTAGAGCTATTCTTGCCATAATATGGGCTTGGGGAATTTTTCCATATATGGCTCTCTTCTGTTTACCAACCCCTACCTTGTCACAACACAACTGATTGTCTCAAATGCATTAAGGAAAGAAATTCCACAAATGAACTTTTAACAAGGCACACCTCTTAATTGAAATGCATTTCAGGTGACTACCACATGAAGCTGGTTGAGAGAATGCCAAGAGTGTGCAAATCTGTCATCAAGGCAAAGGGTGGCTACTTTGAAGAATCTCAAATATACTGTATTGGTTTTCCTCCTCTTCGTCTGAAGAGGTGTAGTATGGATCGGACCAAAATGCAGCGTGGTTAGTGTTCAACATAGACGATAAACGAGAACACTACAAAATACAAATGTGAAAACCAAAACAGTCCTATCTGGTGCAATGACACAAAGACAGAAGACAACCACCCACAAAGTACCCACAGAATATGGCTGCCTAAATATGGTTCCCAATCAGAGACAATGATAGACAGCTGCCTCTAATTGAGAACCAGTCTAGGCAACCATAGACATACAAACTACCTAGAAAGGAAACAGCCCCATAAACATACAAAATCCCCTAGACCAGGTAAAACACATAAATCCCCCATGTCACACCCTGACCTAACCAAAATAATAAAGAAAACAAAGATAACTAAGGCCAGGGCGTGACATGTACAATATATTTTGATTTGTTTAACTCTTTTTTTGGATCATAGTTTTGATCTATTTCATATGTTCTCCAATGTAGTAAATAGTAAAAACAAAGAAAACCCCTTGAATGAGTAGGTGCATCCATACTTTTGACTATGACTGTACATATTACAATTTATGGGGAAATTGATCCCCAGGCCTACAAAAAGGGGTCCATGGGCCTCCAGTTGCCCATCCCTGGTCTAGAGTCTTGAGTGGCCTCCTGTCCTCATCTCCATCAATTTGTCTGCACTGATCTGGAAACACAGTAGATTGGAAGCAATGTCAGCACAGCAGCCAATCGTGGAACTTGATTTGACGACTCCAATATAAGATCTGTGTCCATGAAGTAAAGGGACAGATGAAAGGAAGCAAAATCATTTGGACATTTGCAACAGAATTTCTCACTCCCTTTCTTTCTCTCTCTAGTTCACCCATGATTGTTAGCACCTTTAATGAGTGGTTTTGGTGAACATGAGTATGATTGCATTCACTAAACAATGTTTATTTTGATGGCCATTGTCCGGAGCTCAGTAGATGCTGTTGAAGATGTGCTGTGTTGTTATGCAGTAGTGGCCTAACTTGCTACATGCAACAATGAATACAAATGCTTAATAACATGAAAAACTCTAAAACCATGGAACGCTAAATAAAGGCTTCACAGGAGTCAGAATGTGTTACATTGTTTTTGACACTCAATTATTTAGAAAAGAGACAAATTCAAAAATAACACTTTCAAGATGTTAGAGGGCATGTCAAAGCAAGTCTTTCAGTTTGAATATCACTTTGGCTGAGACTAAGATACAGTAGAATGTATCAATGTGCTCCGGGGCTCTCACATAGAATTCAGCCAATGAATGTGCTGTCTTCTTCACGCGATCATCAGTGGCAGTGCATCAGAGTGGGTGACCCTCAGGGAGCTGCAATCTAAAGATTGTGTAGCCAACTAGGGGTTAAATCACAAGACCATGATTGTCTCCGAATAATCATCACAGGCACCAGGGTCTGACTGAGCCTAGAGTTAAAGGTCACTGATCTTATGATGCTCTGTCAAGTCCACTATACTTTCACAGGGGAGATTATTTGGTTTCATGACGCTTGTCATAATAGTTTGTCTAACACTACAGTAGTGGAGTTACTACTAAGTAGACCTGAGGTAAGTGTCCCCCCTGTAGTACTAGCTCGATAGCTATTTAGTTTGGTGGTTGGTGTTATGTAGGTATTATGACCACTTCAAGCACAACTTGAACACCACACATTACAGTACTATGTTAGAGTTCGTAGGCTCTACAGTAGAGCCACTTTTACATTGCAGGTTCTCAGCATTAGCGAAACTAAATATTCTTCTGTCCTCCACACTTGTATGGTGCCAAGGAAAGGGACTTCTATACATCATCCTTTACCCAGAAATAAAGTGTTTTAATCTCTGGCTTTTAGTAGGTTTATTTTTGTGGAAATGGAACATGTTTCTGGCAGTGTCTGAGCATATGTTAGAATGTCTGTCTGGTCTGTAGCGACGCCTGTCAGAGCATGTTTGTCAGAGAGTCACATGACACGCTCTTTAACTCAACTCATCATAGTAGCTCTTCTGTATGGATTCATCATGGTCATGGGGATTTTAGTAGCGGATACAGTTGACAACTGTCTGTCTCATACTGTATGTACTGTATGTATGTAGGCCTTGGAATAATAATAAAACACTTGTGACATAGCCGTGGACTAGTGAGGTCATGCAAGTAGAAACTACGCACAAGAAGGATAGAAATACGTTTAAATAGATGTAGGAGCCTATATAACTGTTTATGATCATGAAGCTACCAGATCCATTAAGCCAATGCTTAGAGGCTTTCACGTCCTGGTGAAACATCTGAATCCATATACCATTCCTTTGTACTAGTATTCCACATGCTGTATTACACATGACTACTTTCAGACACCCCTATCTGACCTTTCAAGGCATCACAAGTGCCATTCCGGACAAATTCAGTGTGAGTGTATTCATCAAAAATTTGCACATGCAACTGCCCAAGGAATCCCCTTCTCTCTTCTATCCCTCCCTTCCCTATGTCTATATCTCATGTCTCATGGTATTTTTAATACTCTTTCTCACAGTCTTACCCCTCTCTCTTCAAACGTTGAAGAGTTTTAAATTAACTGTGAAATGTTCCCTTTTGTATTTTCAGTCATGTTTATAACTGCTACCAGTTAGAGGTGGTAGTAAATGCTGAGGGGAAATAGTTAACCCTGGGTAGTTAACTCCTGGGTTGTTGACACAGCTGGGCACTGCTGAGTGTCCAGCTGACCCAGGAATGTGGAGCCCCTGTGGGCACGGGGTAGCTGAGATCAACTTCACAACCTGGGACAGGAAGCGGGAAGGAGGAGCATTACTAAAATACAGTGTTTACTTTACACACAGTGCATCCACACTTGGCACAGGAGCAAGACAAAGAAGGACAACCAAAGAAATATGGTAATGTGTATTCTGTTCACTGTTTCCGGGTCCCACAAGTGATGTTCAATTCAGCTTTCAGCAATGCAAACAACATTTCAAAGTGCAAAAACAAAATTTTGACAGACATTGTCTTCGTCAGGGAACTAGCCTATATAACTCAACACACATAAATATAGGCAACCCGTACAGTCCCTGTGGAACGAGCAGTCCAAGATGACATCAGTTCACTGGAAACAGAGGAACATTAAAGCGGAGTTATGACCTCCGTTCAGCAGTAGAATAGAGGTACACGTAAGCGCCAGGGTTTTAGCTCACTAATGCACTGCAGACAGGTTAAAGAGACTGGTTCAGCTTAGCAGAGGTTGGGGGTCAGAGGAACACTCTCTCCCCCATCAACGGGTCTTTCCCAGCAGTAGCAAGGCCCTAAGGCCATCTGATTTGTGGGTGTCCTTTTGACTGCCTGTGTCTATCTTTAGCCAGGCAAACTTTTATGAGAGTGTTTAAGTGAAGGCGTTCTGTGGCAGTGAGGGTAGGCAGGCCAAAACCCCAGCCACTCGTGACAGGGCCTCCGCCATGACTGACGTTATTTCCTACATTTGCATAAACATACCCGAGATGCCTGTCATGGTGAGCATGTTTGGATGAACGGAGGAAGGCGTGCTCGGAATGCCCGGTGCCAGAGGAGAGGAACAGAAGTATTTTTATATGTAATAGTTGTTGGTTTAACTAGCCAACTCCTGTGGCACAGCTGCAAGGACTTTTCAGGTTTACTTATGTTTCTTAATTGTGCTGTTCTTTAAAGCCAATTTTGCTCACAGGACCTCCTGCAAATGATGTTTTTCTTTAGTCTTATATTTCGAACATACAAGATTTCTTCCTGCTTTTGCAAGAATATTTGTAATTGACTACAACTGAAATGGAATTCCGCCTGCTGCCACCCAGGTTTTCAGTGATCATGTTGTTTACATCACATAAACAGTTGTTTGAAAGCACATGTTTCTGTATATCTTCCACACTCTTCAACAGAGATTCATAATTCAACAATGCCAAACACACAGAACGCAGCATGGTACCTAAATGCTCCATGAGTCATCAGGTGTGTTCACGCCTTATTACGTAAAAAAATCTCTGGAGATAAGAAGCATTCCCCACCAGTGTTGCCACACGTTTCCTTCTGCCAGTAAAATACACAGCAACTCATCTTCCCTGACTGCTTTGTTCTCTGTGACTAAAACAGTGTGGTATGGGTGGTGACCTTTTCAAACAGCTGCTTATCCTGTCTAGACAGACATTTACGCACGCACGCACGCACGCACGCACGCACGCACGCACACACACACACACACACACAGAGAGAGAGGTAAGGTGGCGATGTCAACAGGGTCAATGCATTTCCATCCAGTTATCCTGTGTTTGACTGGCTGTGTGTCTGAGAGTATCACTGCATTAGTTTGCTGTGTTATACGGTCTGCTACAAACCCAGTGGATGAGAGAGCCTGTTTGTTGTCTTAAGCCTTAGTTGGAGAAGAGGGATTGAGTCCTGCTTACATAACAAATCTTGTCATTTCAAATACATTGGACTCGGTCAGTCTACTCCATCAGTCCGTATCAGAATCACCTATTTGATTGGGTTGTTATTCAAAGTTGTTTTTTAAGCTGCCAAATAAGCAACAGAGTATTCAGACAGATTACCCAGACCTAGACCCAGATTTAAGAAATAGTAATAGTCCAACTATAGAATTAGGATAACATTTCTATTAATACATTCTCATGCATTAGGCCAGTAGTGCAGTCATAAAAGTCTACAACATAGCAATTCAAGAGTTCTGTTTTTGAGGGAACAACTTAGCAGAAACAGATGGACAAAGACCAATATTAGGACCATAGTGTCATGTATACTCCCTCTCTGGCTCTCGAGATTACCAGGCTGCTCATTATTTCGCACACCTGTCACCATCGTTACGCGCACCAGTGCCTCATCAAACTCACCTGGACTCCATCAGCTGCCTGATTACCTTCCCTATATGTGTCACTCCCTTTGGTTATTTCCCTAGGCATTATTGTTTCTGTTTCAGTGTTTCATGTCTGTACGCTGCCCGTACAGACATGTTCATTTATTTATTAAATACACTCCCTGAACTTGCTTCCCGACTCCCAGCGCACACGTTACACATAGATAGAGCAGTCCAAGATTACTTTTTTTTACTGCCTCTACGACAGCATGGAAGAGATGGAGTAAAAGCTTGTTAGAAGCATACAATAAAAGTACCCTTAAAGGATGATTGTCCTGAAGAAACCTAGTAAATTGCCCTGAAAAGGACACAGAATCTTCCATTTCAGGGTAATGTTCCCTCAAAAACAAAACTCTTGAAATCACTGGCCCCTTTAATAATGGAACACTAGTCACTTTTATAATGTCTACATATTTTTGCATTACTCATCTCATATGTATTTACTGTATTCTACTGTATCTTAGTCTATGCCACTCTTGACATTGCTCGTCCATGTATTTATATATTCTTATTTCCATTCCTTTACTTAGATTTGTGTGTATTGTGTTTATTGTTGCGTAATTGTTAGATATTACTTGTTAGATATTACTGCACTGTTGGAGCTAGAAACACAAGCATTTAACTACTCCCGCAATAACGTCTGCTTAACAAGTGTACGTGACCAATAAAATGTGATTTGATTTGAATGACACTCCAGTGTACCATGTCCCTGATAGGGTAGCGACAAAAATCAATGTTCTTTCAACCCTAGCAACAGCATAGATATACTGGTGCCCTAGATATACAGTATGCACAGAACATTTGCCAGTGTGATAAAGTGCACAGTTAGAATCTATTCTACGATTGACTGATCTGCATTGCCCACTGCACTGTTCCAGTCACGATCCTATCACCCAGAACCTGTCACATCCAGTTGGATCACAATTCATAAAAATTTGGACAAATTTGGAAAAAGTCAAGGGGTGTGAATACTTTCTGAAGGCACTGTATGATGGACTTGGGAAGGGGAGCAGGAAAACAGATGCACAATACTATGAACTGCACTTGCAAATTCTGGATCTCCTGGCACTATTTTTAACAGTCAAAGAATAACTTTCAATGGAAAAGACAGAGAATGATACTCGCAGTGTACCATTGCTCTGATGGGGCAGCGTCAGACAGTTTGGGACAGGCGAGAAAAGCGATCCAGAAATAAATGGAGAAACAGGATCCAAAATAATCCTGCTTCAGCTCAGCAGGCACATAGAGGAAACTCACCTCTCCTCAGAAATAAGACGATATGTGACTAACCTGGTGCTGAGTGGGGAGAATGACAGGGCAAATCAGACTGATTTGGCTGTCACTTCATATGACCTCCTCTGAGGTTACGTTGAGGTGTCCTTCTCAGAGGAGGCCAGCATCAACACTGAGACTGACTACATACAGCAGTGGCAAAGTGAAATCAGAATTTAGGTTATTGACCTTTTTCATGGCAATACTTCGCTTCTTAATACTCACAAATGCCTCCTAAATATGTTTTTAAGCAGCTAACTGGCAGAGAGGCCATAACATTGTATTATCTCAGCCTTACAGAGCATATGCTTTAAATTCCAATAATTGCATAAGGACTATTTTAAAATAAATATTTTTAGAAGTAATATTGCCATCACATATACAGTGCCTTGCGAAAGTATTCGGCCCCCTTGAACTTTGCGACCTTTTGCCACATTTCAGGCTTCAAACATAAAGATATAAAACTGTATTTTTTTGTGAAGAATCAACAACAAGTGGGACACAATCATGAAGTGGAACGACATTTATTGGATATTTCAAACTTTTTTAACAAATCGAAAACTGAAAAATTGGGCGTGCAAAATTATTCAGCCCCTTTACTTTCAGTGCAGCAAACTCTCTCCAGAAGCTCAGTGAGGATCTCTAAATGATCCAATGTTGACCTAAATGACTAATGGTGATAAATACAATCCACCTGTGTGTAATCAAGTCTCCGTATAAATGCACATGCACTGTGATAGTCTCAGAGGTCCGTTAAAAGCGCAGAGAGCATCATGAAGAACAAGGAACACACCGGGCAGGTCCGAGATACTGTTGTGAAGAAGTTTAAAGCCGGATTTGGATACAAAAAGATTTCCCAAGCTTTAAACATCCCAAGGAGCACTGTGCAAGCTATAATATTGAAATGGAAGGAGTATCAGACCACTGCAAATCTACCAAGACCTGGCCGTCCCTCTAAACTTTCAGCTCATACAAGGAGAAGACTGATCAGAGATGCAGCCAAGAGGCCCATGATCACTCTGGATGAACTGCAGAGATCTACAGCTGAGGTGGGAGACTCTGTCCATATGACAACAATCAGTCGTATATTGCACAAATCTGGCCTTTTTGGAAGAGTGGCAAGAAGAAAGCCATTTCTTAAAGATATCCATAAAAAGTGTTGTTTAAAGTTTGCCACAAGCCACCTGGGAGACACACCAAACATGTGGAAGAAGGTGCTCTGGTCAGATGAAACCAAAATTGAACTTTTTGGCAACAATGCAAAACGTTATGTTTGGTGTAAAAGCAACACAGCTGAACACACCATCCCCACTGTCAAACATGGTGGTGGCAGCCTCATGGTTTGGGCCTGCTTTTCTTCAGCAGGGACAGGGAAGATGGTTAAAATTGATGGGAAGATGGATGGAGCCAAATACAGGACCATTCTGGAAGAAAACCTGATGGAGTCTGCAAAAGACCTGAGACTGGGACGGAGATTTGTCTTCCAACAAGACAATGATCCAAAACATAAAGCAAAATCTACAATGGAATGGTTCAAAAATAAACAGATCCAGGTGTTAGAATGGCCAAGTCAATGTCCAGACCTGAATCCAATCGAGAATCTGTGGAAAGAACTGAAAACTGCTGTTCACAAATGCTCTCCATCCAACCTCACTGAGCTCGAGCTGTTTTGCAAGGAGGAATGGGAAAAAATGTCAGTCTCTCGATGTGCAAAACTGATAGAGACATACCCCAAGCGACTTACAGCTGTAATCGCAGCAAAAGGTGGCGCTACAAAGTATTAACTTAAGGGGGCTGAATAATTTTGCACGCCCAATTTTTCAGTTTTTGATTTGTTAAAAAAGTTTGAAATATCCAATAAATGTCGTTCCACTTCATGATTGTGTCCCACTTGTTGTTGATTCTTCACAAAAAAATACAGTTTTATATCTTTATGTTTGAAGCCTGAAATGTGGCAAAAGGTCGCAAAGTTCAAGGGGGCCGAATACTTTCGCAAGGCACTGTAACCCAACATGGTGAATTGACCTGAAATAAACAGAGTATAGAGTAGAACATTTACTCTGTTGTCTTGTTTGTGCCCAGCCCCCACCTGTCTGGATCCTGTTGGGTCACATGATCTGGGTCATTTAGCCAGTCACTCACATGGCACACCTGGATAGTGAGGAGAGGAGAACATTCCAGCCTATGACCTCTGACCTGTTGCTAATCTCACATGCCTGTTCCCTGTGTGTGTCTCTCTACACACCCATCTAGCACAACTGTTCTGGTAATACTGCAAAAGGGGATCTGCCCAACCTCAAGCTGGTTATGATGAAAAACATAATTTTGCCAACCCAACTTGCAATTTTAACAGACCATAATTTATAAGAGAGGAAGGCACTATGCTCTCAAATTCCAGAGGAGGGAGAACACTGGTTCCACTTCCAATAATCAGTCAATTTGTTTGTTGTTGCTGTGGTGTTATATGATGATGTGGGTATTGAGGCCCAAGGACAGGTGGTCCTCGTCCCCTCGACTCCTCTGAAGCAGACGCCCCAGGCCTGCAGCCAGCTGCTGGCATCACTGCATCACAGACACCAGAGGCACCAGCAGCAACTCTATCAACCCCCCCACAGTATAGATATACTGGTGCCCTAGATATACAGTACCCATCAACTTTTTCCACATTTTGTTACGTTACAGCCTTATTCTCAAACTGATAAAATAGTTTTTTCCCCTTCATCAATATTTTTTAAAATGTTTTTAATTGAACCTTTATTTAGCTAAGCAAGTCAGTTAAGAACAAATTCTTATTTACAATGACGGCCTAGGAACACTGGGTTAACTGCCTTGTTCAGGGGCAGAAAGACAGATTTTTCTAGGGATGGTTTTACATTTTCTTGCAAAAAAAAAAAAACTTTACTCAGTACTTTGTTGAAGCACCTTTGGCAGCGATTACAGGATCAACTGTGCGGAGTTTGAAGTTTGTGACAGAAACTATGTGATCTTATTACAGTAATAGAGTGCCTTCGGAAAGTATTCAGACCCCTTGACTTTTTCCACATTTTGTTAGGATAACGCCTTATTCTAAAATTAATTGAATAATTGTTTCCCCTCATCAATCTGCATACAATACCCCATAATGACAAAGCAGAAACTGAAATATTACATTTACATGAGAAATCAAACTCTTTACTCAGTGCTTTGTTGAAAAACCTTTGGCAGCGATTACAGCCTCGAGTCTTCTTGGGTATGATGCTACAAGCTTGGCACACCTGTAATTGGGGAGTTTCTCCCATTCTTCTCTGCAGACCTTCTTAAGCTCTGTCAGGTTGAATGGGGAGCGTCGCTGCACAGCTATTTTCAGGTTTCTCCAGAGATAGCCAACCGGGTTCAAGTCTGGCCTCTGGCTGGGAACTCAAGGACATTCAGAGACTTGTCCCGAAGCCACTACTGCATTGTCTTGGCTGTGTGCTTAGGGTCGTTGTCCTGTTGGAAGGTATATGTTTGGCCCAATCTGAGGTCCTGAATGCTCTGGAGCAAGTTTTCATCAAGAATCTCTCTGTACTTTGCTCCGTTCATCTTTCCCTTGATCCTGACTAGTCTCCCAGTCCCTGCCACTGAAAAACATCCCCACAGCATGATGCTGCCACCACCATGCTTCACCGTAGGGATGGTGCCAGGTTTCCTCCAGACGTGACGCTTGGCATTCAGGCCAAAGTGTTATGTCTTGGTTTCATCAGACCAGAGAATCTTGTCGTTGGGTGCCTTTTGACAAACTCCAAGTGAGCTCTCATGTGCCTATTACTGTGGAGTGGCTTGCGTCTGGCCACTCTACCATAAAGGGCTGATTGGTGGAGTGTTGCAGAGATGGTTATCCTTCTGGAAGGTTCTCCCATCTCCACATAGGATTTCTGGAGCTCTGTCAGAGTGACCATCGGGTTCTTGGTCATCTCCCTGACCAAGGCCCTTCTCCCCTGGTTCCAAACGTCATCCGTTTAAAAATAATGGAGGCCACTGTGTTCTTGGGGACCTTCAATGCTGCAGAATTATTTTGGTACCCTTCCCCAGATCTGTGCCTCAACACAATTCTGTCTTGGACCTCATGGTTTTTGCTTTGACATGCACTTTAAACTGTGGGACCTTATGTAGACAGGTGTGTGCATTTCCAAGCCATGTCCAATCAATTGAATTTACCGCAGGTGGACTCCAATCAAGTTGTAGAAACATCTCAAGGATTATCAATGGAAACAATATGCATCTGAGCTCAAAGTCTCAACGCAAACGGTCTGAATACTTATGTAAACATGGTATTTCTGTTCAAATATCGAAAACCCTGTGTTCGTGGTGTTATGTGTAGATTGTTGCGGAAAAAAATGTAATTTAATCCATTTTAGAATAAGGCTGTAATGTAACAAAATGTGGAAAAAGTCAAGGGGTCTGAATACTTTCACGAAGGCACTGTATGTATTTGTTAGTGGGATAGAGGATACAGTTAGGATCTAATCTATGATTGATTGATCTACGCTGCCCAATGCACTTTTCCAGTTATGACCCTGTCACCAGGGCTGGTTGCAGGCATAAGCAATCATAAGCGGCCACTAGGGGCCCCCTGAAACAATTTTAGGAACTCCTTTGGGGTCTTAACTTACTCTTGAGAGTTAAAATAGTAGAATATACAAGGAGTAAGTTCAACATTTGGTTGTGTATCAGCAAATTTTGGCCATGTCAGCTAACAATTCATTGAATAGTAAGTTTGTCTAGCCAGTTATCTAAACTTGTAGAAATCATGGCCGAAAACCATCCGGGCATGCAGGGAACATGCCCAGGGGCCATGACCTCCAGGGGGCCCCCATTGATTTTGTAAGTCACTCTCACTCAGATATCATCAACATGGCATAAGTCATGGCACAATGTGTAGAATTGCAGGAATTAAGCTTTAAAACGGCTAAACTTTCTCTCCACCACATGTCAAAATGGGTATAATTCCAGGAAATTAGCTTTAAAATTGCAACATTTTCTCTCTGCCCCATGGCAAAATCTGTAAAACTGCAGACAACTTGCTTTAAAACTGCTACATTTTCTCTATGCCCCATGACAAAATGTGTCGAACTGCAGGAAACTTGCTTTAAAACTGCAACATTTTCTCTATGCCCCATGACAAAATGTGTCGAACTGCAGGAAACTTGCTTTAAAACTGCAACATTTTCTCTATGCCCCATGACAAAATGTGTCGAACTGCAGGAAACTTGCTTTAAAACTGCAACATTTTCTCTGTGGTCCATGGCAAAACATGTAGAATTTTCTCCCCCATCAAGAGGATGGGCAACGAACCAAATCTCGCTTAGGGACCTCAAAAGGCTAGAGCCAGCCCTGGCTGTCACCCAGAAGCTGTCACATCCAGTTGGATATAACAATCCATAAACCATAACAAGCCTATTGAGACAGCTTTACCACATGTAGTGAAGGCTGGATGTCTGTAAAGATATTACCCTCAAGCCAAGATAATTTATCCTGTAGCCAAGGTCTCAAGCATGTCTCTTAGTAATCTCTTGCACAGCACATCAGAAGGTATTGATTTTCTTCAAAGCTTAGCCTATCCGTGTGAGTCATTTGAAAACAAAAAATGGTAGGGATTCTAAATTGATGAGCAAATGTGGCTATGTCTGTGGTTGTAGCCGGAAATGCAGCCTACTTTTCAAATCAAATCGTATTTGTCACATACATATGGTTAGCAGATGTTGATGTGAGTGTAGCGAAATGCTTGTGCTTCTAGTTCCGACAGTGCAGTAATATCTAACAAGTAATATAACAATTCCCCAACAACTACCTAATACACACAATTCTAAAGGGGTGAATGAGAATACGTACATGTAAGTATATGGATGAGCGATGGGCAAGCAGCATAGGCAAGGTGCAATAGATGGTATAAAATACAGTATATACAATGGGTTAAAAAAGTATTTACTCAGACACCAATTGTGCAAGTTCACATTGTAGGATTTTTAATGAATTTATTTGCAACAAATTCAGTTAATTAAGCAATTAATATCCCATCATGCTTAGGGTCATGTATAAAAATGCTGGGCAGGCCATTATGTTGGCCTTTATTTTGGCTACCATCAGAGATCTGTATATAAGAATGAGATGCTCATGTACTCTACCGGTCAAAGGTTTTAGAACACCTACTCATTCAAGGCCTTTTCTTTATATTATTGATTTTCTACATTGAAGAATAATAGTGAAGACATCAAAACTATGAAATAACACATATGGAATCAGGTAGTAACCAAAAAAGTGTTAAACAAATCAAAATATATTTTATATTATATATTATATATTTTCAAATAGCAACCATTTGCCTCGATGACAGATTTGCACACGCTTGGCATTCTCTCAACCAGCTTCATGAGGTAGTCACCTGGAATGCATTTCAATTAACAGGTGTACCATCTTAAAAGATAATTTGTGGAATTTCTTTCCTTCTTAATGCGTTTCAGCCAATAAGTTGTGTTGTGACAAGGTAGGGTTGGTATACAGAAGATAGCCATATTTGGTAAAATACCAACTTCATATTATGGCAAGAACAGCTAAAATAAGCAAAGAGAAATGACTGTCCATCATTACTTTAAGACATGAAGGTCAGTCAATACGGAACATTTCAAGAACTTTGAACATTCCTTTAACCTGTTGATACTAGGGGGCAGTATTTTCCTTTTTGGAAAAAAAACATTCCCGTTTTAAACGGGATATTTTGTCAGGACAAGATGCTAGAATATGCATATAATTGACAGCTTTGGATAGAAAACACTCTAACGTTTCCAAAACTGTAAAGATATTGTCTGTGAGTATAACAGAACTGATGTTGCAGGCGAAAGCCTGAGAAAAATCCAATCCGGAAGTGCCCCAGGTTTTGAAAGCACTGCGTTCCAATGAGTCCCTATTGAGCTGTGAATGTGTCATCAACAAGCTTAAGCTTTCTACGTATTCCCCAAGGTGTCTACAGCATTGTGACGTAGTTTTACGCATTTATGTTGAAGAATAGCCGTAGGCGGCTACATTGCGCAAGTGGTCACATGGTGGATCCAAAGGAGATTCTCACGTAAAATACAGAGGTAGCCATTACTCCAATCGGTCCTACTGAAAAACGAATTGTCCCGACGGATATATTATCGAATAGATATTAGAAAAACACCTTGAGGATTGATTATAAACAACGTTTGCCATGTTTCTGTCGATATTATGGAGCTAATTTGGAATATTTTTTCGGCGTTGTCGTGACCGCAATTTCCGGGCGATTTCTCAGCCAAACGTGAAGAACAAAACCATCAAGCGCTATGATGAAACTGGCTCTCATGAGGACCACCACAGGAATGGAAGACCCAGAGTTACCTCTGCTGCAGAGGATAAGTTCATTAGAGTTACCAGCCTCAGAAACTGCAGCCCAAATAAATGCTTCACATAGTTCAAGTAAAAGACACATCTCAACATCAACTGTTCAGAATAGACTGTGTGAATCAGACATTCATGGTCGAATAGCTGCAAAGAAACCAATACTAAAGGACACCAATAAAAGAAGAGGCTTGGCTTGGGCCAAGAAACATGAGCATTAGACTGGAAGAAATGTTTCCTTTGGTCTGGAGTGCAAATTGGAGATTTGTGAGACACGGTGTGGGTAAATGGATGATCTCTGCATGTGTATTTCCAACCGTAAAGCATGGAGGAGGAGGTGTGATGGTGTGGGGGTGCTTTGCTGGTGACACTTTCTGTGATTTTTTTTGAATTCAAGGCACACAACCAGCATGGCTACCACTGCATTCTGCATCGATACGCCATCCCATCTGGTTTGCGCTTAGTGGTACTATCATTTGTTTTCAACAGGACAATGACCCAACACACCTCCAGGCTGTGTATGGACCAAGAAGGAAAGTGATGGAGTGCTGCATCAGATTACCTGGCCTCCACAATCCCCTGACCTCAACCCAATTGAGATGGTTTGGGATGAGTCGGACCGCAGAGTGAAGGAAAAGAAGCCAACAAGTGCTCAGCATATGTGGGAAATCCTTCAAGACTGTTGAAAAAGCATTCCAGGTGAAGCTAGCTGAGAAAATGCCGAAATTGTGTAAAGCTGTCATCAAGGTAAATGGTGGCTACTTTGAAGAATCTCAAATATAAAATATGTTGTTCAACACTTTTTTTTGGTTACTACATGATTCCATATGTGTTATTTCATTGTTTTGATGTCTTCACTATTATTCTACAATGTAGAAAATGGTAAAAATAAGGAAAGACCCTTGAATGAGTAGGTGTTCTAAAACTTTGACCAGTGGTGTACATGCCCTAACAATGGGAGTCATTCTCCCAAATGCAAGAAGGCAGGCTACAAGCATTGGGCTTATTTTGAACAGATTTTGGCGAGAGTGAAATCTCTCGCTTCGACTCTTCCTCTCTGCTACCATGGCTATGCCCCCATAAGGTGACAATGCACCCATCCTCAGGGCACAAGTGATCACTGAGTGATTTGATGAGCATAAAACTTATGTAAACCTTATGCCATGACCATCTCTGTCACCAGATCTCAACCCAATTGAACACCTATGGGAGGTTCTGGAGTGGCACTTGACACAGCGTTTTCCACCACCATCAACAAATCACCAAATGATGGAACTTCTCGTGGAAGGGACATTGAACCTGTTCTGGCTCGTGGTTGCCCAAGGCCCTACTATGACACTTTATGTTGGTGTTTCCTTTATTTTGTCAGTTGCCTGTAATTGTGTGGGTTGTTATAGCCTAATTGAGTTTCATGTAGTCTAATGAGACAACAATGGGGTGAGTGTTTCTGTCTAACAGGCTCGTGAGTCAGATCTCTAGCCAGATCGAGTTTCACTGGGCTACGTTAGCTGCTAGGATCAAAGGGTGTTTGCTGCCATTCCAGAAGCTTTGTGTTGATGATTTCAAGATGGTGAACATTTGTCAATGCAAAAACAATTTCCCTACATGGCTGCAGGAAGATGTTTTCTGGTGGGGGTGCTCTCATACAGGAGTAATAATAAAGGCCTAGTTCACTAATTTGGTGGGTAATTCTTATTATTTATTTTCGATTTATCAGGGGATGCTGCAGCAACCTCAGCACCCCTATATCCTGCGGCTATGTCTCCCTAGCTTTGGGACACAACATCAGCAGTATGTGTATTGTTTGGACTTCCTCAGTTGCTAATTAATGGTTTCTAGGTGAGTGGCTACAACAATACAGCAGGCTACACCAAACAAAAACGTTCCCTGTCAATAAAGGAATCATCTCTAGGAACTCTACTTACTATATATAAAGTGAACTGTGACCCTCCCCATCAAATAATGGTCTGAATCTAACTTTTTGTTGAACCGCACCATATTCCTGCTGTGTAGACAGTAAATTTAATGGTAGGAGGTCTTGAGTGAAGTGCGTGGTCTAATTGGCAGCCACCAACAGCTCAACAGGAATATGCTGCTGTTCAGACAAAAGTTGGATTCAGACGTTTATTTGATAGCAAAGGGACACATTTCATTTTACATCTGGTATGTATTTTTCCTAGAGATTGTGAAAATGCAATGTTGACAAATAACCTTTTATGTGAGAAGCCGGCTATATTGTGATAGGTTTATTTTCTGTCGCCAGCCACCAGAACGATGCTTAACTCATGGAGTCCAACCAATACACAGACTACTGATGTTGTTGTCCCAAAGCTACAATCTTCCACACTATGACAGTCTAGTAGGCTATGTTTCTGTCCAGCATATGGCTTGCCTCCCCAAAGAGGAAGACTGCTGTATTGGTTTCTCAATGAAGGATCATCAATAGGTCCCTGGAGGGTCAGGATATATGTCTGTGGACCAGCAGCCCAGCGGACCAGCGCTGCGGATCTATCAACCAGCCCGCTCGGCTGTTTAAACACCGATTTAAATCCCCTCCCTTCAGCACCAACCGAAACAAATACGTGGATTGCAAAAGGATCCTTCTGAATACGCACGGTGGAGCCCGTTTATGCAGTGGAAACAACGGAATTCTGACCACAAGAAACTGTTTAAATATAGGAGTTGTGTTTTTCGAGAATAAACAACCGAGAAGTTTCCGCAGATTTCAAAATGAGTGACCTGGAGGAGGATTTTTCCAAGATTTTAATGTCGAAGGAGGAGAGAATACGAGACTTGGAGATGAGTCTGGCGGACAGGGAAGATGAGATCCAAGAACTGAAGAGGAAACTGCACAAATGTCAGTCCGTTTTGCCCAGCGCCCAACTTATTGGACCGAGGACCAGGACTCGGGCGCAAGGCATCTCGGCGGAGCCTCAAAACTACCAAGACATGTCGAGGCAAGTCTTTCGGAAATATGACAAGTCCGACTGGTAAGAGTTTGAACCTGGTGTTATTGGTGTCGAATTATTTAGGGTTTTTATACAGCAAAATATGTCTGTTTATCCATCGTGTGTAGTTGACGAGGTAGACTATAGAAAACATATAGAACAAAAATGTAGCCTAATGGTTTGAGTTGCATTTAGACTACTTTAAACAGATAGGTGTCAATCATTCACAATGACAACAGGGCTGACCACTAGTTCTACTGTGGAGATGGAGACGCGCTTCCATGAATGGGGCAGTGTGAGCGCGTTCATTCTTGGTGCCGATGACGTTGCTCCAAGACAGGCTTCCAAGAGGAGTTTATGGATCCGATCCATCATTGCATTCCCAGCGGAGGTAAAGTGGAGGAAGCAAGAAGCATTATTGGCTTTTAGTAGCTGGATGCTAAGCGATCGAAGTATACGTCTGAGGATATTTAATATTCCATTAGAAAAATATTTTTTGACCGTATCCTCTCCTTATCACCTTCCGTTGCACCTTTGTAGCTTCAGTGTTGGATGTTCTAAATTATTAGGGTTCATTCTTTGTAGGACCGACTCCCTTGGCCTGATAACTGGATGAAATTTGATTACAGATGTCACATCATGAAAGCAAACACAGAGGAAATGAATGGATTCAGAGCTGTTCTTTTTTAATGTACTGAATGCCTCATCTTTAGGCCTAATCAGATTGAGTCAATGGTATCCGGCCTAATGAGTTACTAAACATACACTTCAGAAAAAGTTTTTTATCAAAAGATTCAAATACAGTATATTCCTGATGATTTAACAATGGCAGTTCAACATACCAAAGTCATGCACAAAAAACACAAAAATTACCATTTTGCAGTGATCAATTAGGTTTCCTTTAACTCAACACAAGCCCATTCATAAAGTCTTCACTGTGGATTTCACTGTAATTTCCATTTTACTCTAAAGATTTTTCCTGTGAGATTGACACAGCAACTCATCTTCCCCGACAGCTTTGTTCTCTGTGACTAAAACCGTATGGTATGGGTGGTGACCTTTTCAAACGGCTGCTTACCTTGTCTAGACAGACATTTACACACGTGCACGCATGCACACACACACACACACACACACACACACACACACACACACACACACACACACACACACACACACACACACACACACACACACACACACACACACACACACACACACACACACACACACACACACACCGGGTCTGAATTAGATTAGAAACTGTACCCACTGCACACACAGTAAAAGGCCAATACGAGCTGATTGTCAGGTAACCAGATAGCACTAAAATAACTATACAAGGAGAAGATTATAAGAGTGTTTTAATAATTCAGTGTTCTACTGTTATGTCAGGCCATAATGATCTGTTGGAAATTTAGACATTTTTCAAATGATGTTTTCAGCCCTGCTGGTGTTCCATAGTGAGTCATGCGAGAGCGCAGGGATTTTATGAAGTTAGGAACTAGTGTCACGTGGACGAACAAAATCTTAATAAAAAAAAATGAGCTCCAAGACAGCTGGCTCCTGGCAACGTGTGTCAGTTTAGCATTACGCCATCTGTCAGAAGACAATGTCATTATCAATCAAGAGCAATGCCATTAAAGTGCAAAATAATTCCTTTCATGTCCTCTGGTATCTGTTCTCTTTCTAGGGAAAATGATCCCTTTAGGTCTACTAGTACAGTGGTGGTCCAAGGCCACAGGCAGATGATGAAAAGGATGGCATTTCTTGATTCATGTTTAAAGAATGGGATGTGTGTCATTATTTAATGCATCTGGTTGTGCACCTGCTCGTGGCTCTGCTAGGGGTCAGAGACATTGAGACATAGTGACCTCAATTTGTGTCAGAACCAGGCACCAACGGACAGCCTCCTGATCATCGGATTACAGAACCATGAAGCAATGGATCCTGTTCCTATTGATCACCATAGGAAAGGGCTGAGCTGGAAGTATAGCGAGGTGAAATATAAACCTGTCTCCAACACAGAGGTGGTTTAAAGGGCACAGGGAGGCTGGGAGGGATGGAGGATAAGAAGGGGATGTAGTTGTCTGGTTGTTGAAAGTTGACCTATTGACCTTTATTTGGGAGTGGAAGTGTCCCTAATGGTTCATTGTAAGTAGATTTAAGCAAAGCCCAGGGCCAGGAGTTTATGTGATCAGTGTCCTACTCCCCACAAATGTAAAAATATGTAAAAAGAGTTTCCATCCACTACACTGTTTATACCAGCCCTTTTTAAATCCAGGAAAGGGAAGTATCGGGATGCAGGGCATGTTTTCCTGGTCAAATCACTTGGTCAGGAAAATAATCCTGGACCTAGAATGCCTCATAGGTCTGTAGGTTTGTGTAATGAGGTCTCCAGGAAAGTATTTTGTTTAATACTAATACCTTATCTCACGAATTACATCTCAAGCTAAAAGGGAAAAGAGTATAAACTTGCCTCTTAAACGGTTCCCCTTGCAGAAGTGATTAGCATTCTCGTTTTACCAAATCATATATTATGTCAGAGTTGTTTAAACTTTGTTGTCCCTAAATCACCCACTAAAAGGTTCAGGCTCTTGATCTTCAAGCCAGCTCTCATTGCCACACTATTACAGCCAATATTATATATCACTCTCACTGTATCATGGCCACACTTACAGTGTGATAATTGAGCTGTAATAGCATTGTAAAAACAGCTGTTGAGTGGTTGGGCAACACAAACTCTCATATGCAGACCTTTTGAACACACATAGAAGGATCCTTCAGACAATGTTTGTGGTCACAGTTTGCTGTCCTCTGTAGCTTAGTTTAGCATGGCACTTGCAACACTAGGATAGCAGGTTAGATTCCTGGGACCACTTGTATGTAAAATGCATGCGCGCATGACTGTAAGTCATTCTGGATAAAATAATCTGCTAAATGGCATATATTATTAATATTATGATATATATTATAGTTAAGCATAATTAAGGTCCAATAATGGGATTTCTCTAGATAACTGGTTTCTGAGTTTCATTGATCAAATAGTGTGTGTGCACCAGACATTATTTTAGTCTTCAGATATTCTCCCTAACTGCTCAGTCACTGTTATCACATACAACCACAAGAGGGCAGTTTTGATTTTTTTCTTCAAGTCATCATACTGTCTGGTGACTGGCTATGGACAGAGCTACAGTACTTTCTTACCACATGTGATTCTAACCACTAACCCAAACCTTGAACTTAGCCCTGACCCTACCTCTAAATTAAGATTAAAAAGCTCATGTAGGCTACTTGCTTGTCGTTAGTGATGATAATGCCACTAGCATTTCTAGTGACTACTGTCCTTTGATCTTACAATATCACACATCACTGCATTTTGATGTAACAGAAAAAGGTGATTATAGATGGGCCGCAATAAGCTGCAAAGGTTTCAGACTTCAATTGGATTAGGGCAGAAAAACTCAAGGAGTTCTGCAAGAGGCACGGTACGTGGTGCTCACTCCCGTGAGCGGTGTTGCTGGCTCGGTGCTCGAGGTGGCAAAATATTAGCTGAAGTCTTGAGCGGTCGCCGTGCATGGTTGACCAATGAGCAGAGTTAATCTTGTCAACCAATCAAACAATGTTTTAATGACAACATTCGAGCTGACAACAAGCGGAGAAGGAGGGTGGGAAGGGTAAACTGGTTATCTTTGAAGATGGAGGACAAGGGGAAAAAGGAAGAAACTGGAACATATTATGAACAAATATAAAGTGGGGGATTGTACAAACCTTCAGGAAGACTTGGTGAAGGAGAAGATGGCAGACAAGGGAAACAGAAGAAAAGTGAAATATGTCCTGAGTGAATATAGAATGGAGGTTTGCACAGAACTTCTGGAAGAGCTAGAGAAGGACATTGAATATGAAAAGAGTGATGGTGATGGAAGGTGTAGTGATTGTGGTGGAAGGTGTAGTGATGACAGTCAAGAATGAGTTGAGTGTAGAGGGAAGTGGGGGTAAGGAAGGTTGGCAACAAATGTAAATTAGGGATACGTGCTCTAGTAGCTCGGGGATGGAACCTTACAGGAGCCTGAAGTATCCGTGGTGAGGACTGCCGAGTTTGGGACTTGTTCCGAGGATGTAAAGGATGATTCTGGCCCAGTGGGAGTGAGATTGGTGGAGAGAGTGGATCCTTGCAGTTTGGCTGAAGAGTGGAGGACAGTGATAAAGAAAAATTGATCAAAAAGGCAAACGTTGTTAATGAGTA
Organism: Oncorhynchus mykiss; assembly: GCF_013265735.2. Lineage (NCBI taxonomy): Eukaryota > Metazoa > Chordata > Actinopteri > Salmoniformes > Salmonidae > Oncorhynchus > Oncorhynchus mykiss. The sequence continues at coordinate 24,032,024 of NC_048587.1, read as the reverse complement.
TAGGTTTTTGGTTGGAGTAAGGTTCACTAACAATGATGCTTTTTTGGGGATATGCATTTGAAGTACCAAGGATGGTAAGGGATGTATTGGGAAAGGTGGAGACGGTCAGAGTGACCAGAAGTGGTGTTGTTTTGATTTCTTGTGTGTCGAACGAGCAGATGGAAAAGGCGTTTAGGATCGACAAACTATCGACTGGAGAGTTTAGATTTTTTTAGCAGAGCACTGCTAAAAGGTCTCATATCTGGTGTTGCGTTGGATGTGGAGGCCTTGTGATTTATGAGGAGCATACCAGGAGTAGTTGGAGCATGCCGGCTGAACCGTGTAGTGGATGGGGGAAAAGAAGAAAGCCTGTCGGTATTATTGATGTTTGATGAAGAGTTTCTACTATGAAAATGGGATATGTTAGATATGCGGTGAGAGCTTTTGTGTCGAAGCCGTTGTTTTGCCAGAATTACAAAAGGTATGGACATGTATCAAGTGTGTGCCGAAGGAATGTTGTTGAGGAATCTGAGGGTGTACGATGTTGTAATTGTGATGGCAACCACATTCCCAATTCCTCGGAGTGCCCGGTTAGGGTAAAGGAGCATGAAGTGCCAAGGGTCAGGGATATACAGACAAAATACTTTACAATTTACATACAGTACCAGTCAAAAGGTTGGACACACCTACTCATTCAAGGGTTTTTCTTTATTTTTACTATTTTCTACATTGTAGAATAATAGTGAAGACATCAACACTATGAAATAACATGTTGTCGTGCCCTCTTCACAATTGTCTTGGTGTGTTTGGACCAAGATAGTTAGTTCAATCAAATTTATTTTATATAGCCCTTCGTACATCAGCTGATATCTCAAAGTGCTGTACAGAAACCCAGCCTAAAACCCCAAACAGCAAGCAATGCAGGTGAAGAAGCACGGTGGCTAGGAAAAACTCCCTAGAAAGGCCAAAACCTAGGAAGAAACCTAGAGAGGAACCAGGCTATGTGGGGTGGCCAGTCCTCTTCTGGCTGTGCCGGGTGGAGATTATAACAAAACATGGTCAAGATGTTCAAATGTTCATAAATGACCAGCATGGTCGAATAATAATAAGGCAGAATAGTTGAAACTGGAGCAGCAGCACAGTCAGGTGGACTGGGGACAGCAAGGAGTCATCATGTCAGGTATTCCTGGGGCATGGTCCTAGGGCTCAGGTCCTCCGAGAGAGAGAAAGAAAGAGAGAATTAGAGAGAGCATATGTGGGATGGCCAGTCCTCTTCTGGCTGTGCCGGGTGGAGATTATAACAGAACATGGCCAAGATGTTCAAATGTTCATAAATGATCAGCATGGTCAAATAATAATAAGGCAGAACAGTTGAAACTGGAGCAGCAGCACAGCCAGGTGGACTGGGGACAGCAAGGAGTCATCATGTCAGGTAGTCCTGGGGCATGGTCCTAGGGCTCAGGTCCTCCGAGAGAGAGAAAGAGAGAAGGAGAGAATTAGAGAACGCACACTTAGATTCACACAGGACACCGAATAGGACAGGAGAAGTACTCCAGATATAACAAACTGACCCTAGCCCCCCGACACATAAACTACTGCAGCATAAATACTGGAGGCTGAGACAGGAGGGGTCAGGAGTTGGGGATGTGGACACCAAGGAACTTGAAACTTGACCCGCTCCACTTCAGCCCTGTCAATGGTAATGGGGGCTTGTTCGGTCTTTCTTTTCCTATGGTCCACGACCGGCTCCTTTGTCTTGCTCACATTGAGGGAGAGGTTGTTGTCCTGGCATCACACTGACAGGTTCGTGAGAATTACTAAATCAACATCTGCATTTTGAAAGAGTATTTTTTATTATTATTTTATTAAAGAAATGTGTTTATTTGGCTACTGTGCAGTCTACAATACATACTGTAGTAAACATGGGAAAGTGCCTAATTCCTTACATAAGGGAGAGCAGGCCATGTCTGTACTACAGAATACAGGGCACGTGGGAGACCGGTGTTATTTCATAGTTGTGATGTCTTCACCATTATTCTACAATGTAGAAAATAGTAAAACTAAAGAAAAATCTTGGAATGAGTATGTGTGTCCAAACTTTTGACTGGTAACATTACTTGCTGTCTCGTTCTGACCTTAGTTCTTTTGTTATGTCTTTGTTTTAGTATGGTCAGGGCGTGAATTGGGTGGGTTGTCTATGTTCCTTTTTCTATGTATTGGGATTTCTGTGTTTGGCCTGGTATCGTTCTCAATCAGAGGCAGCTGTCAATCGTTGTCCCTGATTGAGAACCATTCTTAGGTAGCCTGGTTTCACTTTTGAGTTGTGGGTGATTGTTTCCTGTGTCTGTACCACACGGGACTGTTTCGATTTTCGTTTGTTCATCCACGTTGTTATTTTGTATTTTTGTAGTGTTCAGTTTTATATATTAAAATAGACACTTACCACGCTGCACAATGTTCCAACATCTCTTACTCCTTGTCAGAAGAAGAGAGTCGTTACACTTGCTTAATTAATTTGATTAATATTATGGTTTTAATATTCCAGCGAAATCCAAATCTGGCGCTGTACAATGTGATGCTCATAAATTCAGAGGATTGGCAGTTTGTAAATTCAGACCATTTCGCCCTCGGAGTGCACACTGGACGTTCGGGCCGAGGAGAAGTTTTTTTTTAGTGTTCTGGCCTTACACCGGCAGGCAAGCACCCAAGCTAACGTTGGCTAGCTTGCTAGCTACTTCCAGACACAAATGAGATCACTCTGACCATTTTACTCCCCCTAGCTGAGCTGGTAAGGCAGTTTTCGTGTTAACCAGAGCGTTGGTGAATGTAAATGTGCTGCTGGAAACAATTTAATTATGCTTTTTTTCCCTAAGTTTACTGACACCGGCAATATACAACAGGTGTTGAGCGCTAAATTAATTATTCTGGGCTCTGGTACACACGAGTGCACTGAAATCAGTCTAGATAGTAGGCTGGACACATTACATTTTTAACAACATTATTTTCTGATAAAAACAAATTTATTGCAACCGTCGTGGAGCCTAGTTTCATAATGACCATATTTCCCAGGAAGGAATCACAAAAAAACAGGCCTTATTTTAGTGAATTTTTCATCATGCCAGGTCCTATTAGTTCTATTGAGCACCGTGGCACCAACTCGCCTTCCGAAAATTCTATTCCCAGTTTATTGTTAAACGTCACAATGCCTGCTTTGCTATTGTTGGCAATGAGACGTGCTCACGTTGTTTTATAGTTAAAATGTGAACAACCCAATTTTTTTATTGGAACTCTGTGGTCTTCCCATTGTTTCCTATGGGGGAAATATAGGCATGTCTATCTATTTCGCCAAAAATCTCGCAATGTGTATAATTAGATTTTTTTCAAACCATTTTAAGAATGAGAATCTCCTCTTTCTAATTATGTAAGCCTGGGCAGCTAGCTCGGTTGTCATCAAATGCTAACCCCAAAATACTTTGCCTTTGGGACGCTGAGCTACCCCAATTGTATAAGTCTGAGCATCAAACTCGTTTGTCATCGATCGCTAGACCAGAAATAGTCAGAAGTTTTTATTTTTTCCCTACTTTCTCATTTTGCAGACATAAGCACAGTTGACACCATTGAGGTACGGATGTTTACTTTATACATATGTTTTTTTTTTCTTCCAGTTTCGTCCGACAAATAGATTGTAGTGGTAAAATAAAAAGGTCTACATTTTTTGGTGCCATTTACACTAAATGGAATTCTAAGCATCACTCCAGTCAAAACAGGCTCTGCGAACGTTCGATTCCATTCACTTGCTATGGGCTCGCGTTAGTGTTCCAGCTTATAGTTAATATACTGGCAAGTTTGATGTATAACTACTAACATTAGGTAGCTAGCTAACATAGCATATCATTACAGCAGTATGTACCAGCATGTGGTTTGTAAGGACAGCGTAGCAAACAAGTTGTCAGCCAACATAATGTGTAAGGTAACTTATTTGAAAAGTCATTACTTTATTACATTGAGTAGCAAGCTACCCCTTGGTCGTAAGGGCAAATCTGGTCTGTGATAGGAGTGAAAACCACCCCTCCTATCTTGCCTATTAGACTATTCTTTTGCTCAGCTATTAGCCCCCCTCCCCAACTTGCAACAAATTCTTGTTGTTCCCATCTCGTTCCTTTCCCTCTTCCATGCTCTCTCTCTCTATCCATCTGTCTCTCGTGTGCAGGTATGTTTTGATGTGAGAGAGGAAGCCTGTCCCATCATCGTCACCTCACCCACTCTTAAGATAACCTTCGGGGCAACTGGCGGCCCAATGCTGGTTAGGAGACACCGCAATTGTGATGAACTGAGAGAATATTAGGGTTGCACTGTAATTCATTAATCATATGCTGTCTGCCTCTGTTCTTACCTCTTCCTTTCTGTCTTCTACACCTCTCCCCACCATCTTTCTTACTTGTTTTATAATGCACACCATATGTGCATTGAAGTACAGATTGAACTTGTATTTATAATATTACAATTATTATAATGCATATATTAACACCTGGATAATGAACATCTTTCAATAAAGCATTTCACATTCTCCACTGGTTGAAATTAACTATCTTATTGAAAACTGTCCTGTGTCCTCAGATTAATGCAGAGGAAGGGAGTTATATATGCATCGATTTAAAACATATTTTTTTTAATGCTTATATGAATTACAAATCAGTCATGTTTCTAGTCTATTGCATAGTTACAATGTGTAATTGTAACAGTATAGCTTCCGTCCCTAACTGGGCTTGAACCAGGGACCCTCTGCACACAACAACTGACACCCACGAAGAATCGTTACCCATCATTCCACAAAAGCCGCGGCCCTTGCAGAGCAAGGGGAACAACTACTTCAAGGTCTCAGAGCGAGTGACGTCACCGATTGAAATGCTATTAGCGCACACCCTGCTATCCATTTCACACCGGTTACATAATCATTGATGTCCCAGGAACAGGAGTGGTAAACACCATTGAAGTGTATAATTGTAATACATACAGTGGGGCAAAAAAGTATTTAGTCAGCCACCAATTGTGCAAGTTCTCCCACTTAAAAGGATGTGAGAGGCCTGTAATTTTCATCATAGGTACACTTCAACTATGACAGACAAAATGAGAAGAAAAAAATCCAGAAAATCACATTGTAGGATTTTTAATGAATTTATTTGCAAATTATGGTGGAAAATAAGTATTTGGTCACCTACAAACAAGCAAGATTTCTGGCTCTCACAGACCTGTAACTTCTTCTTTAAGAGGCTCCTCTGTCCTCCACTCGTTACCTGTAAAAACGCCAAGGGGGATGAATACTTTTGCAAGGCACTGTAGCTCATCTGGTAGGCTCCTGTCACTGGGCAGCTCGCAGCTGGGTTTCCCTTTGTCCGTAATATCTTTCAAGCCCTGCCACATCCATCAAGCATCAGAGCCAGTGTAGTAGGATTCAATCTTAGTGCTTAATAGACACTTTGCCTGTTTGATGGTTCGTCTGAGGGCATAGCAGGGTTTCTAATAAGCGTCGGGATTAGTGTCCCACTCCTTGAAAGCGGCAACTTTAGCCTTTAGCTCGGTGCAGATGTTGCCTGTAATCCATGGCTTCTGTTTGGGAAATGCACATACGGTCACTGTGGGGATGACGTCGTCCATGCACTTATTGATGAAGCCGGTGACTGAGGTTGTATACTCCTCAATGCCATTGGATGAATCCCGGAACATATTCCCTTCTGTGCTAGCAAAACTATCCTGTGGCGTAGCACCCGCATTGTCTGACCAGTTTAATCTGAATAAATGAATACATTGAGTTTTGTTTTGTTTAGCTTTATTTAGTTAATTATGTGGGCTGATATACAGCCAAAACAGTAGGTGGCGGCATGCACCTATAGCATTTGTTTGTGGATTGCAGTGATAGCAAAGAAGAAGACCCCGTACAGTAGGTGACAGCAATACAACAATAGGTGTAGTGTGCCATAAAACTTGTAGCAGAGGTACTCTGGGTCTTCCTTTTCTGTGGCGGTCCTCATGAGAGCCAGTTTCATCATAGCGCTTGATGGTTTTTGCGACTGCACTTGAAGAAACTTTCAAAGTTCTTTAAATTTTCCGAATTGACTGACCTTCATGTCTTAAAGTAATGATGGACTGTCGTTTCTCTTTGCTTATTTGAGCTGTTCTTGCCATAATCTGGACCAAATAGGGCTATCTTCTGTATACCAACCCTAAATGTAACAACACAACTGATTGGCTCAAATGCATTAATGAAGAAGAAAATTCCCCAAATTCCACAAATTAACTTTTAACAAGGCACACCTGTTAATTGAAATGCACTCCAGGTGACTACCTCATGAAACTGGTTGAGAGAATGCCAAGAGTGTGCAAATCTGTTATCAAGGCAAAGGGTAGCTAATTTGAAGAATCTCAAATGTAAAATATATTTTGATTTGTTAAACACTATTTTGGTTACTTCATGATTCCTTATGTGTTATTTCATAGTGTTGATGTTTTCACTATAATTATACAATGTAGAAAATAGTAAAAATAAAGAAAAGCCCCTGAATGAGTAGGTGTTTCCAAACTTTTGATTGGTACTGTACATAAAATCATGAACATGTAGTGTGTGTGTGCATCTATCAGTTGCACATACATGTCAGTGCATACAAGTAGAGATTGAATATGGATTTGTGAACGTGCAAAAGCAGAAATCGCTTCACAAGCTCTCTTTCCATTTACCCTGTACACCGGATGCATCTGGTTGTTTTCCGACCCGCATATCACAGTCATAGTAAGCACATTTTTACGTCAATAAGTAGCTATCAGCAAAGTCAGTGCTAGTAAGAAAAGACAAGTGTAAGTGTTAGCTCAGCAGAGCCTTCTGTTACAATAAAGGGCTCTGGGAATGAGATTCAAAACCAATTTATGTGCAAATAGTGAATAAGCTTTATGTTATTTTACCTGGAGTGTAATTCCATGTTGGGTTGTGTAATAGCATTGGTCCTGATATGCCGTTTGGTTTGCTTTGTTCAGAAGATATCCAAATCGGACTATAATGAAGTGCAAACATGATTGATGGTCTGTGTTGATGGTCTGATAACCATTAATTTAGTTGCAGCATTATGATCTGAATTATGCCATTAGAAAATGCTGTGGCACATAGCTTTGATCTTATCAACACAAACACACACACAGACACAGACACGTATGCTACATGGCCGTATGCAGTGTCTCATTACACCAATTTCAAAATATCTCCGTGTGTTTTAAAGCCAACGCAACCTTAGCTAAACTCAACTTTTGTCATTTCTATTGTCAGCACTGCCTGGGGTGCCTAGTCCAGTTGACCTGTGTTTTCTTCTCACAGGATTGACGGCATCGTACCTCGGATTCCTGTAGCCGCCCTTCTCCCTCGCGCCCTCTCAGGGTCGTAGCCTGACGCACTCCAGGAGGACCGGCCTGCTTCACCACTGACACTTTCAGCCAGAGAGAGAAAGACAACTTTACATTTCTAGAGACTGCGGTGCTCCCGGGGGTTCACTTTGATAGTCGTCTCAGCCACTGTATTTGCTTATTTAGATATTCAAGCACTGGTTGTCAACGGAGATCAAGACGTTCGGAAATCAAGTAGGACTGGAGGGAGGATATTATGTTTAAAGCTGTAGATGCGGGATAAAGTTGTCGGTAAGAACGGAAAAGGAATAGGCTACAGTATCGACTGGATAGCTTTGGTTAAAGGTTTGATAAGTCCCCTTGGCGTCGGGATGAACATGGGTACCTTGCGCGACCTCCAATACGCGCTGCAGGAGAAGATTGAGGAGCTGCGGCAACGGGACGCGCTCATTGACGAGCTAGAACTGGAGCTTGACCAGAAAGACGAGCTAATACAAAAACTACAGAACGAGCTGGATAAATACCGGTCCGTTATCAAACCGGCAACCCAACAGGTCGTCAAACAAACTGAGCTGCACGAGCACCAGCGGACTAAGAGACAGGCGATTTCTGCGGAACCCACCGCCATCGACATCCAGGATCTTAGCCATGTCAGGCTGCCTTTCTACCCCAAAAGTCCACAGTAGGTGTACAGTTACAACAGGGGTGCCTGTTTTTGCATTACTGTGTTTTTGCATGACATGTTTTGACGTTATGTGATACAGCCCATGGCTGTGTTTATCCATTGTGCATTATTCTTAGTGTGCGTAATTCCTCAATGGTGCATTTGGAGCATCAGGTGTGCGACATCTCAGACTCATATTATCGATATTTCATTTAGGATCAGTCAGTATGCTAATATAATGTGTTTTGCGTTTTTTTTCAGCTTCTTCTGAATGTGATATCACACTTGGTATGCATCATTGATATGCATCTATGTAAAAACAGTATGGGTTATTACTGACAGTGTGAGGTGAATGTGTCACCTCAGTGACGCTAGAGACCAGTGTTGTTGAGGTGTTAAAGGGTATGAATACAAGCCCGACTCTGTGTAATGTACCTGTGTTTGTTTAATCCAAACTGTGATGAAAGGGTGCCATGATATCTCTCTACGAATGGTTTACATTCTGATGACACACACACAGACACAAACACACACACACACACACACACACACACACACAGGGCTCTAAAGTTTGACCAACTTGGAGTAAAACTTTTGGAGCACAAATGTCTTTTTTAATAATAATTGTTCTAATGGTAATGCTTCGCTGTAGTGTTATTTGTCGAGTGCAGCTTCGTTAGTGTCATGCTTGCACCATTAGTAGAGCAAAAACTGTTTGTTTCTAACCTAAACAGTTCAAAAGACACACACACCTCTTGCTCTCTTCACACATGCAATATGCACCAGTGGGGGTCGGTGCCGTTTAAGATTAGGTAGGATGATAATTTGTTTAGGAGCATGGCCTTATTTCTATTGCAGTATATTGGATGACTGTCATTCATATTCCAATCACCCAGCTCAATATACATTCGATAGGTTTAGGCTGCTACATGATACAACATATTTCCCTATACCCATCACGAGGTTGCTACAAACTAGCCTAGGAATTAAAGTTTACAACGTAGGTGCACAGATCGAGAGAAAATTTGGAATAGTCAAGGTCACAGACAGTGACACATTTAATACCGCCTAGCACACTCTTGTTTGCATCTAGCTGATCTTGGGGGTAATCATTAGTCCAAACATTTGAAAACAAGATTTTCTATTGGACAAATTCAGTAATGTTGATCCTTGTTTCGTTCCATTTGCTTCTGTTTAAGAAACGTTTTTCAACCGAATTGGCTGAATGAATACACCCCTGATCACCTGCAGACACAGTTCACTTTCATAGCAGCCACATACAAACCGCATGATCACTTTGCTCATTGTTTAATTCTTTCTCGAATCAACATGCTTTCCTCCTCTCACCTTTTCTCTTCACTTGTGGACTTCAGTGTACAACACAACAGCTGTCTGTGACCAGGCAAAAAAAACTTTCCAAGCTAAACCTTCATACCATTACCGCTAACCGCTACACACAGCCTACATCAGTGTCACCATAGAAGCTAACGTCATAGTCAACATAGCTAGAACTAACTAGAACTAACGCGTTAGTAAACCCACTACAATCATGCATTACAGTGTACAGCAAGTAGTTTTACAGGGCCCCGGTGGCAATAAATCAATATATCAAAATCTTACCTTGACTTGGAAGAGTTCCAGTGTTGGATAGCCATAGCCAGCTAGCTAACATAGCATCTCTCTCTGTTTGAGTAGGCTAAACTAGCTAGCTGCATTCACTAGCTAAGAAAGTGAAAGTGGAAAAAAAATCTCTCTGTCTCTCCCTTCTTTTTTTGGGAAGAAATTAACTTGTTCAAAACTGTTATACTATTGTCTTTCTCTCTCTTTGAGTCAATTGCTCACCACATGTTATGCAGTGCAGTGTTAGCTAGCTGTAGCTTATGCATTCAGTACTAGATTCATTCTCTGACCCTTTGATTGGGTAGACAGTTCATGCTACAAGAGCTCTGACAGGATGGAGGACGTCTTCTGGAAGTTGTCATTAGTGTGTAAATCTATGGAAGGGGTGAGAACCATGAGCTTCCTAGGTTTTGCATTGAAGTCAATGTAACCAGAGGAGGACGGAAACGAGCTACACCATGGTGCTACCCCAGAGAGTGCTGTTGAGGCTACTGTAGAACTTCATTGTAAAACAGTGTGTTTTAATACATTTTTTGGTGACGTGAATATATTTATATTTAAATATCATGTTTTTTGTTTCACACATTTGTTTTCCTTCTGAAATTCACTGAGGAGTATGTTCCTCCCCTCGATCCTCTGAGTAGCCTCCACTGATATGCACATATGCAATCAACACTCACCCCCCTCTCTCTCTGTTTCTCTCTCTCACTTTCTCTCTTTTGCCAACGAACTTGTGTGTGGTCTCATGGGTTTAGAGACAGATTCCCAGTGATGTAAAGTACTTAAGTAAAAATACTTTGAAGTACTTCTTAAGTAGTTTTTATGGGTATCTGTACTTTACTGTTCATTAGTATTTTTGAAAATGTTTACTTCTACTCCACAAGATCACAAAATAAAAAACAGTTCAAGTTGGAAATTTACATACACCTTAGCCAAATACATTTAAACTCAGTCTCCCACAATTCCTGCCATTTAATAATCATAAAATGTCCCTGTCTTAGGTCAGTTAGGATCACATCAAGAATGTGAAATGTCAGAATAAAAGTAGAGAGAATTATTTCTTTCAGCTTTTATTTCTTTCATCACATTCCCAGTTGGTCAGAAGTTTACATACACTCAATTACTATTTGGTAGCATTGCCTTTAAATTGTTTAACTTGGGTCAAATGTTTCAGGTAGCCTTCCACAAGCTTCCCATAATAAGTTGAGTGAATTCTGGCTCATTCCTCCTGACAGAGCTGGTGTAACTGAGTCAGATTTGTAGGCCTCCTTGCTCGCACACACTTTTTCAGTTCTGCCCACACATTTTCTATAGGATTGAGGTCAGAGCTTTGTGATGGCCACTCCAATACCTTGAATTTGTTGTCCTTAAGCCATTTTGCCACAACTTTGGAAGTATGTTTGGGAACATTGTTCACTTGGAAGACCCATTTGCGACCAAGCTTTTAACTTCCTGACTGATGTCTTGATGTCTTGAGAGTTGCCTCAATATATCCACATAATTTTCGTTCCTTTGATACCATCTATTTTGTGAAGTCAAATCAAAATCAAATTCAAATCAAATGTATTTATATAGCCCTTCGTACATCAGCTGATATCTCAAAGTGCTGTACAGAAACCCAGCCTAAAACCCCAAACAGCAATTAATGCAGGCGTAGAAGCACGGTGGCTAGGTAAAACTCCCTAGAAAGGCCAAAACCTAGGAAGAAACGTAGAGAGGAACCAGGCTATGTGGGGTGGCCAGTCCTCTTCTGGCTGTGCCGGGTGGAGATTATAACAGAACATGGCCAAGATGTTCAAATGTTCATAAATGACCAGCATGGTCGAATAATAATAAGGCAGAACAGTTGAAACTGGAGCAGCAGCACGGCCAGGTGGACTGGGGACAGCAAGGAGTCATCATGTCAGGTAGTCCTGAGGCATGATGGTCCTAGGGCTCAGGTCCTCCGAGAGAGAGAAAGAAAGAAAGAGCAAAAGAGAGAATTAGAGAGAGCACACTTAAATTTACACAGGTCACCGAATAGGACAGGAGAAGTACTCCAGATATATCAAACTGACCCTAGCCCCCGACACATAAACTACTGCAGCATAAATACAGGAGGCTGAGACAGGAGGGGTCAGGAGACACTGTGGCCCCATCCGAGGACACCCCCGGACAGGGCCAAACAGGAAGGATATAACCCCACCCACTTTGCCAAGCACAGCCCCCACACCACTAGAGGGATGTGGGGGCTTCTCGCGTGAAGTGCGCCAGACCTTCCTGCAGCAAAGCACCCCCACAACATGATGCTGCCACCCCCGTGCTTCACGGCTGGGAAGGTATTCTTTTTCCTCCAAACATAACAATGGTCATTATGACCAGAGGACATTTCTCCAAAAAGTATGATCTTTGTCCCAATGTGCAGTTGCAAACCACTGTCTTGCTTTTTTATGGTGGTTTTGGAGCAGTGGTTTCTTCCTTGCTGAGTGGCCTTTCAGGTTATGTTGATACAGGACTCGTTTTACTGTGGATAAAGATACCTTTGTATCTGTTTCCTCCAGCATCTTCAGAAGATCCTTTGCTGTTGTTCTGGGATTGATTTGCACTTTTCGCACCAAAGTACGTTCATCTCTAGGAGACAGAACGCGTCCCCTTCCTGAGCGGTATGGCGGCTGCGTGGTCTCATGGTGTGTACTATTGTTTGTACATATGAACGTGGTACCTTCAGGCGTTTGGAAATTGCTCCCAAGGATGAACCAGACTTGTGGAGGTCTACAATTATTTTTCTGAGATCTTGGCTGATTTCTTTTGATTTTCCCGTGTTGTCAAGCAAAGAGGCACTGAGTTTGAAGGTAGGCCTTGAAATACATCGACAGGTCCACCTCCAATTGACTCAAATGATGTCAGTTAGCCTTTCAGAAGCTTCTAAAGCCATGACATAATTTTCTGGAATTTTCCAAGTTGTTTAAAGGCACAGTCAACTTAGCGTATGTAAACTTCTGACCCACTGGAATTGTGATGCAGTGACTTATAAGTGAAATAATCTGTTTGTTATCAATTGTTGAAAAAATGATTTGTGTCATGCACAAAGTAGATGTCCTAACCGACTTGCCAAAATAATAGTTTGTTAACAAGAAATTTGTGGAGTGGTTGAAAAACGAGTTTTGATGACTCCAGCCCAAGTGTATGTAAAATTCCAACTTCAACTGTAATTCACAAGTGATATGCTAATATTGTGATAGGCTTATATATATACATTTACTAAATAATATATGTGTGACATTTGTTTTGATTTAGAAATTACCATTATGCACCTGTATCGAAACAGGGGCAGCGGGAGAAAATACATGTCATTTATGCACTTAAATAGCGAATGGAGGACGCTTTTCCCCATGGTTTATTTTCATGTCAGCCAGGTAGGCTATACTCCTGTTGTAAATATAACAATGTGCTTAATATTTGGAAAGTTGAGAAATAATATAGTAGGCCTAGCTTATAGAAAGCACATGGGACCCTCCTCTTTTTATTAGCTACCATCACTCTGTTTTCTCCCGCAATTTCATAGCCTACCGAAATGTTTCGCAACATGAGCTCATGGGCTCTCATGAAGTGTTTGATTAGATTTTCGAAAAAACATTTGCATTGCTGTCAGAGTGATTAGAGGGACAATAGAGTGCTGAGGACCAGGCAGTTAGCAAGTTTGGTAAGCTACTAATGACCAGCAGCAGCATCAGAGCTTGGAGAAGCCTAATTACCATGACTAAACGGTCATGTGGAATTTGACTGCCTTCATGACTCGTGACTGTGGGTGTCAAATCAAATCAAATCAAATTTTATTTGTCACATACACATGGTTAGCAGATGTTAATGCGAGTGTAGCGAAATGCTTGTGCTTCTAGTTCCGACAATGCAGTAATAACAAGTAATCTAACTAACAATTCCAAAACTACTGTCTTGTACACAGTGTAAGGGGATAAAGAATATGTACATAAGGATATATGAATGAGTGATGGTACAGAGCAGTATAGGCAAGATACAGTAGATGGTATCGGGTACAGTATGTACAAATGAGATGAGTATGTAAACAAAGTGGCATAGTATAGTATAAAGTGGCTAGTGATACATGTATTACATAAGGATACCGTCGATGATATAGAGTACAGTATATACGTATGCATATGAGATGAATAATGTAGGGTAAGTAACATTTATATAAGGTAGCATTGTTTAAAGTGGCTAGTGATATATTTACATAATTTCCCATCAATTCCCATTATTAAAGTGGCTGGAGTTGAGTCAGTGTCAGTGTGTTGGCAGCAGCCACTCAGTGTTAGTGGTGGCTGTTTAACAGTCTGATGGCCTTGAGATAGAAGCTGTTTTTCAGTCTCTCGGTCCCAGCTTTGATGCACCTGTACTGACCTCGCCTTCTGGATGATAGCGGGGTGAACAGGCAGTGGCTCGGGTGGTTGATGTCCTTGATGATCTTTATGGCCTTCCTGTGACATCGGGTGGTGTAGGTGTCCTGGAGGGCAGGTAGTTTGCCCCCGGTGATGCGTTGTGCAGACCTCACTACCCTCTGGAGAGCCTTACGGTTGAGGGCGGTGCAGTTGCCATACCAGGCGGTGATACAGCCCGCCAGGATGCTCTCGATTGTGCATCTGTAGAAGTTTGTGAGTGCTTTTGGTGACAAGCCGAATTTCTTCAGCCTCCTGAGGTTGAAGAGGCGCTGCTGCGCCTTCTTCACGATGCTGTCTGTGTGAGTGGACCAATTCAGTTTGTCTGTGATGTGTATGCCGAGGAACTTAAAACTTGCTACCCTCTCCACTACTGTTCCATCGATGTGGATAGGGGGGTGTTCCCTCTGCTGTTTCCTGAAGTCCACAATCATCTCCTTAGTTTTGTTGACGTTGAGTGTGAGGTTGTTTTCCTGACACCACACTCCGAGGGCCCTCACCTCCTCCCTGTAGGCCGTGTGGCGGTAATACGGTCACCGCAACAGCCCTAATCACCACCACAAGCACAAAGGTACACTTTATATACAAAAGTATGTGGGCACCCCTTTAAATGAGGGGATTTTGCTATTTCACCCACACTCGTTGCTGACAGGTGTATAAAATCGAGCACACAGCCATGCAATCTCCATAGACAAACATTAGCAGTAGAATGGCCTTACTGAAGAGCTCAATGACTTTCAACGTGGCACCGTCATAGGATGTCACCTTTCCAACATGTCAGTTTTCCAAACGTATGCCCTGCTAGAGCTGCCATGGTCAACTGTAAATGCTGTTATTGTGAGGTGGCAATGTGTAGGAGAAACAACAGCACAGCCGCAAAGTGGTAGGCCACACAAGCTCACAGAATGGGACCGCCAAGTGCTGAAGCACATAAAAATTGTCTGTCCTCCAATGCAACACTCACTACCGAGTTCCAAACTGCCTCTGGAAGCAACGTCAGCACAAGAACTGTTCGTCAGGAACTTGAATGGGTTTCCATGGCCGAGCAGCCGCACATAAGTTTAATGTGCAAAGTGTCAGCTGGAGTGGTGTAAAGCTCACCGCCATTGTACTCTGGAGCAGTGGAAACAGCTAAGCCCCTTTGTTCAAGTGAAGGGAAATCTTAACGCTACAGCATACAATGACATTGTAGTCAATTCTGTGCTTCCAACTTTATGGCAACAGTTTGTGGAAGGCCCTTTCCTGTTTCAGCACGACAATGCACCCATACACAAAGCGAGGTCCATACAGAAATGGTTTGTTAAAATCTGTGTGGAAGAACTTCAATGGCCTGCACAGAGCCTTGACCTCAACCCCATCAAACACCTTTGGGAGGAATTGGAACGCCGACTGCAAGCCAGGCCTAATCGCCCAACAACAGTGCCCGAGCTCACTAACGCTCTTGTGGCTGAATCGAAGCAAGCCCCCACAGCATTGTCCAACATCTAGCGGAAAGCTTTCCTAGAAGAGTGGAGGCTGTTATTGCAGCAAAGGGGGCACTAACTCCATTTTAATGCCCACGATTTTGGAATAAGATGTTTGACGAGCATGTGTCCACATACTTTTGGTCATGTAGTGTAATTTCTCAGCAAACTTTTGAGCCACTGGAAAGCGTAGAGTTCAAATATCTCCCCTTCAAGACGGCTTTGCTGATTGCCCTTACATCTGCAAGGGGTGTGAGTGAACTGCACACACTGTCAGTCCACCATTGTGCCTACGGTTTGCCCTGCCTTTATGCCTAAGGTCAGCTGTAATTACAATTGTCTAGCCTTAGAGCTTGTGCCGCCATTTACTTCTATGGAAGAATGGCTCCTCCACCATTTATGTCCTGTACGTGCTTTGCATATCTACTTGGATAGAACGAGAGCATGTCACAAGAGTGACCAACTCTTTGTGTCTTGGCCATCCCCTTGCAAGGGTAGGCCCCTCTCTCGTCAACGGCTATCCCATTGGATAGTGCAGGCTATTATATTGGCTTATAATAGCAAGTGTTTACAGTGCCCGGAGGGCCTGAGGGCTCATTCCACCATAGGTATGGGCACTGTTCTTTTTTACAAGAGATTTGCGAGGTGGAATGTTGGGCCACCCCTCGTATTTTTATGAGGTTTTACCGACTGGATGTCACTGCACCTTCATTGGCGCATACTGTCCTTCGTGTTTGAGCCTCTGAGGGATGATGCTGTTGGAACTGCTCTGGCTTCAAAGAGCATGTCTGTGTTACAGGAGTTGGCCATATCCCATAAGTGACACAAAATGAGTATTAGAAAAATAATTTTGGGTTACTAACGTTACCCTGGTTCTGTAAGAACACGAGTGAGATGTTTTACCTCTTTTCCCTGCTAGCAAGAGCGCAATGAAGAGAGGCATGTTTGAGAATGACCTGGCGAGTGGCTCCCTTTATTGAGGACAATGCAGACATATAATATATGGTTGTGAATGCTGAGGTCATTGACAACTATTTTGGGTACAGAGGAATGAGTGTCAATAGAGCTGCTCCTTTATCGATTAGAACAGAGGACTGTGATGTTTACTCAATGGCGTGGAGATCGATGCCTCTTCTCTGTTTGACCAACTTGTTTGTCAGTTTGGCTTTAGATATCTGAAAAGAAACAGACAAACCAGCACACTGTTCTTGCCAGTAGTACTGTTGATTCAGTTTTTGTATTGGCCTATCAAATAATGTATTTATTTATATCAAATCAAATTTATTTATATAGCCCTTCTTACATCAGCTGATATATCAAAGTGCTGCAATGCAGAAAATGTAGAACTTGCAGTGTATTTGAGATTTAAAATAGCTTCTAAATCTGTGATAACACTTTAACATATCAGACATGATTTTGTCCAAAAATGTATCAACCCCTACAAATACGTCCATTAATTATAATCCAGACAATAATTCACATTCCCTGTTGCTGCAGGATTATTTTCCTGCTGAAGCAAACTGGCTCCAATTAAGAGCCTACATCTCTAGCTCTACTTTCACTCGCTCAGCCTCTCTCTCCCTTATTCCTCTAAAAGAGCATATTTTCTCCTTTTAAGGAAGACGGACCGTATTCGGTCCCCAAACCTGACTGAGTGTGTTTATCTTCCCTTCCAGCACAGAGAAAGAGGCGGAGGAGAGGATAGAGGGTTGTTGTGTAATGGGGTGACTGGCGAGAATCTAGAGGACATAAAACAGAGAAATGTCACAGGACTGCAGGCTCCTCCACTTTGGGGTCTGTAGTGTAGTACGCGAGGCCAGGGACCCTCACTCCTTTCCTGTGTGTAAATCTGTCAAAGGGTCAGGGGTTAAGGAGAGAAGCTTCCGGAGGTATGCAAATATTGCTCTTGGGAAACAGGGGAGTACTATAACATTACTGCTCCCTGCTGTGCTTCTCTTTACTCTCTCATGGTTAGGATTAAAGGATAGATTGAAAGATAATGTTGTTTTTAAAGTGTGTTCCTTTTATACCTTCCTAATATCAACAAAGGATAGGCAGGCCATATGTTTTGGCACAAACTAAATATTGTAGACCTGTAAGTAAAATGTATGCACGCATGACTGTAAGTCGCTTTGGGAAAAAAGTGTCTGCTAAGTTACATACTGTATATTATTATTATATTATGTTTGTGTGGCCGTGTGTGGTCGCTCGTCAAAAGGAAGAGTGGGGTGTTGCCAGAGTGGTGTGTTGCCAGAGATTACTGGATGGGGACTTTAGAAGCTTGGGACACACTTCAAACCGTCTCCCTTTTGTGAGTTCTATTCCCAGCATCTGTTGAGGGGTTTGAAAGCATTTCCTGTCCCTTTTTTTATCCTTAATGACATAGAAGCTTCTCTTTGAAGACACGAGTCCTTGTTACATGTGATTAGCCTCTTTTACAGTCGGGTGATAAAGCGCTAAATGACTGTCTGCTTCCTTGTGAAATGATTTCAATACAAAACAGACACAGAAAATCTTTGTATACAGCACTAATTACACCCAATCTTGTCTAATCAAATTCTATGTTCTGGTCAAAAGTAGTGCACTAGGGAATAAGATATATTTTGTCTGTCTCTGTCTATGGAAGTTATTGAGATGCATCTTTGTAAGATAGTGGAAAAGTCTTGTCATGGGGTGCGAATCATCAGGCATCAGATGGAATCAGATGCAATATTGTGGTATTTATAGTGCATTCAGAAAGTATTCACACCTCTTGACTTTTCAACATTTTGTTGTGTTACAAAGTGGGATTCAAAAATGATTTATTTGTCATTTTTTGTCAACGATCTACACACAATACTCTATAAAAATTAAAACATTTGTAAAAAATGAATGATAAACAAAACACAAATATATTTTGATTAAATAAGTATTCAATCCCCTGAATCAATTCATGTCAGAATAACCTTTGGCAGCGATTACAGCTGTGAGTCTTTCCGGTTAAGTCTCTAAGAGCTTTCCACACCTGGATTTGTGCAATATTTGCCATTTTTCTTTTCAAAATTCTTTAAGCTAGGTTGAATTGTTTGTTGATCATTGCTAGACAACCATTTTCAGGCCTTGCCATATACAGTATTTTCAAGCAGATTTAAGTCAAAACTGTAACTTGGCCACTCAGGAACATTCACTGTCTTCTTGGTAAGCAACTCCAGTGTAGATTTGGCCTTGTGTTTTTGGTTATTGTCCCGCTGAAAAGGTGAATTAATCTCCCAGTGTCTGGTAGAAGGCAGACTGAACCAGGTTTTGCGCCAGGATTTTGGCTGTGCTTAGCTCCATTGCGTTTTTTTTTTATCCTGAAAAACTCCCCAGTCCTTAACGACTACAATTATACCCATAACATGATGCAGCCACCACCCTGCTTGAAAATATGGAGAGTAGTACTCTAATGTGCTGTATTTGATTTTCCCCAAACAAAACTTTTTATTCAAGACAAAACCTTCATTGCTTTGCCACATTTTTTGCAGTATTACTTCAGTGCCTTGTTGCAAACAGGATGCATGTTTTGTAATATTTTTATTCTGTACAGGCTTCCTTCTATTCAGCCTGTCAATTAGGTTAGTATGTGGAGTAACTACAATGTAGTTGATCCATCCTAAGTTTTCTCCTATCACATCCATTAAACTCTGTAACTATTTTAAAGTCACCATTAGCCTCATTGTGAAATCCCTTAGCAGTTTCCTTTTTAATCTTTGTAGTGACTGGAAGTATTGATACACCATCCAAAGTGTAATTAATAACTTCACCATGCTCAAAGAGATATTCACTGTCTGCTTTATTTTTACCCATCTACCAATCTACCCTTGAACACGGCAGGTAAAACCGCTCCCCGTGCACCGATGACATGGATGTCAATTAAGGCAGTCCCCCGCACCTACCTGTTTCAGAGGGGTTGGGTTAAATCCGGAAGACACATTTGGTTAAATGCATTCAGTTGAGCAACAGACTAGGTATCCCCTTTCCCTTTCCCAATAGGTGCTCGACTGAGGGGCGATACAGCTACTTGTAATCATGTTAAACACTATTATTGCAGACTGAGTCCATGCAACTTATTATTATGTGACATGTTAAGCACACTTTTACTCCTGAACCTATTTAGGCTTGCCATAACAAAGGGGTTGAATAATTTTTGACTCAAGACATTTCAGCATTTCATTTGTAATTAATTTGTAAAAAATTCTAAAAACAGAATTCCAGTTGTAGGGTATTGTGTGTTGGCCAGTGCCCCACAAAATCTCAATTGAATCCATCTTACATGCTGTTTAAAAATATATATATTTTTATTAAACCTTTATTTAACTAGTCAAGTAAGTTAAGAACAAATTATTATTTACAATGACAGCCTACCCCGGCCAAACCCTAACCCGGATGACGCTGGGCCAATTGTGCGCCGCTTTATGGGAATCCCAATCACGGCCGGTTGTGATACAGCCTAGAATCAAACCAGGGTCTGTAGTGACGCCTCTAGCACTGAGATGCAGTGCCTTAGTCTGCTGTGCCATTCAGGAGCCCAAACACAACAGGCTGTAACACAACATAATGTCAAGGGGTGTGAATACTCTCTGAAGGCACTGTATTTACAGGTGCAGAGGGTGAACCGTAACCATGGATATTAACAAAACGTTGACTAACACTGATATATAAACATAGACTATCAAAATCATAAAGAGTAATATAAATGGGATTATCCTACATGCACCTTAACCCTACCAGTCCCAAGACCTGTATTTCATTGATCTGACTTTAATTTATCTGCATGTATTTACATTGAGTTTGAGTTTATATTATTTTTACAGGGACAGTGCACATTAATCAACGTTTCAGTTAAAGTGCCGGTTTTAGCCAGCCAGCTAATTTTCAACCGCAGCCCCTGGGCAGGTTATTAAAAACAATTACAATATAGACCATAGCAACATAGGACAAGCAAGACATAG
Source organism: Oncorhynchus mykiss (assembly GCF_013265735.2). Taxonomy (NCBI): domain Eukaryota; kingdom Metazoa; phylum Chordata; class Actinopteri; order Salmoniformes; family Salmonidae; genus Oncorhynchus; species Oncorhynchus mykiss. The sequence continues at coordinate 24,011,509 of NC_048587.1, read as the reverse complement.
CATACAGACAGAGCAGAATAGGACAAGCAAGACGTAGCATACAGACAGAGCAACATAGAACAAAAAGCAGCAAGACAAAATTCATAAAAGCAACAAAGTGTTTCCACACCTCACAAGTTACAGACAACAGACATGGAAAGCGGCAACACACAGCTAGGGACCATGTTCACAAATCTGATTGACCTTTAGCCATGTCTTCAAGCATTTTGTGAAAGTGTGATATGTGGTGCAGTTATGTGTGTCTGATGGCAGTGTATTCCAGACATGGGAAGCTCTCACAGAGAAAACTGATTTACTAAAGGTGCTTTTCCTTAAGAGAACTATACAGTCACCTCTCGTAGCGGACCTTGTGGATCTGCTGCCATATGTTTGGGTTTTCTGTTTAACAAAAATACTGAGTGGAGGGGGAGCCAGGCCATTTAGGATCTTGAATACAAGACATGCATCGGTGTATTGCACAAGATTTTCCCAACTCAGGAGCTCATGCTTTCTGAGGATGTAACAGTGATGATGGCTATTGGGCTTCCTATCAAGCACTTTGAGAGCCTGTTTGTAGACAGACTGAATATGTCTTAATGTTGTACAGCAAGCTTGGGCCCAACTAGTCAAGCAGTATGTTAAATGGGGGAGTATGATAGATTTGAAGTACAGTTTTGCTACCTCTGTAGTCAAACAATTTCGTATAAATCGGAAATTAGCTAGGTTGAATTTAGTTATTTGAATGACCTTTTTCACATGCTTTTTAAAAGAGAGTTTGGAATCAAGTATGATGCCAAGGTACTTAAAATCAGATACCACCTGGAGCTTCTCCCCTGACACATAGACATCTGGCTCAGTAGCATCTGTTGCCCTCTTTGTGAAGAACATGCAAACTGTTTTTTTTTTCACATTGAGATGGAAACATGAGTCACTGAGCCACTTTGTAATCTGGACCATTACAGAGTTCTTGTGCAGCTTGTTGTTTGCTCTTTCCATGCACATATATGACTGTATCATCTGCATACATTTGAACTTCAGACCCAGTACAGACAGAAGGCAGATCATTAATGTACAGGCTGAACAGGAGGGGCCCCAGTATTGGCCCTTGGGGCACGCCCACATCATAGCTAAGAGTGGACGACAGCTCATTGCTCACTCTGACACACTGACTTCTGCCTTCAAGGTATGATTTCATCCATCTCAAGGCATCAGGGGAAAAGTTCAACTTGGACAATTTTGCGATGAGAATCTCATGGTTAACAGTATCAAAAGCCTTCCTTAGGTCCAGAAACACAGCCCCAACAGCGCCCCCTTTGTCCATCTTGGACTTCACATTTTTCAGAAGAAAGCAGTTGGCCGTTTCTGTGGAGCGTTTTGCTCTGAAGCCAAACTGCATGGAGTGTAATGTGAAGGGGCTGTTGTTGAGGTGGGCAATCAGTTGTTCTGCTACACACTTTTCAACAACCTTTGACACCACAGGTAGTATACTAATGGGCCCGTAGTTACTCACGTCAGCAGGGTCGCCTGATTTAAAGATGGCCTTTATTATGGCCGACTTCCATACCCTTGGAAACACCCCGAGACCAATAGATGTGATGGTGACCTTAGTAATGGGGCCAATGAGTGACTCTGTAGTTTTTAAGAAAGGTAGAGTCTAGCCCAAACACATCTTTGGCTTTAGAGTTCTTTAGTGAGCTAATGACCTTGTTCACCTTTGACTCAGAAACCTCCCTTATGATGAAGACAGGTTGAGCATCATTTACTAGCACTGAGCCCAAGAAACCAGTGGAGGGGTTCTGTGTCAGTACCCTGACAGAGTCAATAAAGTAGGAATTGAAGGCTATTGCTATTTCGACTGCATCCTGTGTTAGATTGTTATTCACCATGATTTCTAGTCTTTTTGTAGTGTTACTATGGTATTTCCCTGTTAACTTTTTTAGATTCTCCCAGATCAGTTTAGAATTTCCCTTTGCTTCACCAATTATGCTAATAAAAAAGTTTGTCTTGGTCTGTCTGATTTCTTTCATCACCTTATTTTCAACATGGTAAACCTACGTCTGTCATGCTCTAATTTGGATCTTAGGGCTATTTTTAGAGCATAATCTCGTTCTTTCATCAATTTCCAGATTTCTCCATTTAGCCAAGGAAGAGTGCTCTTTTGGCCAGGTTTGGATTTGATTTTATTTAGGAAACCATTTATTGTAGTCTGGATTGTGGATAGAAAAACTTGACTATCAGCTTCCACATTTGTATAGGACAAGAGATCATTCCAGTTAATTCTCTTAATTGCGTTTTCAAAATAGCTTAATTCACTCTTAGGTATTCTTAGTTGATCTGGCTTTCTAACAGTAGAGATGTTAAACCTGCTCTTAGACAGCTTTCTGGCTATAAGTGTCAGATTATGATCAAATAGCCCAGTAACCATATTGAATGATTTAGTCACTCTCTCTGGTTAATTACTGAACACCAAATCAATCTGTGTTTTAGAGCAACAAGTCACCCTGGTTGGCCCTTTAACTAGCTGTGTAAGGTCAAAGGTATTAGTGATCCGTTTGAGGATTTTCCTACAAAACTTGTCTTCATAATTAATGTTAAAATCTACAATTAAGATTACCTCTTTCCCAAAGTCACATTCCCTAAGCATGTTATTAAACTGATCAAAAAACACACTTTTGGTGGAAGGTGGCCTATACATTCCAATAAGGGTAAAAGACATTTGGGGAGAACGTGTAACGTTCAGGCCAATACATTCTAGTTCATTATCACATGACCACTCAATTTGTTTACATCGGATATGTGCTTTAATGTAAATCATCACACCCCTCCTCTTCCTTCAATCCTGTCTCTTCTGAAAACATTGTAGCCAATCACAGTCAAAGCAGCATATGGAGAGTTTTTATGGAGCCGTGTCTCTGAGAGGCAGAGGAAGTCAAGGTTGGAGTCTGTGAGTAGATGTTGAATTTGTCACTTTTTGAAATGACACTACGAATGTTCAAGTGCCCCCCTAGTAGTCCCTTGGGCTTAGCTCGTGGGTCCCAGGTCCCAGATGACTCGAGAGTGATTGACACATTGAAAAAAGTTACATTTTTGGTGTTTTCTGAAAGCTGGGTTTAGGCCGTTTTGTTTTGTTTTGACCAGGGGCAGTTCGGCAGCGCAATTAACAATCCCTCCCGCCTGCACTGGATGCGGGGAACTAATTAAAACAGCTTGCGTACCAGAAGCAGAGTCAGGGATCATTTATAGTGACTTGGGTATGTTTGAAGAGTCAAAATCTATCCTGGAGCCGGGTGAGTCGAGAGAAACCATGGTACCATAGCACTCACCCTCTTCCACAGCGGCGACGATCAGTGGACAAGGCCATCCACCGCTTTCCACTCCGGTGCGTATCGCTGGATCGGTGATGTTGGGCCCAGGATTGAGTTGCACATCCCCGGAGAGCAGGAGGGTAGTGAACAGGTAGTTTAACAGTTTCCGATAAATGTTGGACTTGTGTTTGTTACGCCTAAGCGGTTCAGTAGAATAGGGAGCGAGATAGACTTGGCCATTATTCAGAACATTATGGTACGCTGTGTACTGTCTGCTCCCGTGGAACGGTGAACCAATGTGTTTGGTGTTGATATTCTCCGGCAGTAGATTTGTATCATCCCAGCAAGGACGCACTGAGATTATCAGTAGAGTGCTGTAAGTACATAAATTGTTGTTGAAATTAATATCCAACTAGTCAGTGAAAACTGTGTGGAGTTAAGAACAAATTCTTATTTTTTAATGACGGCCTAGGATCAGTGGGTTAACTGCCTTGTTCAGGGGCAGAATAACAGATTTTTCTAGGGATGGTTTTACAATTTTTTGCAAAAAAACCCTAACTTTACTCAGTACTTTGTTGAAGCACCTTTGGCAGCGATTACAGGATCAACTGTGTGGAGTTTGAAGTTTGTGACAGCAACTATGTGATCTTATTACAGTAATAGAGTGCCTTCGGAAAGTATTCAGACCCCTTGACTTTTTCCACATTTTGTTAGGATAACGCCTTATTCTAAAATTGATTGAATAATTTTTTCCCCCTCATCAATTTGCACACAATACCCCATAATGACAAAGCAGAAACTGAAATATTACATTTACATGAGAAATCAGACCCTTTACTGCTTTGTTGAAACACCTTTGGCAGCGATTACAGCCTTGAGTCTTCTTGGGTATTACGCTACAAGCTTGGCACACCTGTTTTTGGGGAGTTTTTCCCATTCTTCTCTGCAGATCCTCTCAATCTCTGTCAGGTTGGATGGGGTCTATCCAGAGATGTTAGATCGGGTTCAAATCCAGGCTCTGGCTGGGCCACTCAAGGACATTCAGAGATTTGTCCCGAAGCCACTCCAGTGTTGTCTTGGCTGTGTGCTTTGGGTCATTGTAATGTTGGAAGGTGAACCTTCGCCCCAATCTGAGGTCCTGAGCGCTCTGGATCAGGTTACGTTAAGGATCTCGCTGTACTTTGCTCCGTTCATCTTTGCCTCGATCCTGAGTAGTCTCCCAGTCCCTGCCACTGAAAAACAACCCCACAGCATGATGCTGTCACCACCATGCTTCACCGTAGGGATAGGGCCAGGTTTCCTCCAGGCGTGACACTTGGCATTCAGGCCAAGGAGTTCAATCTTGGTTTCATCAGACCAGAGAATCTTGTTTCTCATGGTCTGAGAGTCTTTAGGTGCCTTTGGGCAAACTCCATGCAGGCTGTCATGTGCCTTTTACTGAGGAGTGGCTTCCGTCTGGCCACTCTTCCATAAAGGCCTGATTGGTGGAGTGCTGCAGAGATGGTTCTCCCATCTCCACAGAGGAATTCTAGATCTCTGTCAGAGTGACCATCGGGTTCTTGGTCAAATCGCTGTCCAAGACCCTTCTCCCCTGATTTCTCAGTTTGGACGAGCGGCCAGCTCTAGGAAGAGTCTTGATGGTTCCAAACTTCTTCCATTTAAGAATGATGGAGGCCACTGTGTTTTTGGGGACTTGCTGCAGGATGTTTTTGGTACCCTTCCCCAGATCTGTGCCTCGACACAATCCTGTTTCGGAGCTCTATGGACAATTCCTTCAACCTCATGGCTTGGTTTTTGCTCTAACATTCACTGTCAACTGTAGGACCTTATATAGACAGGTGTGTGCCTTTCCAAGCATGTCAAATTAATTGAATTTACCACAGGTGGACTCCAATTAACTTGTAGAAACATTTCAAGGATGATCAAAGGAAACAGGATGCACCTGCACTCAATTTCGAGTCTCATAGTAAAGGGTCTGAATACTTATGTAAAAAAGGTATTTCTGCTTGTAATTTTCAATACATTTGCAAACATTTCTAAAATCCTTTTTTCGTTTTGTCATCATTGTGTGTAGATTGCTGAGGATTTCTATTTATTTAATTGATTTTAGAAGGCTGTAATGTAATAAAATGTGAAAAAAGTCTAGGGGTCTGAATAGTTGCCGAATGCACTGTATAGAGACTATGTCTTGAAATTACATATCATCTTCTATGTAGAATAACCCCTAACCTTCTAACAACTGTTGTGTAGCTTGTGAGAGTCATAGAGCCAAACATTACATGTGTGTTTGTGAGATTTTCAGCTTTTCGTAGAAATCTTTTAATATGGTTTGTAGCTCAAATCATTCGGACTCTTCAGACATTTCTGTAAAAAGAAACGCCTAACAAGTCCTCAACTGGCAGCTTCATTAAATACTGTAGTACCCGCAAAACACCAGTCTCAACATCAACAGTGAAGAGGCGACTCCGGGATGCTGGCCTTCTAGGCAGAGTTGCAAAGAAAATGCCATATCTCAGACTGGCCAATAAATAAAAAAGATTAAGATCAGTAAAAGCACACAGACACTGGACAGAGGAACTGCCAAGAAGGCCAGCATTCCGGAGTCACCTCTTCACTGTTGACGGTGAGACTGGTGTTTTGCTGGTACTATTTAATGAAGCTACCAGTTGAGGACTTGTGAAGCGTCTGTTTCTCAAACTAGACACTCAAATGTACTTGTCCTCTTGCTGAGTTGTGCACCCACTCCTCTTTCTATTCTGGTTAGAGCCAGTTTGCTCTGTTCTGTGAAGGGAGTAGTACACAGCTTTGTACGAGATCTTCAGTTTCTTGGCCATTTATTTCATAGAATAGCCTTCCTTTCTTGAATAGACTGAGTTTCAGAAGAAAGTTCTTTGTTTTTGGCCATTTTGAGCCTGTAATGGAACCCACAAAATGCTGATGCTTCAGATACTCATCTAGTCTAAAGAAGGACAGTTTTATTGCTTCTTTAATCAGAACAACAGTTTTCAGCTGTGCTAACATAATTGCAAAAGAGTTTTCTAACGATCAATTAGCCTTTTTAAATTACAAACTTGAATTAGCTAACAAAACATGCCATTGGAACACAGGAGTGATGGTTGCTGATAATAGGCCTCTGTACGCCTATGTAGATATTCCATTCAAAATCAAATGTTTCCAGCTACAATAGTAATTTACAACATTAACAATGTCTACACTGTATTTCTGGTCAATTGTATGTTATTTTAATAGACAACAAATGTGTTTTTCTTTAAAAAACAAAGACATTTCTAAGTGACCCCAAACTTTTGAACGGTAGTGTATATTATTTAGTACATGTAAAGACAAGATTGAGAATAGTCTGATGGGGAAGAGTATTATCACTTGTGAATGATGCCCAGTAGTCTAAGAAACAGCGCATAATTTCCCCCCTACTTTTTCAAATCAGAGTCACATGCATCATGTAGCCTAGCCCATTGACAAGGTTTGTATCACAACCTTATCAATGGCCTAATAACTCTGGAACAGGGTTAGAGAGCCCATAGCCTACAGAGCCTGGTGAAACGTGTTATTATAAGCCCATTCATTGTGCAATTTCGTGTGAAAATAACATTTTGACTGGCCACTAATTAAAAGAGGATCCCAGCTTTCTCGTGCTGCTAGATTTATTTCTCAATTCTTAAAATGATACACATTCATCCTCTTTACGATCGGTGTAGCCTACCTGAGCTATTCTAGTTCAGTCCAGTCTACGGGTGACATATTTTTTTGTTGTGGGACATTCAAAATAAAAAATAAACACCAGATTAAATTGAGAATAGGAGGACCTGTTTCAAATTATCACTTTGTTACCCGTTCAACACCGAATGTGTGCATGTGTGCACTCCCTCGGAAATCGTTCAGGGAAAATATACTTTCTGTTTTATTCAGCTATGATCAATTGTGTTCTTCTTACTATACAATAATATAAAATAATGCCACAGGAATTATAAGCAAGTCTTGCCTGCAAAATGTACTAGTGTAGCCCACAGATATATTGTATAGCCAGATCAGGGCCTAACATATGAATATGCAATTCTGTTATTCTGAAATAGGCTTCATTTTCTTCTTCATATCGCAATTGTAACGACGTTCGTCTGTAGGAGGAGAAGCGGACCAAAAAGCAGCGTGGTGGTTATTCATGTTCTTTAATGGAAAACTGAACGATACATGAAATAACTCAAATCTACAAAACAACAAACGGAACGTGAAAACCTATACAGCCTATCCTGTGACAACAAACACAGTGACAGGAACAATCACCCACAAACACATAGTGAAACCCAGGCTACCTAAGTATGATTCTCAATCAGAGACAACTAATGACACCTGCCTCTGATTGAGAACCATACTAGGCCGAAAACATAAAAATGCCCCAAAACATAGAAAAACAAACATAGACTGCCCACCCAACTCACGCCCTGACCATACTAAATAAATACAAAACAACAGAAATAGAGGTCAGAACGTGACAGTACCCCCCCCCCCAAAGGTGCGGACTCCGGCCGCAAAACCTTGACCTATAGGGGAGGGTCTGGGTGGGCGTCTGTCCGCGGTGGCGGCTCTGGCGCAGGACGCGGACCCCACTTCACCATTGTCTTAGTCCGCCTTATTGTCCGCCTCCCTGGCTTACTCACCATGGCCACCCCTCTCAATGACCCCACTGGACAGAGGGGCTGCTCGGGACAGAGGGGCAGCTTGGGACAGAGGTGAAGCAGCTGCTCGGGACAGAGGGACAACTGCTCGGGACAGAGGGGCAGCTGCTCGGGACAGAGGGGCGATAGCAGCTCGGGACAGAGGGGCGATAGCAGCTCGGGACAGAGGGGCGATAGCAGCTCGGGACAGAGGGGCGATAGCAGCTCGGGACAGAGGGGCGATAGCAGCTCGGGACAGAGGGGCGATAGCTGCTCGGGACAGAGGGGCGGCAGCTGCTCGGGACAGAGGGGCGGCAGATGCTCGGGACAGAGGGGCAGCTGCTCGGGACAGAGGGGCGGCAGCAGCTTGGGACAGAGGGGCGACAGCTGCTCTGGACAGAGGGGCAGCTGCTCGGGCGGCCCCTGGCTTACTGGCGGCCCCTGGCTGACTGCCGGCACTGGCGGCCCCTGGCTTACTGGCGGCACTGGCGGCCCCTGGCTGACTGGCGGCACTGGCGGCCCCTGGCTGACTGGCGGCACTGGCGGCCCCTGGCTGACTGGCGGCACCTGGCTGACTGGCGGCACTGGCGGCTCCTGGCAGACGGGCGGCGCTGGCGGCGCTGGGCAGACGGGCGGCGCTGGCGGCGCTGGGCAGACGGACGGCGCTGGCGCCGCTGGGCAGACGGGAAGCTCAGCTGGCGCTGGGCAGACGGGAAGCTCCGGCAACGCTGGAGAAGAGGAAGGCCCTGGTAGCGCCGGAGAGGCGGGAGACTCCGGCAGCGGCGCCGGACAGGCGGGAGGCTCCGGCAGCGGCGCCGGACAGGCGGGAGGCTCCGGCAGCGGCGCCGGACAGGCGGGAGGCTCCGGCAGCGGCGCCGGACAGGCGGGAGTCTCCGGACAGGCGGGAGGCTCCGGCAGCGGCGCCGGACAGGCGGGAGGCTCCGGCAGAGGCGCCGGACAGGCGGGAGGCTCCGGCAGCGGCGCCGGACAGGCGAGAGGCTCCGGCAGAGGCGCCGGACAGGTGGGAGGCTCCGGCAGCGCTGGAGAGGAGGAAGCCCCTGTAAGGATGGGCCGGAGAGACAGCCTGGTACGGGGGGCTGCCACCGGAGGGCTGGTGCGTGGAGGTGGTGACGGATAGACCGGGCCGTGAAGGCGTACTGGAGATCTTGAGAGCAGGGCTGGCACCAACCGCCCTGGCTGGATCTTCACCCTAGCCCGGCAGATGTGGGGAGCTGGGATGTAGCGCACCGGGCTAAGCACGCGTACTGGGGACACCGTGCGCACAACTGCATAACACGGTGCCTGACCAGCACCACGCCCGCCACAGTTAGCACTGCTAGGAGCACTGTAGTGCTGAGATGGCACAGGACGTGCAAGGCTAGGGAGATGCACAGGAGGCCTGGTGCGTGAGGCTGGCACAGTCTTCACCAGACCCCTCGCACGCACCTCAGGATGAGTATGGAGAGCTGACCCCGGTGCCATTAAATCCCTGACACGCTCCGTCGGGCGAATGTCGTGCCTCATGCACCAAACCAGCAAGTCCCTCATATCACTCTCCTCCAATTTCCCCATTAACTCCTTCACAGTCTCTGCTTCGCTCACCTCCAACACCAGCTCTGGTTCTGAGCTCCTCCTTGGCTCCTCACGATAAACGGGGGAGTTGGCTCAGGTCTGACTCCTGACTCTGCCACACTCCCCCTGTGCCCCCCCCCAATAAATTTTTGGGGGTGACTCTCGGGCTTCCATCCGCTCTGCCGTGCTAGTTCCTCATAATGCCGCCTCTCTGCTTTTGCTGCCTCCAGCTCGGCCTTGGGGCGGCAATATTCTCCTGGCTCTGCCCAGGGTCCTTTCCCGTCTAGAATCTCCTCCCAAGTCCATCTCTCCAAGTAGTGCAGCCTCTCCCACTGCTGATTTTGCTGCTGCTGCTGTTGCTCCTCCTGCTGCTGCTTTTGCTGCTGCTCCTGCTGCACCAGTCGCTTCTCCTGCTGCTGCTGTTGCTGCTGCCTCTGTTTACCACGCCGCTTGGTCCTTGGTAGGTGGGTGATTCTGTAACGACGTTCGTCTGTAGGAGGAGAAGCGGACCAAAAAGCAGCGTGGTGGTTATTCATGTTCTTTAATGGAAAACTGAACGATACATGAAATAACTCAAATCTACAAAACAACAAACGGAACGTGAAAACCTATACAGCCTATCCTGTGACAACAAACACAGTGACAGGAACAATCACCCACAAACACACAGTGAAACCCAGGCTACCTAAGTATGATTCTCAATCAGAGACAACTAATGACACCTGCCTCTGATTGAGAACCATACTAGGCCGAAAACATAGAAATGCCCCAAAACATAGAAAAACAAACATAGACTGCCCACCCAACTCACGCCCTGACCATACTAAATAAATACAAAACAACAGAAATAGAGGTCAGAACGTGACAGCAATGTTTCTTTAGACATGCCTAAAATAAATAATGGATTTATTGAGATGGTGTAGGATATATTACATTGATTTATTAGGTTTCTTAAAATGTAGATGTTCCTAATTAAACCTCTACGGGATCGGTGTCCCCCCTGTGGGATGGTTGAGCTAACGTAGGCTAATGTGATTAGCATGAGGTTGTAAGTACAAAGAAAATTTCCTAGGACATAGACATTTCTGATATGGGCAGAAAGCTTAAATTCTTGTTAATGTATCTACACTGTCCAATTTAAAGTAGCTATTACAGTGAAATAATACCATGCTATTATTTGGGGAGAGTGGACAGTTAAGAACTTGAAAATGTATCAATAAACCAATTAGGCACATTTGGACAGTCTTGAAACAACATTTTGAACAGAAATGCAATGGTTCATTGACTCAGTCTAAAAGTTTGCACATACACTATTGCCATCTAGTGGCCAACATCTAATTTGCGCCTTGATTCCTTAGTTATACAGTGGGGCAAACAAGTATTTAGTCAGCCACCAATTGTGCAAGTTCTCCCACTTAAAAAGATGAGAGGCCTGTAATTTGCATCATAGGTACACTTCAACTATGACAGACAAAATGAGAATTCACATTGTAGGATTTTTTATGAATTTATTTGCAAATTATGGTGGAAAATAAGTATTTGGTAATCTACAAACAAGCAAGATTTCTGGCTCTCACAGACCTGTAACTTCTTCCTCTGTCCTCCACTCGTTTCCTGTATTAATGGCACCTGTTTGAACTTGTTATCAGTATAAAAGACACCTGTCCACAAACAGTCACACTCCAAACTCCACTATGGCCAAGACCAAAGAGCTGTCAAAGGACACCAGAAACAAAATTGTAGACCTGCACCAGTCTGGGAAGACTGGTGCATTTTAGGAAATGGAAGACATACAAGACCACTGATAATCTCCCTCGATCTGGGGCTCCACGCAAGATCTCACCCCGTGGGGTCAAAATGAGCACAAGAATGGTGAGCAAAAATCCCAGAACCACACGGGGGGACCTAGTGAATGACCTGCAGAGAGGTGGGACCAAAGTAACAAAGCCTACCATCAGTAACACACTATGCCGTCAGGGACTCAAATCCTGCAGTGCCAGACGTGTGCCCCTGCTTAAGCCAGTACATGTCCAGGCCCGTCAGAAGTTTGCTAGAGAGCATTTGGATGATCCAGAAGAAGATATGGAGAATGTCATATGGTCAAATGAAACCAAAATATAACTTTTTGGTAAATACTCAACTCGTCGTGTTTGGAGGACAAAGAATGCTGAGTTGCCTCCAAAGAACACCATACCTACTGTGAAGCATGGGGGTGGAAACATCATGCTTTGGGGCTGTTTTTCTGCAAAGGGACCAGGACGACTGATCCGTGTCAAGGAAAGAATGAATGGGGCCATGTATCATGAGATTTTGAGTGAAAACCTCCTTCCATCAGCAAGGGCATTGAAGATGAAATGTGACTGGGTCTTTCAGCATGACAATGATCCCAAACACACCGCCTGGGCAACGAAGGAGTGGCATCGTAAGAAGCATTTCAAGGTCCTGGAGTGGCCTAGCCAGTCTCCAGATCTCAACCCCATAGAAAATCTTTGGAGGGAGTTGAAAGTCCATGTTGCCCAGCAACAGCCCCAAAACATCACTGCTCTAGAGGAGATCTGCATGGAAGAATGGGCCAAAATACCAGCGACAGTGTGTGAAAACCTTGTGAAGACTTACAGAAAACGTGTGAACTCTGTCATTGCCAACAAAGGGTATTAAACAAAGTATTGAGAAACTTTTGTTATTGACCAAATACTTATTTTCCACCATAATTTGCAAATATATTCATTAAAAATCCTACAATGTGATTTTCTTGATTTTTTTCCCCTCATTTTGTCTGTCATAGTTGAAGTGTACCTATGAAGAAAACATACAGGCCTCTCTCATCTTTTTAAGTGGGAGAACTTGCACAATTGGTGGCTGACTAAATACTTTTTTGCCCCACTGTATATTGACCTTTGTCTTGCATTTCAAAGATGAAAAAATATTAACATTTTTTTCTTTGTATTATCTTTTACCAGATCTAATGTGTTTTATTCTCCTACATTAATTTCAATTTCCACAAACTTCAAAGTGTTTCCTTTCAAATGGTATCAAGAATAAGCATATCATTGCTTCAGGTCCTGAGCTACAAGAAGTTAGATTTGGGTATGTTTTTTTAGGTGAAAATTGAAAAAGGGGTTTGATCCTTAAGATGTTCACACCTGACCTCTTGATTACGACACTTTGAATTAGAAGTGTTCATTATACCATCCCCTAGCAACAGGTTGCACTGCATATTCATAGCACAGAATAATGTCAGTTCACATCTCTTAAAATAGCTTTGTGGATTACCCTTGTAGAAAAGTCTAAGCTAAATTTGTCTTTACACAGGATACACAGGATACTTCTATTTGGCATGGATTTCTTTTGTTTTTTGGGTTGTTGCGACTGTTGAAACAAATTTAAATAATAAGAGTCATCTTGAAACCACAGAATTTAGAACACATTTTGTTAACGGGGTATTTTCTGAATATTCAGTTGAATAATAATTTTAAATTCAGCGGGCTCACAATACTCCACCTTAGACAAACTGCTGAATGTCTAAACAAGGTACACTCTTTTTGTAGGGCATTATGCAATCAGTGTTTCCAACATGCTTTTCTAGGTACAGTACGGTGTAAAAATAGAGACAGAAAAATGGGTAGGGGGTATCCACTCCAGCTAAACAATGCCAAGGAAAACACTAATTGCCAATGAGTGTTTTACATGTCCTTACAATGACATATGAATCCCATTTATTTACCTCCTCCTCTGTCCCCCCAGGTCCAAAGACCTGATCAAGGAGGCCATCTTGGACAATGACTTCATGAAGAACCTGGAGCTGTCTCAGATCCAGGAGATCGTGGACTGCATGTACCCTGTGGAGTATGGCAAAGACAGCTGCATCATCAAGGAGGGTGATGTGGGCTCATTGGTCTACGTCATGGAAGGTACATACAGTATCTTTACTCACTCCCTGCATCACACACTGAGATTTGTACTTCTGGCATTGGGGTTTTGTGAGGTTGTGTGAGGCTCTAAAATGTTCTTGTTGTTGTTGTTGTTGTTTGAAACAGGATTGGATAACCATAAGTGGGAATAACCATTACAGTTACAGTGCTTTGCAAAAGTGTTCATCCCCTTTGGTGTTTTCGCTATTTTGTTGCATTGGAACCTGTAGTTTAAATTGATTTTTATTTATTTAATTTAATGTAATGGACATACACAAAATAGTTTTAATTGGTGAAGTGAAATGAAAATAATAATTTTCAAAAAATTCTAAAATATAAACAATGTAAAAGTGGTGCGTGTGTATGTACTCACCCCTTTTGCTATAAAGCCCCTAAATAAAATCTGGTGCAACCAATTTCCTTGAGAAGTCACATAATTAGTTAAATAAAGTCCACCTGTGTGCAATCTAAGTGTCACATGATCTCAGTATATATACACCTGTTCTGAAAGGCCCCAGAGTCTGAAACACCACTAAGCAAGCGGCACCACCAAGCAAGCGGCACCATGAAGTCCAAGGAGCTCTCTAAACAGGCCAGGGACAAAGTTGTGGAGAAGTACAGATTAGGGTTGGGTTATAAAAAAATATCAGAAACTTTGAACATCCCACGGAGCACCATTAAATCCATTATTAAAAATGGAAAGAATATGGCACCACAACAAACCTGCCAAGAGAGGACCACCCATCAAAACTCACAGACCAGGCAAGGAGGGCATAAATCAGAGAGGCAACAAAGAGACCAAAGATAACCCTGAAGGAGCTGCAAAGCTCCACTGCGGAGATTGGAGTATCTGTCCACAGGACCACTTTAAGCCATACACTCTGCAGAGCTTGGCTTTAAGGAAGAGTGGCCAGAAAAAAAGACATTGCTTAAAGAAATAAATAAGCAAACACTTTTGGTGTTCTTCAAAAGGCATGTGGGAGACTCCCCAAACATATGGAAGAAGGTACTCTGGGAAGATGAGACTAAAATCAAGCTTTTTGGCCACCAAGGAAAATGCCGTCTGGCGTAAACCCAAGACCTCTCATCACACCAAGAACACCAACCCTAAATTGAAATTTGATGGTGTCAGCATCATGCTATGGGGATGTTTTTCATCGGCAGGTACTGGGAAACTGGTCAGAATTGAAGGAATGATGGATGGCGCTAAATACAGGGACATTTTTGAGGGGAAACATGTTTCAGTCTTCCAGAGATTTGAGACTGGGATGGAGGTTCACCTTCCAGCAGGACAATCACCCTAAGCATACCGCTAAAGCAACACTCAAATGATTTAAGGGGAAACATTTAAATGTCTTGGAGTGGCCTTGTCAAAGCCCACACCTCAATTCAATTGAGAATCTGTGGTATGATTTAAACATTGCTGTACACCAGTGGAACCCATCCAACTTGAAGGAGCTGGAGCAGTTTTGCCTTGAAGAATGGGGGGGTGTGAATAGTTATGCACGCTCAAGTTTTCATTTTTTTTTTGTCTTATTTCTTGTTTGTTTTCACAATAAAAAAATATTTTGCATCTTCAAAGTGGTAGGCATGTTGTGAAAAGCAAATGATACAACCCCCCCCCCCCCCCCCCCCAAAAAAAAAAAATCTATATTAATTCCAGGTTGTGAAGCAACAAAATATGAAAATTGCACAGGGGGGTGAATACTTTCGCAAGCCACTGTAGAGTTTGACCAGTCTGTCCAGACTGGATCTCAAGGGATTTTGGAATGGGCCGTTTAGTTAAAATGAGATATTTTCTGATCTTTTCAGACACAAAAAGTTGTCTATATGGCTCCATTCCAGAATTCTAGAATAGCCTGGGTCTTTTCTGGAAAGGAAGAAGAACTCAGAAAGATTTATTTGTCTAGGACTTTTTTATACAATGTCATTGTGGCAAAGCATTTAAGCGACTTTAGGGGATCTTGACAATGACAAAGGCAATGTACTGCACTATAAACCTCCACAGACCCATAGTAATGGAAAACATATACGTTTTGTTTGGTGTTATATTCTCTGCCTCTTTGTGGGGGGATACTTCTCAGAAATGAATGTGTATGTGTGTGTAATAGTTACAGTGACATTTCAAGTTAATTGAAGCGGTTATTGTTTGATGCCACTGGAGGAGCATTTACAGTGCCTTGCGAAAGTATTCGGCCCCCTTGAACTTTGCGACCTTTTGCCACATTTCAGGCTTCAAACATAAAGATATAAAACTGTATTTTTTTGTGAAGAATCAACAACAAGTGGGACACAATCATGAAGTGGAACGACATTTATTGGATATTTCAAACTTTTTTAACAAATCAAAAACTGAAAAATTGGGCGTGCAAAATTATTCAGCCCCCTTAAGTTAATACTTTGTAGCGCCACCTTTTGCTGCGATTACAGCTGTAAGTCGCTTGGGGTATGTCTCTATCAGTTTTGCACATCGAGAGACTGACATTTTTTCCCATTCCTCCTTGCAAAACAGCTCGAGCTCAGTGAGGTTGGATGGAGAGCATTTGTGAACAGCAGTTTTCAGTTCTTTCCACAGATTCTCGATTGGATTCAGGTCTGGACTTTGACTTGGCCATTCTAACACCTGGATATGTTTATTTTTGAACCATTCCATTGTAGATTTTGCTTTATGTTTTGGATCATTGTCTTGTTGGAAGACAAATCTCCGTCCCAGTCTCAGGTCTTTTGCAGACTCCATCAGGTTTTCTTCCAGAATGGTCCTGTATTTGGCTCCATCCATCTTCCCATCAATTTTAACCATCTTCCCTGTCCCTGCTGAAGAAAAGCAGGCCCAAACCATGATGCTGCCACCACCATGTTTGACAGTGGGGATGGTGTGTTCAGCTGTGTTGCTTTTACGCCAAACATAACGTTTTGCATTGTTGCCAAAAAGTTCAATTTTGGTTTCATCTGACCAGAGCACCTTCTTCCACATGTTTGGTGTGTCTCCCAGGTGGCTTGTGGCAAACTTTAAATGACACTTTTTATGGATATCTTTAAGAAATGGCTTTCTTCTTGCCACTCTTCCATAAAGGCCAGATTTGTGCAATATACGACTGATTGTTGTCCTATGGACAAAGTCTCCCACGTCAGCTGTAGATCTCTGCAGTTCATCCAGAGTGATCATGGGCCTCTTGGCTGCATCTCTGATCAGTCTTCTCCTTGTATGAGCTGAAAGTTTAGAGGGACAGCCAGGTCTTGGTAGATTTGCAGTGGTCTGATACTCCTTCCATTTCAATATTATCGCTTGCACAGTGCTCCTTGGGATGTTTAAAGCTTGGGAAATCTTTTTGTATCCAAATCTGGCTTTAAACTTCTTCACAACAGTATCTCGGACCTGCCTGGTGTGTTCCTTGTTCTTCATGATGCTCTCTGCGCTTTTAACGGACCTCTGAGACTATCACAGTGCAGGTGCATTTATACGGAGACTTGATTACACACAGGTGGATTGTATTTATCATCATTAGTCATTTAGGTCAACATTGGATCATTCAGAGATCCTCACTGAACTTCTGGAGAGAGTTTGCTGCACTGAAAGTAAAGGGGCCCAATTTTTCAGTTTTTGATTTGTTAAAAAAGTTTGAAATATCCAATAAATGTCGTTCCACTTCATGATTGTGTCCCACTGGTTGTTGATTCTTCACAAAAAAATACAGTTTTATATCTTTATGTTTGAAGCCTGAAATGTGGCAAAAGGTCGCAAAGTTCAAGGGGGCCAAATACTTTCGCAAGGCACTGTATTTTATACAGGCCACTGATTTAATTTATGCAATCTGTAGCAGTGTTTATGGATTCCTTATTGGATGAAAAATTGGTAACTGGGTGTTTTCCTAGAAAGACAAAACAGAAGTCTATATATTCTGCAAGAGAGAATGATTGAATACCAAGTTTTAGTGTTCTTGATTAAATGAACCCAAACAGGCGTTTGCACTCTTTAGATCAGGGCATGGGAGGAATCCCTGTCACTGCCAATGCTGACGGAATATATTTGTATTGATAATATAAATCACATAAAGTCCCAACATCACTGAAATAGCTGCACAAACTGTACAATGAAAAATTACCAAGATTGAGAATGATGGAAAAATGTCAGGGACACATTTGCATTGTGGTCGTCTAGCTCAGCTAATCCATGTAGGCTACTGTGCAGCGAAATAGTGTTGAAGGAAGTACACTCTCTTGACTGATCTTTCTCATTGTCACTGACACTGATGGCTCTTCAACAGGATGGCTGCTAAAATAAACTCCTTTAAGATTAAATATTACTTTGAGTTTAGAGCAACAGCTCTGTTTTCTTTGCCTCTAGACCTAAAGTACGAACACATCAAGAGGTAGATATCAGAACTGTGGCATTTCAAGTTGATTGTGTTTGTGAGAAGGTTAGCCTCAGTCAGATTGATTGACATTTTGGGTGTGCAGAGGTTTTCAGATCGTACTGTTTATACAGTGCATTCAGAAAATATTCAGACCCCTTCACTTTTTGTCCACATTTTGTTACATTAGTTTTATTCTGAAATTGATTAAATAAATGCTTTTCCTCATCAATCTACACACAATACCCTGTAATGACAAAACGAAAAATAGGTTTTTAGATTTATTTCCAAATCTAAAGAGAGCAAAAGCCTTATTTACATAAATATACAGACCAATTGCTACGAGACTCAAAATTGAGCTTTTTCCATTGATCATCCTTGAGATGTTTCTACAACTTGATTGGAGTCCACCTGTGGTAAATTCATTTGATTGGACATGATTTGTAAAGGCACACACCTGTCTATATAAGGTCACACAGTTGACAGTGCATGTCAGAGCATAAACCAAGCCACGAGGTCGAAGGAATTGTCCATAGAGCTCTGAGACAGGATTGTGTCGAGGTACGGATCTGGGGAAGGGTACCAAAAAATGTCTGCAGCACTGAAGGTCCAAGAACACAGTGGTCTCCATCATTCTTAAATGGAAGACGTTTGGAACCACCAAGACTCTTCCTAGAGCTGGCCACCCGTCCAAACTGAGCAATTGGGGTAGAAGGGCCTTTGTCAGGGATTTGACCAAGAACCCGATGGTCACTCTGACAGAGCTCCAGAGTTCCTCTGTGAAGATGGGAGAACCTTCCAGAAGGACAACCATCTCTGCAGCACTCCACCAATAAGGCCTTTATGGTACAGTGGCCAGACAGAAGCCACTCCTCAGTAAAAGGCACAAGACAGCCCGCTTGGAGGTTGCCAAAGGGCACCTAAAATCTCTCAGACCATGAAACCAAGATTGAAGTTTTTGGCCTGATTGACAAGTTCCTCATTTGAAGGAAACCAGGCACCACTCATCACCTGGCCAATACCATCCCTATGGTGAGGCATGGTGGTGGCAGCATCATGCTGTGGGGATGTTTTCAGCGGCAGAGACTGGGAAACTAGTTAGGATTGAGGGAAAGATGAACGGAGCGACGTACAGAGAGATTCTTGATCAAAACCTGCTCCAGAGCGCTCAGGACCTCAGACAGGGGCAGAGGTTCACCTTCCAACAGGTCATCAACCCCAAGCACACAGTCAAGACAACGCAGGACTGGCTTCGGGACCAGTCTCTGAATGTCCTTGAGTGGCCCAGGCAGAGCCCGGACTTGAACCCGATCGAACATCTCTGGAGAGATCTGAAAATAGCTGTGCAAAATAAAGGAAACACTTGAGTAAACATGGGATACAAATTATATTGAAGGATGCTTCCACACAGGTGTGGTTCTTGAGTTAATTAAGCAATTAACATCCCATCATACTTTGGGTCATGTATAAAAATGCCCAGTTGCCCATTATTTTGGCTAACATGGCTAGAAGAAGAGATCTCATTGACTTTGAAAGAGGGGCCTCAAAGGAGCATAGGGGGTTTACAGTGTGTGTGTATGTGTGTGTCTCCCAGTCACCAGATCTCAACCCAATTGAACACTCATGGGAGATTCTGGATTGTTTTCTACCACCATCAACAATCCACCAAATTATGGAATTTCTCGTGGAAGAAAGGTGTCACATCCCTCCAATAGAGTTCCAGACACTTCTAGATGTAATGCCAAGGCGCATTGAAGTTGTTCTGGCTGCCCAACACCCTATTAAGACAACTTTGTGTTGTTGTTTCCTTTATTTTGGACTGTATGTGTGTGTAATAGAGGTGGAATCCACTCAAGGCTAGTTTTCCTCAAGGTGATCTGTGTATAGATCAATCTGTTAGATTCTGTGCTATGATCTACCTCACCTCTCAGGGTGTATGTATTAGGGATTATATATATTTTTAATCCAGTAGTGATGATGGCTCACCACTCATCGAACTGGGCGACTTCAACCTCCCAACATCTGCCTTCGATTCATTTCTTTCTACCTCTTTTTTTCCCCTCTTTGCTTCTTTTGACCTCACCCGTTCTCAGTCCCCTCCCACTGTAAATGCAGGTAATATGCTTGTCCTCATCTTTACTAGAGGCTGTTCACCTACTAATCTCACTGCAACCTCCCTCCAGGTCTCTGATCACTACTTTGTTTATTTTCCTGTCTCCCTCTTCTCCAACCCTTCCCACTCAGCCCCTACACAGATGGTCATTCATCTTTGCAATCTTCGCTTTCTCTCTCCTACTACTCTCCTCTTCTTTGCTATCATCTCTCCCTTCTGCTAAATCCTTCTCCCTCATGTCTCCTGATTCTGCCCCCTTGACACTACTCTCCTCCCTTTCCGCTACCTATGACTAGCACTGGCCCCTTTCCTTCTGGCCGGCTTGGCCCTCCCCTCCTGCTCTGTGGCTGAGTGACTCATTGCGAGCTTACAGAACAAGGCTGCGTGCAGCTGAGTGGAAATGTATCCTTGCACTCCCTCCTCTCTACCTTCTCTTCCTCTGTATCCACTGCTAAAGCCACTTTCTATCACTATACATTTCAAGCTTCTGCCTCTACCCTTGGAAACTCTCCCTCCTTTATTCTCCACCTCCTTCCTCCCTCTCTGTGGACAACTTTGTCAACCACTTTGAAAATAAGGTTGATGTCATCCACTCCTCATTCACTCAGCCTATTAAGTCCACTGGTCCCACTCACACAGAACTACCCTTGCGCCTTCACCTCTTTCTCCCCTCTCTCTCCAGATGAAATCCTGCGACTATTGAGGTCCGACCGCTCAACAACCTGCCCGAATGACCCGCATCCCCTCTCCAGAACATATCTGTAGACCTTCTTCGATTCCTCACTTTCCTCATCAATTCAACCCTGACCCCTCTGACTTCAAAATGCCCAGAGACACTCCCCTCCTCAAGAAACCAACACTCGACCCTGCTGATGTCACTTCTTTGTTTTGTTTCCAAAACTCTTGAGTGTGCTGTCTATGACCAACTCTCTCGCTATTTCTCTCAGAACAATCTTCTTGACCCTAACCAGTCAGGCTTCAAGACGGGTCACTCAACTGAGACTACCCTCCTCTGTGTCACGGAGGCTCTCTGCACTGCCAAAGCTGATTCTCTGGTTTTATCCTCCTATCCATCCTCTCAGGGCTTTGTGTCTCAGGATCTGCACACTCTTGGATTGTAATCTTACCTGGCAGACTGCTCCTACCAGGTGACCTGGGGAGGATCTATGTCTGCACTTTGTAATATCACTACTCGTGTTCCCCAGGGCTCGGTTTTAGGACCTCTCCTGTTTTCTCTATACACCAAGTCACTCAGCTCCGTCATATCCTCACATGGTGTTTCTTATCATTGCTATGCCTATGTCACTCAACTACTTTTCTCCTTCCCCCCTTCTGACACCCAGGTGGTGACACACATCACTGTGTGCCTGGCAGATATCTCAGTTTGGATGTCGGCCCACCACCTCAAGCTCAACATCGGCAAGAATGGAGCTGCACTTCCTCCCGGAAAGGCCTGCCTGCTCCAAGACCTCTCCATCACGGTTGACAACTCCATGGTGTCCCTTTCCCAGAGTGCAAAGAACCTTTGTGTGACCCTGGATAACGCCCTGTTGCCCTTCTTCCAAAAACATCTGAAACCCTACCTCTTTGAAGACTATCTTAAATAATCCCACAGCACACCTTCTGTCCTTACTTCCCCTCTAGGTCTCTTCCTACACACAATCTGCTTTAGTGGTAAATGTTAGTAGTTTAACCCTGAGGTCAAGAGCCTTGATTTAAGTTGGAAAAAGTTCAGAGTCTGTGACCTTTAAAACGGGACTGTCGACAGGACTGCTGGCTGTGTCCTCCCAAAGCCTGTGACAGTCACCCAGCACCACAGTGCCAGCATCTTCTGGCCATTGTTTCTGATGTCATTGGTGTGACTCAATTTCATTGCTGTTTGTGATGAGCTGTTAGCCCCATGGTGGCCGCTCTTCTTCAGTGGATAGCTCTCCTTCAGGGGAAAGCTATCCACTATTACATTTACTGTTAAATGTACCTTTTTTAAATTCAATTGTTGCAGAACTTCTCAATTTGATAAGTAATGACCTAAATTAACGGATTTTACTTAATACTCTGTTCTAGTGTAGTCGACATGGAGCTGCTCTTGAACACTGATTACAGTTAAGGAATGAGACTGACGCCCATGTTTATCAGGGGTCCTGATTGGGTGTTTAAAATCTGAACACTCTTGCAGGTCGATAATGGGGATAATAATGGGGTTATTCAGATCCAATTACTATCAAGTGTTTAATTCACTAAACTCCCATTTTGTTATAAAGCTGTAGTAATGATATTAATTATTTTCAGTTGGGTGCCTGTCTTGTACTGGATTCCCTGCTAAGTAGAGGCAGCTTTGTTGAGGGCCTCAGCTGAACTAGGCTAGGGGGGTATACCTCATATACCGTATACCCGGGGTATTTGGAAATAGCCACAGAATGGTTTTTGAATACTGTCAATATCGTTGAAGTTTTTCAATACATTTTAATATTTGCAGCAATTGTTTAATAGCTGCAGTCAACTTGTGCAATGTGTTAGGAGATGAAAGCAGAATGCGTTCTTATTTCACCTGTCACATTATTTTACATTATGAAGCTTACATAGTTCCCCAGAACAGTTGAGCCAGTCATGTGTTTGTTTGTAAATAGCAGAACTTGAGAAAGTGGGAGCAGGTTAATACCAGCTGTATATTGACATTGGTCACATTTTATATTTAAAGTCAACAGTGTTTGTCAAGTGTGCTCCCTCTCCGGCCTCTAGGTCACCAGGCTGCTCGTTATGGCGCACACCTGTCACAATCGTTACGCGCACCTGCGCGTCATCAGTTTCACCTGGACGCTATATGTCACTCCCTTTGGTTCCTTCCCCAGGCGTTATTGTTTCTGTTCCAGTGTCATGTCTGTGCGTTGTTCGTGTTTCTTATTTTGTATTATGTTGTGTTTATTTATTAAAACACTCACTCCCTGAACTTGCTTCCCGACTCTCAGCGCACATCATTACAGAGTAACGCCTCACTCACCTAAGGGAAGCGTCAGGGAGTGTTTCTATTTATTTATTTATTTTTCGGTGGGAATGACGTCGGGTCCAGGAGCCGCTACAGGCTCTCACGCCTCAGACAAATCGCCAGGCTCCCCTGCCTCAGCCGGTCTGTCAGGTTCCCACGCTCCAGTCGGCAACAGGTTCCTGCGCATCAGCAGGGGTGACCGGTCCGCTCCAGGAACCACTAAGACATTTCCTAGAGCTGGTCGCCCGAGCAAACTGAGCAATTGGGTGAGAAGGACCTTGGTCAGGGAGTTGACCTTGAATCCATGGTCACTCTGATAGAGCCCCAGAGTTCCTCAGTGGAGTTCCTCGGCTTTTTTGCATTTTTTGGTGCTCCCTTTTGTACTAAACCAGTAATACCGTAAATCCTGGGGTGAAAGAAGTATGACAATATTAAAATCTGAATACATCCAACCCTAAGCTGAAACCCCATCTTTTGATCCCAAGTTTGTCCAGACTTTCCCTTGTTCTCTTCTCAGAACTTCTCTAAGAGTCTAGTTAATCCACACAATTGGATTCAGGGGATTTAAAGTTAAAATCCTCTGTGATTTAGTGCTTTGTTGACAAAAATTGGACACACTCAATTGGACACACTCCCCAATTATTTTTTTCGACCACACTTGAGAAATGTTGTATTGTGATGTATTTGCTCCTATTAGAGCTCAGTTTGTTGGATTGAAGGCCGGTTTTAGATGTCACTACAATGTATAGAATCCGTCATTATGCAAATTCCCTCGAAAGACGTTGTTAGACTAACAGAGCATTTACATTTTTTGTATCCATTTCCTGGTATGTTTCCAAAACTAACAATGGCCAACTTTGCGTGACGCTTGATTTTATCGTTAATGTTGTGAAATACCTTGACTTGTTTTCCTATGATACTCTAGTTGACATTGTCCAGCTATACCCCCATTCAGATGTGCTCTGAATAACTGTTAATTTTCTAGTCTTTGTATGCATATTAATCTAATATAAAAGTATACAGGTGTTTACTTTTCATTCACTTTTCATTCATTGTGGATATTTTATTCATGTGATGGGCTAATCCGCTAAATTTCCCCGCCATCCCCTTCCATCGTCATCTTGTAAGCTACTGGATCTCTTAGAATCATTGCAATCGACTTGAAATGCGGAGAGACAAATACTTGTTTGTGTACTCTGTTTGACATTTGCTGTTAGAAATGTATGTAATTGCGTAGATATATTTTTGTTTGTTTATGATAATTGACGATATAGATTTTGTCGATGTTTGACATTATGCTAATGTGCATTTTAATCTGTTAGAATTAGGGCTGTGACGGTCATGGAATTTAGGATGATGGTAATTGGCCAGCCAAAGGACTGCGGTCACTGTAATAACTGTTTGAATAGCACCCCCCAAAAAATGGACACAAATTTTCTCCTTTCCCCCACTCCTGATTGCATGTGCTACCATAGAAATATAATGAATAGAACGGGCATCCCCATGAAAGTCAATGGTGTTATCATGGGTGGACTGGCGGCCATTGCGAGTGTACCCATAAGAGCAAAGCAGGAAGTAAAATAGATTATGTGCTGCGATTTGTTGATTCAGCTCAACTAACAATACAAAACATATTTTCCATTGTGTGAGCCACATCAGTTTATATAATTTGAATGAACATTCTACATTACCATGGAATTATTGCATCATAATATTAGGCTGCCATTGCCAGTGTACCCATGAGTTTACCAGTCAAATTGCCAGAGTTAGAGGTTCCAAGCATGTTCTATTCATTATATGTGTGCTGCTGCTGCATTGTGGTCATTCAGTCAGCTGTTCGTGACGGTCTTCACCCATAACCGTCAGTTAAATGGTCAGGAATCAGATTTGTATCTGACTTCAAACCACCTACGAAGTTGGTTTGAAATGTGGATTGAAATATCCGATTCCCTTTAAGCGGTCCAGACTGCAGGAAAAAGAAGATTAGACTCAAATATGCATTTATAAATTTTTTTGAGTCACTTCAAACTGCCAATGTGAACAAGGCTTTAGAGAGTTGGGCTATGTGCTCACTGGCCAATGAGTCAAGGCAGTGAAGAAACACCATCTGGCTTGTCTTTCCCCTCGAGTGGAGCTCAGAAATGGGATCAATGATATGTCTTATGACACAGTGCCAAAAAAAGCAATTAATAAAAAGAGGCAATCAAAAGGAAATCAAAACTGGTTTAAATCGTTCTAGTGAGTGTAAATGGTAATGAAGGACTCATGTTTCACCAACCAAAAACATATTAAATGACACGCTACCAAAGCAATGGAGTTATTTATGTATACTGAACAAAAATATAAATGCAACATGCAACAATTTCAAAGATTTGACTGAGTTACAGTTTATATAAGGAAATAACTGCATTTAAATTAATTCATTAGGCCCTAGTTTATAGATGTCACAACTGGGAATGCAGATAGTGTATGCATCTGTTGGTCACAGAAAATCAGAAAACCAGTAAGTGTCTGGTGTGACCACCATTTGCCTCATGCAGTGCGACACATCAACTTCACATAGAGTTGATCAGGCAGGTGACTGTGGCCTGTGGAATGTTGTCCCAATCCTCTTCAATGGCTGTGCAAAGTTGCTGGATATTGGCGGGAACTGGAACATGCTTCCTTGAAATGGTTTCTGACAGTTTGTGCAGAAATTCTTTGGTTGCACAATAGTTTCATCAGCTGTCCAGGTGGCTGGTCTCAGATGATCCCGCAGGTAAAGAAACCGGATGTGGAGGTCCTGAGCTGGCATAGTTATACATGGTCTACGGTTGTGAGGCCGGTTGGATGTACTGCAAAATTCTCTAAAATGACTTTGGAGGCAGCTTATGGTAGAGATATTAACATTACATTCTCTGGCAACAGCTCTGGTGGGCATTCCTGCAGTCGGAGCTGCCAACTGCATGCTCCTTCAAAACATCTGTGACATTGTATTTTGTGACAAAACTGCACATTTGTGGACAGTGGCCTGTTATTGTGGCCTGTTATTGTCCCCAGCACAAGGTGCACCTGTGTTCATAATCATGCTGTTTAATCAGCTTCTTGATATGCCACACCTGTCAGGTGGATGGATTATCTTGGCAAAGGAGAAATTCTGACTAACAGGGATATATACAAATGTGTGTGTAAAATTTGAGAGAAAGAAGCTTTTTGTGCATATGGACATTTTCTGGGATCTTTTATTTCAGCTCATGAAACATGGGGCCAACACTTTATGTTGCGTTTATATTTTTGTTCAGTATATATTAAATGGATGAATGAATTAACAAATGTCCAATTGCATTCTAATTTACTTCAATTGATTCATTAGTTTGTCATATTGAAAGCAGCACAAGTCAAAAATGCTCCTGCACTCAGAGCAACATCGAAGGAAACCTCCAGCTGTCAGGAAATGCACAAAACGGTGACACGCACCTGATGGTTGCTAGGCAACTAAAATAATGGAAATCTCCGGTAGTAGTTATTTGTTTTTGGGACTCTGCAGCCAGTGAAGTAGAAGTAGAGATGTTTGGAGGTCTTGACAGAAATGTGACATGTTTTCACTTCCATACTGTTTTGAATGCGAAGTGATGGTAGGTAAATAAGGTTTGATTCAACCCGCTGTTGAACACTGGTAGATTTGTCCATTTCTATTGAGAAAGTTTCAGAAGTGAAATGTCACACACTTTAACCCTTCTCAATTAAATATTGTAAATGGGCTGTAAAATACTGTATGTGAATGTCTGTTTGTGTTTGTATGTGTGTCTCATTAGGCCCTTGCTAAGACCATCACCTTCCACACTGATTCTAATTAGTCCAGGAAGCTCAGTGGAGGTGTAATGGTGGCCCCAAGGGGGTCCAGGTGGGGGGCCTTTAATTGAGATGACATTTACATGATTCCCCCTTCTTGCATTCTCTCCCATGTTCTTTCTGAATGAGGATTAGCACGGGATATTATTCTGTAAGCCCACAGGGTTAGCAGGCTGGGGAATCCCGTCAAAAGTATTTAGTGTGTTTTTATGTGTGTCCTCTCCCAGAGTTGATGGGATTTCTGATGTAATCAGGAAGTATGAAAAATAGATTGTTCTGAAAAAAGAGCAGTGAAAAAATCCTATTTTTCTCCTCTTTCACTTTTTTTCTCATTTGATTTCTACTTTATATCTGAGAATGGGGAAGTGAAGTAGCTACATATACAGTGCATTCAGAAAGTATTCAGACCCCTTAACTTTTTCCACATTTTGTTACGTTACAGCCGTATTCTAAAATGTATAATTTTTTATGTATTTTTATCAATATACACACAGTACCCCATAATGACAATGCGAAAAAACTGTTTTGTGAATTTTTGCAAATGTATTAAAAATAAAAAACAGAAATAACTTATTTACATATGTATTCAGACCTTTTGTTGCTCAGGTGCATCCTGTTTCCATTGATCATCCTTGAGATGTTTTACAACTTGACTGGAGTCCACCAGTGGTAAATTCAATTGATTGGATATGATTCGGAAAGTCACACACCTGTCTAAAAAAGGTCCCACAGTTGACATTATTGCATGTCAGAGCATAAACCAAGCCATGGAGTAGAAGGAACTGTCTGTAGATTTCCGAGACAGGATTGTGTCGCGACACAGATCTGGGGAGGGGCACCTAAAAATGGCTGAAGCATTGAAGATCCCCAAGAACACGGTGGCCTCTATCATTCTTAAATGGAAGAAGTTTGGAACCACCAAGAACCCGATGGTCACTGACAGAGCTCCAGAGTTCCTCTATGGAGATGGGAGAACCTTCCAGAAGGAAAACCATCTCTGTAGCACTCCACCAATCAGGCCTTTATGGTAAAGTGGCCAGACGGAAGCCACTCCTCTTTAAAAGGCACGACAGCCGACTTGGAGTATGCCAAAAGTCACCCAAAGGACTCTCAGATCATGAGAAACACAATTCTTTGGTCTGGTGAAACCAAGATTGAGCTCTTTGGTCTGAATGCCAAGCATCCCCTTGGAGGAAACCTGGAACCATCCCTACAGTGAAGCATGATGGTGGCAGCATCATGCTGTGGGGATGCTTTTCAGTGGCAGGGACTGGGAGACTGGTCGGGATCGAGGGAAAGATGAACGGGGTACAGACAGATCCTTGATGAAAACCTGCTCCAGTGTGCTCAGGACCTCAGACTGGGACGAAGGTTCACCTTCCAACAGGACAACGACTCTAAGCACACAGCCAATACAAAGCAGAAATCAATTTGGCACAAGTCTCTGAATGTCCTTGAGTGGCCCAGCCAGAGCCTGGACTTGAACCCAATCAAACATCTCTGGAGAGACCTGAAAATAGCTGTGCAGTGACGCTCCCCATCCAACCTGCCAGCTTGAGAGGATCTGCAGAGAAGAATGGGAATAACTCCCCAAATACAGGTGTGCCAAACTTGTAGCGTCATACCCAAGAAGACTCAAGGCTGTAATTACTGCCAAAGGTGCTTCAACAAAGTACTGAGTAAAGGGTCTGAATATTTATGTACTTATGTATTATTTCCGTCTTTTTATTAGATTTTTTTTAAATGTAAAAACCTGTTTTTGCTTTGTCATTATGGGGTATTGTGTGTAGATTGTTGAAGATTCAAAAATAAAAATAAACATTTTTAGAATAAGGCTGTAACGTAACAACATGTGGAAAAGATTCAACGGGTCTGAATACTTTCCAAATCCACTGCACATAATATCTCTGCTCTGTTAAAATAATTATGTAATTTCAGAAATAGATAAATAAAATAAACAAATACAATTAGCTGTTTGCAAAGATAGAGCTTGTGGTTAAAAGGACATGTAATAGAGACTAATACACACCATTCAGCATGTTATTATTGATTTGCTTGCAGAAGCGAACACACATGCACATGGCCAAACAGACTGTTATCCTTCTGGCACACACAAAATTAGAAAATGTGTAATTTATGTGCAAATAGTTCCTGGACATGGAGTGAAAACTAATCTAAACTCAATGTGGACATTCACTCTGTCTCTTTATCTGTCCACCTATTTCCCTCATCTTTGTCCTCCTGTCTTTCTCCATCCCTCATCTAACCTTCTATTCCTCTCTATTTGACTACTGCCTATTCTAGTTTCCCCTATCATTCCCAACATCTCTTTCTCACTCTCTGTCCTTCTCCCTTCTTCACCCTAACGTTTCCTTCTCCTTATTATTTATCTCGTTCTCTATTTGTCCCACTTTTCCCTTTCTATCCACTTGTTTTATTTTCTCTGTCAGTCCCCTCTTCTTTTTGTCTCTGTATGGTTAGTATGTGAAGGATCTATATCTTCTATTCATCCCAGGAGAGAATATTGGTTATTTTTCCCAGTCCGTGGGATAGAAGAACATGCCTTAGAGAGAGCCTTAATGTGTCATTTGTGAGGGATCTCTGAGTCTTTAATTCTCACTCTGTATAAATCTGCTGTGAAGAGCTCCTCAACAATAAGGTCATGCATTTATTCTTCATACAGTGGTTCCTCCTTTAAAAGTTGGTAGCTTACACCGCGGAACTTAGAGGTACCCAGCGTCACGGCTTCATTGCTCCAGACCACCACAAGGGGGAGTTAGAGCACTCATTATGCATTTGGGTCCCATGGTTTTTATATGACCAGTCATATCAAGTGGTTCCAATGACGAATTTGACGCGGGCCATACGTCCCTGGTGACTTCAGCAAATATGTCTGACAAAACATTTTGAGGTTGCAAATGTAAGTAGTTATAACGTCATAACGATTCAATCTAAAAATGTACAATTGAGAGGAATATATTAGTTACTGTAGAGACAAACGATTGTGCATATTTTTTTGCCATAAAGGTAAGTCCAGCGGGCTATCGACTGTGCCCAAATTGATTCATCGGGGTTGGGGCAGATTGTGGCTAAAAACACTTTATCAATTGGAATCTTTAACATGTGAAAGTATTATTATTAGTTTTTCACAAGCGTAGCAGGATGGGCTATTAGCTGAACAATAGACTATTCAACCTTTACTAAAGAATTGTCTAATAGCCGAGCAAGGTGTGAACCCCCCCTCCCCAACTTGCAACAAATCATTTTCAGGACTATCTAGAAAAAGCAGTGGAGATGCGCAATAGGTTTCTAAGAAGAGGCTATTCTCCACAATGTGTGGATGAAGCTCTTAATTTGGCAGTGGGGAAAACACGAGATGAACTGCTAGAAAAAAAGACCCGCTGAAGCTAAAGAACACTCTGGAATGTTCACAACTACATATACTTTGAAGTCCAGAAAAGTGGGAGATGCGGTCAAGTAACACTGGCCTGTTTTATCATCAGACCCAGCTTTGCCTGCTGAATTTAGGAATCCACCACTGATTGTAAATAGGAGAGGTTGCAATTTACGCGATAAATTGGTCCATGCCGACTGCCAGCCACAAAAGAAAATCAGCCAGGCTCTTTTACACCTTCTTCTTCTTCCAAATGCTAGCTATGAATGCAGAGGTTTCGCACAGTGCAACAATATGATGAAGTGTGAATATTTCTGCCACCCACATACAGGAAAACGGTTCCAAATAAATGACATTATTACGTGCTCCACCACCCACGTTACCTACGTTATTAAACGTCCATGTGGGCTGTGCTATGTAGGTAAAACCTCTTGTTCTCTCAAACAGACAATCAGTGAACATCAAAGTTCAATTAGGAGAAACGACAGCGATTATCCAGTCACAGTACATTTTAATGACCTAAAACATGACATTTCTGCCTTTTAGATTTTGTGGCATAGAGAAAGTTAAGATATCAGACAGAAGTAATTAATATATAAAATAATTATCTGAGTAAAAGAGAATGTTTTGGGATTTTCACCCTCCAGACATTATTTCCTAAAGGTCTTAATGATGAAATGCCTATGTATGTTATGTTGTAAATTTGAACATGAATTATGCCCCTATTTCAGATTACTCTGACGTTTCATTTATGAAAACTTGCTTGGTAGGTCGATGTCCTCATTGTGGTGTTACAGATGTGTTTAGTATGTTTTATGTACCCACTTTATTTGAATATTTATGAAATGCATATTGTTATATTTGGTAGCACTTATTTGTTTTTCCTTCGCCTCCA
Source organism: Oncorhynchus mykiss (assembly GCF_013265735.2). Lineage (NCBI taxonomy): Eukaryota > Metazoa > Chordata > Actinopteri > Salmoniformes > Salmonidae > Oncorhynchus > Oncorhynchus mykiss. The sequence continues at coordinate 23,980,504 of NC_048587.1, read as the reverse complement.
ACCTCATTTGATGAGTGGAACAGATGTGGGGGTGGCTAGGTTTACATACTGTAATGGTGCTAATTTAAAAAACTCACAAAAGTTCTGACGAAGGTCGTGAGGCCGATACGTAGAGCTTATTATAGATCAGTGATACGATCAAGAGCAGTGTGCAGGTTCCTTGTTCTTTTTCCTCGTCTTATCTGGCTGTTGCCATGCACCAGCAAAAAAGATAGTTCAGATGTGCGAGTGCCTTTTGAATTGTGAATTTGACTTTACAAACAACAAGAGGGCTTAATTGGAGTCTATTTCTTCTGAGCCCAGACTATATAAAATAACTTAACTGGCTGAGGTAGGATATGAAGCTTAACAGCCTAATAGAAGTAGGATTTTTTTTATTAGGCCTACTTACAATTGCAACTGGTCAAAAATGTAGCATCCTACATAAAACAATCATTTAAAGAAAAAAAGTCTGCACATTCGAACTAAAACAATGTATTTAAAAAGAAAGTGCACATTTGTAATTCCCAAACTCGAAAAGTAATTGGAAAGGTAGATACAAATTATGTGTGACATTGTGGTTACAATAAAGCAGCCTTTCTTAAAGTATGGGTCGCGAACCTGTTAATGGTGGGTCGCGAATCTGTTAATGGTGGGTCGCGATGTGTCAGAGTAAATTTATAATTATTTCGTTAATTATTGGAATTGATTTGGCCGAGTGCACTCTCTGCTTAGCAGCGGTCTCTGCTCAGTTTGGCTGCTGCGTGGGTGTGAGAGGGATATGCCCGTGTGCTTCGCGGTTTACATTATCTTTTTTCTGCAGTTTTCTTGAAAAGCCTCTCACTGTCAACTGCGTTTGTTTTTTAGGAAACTTAACATGTAAGTATTTGTATGAACATATGATTCAACAACTGAGACATAAACTGAACACGTTCCACAGACATGTGACTAACATAAATATAATTATGTGTCCCTGAACAAAGGGGTGGCCAAAATCAAAAGTAACAGTCAGTATCTGGTGTGGCCACCAGCTGCATTAAGTACTGCCATGCATCTCCTCCTCATGGACTGGACCAGATTTGCCAGTTCTTGCTGTGAGATTTTACCCCACTCATCCACCAAGGCACCTGCAAGTTCCCTTACATTTCTGGGGGGAATTGCCCTAGCCCTCACCCTCCATTCCAACAGGTGCCAGATGTGCTCAATGGGATTGAGATCCGGGCTCTTTGCTGGCCATGGCAGAACACTGACATTCCTGTCTTGCAGGAAATCACGCATAGAACGAGCACTATGGCTGGTGGCATTGTCATACTGAAGGGTCATGTCAGGATGAGCCTGCAGGAAAGGTATCACATGAGGGAGGAGGATGTCTTCCTTGTAACGCAATGACACGGTCAGTCCGATGATGCTGTGACACACCACCCCAGACCATGATGGACCCTACACCTCCAAATCGATCCCGCTCCAGAGTAAAGGCCTCGGTGTAACACTCATTCCTTCAATGATTAACGTGAATCTGACAATCAACCCTGGTGGGACAAAACCGCGACTCGTCAGTGAAGAGCACTTTTTGCCAGTCCTGTCTTGTCCAGCGACGATTGGTTTGAAAAAAAAAATTATATACAGTTGAAGTATATCTGTCTCCTAGAGATGAACGTAGAACGTAGAACATCTCCTAGAGATGAACATGGTGCGAAAAGTGCAAATCAATCCCAGAACAACAGCGACCTTGTGAAGATGCTGGAGGAAACAGGTACAAAAGTATCTATATCCACAGTAAAATGAGTCCTATATCGACATAACCTGAAAGGCCGCTCAGCAAGGAAGAAGCCACTGCTCCAAAACCGCCATAAAAAAACATCATACTTTTTGGAGAAATGTCTTCTGGTCTGATGAAACAAGAATAGAACTGTTGGCCATAATGACCATCATTATGATTGGAGGAAAAAGGGGGAGGCTTGCAAGCCGAAGAACACCATCACAAGCTTGTGGAAGGCTACCTAAAACGTTTGACCCAAGTTAAACAATTTAAATGCAATGCTACCAAATACTACTTGAGTGAATGTAAACTTCTGATCCACGGGAATGTGATGTAAGAAATAAAAGCTGAAATAAATCATTCTCTCTACTATTATTCTGACATTTGAATATATTGTGAATGTATTGTAATGTTAATTTTTTTGGACACCATGAAATATGGGGATTCATTGTAAATACAAATACAAAATACAAATATCAGTGGGCTTTGTGATGAATGAGCCATCTGATTACATGAATGAAGGAGCCGAGTAGTTTTTTTTTGCCATAAATATCATTTAAGGTGCCCCAAAGCTTTTCACTATCATTCTTCATATAATTTATCTTTGTTTCATAGTGTAGTTTATTTTTCTTTAGTTTAGTCACATGATCATCATTACACACCACAGAACAGCAAATATTCTTTACATCATCAACATATGAATCACTAGTTTCAGTAGTCCAGACATGAGATGACAAGTGCCTGGATTAGGACCTGCACCACTTCCTATGTGTGGTAGAGTTGTACTCTACCAATGTTTTAGAACATGAACCTGCAGGAGCGAGTAACTATTTTGATGTTTGCAGAGAACGACAGGGTGTTGTCCAAGGTCACGCCAAGGTTCTTTGCACTCTGGGAGGAGACACTGTGGAGTTGTCAACCGTGATTGAGAGGTCTTGGAGCGGGTAGACCTTCCCCGGTAGTAAGAGCAGCCCCATCATGTCAAGGTTGAGCTTGAGGTGGTGGGCCGATATCCAAGCTGAGATATCTGCCAGGCACGCAGAGATGCATGTTGCCACCTGGGTGTCAGAAGAGGGGAAGGAGAAAAGTTGTTAAGTGTCATCCACATAGCAATGATAGGAGAGACCATGTGTGGATATGACTGAGCACATAGTCTTGATGTATAGAGAGAAAAGGAGACCTGAGCCCTGGGGATGAGAGTATGTGTTGAAGATGCAGATTCTCTCTACGTCACCTGGTAGGAGCGACCTGCCAGGTAGGATGCAATCCAAGAATGTGCAAAGCCTGAGACGCCCAGCCCTGAGAGGGTGGATAGAAGAATCTGATGGTTCGATCACGTTTTAGGGAAGACCCAGATGCAGACAGCAGGCAAAATGACAGGAGGCAAAATGACAGGTCAAGGGCAGGCAGAGGTCATCCAGATCAGAGTCCAAAAGGTACAGAACGGCAGGCAGTCTCAGGGTCAGGGCAGGCAGCGGTCAATAATCCAGTATGGTGCAGCAAGGTACAGGACGGCAGGCAGGCTCAGGGTCAGTGCAGGCAGAATGGTCAAAACCGGTTAATCTAGAAAACAGGAACAATATAAAAGACAGGTGCAAGGGAAAAAATGCTGGGATGCTTGACGAACAAATCGAACTGGCATCAGACAAACAGAGAACACAGGTATAAATACACAGGGGATAATGAGGGGAGATGTGAGACACCTGGTGGGGGGTGGAGACAAGCACAGACAGGTGAAACAGATTAGGGTGTGACAGGTTCATGGTGTTGAAGGCAGATGATAGATCTAGAAGGATGAGAACAGAGGAGGAGGAGGAGGAGTCCTCTTTGGCAGTGAAAAGAGCAGTCTCGGTTGAGTGACCTGACTGGTTAGCCTGTCTAGGACATACCTTCTGCTAACGGAACCCCCCCCCCAACATTCAGCTGAAAAGTTGGCGCGGGAAATTCTAAAATATTAACAAGTCCAATACAGCAAATGAAAGATAAACATCTTGTTAATCTACCCATCATGTCCGATTTTTAAAATGTTTTACAGCGAAAACAAAACATATATGTATGTTAGATCACCACAAAACCCCAAAAAACACAGCCAAAGATAGTCACAAAAGCAGAATTAGAGATACAATTAATCACCAACCTTTGATAATCTTCATCAGATGATACTCATATGACATCATGTTACACAATACATTTATGTTTTGTTCGATAATATGCATATTAATATCCACAAATATCGGTTTACATTGACGCCATGTTCAGAAATGCCTCCAAAATATCCGGAGTAATTACAGAGAGCTATGCCAGATAACAGAAATACTCATCATAAACCTTGACGAAAGATACATGTTTTACATATAATTAAAGATACACTGGTTCTTAATGCAACCGTTGTGTCAGATTTTTTAAAAACGTTACGAAAAAAGCATACCATGCAATAATCTAAAACGGCGCTAAGACGTAACAATATTTCTCCGCCATGTTGGAGTCAACAGAAATATGAAATTACATCATAAATATTCCCTTACCTTTGATGATCTTTCATCAGAATGCAGTGCAAGGAGTCCTAGTTCCACAATAAATTGTTGTTTTGTTCCATAACGTCCATTACTAGTGTCCAATTAGTTGCTTTTGCTAGCACGGTTAGTTCACATGTCCAAAAGCTGGCACTGGTCCAGAAGAACTCGGACGAAAACTTCAACAAGTTATATTCCAGGTCGAATAAACTAAGTAGAGAATCAATCTTCAGGATGTTATTTTCATATATATCCAATAACGTTCAAACCGGAGCATTCGTTTTTGTCTACAGAGTCATGGAACGCAGGCGATATCAACAGTAATGTGCGCAACCAGGAACTGGCATTCTGACTGACCACTGACTCAATCCCCTCCCATCCGGTCATACATCACACTAGAGGCTTCATTCCACGTTCTACTGACTGTTGACATCTAGTGGAAGGCATAGGAAGTGCGAACCTATCCATATCTTATTTGGATGTGAATAGGTGATGACTTGAAATTCGACCAGTCCAAGAATTTCCACTTCCTGTTTGGAAATTTGCCTGCCCTATGAGTTCTGTTATACTCACAGACATAATTCAAACAGTTTTAGAATCTTCAGAGTGTTTTCTATCCAATAGTAACAATACTATGCATATATTAGCATCTAAGACAGAGTAGGATGCAGTTCACTATGGGCACGCAATTCATCCAAAGTGAAAATGCTGCCCCCTATCCCTAACAGGCTTAGAGTCAAGAAGATTGTTCTGAGAGAGATAGTGAGAGAGTTGGTCAGAGATAGCACGCTCAAGTGTTTTGAAAATAAAAAAATAAGAGATACCGGTCTGTAGTTTTTGACGTCAGAGGGGTCGAATGTTGGTTTCTTGGGGAGCAGATCTGACATTTTGAATTCAAAGGGGACGCAGCTAGTATTCAGGGAGGACGTGGGTCTGGAGAAGGGAGGGAGTGGGGTCAAGCGGGTAGATTGACGGGCCGCCAGAACTCACTAGTTGCAGGATTTCATCTGGAGAGAGAGGGGAGAAAGAGGTTAAGGTGTAGGGTAGTTCTGTGTGCGTTGGACGAGTGGACTAAATAGGCTGAGTGAATGAGGAGCGGACGATGTCAACCTTCTTTTCAAAGTGGTTGACAAAGTTGTCCACAGAGAAGGAGGAGGGAGGGGTGGAGGATTAAGGAGGAAGGGGTGGAGGATTAAGGAGGAAGGGGTGGAGGATTAAGGAGGGAGGAGAAGGTAGAAGCTTGAAATATAGAAGCTTGAAATTAGAAGTTTTTTTTCAGAAGCTTGAAATTTAAAGTGATAGAAAGTGTTTTTATCAGCGGATACAGAGGAATCTGTGATGCTAGCCACTAATAACATAGCATGTTACTTTGGTATGAAAACATAAAACTGCTGCATCTTGGCCCTGACTCCTCCTATGAATGGAAAATAAGGGTGTACGGCTAACCCCCTACATTCTCTGTCATTCAATTATCTGTCATACAAGAGAGATAATCGCATTTGATGACTGGAGAAGTGGCAGAGATGAAACAGTTACGTTATTGTAATGAAAAGGGTGAGAGAGGTTCCACATTACACTAATTTCCCAGAGGTGTCTCGATTTTGCAGCACAGTTGGTGTATCAACTCATGGTCCACCAGTTGAGCCTAAAGGTAAGGTGATATCTCTCTCTCTCTCTCTCTCTCTCTCTCTCTCATCTAACCTTCTAAAAACTTTCTTAACCCTCCTGTTGTGTTAATTTCATGTTAATTAATTCTGTGTTCCCGGTCCAAAATGACTGCCCAATTATAGCTTATTATAAAGGCAAACTAATACATATATTATTACCTAATGTTGTGTTAGATCTTTTTATCAACTTAAGTTTTTGTGAACATTACACGATTTTAACTTCTATTTGCTATTTATGGCCTGTAAGGCCTCATTGACCTGAGCTCATACAACTAGTTTCTGAGTAAAAAAAGCATAATGTATTATTTTGGCTAGAACAAATACTCAGATGAAACGTATTGTGTTATTTATCACAGACTACTTTGTAAAAGTAGTGGCGGATGTGTGGCGGATGTGTTGTTGCCTACCCTCACCACCTGGGGGCGACCTGTCAGAAAGTCTAGGATCCAGTTGCAGAGGGAGGTGTTTAGTCCCAGGATCCTTAGCTTACTGGTGAGATTTGTGGGCACTATGGTGTTGAACGCTGAGCTGTAGTCAATTAACATCTTTCTTTCATAGGTATTCCTTTTGTCCAGGTGGGTGGGGGCAGTGTGGAGTGCAATAGAGATTGCGTCATCTGTGGATCTGTTGGGGCGGTATGCGAGTTGGACTTGGTCTATAGTTTCCGGGATAATGGTGTTAATGTGAGCCACGAACAGCGTTTCAAAGCACTTCATGGCTACCAACGTAAGTGCTACGGGGCGGTAGTCATTTAGGCAGGTTATCTTCGCTTTCTTGGGTACAGGGACTATGGTGGTCTGGTGGAAACATGTAGGTATTGCAGACTAGGTCAGGGAGAGGTTGAAAATGTCAGTGAAGAGACTTGCCAGTTGGTCCACGCATGTTCTGAGTACATGTCCTGCTAATACATCTGGCCCCGTGGCCTGTTTAAAGGTCTTGCTCACATCGGTTATGGAGAGCGTGATCACACAGTCGTCCGGAACAGCTGGTGCTCTCATGCATGCTTCAGTGTTGTTTGCCTCGAAGCGAGCATAAAAGGAATTTAGCTTGACTGGTAGGCTCGCTTGGGCAGATTGGTAGCTTGGTAGCTTGACTTGGGCAGATTGTGGCTGTGTTTCTCTTTGTAGTCCGTAATAGTTTGCATGCCTTGCAACATCCGACGAGCGTCAGAGCCGATGTAGTAGGATTCAATCTTATTCCTGTATTGGCGCTTTGCCTGTTTGATGGTTCGTCTGAGGGCATAGCGGGATTTCTCATAGGCATCTGGATTAGTGTCCCGCTCCTTGAAAGCGGTAGCTCTAGAATTTAGCTCGGTACGAATGTTGCCTGTAATCTAAGGCTTCTGGATAGGATATGTACGTACGGTCACTGTGGGGACAGCGTCGTTGATGCATTTATTGATGAAGGTGGTATACTCCTCAATGCCATTGAACGAATCCCGGACATATTCCAGTCTGTGCTAGCAAAACAGTCCTGTAGCGTAGCATCCACGTCATCTGACCACTTCCGTATTGAGCGAGTCACTGGTACTTTCTGCTTTAGTTTTTGCTTGTAACCAGGAATCAGGAGGTTAGAATTATGGTCAGATTTGCCAAATGGAGGTCTAGGGAGACATTTTTATGCATCTCTGTGTGTGCAGTAAAGGTTGGTCTAGATTTTTCCTCTGGTTGCCCATGTGACATGCTTGTAGAAATGAGGTAAAATGGGTTCAACATTTCCTGCATTAAAGTCCCCAGCCGCTAGGAGCGCAACTTCTGGGTGAGCATTTTCTGGTTTGCTTATGGCCTTATACAGCTCGTTGAGTGCCGTCCTATTGCCAGCATCGATTTGTGGTGGTAAATAGACGGCTACGAATAACATAGATGAGAACTCTCTTGGTAGATAGTGTGGTCTACAGTTTATCATGAGGTACTCTACCTCAGGCGAGCAATAATATTAGACATTGCTCACCAGCTGTTATTGACAAATAGAGACACACCCCGCCCCTTGTCTTACCAGAAGTAGCTGCTATGTCCTGCCGATGGTTAGGAGCCTGTAAAACGGCGCCATTGTTAAAATCATAGTCACACACCTCATGTAGCCTAACCCATAGGCCTATATGTTTTGATAAGATTTATATCAAAACACTAAAGCAGACAATTAACTTCTTAAAATGAATCACATGAATCCACTTTACAATGGGTGTAGAGCCTAACTGGCATACAAATTGTGAATGAGAGACTGATGGGGTGTGTGAAGCCTGCACGAGAAACAAATCAGAGCTCATGCCTTTCATGCAACTTTTTTCAGATCATCATAATCAGATCATCATAATAAATAACTCTAAATGTTTCTTCCTTAACCACTTAACTTCTTGACGCTACCCATCCCTTAAGCAGGATAATTGTCATCAGCAACTGCTGAATAGCATAGCGTCACAGTCAAATAATATTACTAAAAAATATTTATATTCATGAAATCACAAGTGCAATATTGCAAAACACAGTTTAGCCTTTTGTTAATCCACCTGTCGTCTTAGATTTTGAAATTATGCTTTACAGCGAAAGCAATCCAAGCGTTTGTGTAAATTTATCGATCGCATGACAAAACATTAAGTACACTTAGCATCAGGAAGCTTGCTGCTAGGACAGGGAGAAACAATGGCCGCTTTACTCTGTTGTGCAAAACTCACTCTGAGAGCCCCCACCTATCCACTTACGCAATGTGATCTTTCTCGCTCATTTTTCAAAATAAAAGCCTGAAACTATGTTTAAAGACTGTTGACACCTTGGGGAAGCCACAGAAAAAGGAATCTGGTTGATATCCCTTTAAATGGAGGATAGGCATGCATAGGAACAGAGAGGTTTCAAAATATGAGGCACTTCCTGATTGGATTTTCCTCAGGTTTTTGCCTGCAATATCAGTTCTGTTATACTCACAGACAATATTTTGACAGTTTTGGAAACTTTAGAGTGTTTTCTATCCTAATCTGTCAATTAAATGCATATTCTAGCATCTGGTCCTGAGAAATAGGCCATTTACTTTGGGAACGTTATTTTTCCAAACATAAAAATAGTGCTTCAACAGGTTAACACACTTTGTTGGAAATCGTTTGGAGGAAATATCCTTTTTATTTTATTCAGCTATGGTCAATTGTATTCTTCATACTATAAGATAATAAAAAATGCTACGAAATTCTGAGCAAATCTTGTCTGCTAAATGAAATAGTGTAGCCCGCAGCCATATGGCATAGCCATACCAAGGCCTAACATAAGGACAGCACAGAGTATGCTATTCTATTCTTCTGAAATAGACTACATTTTATTAATATCATGTTTCTTTAGACCTGTCTAAAATAAATAATGGATCTTTTGTGATGGTGTAGGCTATATTAAATGGATTTATTTGAGTTTTATGGAGATGTTCTAAATGTCTGCATCAGTGGCTTGTAGGCTATGCATGGAAGCCAGGAGATGCTAATCGTGTTTATGTCTGTTAACGGTCAATTACCTGACAACATTTTATGACCGCCACAGCGTTACCCTTGGTCTGTAAGGACCACGGCTTTTGTGGAGCGATAGATAATGATGCTTCGTGGGTGACTTTTGTAAAAGTGTGCAGAGGGTCCCTGGTTCGAGCCCAGGCTGGGGCAAGGAGAGGGACAGAAACAATAGTGTTACACACGCCAATGCTGTGTGTGAACACTGTCCTTACCTCATGTTCTTGCTAAAGAATACAGACGTTGTATGTTTTCAAACTCAGTTAAAATGTTTTTTTTTGCAAAGTGAAAGTAAAAAAAATTGGAAATGGTGGGGTGTGCACCGCATATGCATGTCTGACACAATTGTATTATCACAAACTCTGACAGGAGGGTTTCTCCTTCAAGAAGTTAAAGTTTCTAATGACTTTTCTCCCTTTTTCTAATTTCTTCTCTTCTCTTACACTATATATACAAAAGTATGTGGACATCCCTTCAACCGAGTGGATATCACGACAGACCAGTGTTCGATCCCGGGCTGTGTCGGTAGATCCATGAGGCGTCGCACATTTTGCCCATCGTCACCTGGGTTTTGGGGGAGGGTTTGGCTGGCCGGGATGTCCTTGCCCCATCACGCTCTAGCGACTCCTTGTGGGTGGCCGGTTCGCATGCACGCTGACTTCAGTCACCTGCTGGTCACATTGGTGCTGCTGGCTTCCGGGTTAAGCGAGCAGTGTGTCAAGAAGCAGTGTGGCTTGGCAGGGTCGTGTTTTGGAGGATGCATGGCTATCGACTTTTGCCTCCGTATGGGAGTTGCAGCGATTGGACAAGACTGTAACTACCAATTGGATATCACGAAATTGGGGAGAAAAAGCAGTAGAAAGTACACAAATAAATATTAATTGTGGATTCAGTTACGTATTTCAGCCACACCCATTTCTGACAGGTGTATCAAATCGAGCACACAGCCATGCAATCTCCATAGACAAACATTGGCAGCAGAATGGCCTTACTGAAGAGCTCAGTGGTTTTCAACATCACACCGTCATAGGTAAAATGTCTGTCCCGCTAGAGCTGCCCCTGTCAACTGTAAGTGCTGCTATTGTGATGTGGAAATGTCAAGGAGCAACAACAGCTGTCCTCGGTTGCAACACTCACTACCAAGTTCCAAACTGTCTCTGGAAGCAACATCAGCACAATAGCTGTCGGAAGCATCTTGAAATGGATTTCCATGGCCGAGAAGCCGTGCACAAAAGCCTAATATCACCATGCACAATGCCAAGCATCGGCTGGAGTGGTGTAAAGCTCGCCGCCATTTGATCTGGAGCAGTAAAAACGCATACTTTGGAGTGATGAATCACCATCTGGCAGTCCGACGGACGAATCTGGGTTTAGCGGATGCCAGGAGAACCTTACATGCCCAAATGCATAGTGCCAACTGTAATGTTTTGGGGAGGAGGAATAATGGTCTGGGGCTGTTATTCATGGTTTGGGCTAGCCCCTTAGTTCAAGTGAAGGGAAATCTTAACGCTACAGCATACAATGACGTTCTAGACAATTCTGTGCTTCCAACTTTGTGGCAACAGTTTGGGGAAGGCCCTTTCCAGCATGACAATGCCCCCATGCACAAAGCGAGGTCAATACAGAAATGGTTTGTTGAGCTCAGTGTGGAAGAACATTATTGTCCTGCACAGAACCCTGACCTCAAGCCCATCGAACATCTTTGGGATGAATTGGAATGCCGACTGCAAGCTAGGCCTAATCGCCCAACATCAGTGCCCAACCTCACTAATGCTCTTGTGGCTAAATGGAAGCAAGTTCCCGCAGCAATATTCCAACATCTAGTGGATAGCCTTCCTAGAAGAGTGGAGGCCGTTATAACAGCAAAGGGGGACCAACTACATATTAATGCCCGTCAGAGCAGGTGTCCACATACTCTTGGTCATGTAGTGTATCTTCTGCTTCAGTTATTTTCATCAGATACCCATCACTTTGTTTACTGCCATAGTCTTTTTCCCAAGTCAACCTTTTCTTAAACAATCAGAGCTCTAGTTCCTCTGGAGTGTGCATATTTACGTGATGAGGCGCTTCCAAAACAAAATAGCTGCACTCGGCTCCAATCACAGACAAAAAGGCTTTGCAATCACACCCATCCCCATCCACAAGCCCCAATCACACAGAAAGGATGTCCTTAAACGTAACCAGTTCAGGACATAACTGTGTCTCTGTCCAATTCCCTTGTTTTGGATTTAATATTTTATATTGATCTGTCTTACTGTTGCTGAGCCATTGCTAAGCCATTGTGAAATGTGTGATTTCACAGTCTACTCTATTCTGTATCATAGTGCTTAGCTAGTGCATACTAGTTGAAAATAATGTATGATCCATACAGGGATTGAACCTACAGTCTATCAGTTTATTAGCATCATGCTCTGATGTACTGTACTTTGCTAGATGGGCGATGATGATGTGCAAAGTCAAGTACAGGTGATATGTCACTTCTTTGTGTATTTTTCAGATGCATTTAGGGTGTTTGTGTCTATTTTCCAGACACATTAAGATATTGTGTGTTTGTGTGCATTTTTCAGATGGTAGGGTGGAGGTGACAAAGGAGAGTGTGAAGCTGTGCACAATGGGACCTGGGAAGGTGTTTGGAGAGCTGGCCATCCTCTACAACTGTACTAGGACAGCAACCATCAAGAGTGAGTTTACACACACACACACACACACACACACACACACACACACACACACACACACACACACACACACACACACACACACACACACACACACACACACACACACACACACCAACCCAGTGATGTGCAGTGAGGTCGGTGGCTGAGTAAGCACAGGCTATTATCAAAGCCAGATTTACTCACAAATAAACCCTAATGAAGCCCAAGTGAACCATACAACCAGAGTGACACAGGCTATTAACCAAAATTGACAAACAATTTTTCACCAAATGCAAATACCTATGTAGCCAAGATACTCTACACAAGCAGTAGCCTCCGACGGCGGTATATTTCATATAAATTCTGATTATACCAAACATATACCCCCCCCCCCCAAAAAAAAGAGTGTTCAATGCTGTCATCAAGGCAAAGGGTGGCTACTTTGAGGAATCTCAAATATAAAGTATATTTTGATTTGTTTAACTTTTTATGGCTGCAGGGGCAATATTGAGTAGCTTGGATGAAAAGTGCTTATATCAAATGGCCTGTTCCTCAGTCATAGTTGCTAATATTTGCATAGTATTATTAGTATTTGATAGAAAACACTCTGAAGTTTCTAAAACTGTTTGAATGATGTCTGTGAGTATAACAGAACTCATATTGGCAAAATCCTGAGTTGAAATCAAAACAGGAAGTCAGCAATCTGAGCTTATATGTATTCACCAGAGTCCCCAATGAAATCCCTTTGAGATATGAATGATTTGCACTGCCTAGGGGTTCCACTAGATGTCAACCATCAATATAAATTATAATGAGGCTTCTATGTTGTTGTGGGAGTGAATGAGAGCAGAATATATGAGATGTCCATCAAGCAGCCATTTTGTGATCGTTCTTTTTCCTCATGGTAGTCACTTACGTTCCATTGCTCACGTAGACAAGAAGGAATACTCCGGTTGGAACTTTATTGAAGCTATATGTTAAAAACATCCTAATGATTGATTCTGTACTTAGTTTGAAATGTTTCTTCGACCGGTAATATCACTTTTTGAGTTTTTGTCCGATAAAACGCTGACCAGAATTAGCGTTTGGATATACCAAACGCGCTAACAAAAGAAGGTATTTGGACATAAATAATGGAATTTTTCAAACAAAATTCACATTTATTGTGGACCTGAGATTCCTGGAGTGCTTTCTGATGTAGATCATCAAAGGTAAGGGAATATTTATCATGTAATTTATTTTTTATGTTGACGCTATCTTTGTGGCTCTGGTGTTTTTACTTTTGAGCGCCGTCTCAGATTATTGCATGCGTTTTTTTTCCCGTAAAGTTAAAAATAAATCTGACACAGCGGTTGCATTAAGGAGAGGTATATCTATAATTCCATGTGTATAACTTGTAATATCATCTACATTTATGATGAGTGTTTCTGTTGAATGATGTGTCTACGCAAAATCACTTTATGTTTTTGGAACTAGTGAATCTAATGCGCCAATGTAAACTCAGATTTTTTTATATAAATATGAACTTTATCAAACAAAACATGCACTTTATCAAACAAAAATGGCCGTGCTTATTGTGGTTTGGTGGAGACCTAACATAATCATTTGTAGTGCTTTCGTTGAAAAGCCTATTTGAAATCGGACACTTTGGTGGGATTAACATCGAGAATAGCTTTAAAATGATATAAGACACATGTATGTTTTAGGAAGTGTAATTATGAGATTTCTGTGGTTTGAATTTGGCGCCCTCTATTTTCACTGGTATTGGGATTGCAGCCATAACAGGTTAACACTTTTTTGGTTACAACATGATTCCATATGTGTTATGTCATAGTTTAAATGTCGTCATTATTATTCTACAATGCAGAAAAAGGTAAAAGAATATCAGTCAAGGTGAAACAGCCCTCTACCCAGTGGGCACACACTGGTTGAATCAATGCTGTTTCCACACCATTTTAATGAAATTACTTTGATCCAACATCGAATAGATGTTGAATTGACGTCTGTGCCCAGTGGGTAGCCACAACATGCAGCTCACCATTTTTGTTGTTTCCTAATTGTTGTGCTTAAGTTTACACCTTAGGAGTTACCACCATAGGCCTACACACATTTCATTGAGCCTGTGTGTGCTATGAGACTGTGTCAGGATGAGGGACATGTGTTTATGGAACACAGAGGACATGGGTACAGATTGGAGATGTTGGATAGGACTAACACAGGAACAACACAAGGTGGAAGATAGCCTAGTGGTTAGAGTGGTGGACTAGTAACTGCAAGGTTGCAAGATCGAATCCCTGAGCTTACAGAGCAAAATTCTGTTGTTCTGCTCCTGAACAAGGCAGTGAACCCACTGTTCTTAGGCTGTCATTGAAAATAAGAATTTGTTATTTTAATTATTTAATTATTTTATTTAACTTGCCTAGTTAAATAAAATAAAAATAGGATCAACATATCACTTTGTGTTAGGACATCTACAATGGATGTATGCAGATTCTGTACAGCTCAATAATGTTGTATCTGAAACTTTATCAGTTTCATTGGCAGGTCCCAGTCAGATTCACATAATATCCCTGAAGTTAACCTCTATTGAGTCATTAATAAATTACTCACATAAGGCTATGATGTATCAGCGATAGGATGTGAAGGATAGAGGGTCCTTGAGGAGGGGGGTTGGGGAAGAGGAGAGGGCATGAGGGGGAAAGTTATTTACCTTCCTCACCTACGATTAATAGAGGTGAGGAGGCTGTCAGTTAGCCACCTTCTACCTGTTCCTCTGGCCGGAGTGTTGCATCTCCTGGCTCCGTTGCCATGGTGTTGAGTCCTCAGAGAGGGTTGAGACTAGGTCTCTGGGGTATTCCCTACAGTTAGTGTCTCACCCTTCACAGTCCCCTGCCTCCTTACACTCCCACTCACATGTCCCCCACTACCACTGCTCACACAATGTGGAATTACTCTGTATTTTTGTGTGTGTGCATGTGAGTTATTCAATAAAAACATATATTATGCTGCCAGTATGAAGCATCTGGGAATGGATATGTACAGTATATGTTCTTCCAGGTGACTTTTCAAGTGCGTGCTCCTCTATGTATCATTTCAAATCAAATATTATTGGTCACATACACATGGTTAGCAGATGTTATTGTGAGTGTAGTGAAATGCTTGTGCTTCTAGTTCTAATAGTTCAGTAATATCTAACTACCTAATACACACATCTAAGTAAAGGGATGGAATAAGAATATATACAGTTGAAGTCTGAAGTTTACATACACCTTAGCCAACTACATCAAACATTTTGGGTAGCCTTCCACAAGCCTCCCACAATAAGTTGGGTGAATTTTGTCCTATTCCTCCTGACAGAGCTGGTGTAACTGAGTCAGGTTTGTAGGCCTCCTTGCTCGCAAATTCAGTTCTGCCCACAAAGATTCTATAGGATTGAGGTCAGGGCTTTGTGATGGCCACTCCAATATCTTGACTTTGTTGTCCTTAAGCCATTTTGCCACAGCTTTGGAAGTGTGCTTGGGGTCATTGTCCATTTGGAAGACCCATTTGCGTCCAAGCTTTAACTTCCTGACTGATGTCTTGATGTTGTTTCAATATATCCACATAATTGTCCTTCCTCATGAAGCCATCTATTTTGTGAAGTGCACCAGACCCTCCTGCAGCAAACACCTCCACAACATGATGCTGCCAACGCTGTGGTTCACTATTGTGATGGTGTTCTTCGGCTTGCAAGCCTCCCCCTTTTTCCTCCAAACATAACGATGGTCATTATGGCCAACAGTTCTATTTTTGTTTCATCAGACCAGAGGACATTTCTCCAAAAAGTACGATCTTTGTCCCCATGTGCAGTTGCAAACCGTAGTCTGGCTTTTTTATGGCAGTTTTGGAGCAGTGACATCTTCCTTGCTGAGCGGCCTTTCAGGTTATGTCGATAAAGGACTCATCCACTCACACTGTGGATATAGATACTTTTGTACCAGTTTCTTCCAGCATATGCACAAGGTCCTTTGCTGTTGTTCTGAGATTGATTTGAACTTATTGCAAATGTACAAATGTCAGCCAGCAAGTCAGCGTCCATCAGTCAATAAGATATCATTCTGACACCAAACTGATACAAACTGACACCAAACCCACTTTGTCCAACTCGTTTAGAAGCCAAATATCACATATTTCAGAGCAGGCGCAAAATTCACAGTGCCTTCTGTTTAAACCATAATAAAAACTTAAAACACGTAGTTATGTTCTAGCTGCGGGTCCAATTCCGGCATTGTGTTTAGGCCTAGTTGAGGCGACCCTGAATCCCAGCAACCTTAATTAGTGCTGAAAATGCACTTTTTCCGGGCTTTGCTATGGGGTCTCTGAAAGAGCTATCGGACAGAAACTTTAGGGTCCGTATCTATGGGCCGAGGCGGTTTCAGTGCACCTTAGACTTGTGACTCTGGGACTTTTCTAAATGTCGACATTTTCACGATGGTCAAAATTAATTGAAATCATTTGCAAATGTACAAGGCTGTTCCTCGGACGGAGCCACATAACTCACTGTGCATGACCAACTTAATTCCTAGAACATGTATATATAGTTTCAGAGCTCTAGGTCTGACGGTTCTTTCATAGTTCGAACGCAGGTAACTATTGCAGGCTCTTTGTCTTTAAGCCCCTCACTGTTTCACTCCCCATTGACTGTATGTGTGTGTGATTTCAGAAAATCAAAGACAATCACAGAAATCACGTAGAGCTCCGAAACCCACCTTAACAGATTTGTCTGAACACGCCGCAACTGGATATGTAACCTTTTGAAAGAAAAACACATTTCATTGACCGTCACCAATTGTACATGGTACGATTTCTCGTAAATTACGATAGATAAATGTCTGGTTCTTTTTTCCTGACACCGTAGGTTCATTTACTGTGACGTGAAGCGGTCAAATTAGCGCTCTACTTTTGTGTTTGACCTTTAAAAACTTCTTAAGGATACCACCCCCCCCCCCCCCCGTCTCTCAATTTCCGCCTGAAGACATACCCAAATATAACTGTCTGTAGCTCAGGCCCAGAAGCAAGGATATTAATATTCTTGGGTATCATTTGAAAGGAAACCCTCTGAATTTTGTGGAAATGTGATTTGAATGTAGGAGAATATAACACCATAGATGGTAGAAGAAAATACAAGGAAATAAACATATGTTTTCTGTTTTTATTGTTGCTGCATCACCTTTTAACTGAACAAAAACAGCCAACCATACAGATAGGATGCTGGGGATGATTTAAATGAAGAACATAAGATGGCAACAGTATTTGAAAAAGGTTTCAGAGCATGTAGCCACCCAGGTGTCCCACACAAGATGCCCAAATGTACCCAAGTGGCCGAATTGGTACAGTGATACATTTTGAAGTAAATTACTATATACAAAATACTAAAATGCAATTCTAACACCCCCCCCCCCCCAAAAAAATAAATAAATATTAAAAATATGAAAATATGAAAAAATGTAAAATAACAAGGGTAACTATTAACACACATTCAATGTATATTGTACAATATTATGAAGACCCTCAGTCCTCTACACAATATTGTGCTTCTGATGCCATGCCCAATAGCAGTCTCTTTCTGCTGTAAAGCAGAGGGTTACTGAACAGGTGGTGCAGGTGATGGGGCATTTCCTGTGACAAAGTGCACATCGACACCTCCCCACTGTGCCCTTTTTGCCCTGAGGCACATTCATGCCTGCAGAGCTGAATCTGGGCAGGTGAACACCACTGGTTGGAGCAGAAGGGACAGAGGTAGAGGGGGCAGAGGTAGAGGGGGCAGAAGGTGCTGCAGTAGACTTGCTGTAGCAAACAAGCTCCTGGATGAGCAGCTCTCGGAAGGCTAGCTGTGAGATGTGGGGCTGTCCACAGCTCTTAGCCATTTCCTTCTGGAGGATGAAGGAATTCACCACAGCAATGTCAATGAAATTATAGAAAATGTCTTGTACCATTTCATTGTCTTGTGGAGAACATTGTATTACCCTAATACCTAGCCCAGAACATAGCCCAGTTGACAAATTATTACAAACAGTAACCAGCCAAGCAGAAGCGTTACAAAACTCAGAAATAGAAATAAAATGAATCCCTTACCTTTGATGATCTTCATATGGTGGAAATCAGAAGACATTCATTTACTCAATAAATGTTCCTTTTGTTCGATGAAGTCTCTTTATATCCAAAAACCTCAGTTTTGTTAGCACGTTTTCTTCAGTAATCCACAGGCTCAAACTCAGTCAACAATCAGACAAAAAAATCCTAATTGTATCCGTAAAGTTCATAGAAACATGTCAAACAATGTTTATATTCAATCCTCAGGTGTTTTTTTAGCCTAAACTATCTATAATATTTCAACCGGACAATAATGTTGTCAATATAAAAGGTAAACAAGAAATGCACATGCGCCTGAAACAAATGGAGCTATTTCGCCTACAAAAAATGAAAAAATTAACTTTGGCTATCTACCTGGGAGTCTCGTGAGTGAAAACATCCAAAGTTAATCAAAGGTAAACTATTTAATTTGATTGCTTTTCTGATTTGTGACAAGTTTGCCTGCTGCTAGCAAGGCATAATGCTATGCTATCGATAAACTTACACAAATGCTTGTCTAGCTTTGGCTGTAAAGCATATTTTGAAAATCTAAAATGACAGGGTGATTAACAAAAGGCTAAACTGTGTCTCAATATATTTCATTTGTGATTTTCATGAATAGGAATATTTTCTAGGGATATTTATGTCCGTTGCGTTATGCTAATTAGTGTCAGGCGATGATTACGCTCCCGGATCCGGGATGGGGAATCACAAGATTAAGAAGAAGTTTTTAAATGATGTTAGATACATGTATTTACAAGAACATTTAATATTATGAATTGTGTATGCTATTTCACCGGATGTTAGCCTATACGGGACGTTAGCGTCTAGAGAGGTTAATCCCAGAAAAATGGCCTTAACTGAAAAAGCGTTAGACCAAGCGTTAGCCCATTAGGCCAAACCTGTGCTCACCAAGTTTCGTCTTCAAAGTCTTTTCCGTTTAGGAGAAATGGCCATGTCATTTTGGGGATGTTTTGTACATTTGCAATAAGCAGCCATTCTCCATGTGGTGTAATTTTTAGGAACAGCGGAAAAATTACCAAAATTTGAAAATGTTATAAAACGGAACCCAAATGACCGAGATGCTTTATTTAATGATTTCCTGGAAGATCTGGTCCTGGGGCACGGCCTGAGGACCTTGCCATATTTTGGAAACATTTGCGGACGTCTAGTAAGGGACCGTACATTTGCAATATGGAGATCCTCATCAATTATACAGCAAATGCCATTTGCGTCCTTTTTGCAGGTCATGCCACAGCATTTCAATTGGGTTGAAGTCAGGACTCTGACTGGGCCACTCCAGAAGGCATATTTCCTTCTGTTAACCTCACTTGGGTACAGGGCAGTATTTTCACATCTGGATGAAAAGCGCGCCCAAAGTAAACTGTCTGTTACACAGGCCCATAAGCTAAGATATGCATATATGTAGTAGATTGGATAGAAAACACTCAACAATTTCTAAAACTGTTAAAATAAGGCCTGTGGGTATAACAGAACTGATATGGCAGGCGAAACCCCAAGGACAAACCATCCCAAAAAAATAGAATTTCAGCCTACCACTATTTTCAATGGCTGTCACTTTTCCCAGGTTGCAGTTCCTAGGGCTTCCACTAGATGTCAACAGTCTTTAGAAAGAGTTTCAGGCTGGGTTTTGGAAAAATGAGCCAGAAATTGTAGTTTTTCTAGGTCGCTCCCATTTTGGCTGTAGTGTTTCCAAGCGTGTGAATGAGAGCGCGTTCTTTGGTATTTTTCTCCGGTAATGACAATAACGATTCTCTAAATGTATTGTTTATTTACATATTAGGGTACCTAAGGTTGGATTATAAACATTGTTTGAAGTTTATTAGTAATGTTTGAGATTCATTTTGTATGCGTTTTGATGGAGGGAAACTAACTAAACTCTGCTAAACTGAGTTTTTATGGATATAAAGGACATTATCGAACAAAAGGACCATTTGTGATGTAACTGGGACCTTTTGGAGTGCCAACAGAAGAAGATCATCAAAGGTAAGGCATTTATTATATAGCTATTTCTGAATTTTGTGTCTCACCTGCCTGGTTGAAATATGTTTTTCATTTTTTTGTATGCAGGGCGCTGTCCTCAGATAATCCCATGGAGTGCTTTCGCCGTAAAGCCTTTTTGAAATCTGACTGAGCGGCTGGATTAACAAGAAGTTAAGCTTTATTTTGATGTGTTACACTTGTGATTTTATGAAAGTTAAATATTTATAATTCTGTAGTTTGAATTTTGCGCTCTGCAATTTCACCAGATGTTGGCCAGGTGGGACGCTACCTGCCCATAAGAAATTAAAGCCTTTCTGTTGTTGATTTGCTACTGTGTTTTGGGTCATTGTCCTGTTGCATCGCCCAACTTCTGTCGAGCTTCAATTGGCGGACAGATAACATTACATTCTCCTGCAAAATGTCTTGATAAACATGGGAATTCATTTTGCCGTCAATGATAGCAATCTGTCCAGGCTCTGTGGCAGCAAAGCAGCCCAAACCAAAATGCTCCCTCCACCATACTTTAAAGTTGGGATGAGGTTTTGATGTTGGTGTGCTGTGCCTTTTTTTATCCACACATAGTTGGAGTGTTGTGTGTTCCTTCTTTCCAAACAACTCAACTTTAGTTTAATCTGTCCACAGAATATTTTGCCAGTAGTGCTGTGGAACATCCAGGTGCTCTTTTGGGAACTTCAGATGTGCAGCAATGTTTTTTTGGACAGCTGTGGCTTCCTCTGTGGTTTCCTCCCATGAACACAATTCTTGTTTAGTGTTTTACGTATCATAGACTTGTCAACTGAGATGTTAGTATGTTCCAGATATTTCTGTAAGGCTTTAGCTGACGCTCTAGGATTCTTCTTAACCTCATTGAGCATTCTGCGCTGTGCTCTTGCAGCCGTCTTTGCAGGACGGCCAATCCTAGGGAGAGTAGCAACAGTGCTGAACTTTCTCCATTTATAGACAATTTGTCTTACCGTGGACTGATGAACATCAAGGCTTTTAGAGATACTTTTGTAACCATTTCCAGCTTTATGCAAGTCAACAACTCTTAATCTTAGGTCTTCTGAGATCTCTTTTGTTCGAGGCATGGTTCACATCAGGCAATGCTTCATGTGAATAGCAAACTCACATTTTGTGAGTGTTTTTTATATTACAGGGCAGCTTTTATCTTTTTATCAGCTCTTATCTTTCGGAGAAATCATTAGCCTAGGGGTTCACATACATTTTCCAACCTACACTGTGAATGTTATTTCATAGTTGATGTTTTCACTATTATTCTACAATGTAGAATATAGTAAAAATAAAGAAAAACCCTTGAATGAGTAGGTGTCCAAACTTTTGACCGGGTACTGTATATATTCTGTATATATTCGACTGTCAGTCCTTTCATGAATAGCTCTATGAATATGAGAGCGGTTTCATTTCTCCAGCATCATCTCTCAGCTTTTTACCAAAAGAGGCAGGGTCATGCATTGTTATTGTTTCAACTGCGGATTGCCCCTTTAAGCTAAAGCATGAGTGAGGGTGAAACATTTTAAAATCAACTGGTTTAAAGCAGACATCAACTGACTATGTGTCCTGCTCGATCACATTTCCACTAATATACTGTATATGGAAATGCTTATGTGATTGGGGCTTTCTCTTCTCCCTGATGTATATTACTTTCATATAATTATATAGGAAGTAAGTGCTGTTTAAAATTATTAGAACTAATGTTTTTTTCTCACAGTGTGACTGAACATGTACTAGTCTTTAGACAGGGACTGTCTGTGGAGATGAGGGCACTCAGAACAGAGGGAGGCAGTGAGAGGAGAGCACTTGTACTCTCAGGAGGAGGTGTGCTGTGTATTTGCGTCTCCACTTGTCACACACATCTCATATCACCACAAACAAGAGTCTTTATAGAGTTGGAGTGTCTGCCCTTGAAAGAGAGAGAAAATGAAATAGAGGGGGCAGAGAGCTGCAGGCATACAGAAAGAGATAGAGGTAAATTCAAATGAGAGATGAGAGAGGAATGCAAACAGAGAATGAGATGAAAAGTGAGGAAGGTGAAGAGAGAGAAATAGAAAACTCCAGGAATTCAGTGTGAGAATAGCTCTGCATCTTAACAAAAATGTTTTAATGGACATTTTTATGGTAATATCTGTCAATACGAACATAGGCATGGTAAAAGAAAACTATTGAAAATAACATGAGTGATCATTAAGATTCAACTTCAGACAAAATCATTTCTGACATTTTTGTAGGCTATTGTTAGTCAACTTGTCTGTAATTAGATACATGTATCTTCTCTTATGTCATTATATGTTGCCATAGAAGACTAAATAAACCCTTTGTCACCAGAATAATGTCATAAATCGATATAATAAATGCTTCAACTTAGTTTACATTTGTAAATCTCTGTCATCTTTCACGGACCAAAGACATTAGGGACCAGGGAGAAAATGCAAAAATAGAAAGCTGTGAAAAAATGACCCAACATGTTCCGGATAAGATTTCAGTTCGGCTTGGATTATTATTTTATGTGGTTGAAATACTATCAGCTTTTATGATGCTGATAAAGATAGCACCTCTACAGATGGTATCTAACTGAGCTTTCACATTCTCTAAAGATGCTGAAGAAAATCATATTTCTCCACTCCTGTTCCCGAGACAAAATTTTTCCTACATTTGGTATATCGTTTTACTGCAAGAAATGCTTAATTTTGCAGGAGTTAATATTAAGGCTGTGTGAGAGGTTATAGACCTACAGTCAGTGTTCAGATTTCAGTTTTCATATAACCCATCTGAGAAGTAGGCTACAGTTCCCTTGACGGGCCATAGGCCTATTTGAAGTCCCAGCCGTGACTTTCGAATTTACATTGCGCCTCAATCATCACATAACGTGTCACTGCTATCATCCTCTTTTACCACTTCACCAAATCTTCCATAAAACATTACTTTCCTGGTCCTCCTTTCTCTTTATTTTCAATTCTCATATTGCAGCTTTTCTCTTATTGAATTAAACTCCAACATTGCCATGTTTGCCTCCGTGGATTGAGTAACTTTTTTTTGCCAGTTCCCAAAAGCATTTGGCCCTTTACTTAACTAGGCAAGTCAGTTAAGAACAAATTCTCATTTAAAATGACGGCTTACCGGGGAACAGTGGATTAACTGCTTTGTACAGATTTTTACCTTGTCAGCTCAGGGATTCGATTTCAGCAACTTTTCAGTTACTTGTCCAACACTCTAACCACTAGGCTACCTGCCACCCTGAAGTTTAGGGACTAATGCTAAGCCTCTCAATGTAGCCTATATAAATACATTTCACAAGAATGATACATTTATGGATGTTTTATCTTTAGTCAAGCTACCTACCTGCACTTCATCCACACAATATTCGACGACCCTAAACCTGTCCGCCTTGCGGATATAACCATGGGGACTGCGGGTTATGAGTCAATCCTTTTTTAGACTAAGCTGTCAGTGTCCCACGAGAACACCTAAACTGAATGGACAATGTATTTTGAGTCACACCCTTGAAACAAGAGTTCCCACATTTTTTTCTTATTTGGCTTTTTTTCACAGTGATTTTGAACCATGGTTGGTTGCTCTTCTTAATGAGCTATTTCCCACATGGGCTTACAGATGTGTAGTTGAACGCTGGGCCCCTGCTGAGATAGGAAGCTTTTTAGTAAGAGTGATTGGTGTTTCTGAGTAGAGAAGGATGTCCTCTCTGACCCAACTGTACTAAGGGCTATATTTTCGACTGTAAGGAGGTGCAAGTGTCAAACGCACATTAGTTTGTAATTTTGCCATGTAAAAACTGGCGCCCTGGTATTTTCCAGCCCTAACGCCAGGTTCGGCAATTTACCTGTCTAACGCCAGGTTCGGCAATTTACCTGTCTAACATCAGCTCACTTATGCTAAGATGGGAGGGGTGGCAATATCTGAGGTGTGTACTTAAAAGCAAGTGCAAAAGTGATAAATTCGGGATAATGTGACGTTAAGACCCACAAAAAGCAGGTCCTAACGTTAACAGTTGATAATGGCATGGATTTTGACTGCGGAAGCGCAGGCTATCCAGCCGTTATGCACAGTGCCCATGGAAGAGATGTGCTTTTTGTGCCTGTGAATCTTGAATTTAGAAGCATAAAACTATTGCCCCCCCCCCGCCCACTTCTTTAATTTGATTAAAAACCAAGCACAGACTACCCTCCCCTTAATCAAGGCTGGTTTATCAGCAACGCATAGGTGTGTAATTTTATCCTGGCCATTAGCCAAGTAGCCTATGAATAAAGGGTTTTTAAATGGTCTACTGAGTGTACTTTGAAATATTTTAGGTTTTTGCCATCATGCATCATGCTTTTTCATTATTCATAATTCATATACTTCATTATGCTTGTTCAAGTAGCCTGTCCATCCTGATTTTCAAAGAACGCATTTTGTTGGATTACCAAAAACACGCTCCTCCACAACCTTTGTCCTCCTATAATGCCATATCAACTGCAGATTTTTTTGAGAATCTACCTCACACATTACCAACGATTCAATTGACAGGAGCCTAGTAAATGTATAGACGTGTGAATGTTATGTGTAAGGACATTTAGGCTTACATGTGCACACAGTGCCTTGAATGAGAGAAGAGATTTGATTTACTCTTAGGCCTAGGCTACTAAGGCTGGTTCAACAGCAATGCGCTGTCTTTTTTATCCTGGCCTTGCAAAGAAGTCTATCCATAAAAGTTGTTTAAAATGGTCTATTCGCCAGAGTGCTGTGGGATTATATAATATACTCTTTGAAGAGGTAGGGTTCAAATGTTTTCAGAAGATGGGCAGGGACTCTGCTGTCCTAGCTTCAGGGGGAAGCTGGTTCCACCATAAGAGTGCCAGGACAGAGAAGGGCTTGGACTGGGCTGAGTGCTACCTGCCCTCCAATAGGGGTGGGAGGGCCAAGTGACCAGAGGTGGCAGAACGGAGTACTCAGGTTGGTGTGTAGGGCTTGAGCAGCCTGAAGGTAGGGAGGGGCAGTTCCTCTTGCTGCTCTGTAGGCAAGTACCATGGTCTTGTAGTGGATGCAGGCGGGACTGCAGCATTCTGGATAAGTTGTAAGGGTTTGATGGTACTGTCATGTATTAATGTGACAAACTGATGTGGTGACGTCCTAAAGGAATGTGAGGGGATTACACGGACAGTGATGAGTAAAGACATGAAGTTTACCTCAGAGGCTGGTTGATTTAATTCTATGTAATATCTTAACTTAGCACGAGTTATCAGTATAGAATTGAACAATGGCGATGAGGATGTTTGAAAATGATAGTTAAATTTGAGTGAGTTAGTGTTGTCAAAATGGAAAACACTGCCAAAGTTTGACTGCTGCAATGAGCCCACTACACTAGGTCCACGCTGGACCTTGTGGTTGATGGCTTTTGAGCTGTTCACGAATGGTAAAGGATCAATACTGTCTGGTGACGTTGATGCGGTTACAAGACAACGGAGGAGAGCTTTGCTTTTACATCAAGTTGGGACAGATGTGCAGGACATTTTCTCCACACTCGCAGACACCGGCGAACCAACGGACTATGTCAGGGCTGTGGCAGCGTTAAACGCATATTCCGTGCCACAGGTGAACACAGCGTTTGCGGGACAGACATTTTATCAACTGACACAGAAAACTGGTGAGACAGTTCAGCCATTTGTTACTCATCTTAGACAAGCAGCTAAAGACTGACTTTGCTGGAGATGAGGACAATCAGATTAGAGATGGCATAATGAGCAAATGTAATACTGAATATGCGCCAAAAACGATTGGAGGACCCTGGGCTAATATTAGGCTGTCACTCGAGCTAGCCGCACAATGTGAAAGAATTGAAGTGCAAATGGCCGCCATGCATGTGAGTACAGGGGAAGCAGGTAGCCTAGTGGTTGGAGTGCTGGGCCAGTAACCAGAAGGTTGCTAGATTAAATCCCTGAGCTAACAAGGTAACAATCTGTCGTTCTACCCCTGAGCAAGTCAGTTCACCGGGCACCGTGGATGTTGATTAAGGCAGCCCCCTGCAACTCTCTGATTCAGAGGGGTTGGGTTAAATACGGAAGACACAGTTCAGTTGAATACATTCAGTTGGACAACTGACTAGGTATCCCCCTTCCCCTCATAATGCAAGATATGATGATTTAAAAGCTGACTGTAACCAAAAACATTAATACAGATGCTAAATATGAGACGGTGCATCATGTTTTCATACAGATATAAAAAGACTCATTTGGAGTAACATCGGCGAGCAGAAAGGGAAATCCAAGACCTATGCAGACAACTGTCGTAAAGGTGGACGTCGGCGATCAGGTTCTCCTAAAACAGGACAAAACAGACAAGTTCACAACAAGATATCACACACTGATCAATAAAGAGGGAAACAATGTGATTGTTCAATCTCCAACTGGAGCCAGGTATTCAAGGAATACAACAGTGAAGAGGTATATATTTGAGGAGCCGGATCCACAATCAAAGGACAACACACAACTGAAAGAGACTGAAACAGAGTCCTAATCTGAGACCGTACATATAATCCAAACCAGAGACCATCTGTGAGGGATCACCACAGACACCCAAGCCAGTCCCTCAGACAAATTAAACCAGCCACAGAAGTGAACAAACTTTGTCATTAAATAATTATCCCGTACTTAAATAAGTGAAAACCAGTATAAACTGAAAAATGTGAAATATAAAAGGACTAATGCGAAGACTCAATGTTTGAGTTGTGGAAAAGTGCAGAAGGTTTTGTTACAAGAAAAGGAAAGTCCATTAGAACAGAAATAAGACATTAAACAGATTTCAGTTGTTTATTGATAACATAAAGGTTGCTATACAGATCAAGAATAAGTGCTGTTGTGTATGTCAGGTTGACATTGAAGTTCATATCCAAGTAAAGAGGGGGATGTCGTGTATTGATACGACGTCACAATAGGAATGTGAGGGGATTACATGGAGAGTGGAGTAAAGACATGTTTAAGTTTACCTCAGTCTGGTTGATTTAATTCGATATAATATCTTAACTTAGCACAAGTTGTAAGTATAGGATTGAACAGGTACATGTGGGAGCCCAGCCAACGGCGAGTTGCAGTTACAGAGAACAGGGTGTTGATCAGAGTCATTCCAAGGTTCTTTGCACTCTGGGAGGGGGACACCGTGGAGTTGTCAACCATGATGGAGGTCTTGTAGCAGGCAGGCCTTCCCCAGGAGGAAGAGCAACTCTGTATTGTCTTGGTTGAGCTTGAGCTGGTGAGCCGCCATCCAAGCTGAGAAATCTGCCAGGCATGCAGCGATGCATGTCGCCACCTTGGTGTTGGAAAAGGGGGAAGAAGGAAAGTAGTTGAGTGTCATCCGCATAGCAATGATAGGAGAGACCCTGTGAGGATAGGATGGAGCTGAGTGACTTGGTGTATAGAGAGAAGAGGACCTAGAATCAAGCCATGGGGGACACCAGTAGTGAGAGTACGTGGTACAGACACAGATCCTCTCCAGGTCACCTGTTAGGAGTGGCCTGCCATGTAGGATTCAATACAAGAGTGTGCAGAGCCTGAGACACCCAGCCCTGAGTGTGTGGATACAAGGATCTGATGGTTCATGTGTCGAAGGCAGTGGATAGAGGATTGTGGAGGATAATTTCCTAGGGTTACAAAGTGGCTATAGCAGCAGAAGTTTAGTTTGCCTTCATTTTCTTTCAGCCCTGTTCTGTAAGCTTGCAATGAGTTACTCAGCTACGGAGCAGTAGGGGAGAACTGAGCCGGCCAATGAGAGTCATAGGATGCAGAAAGGGAGGAGAGTAGGGTCGAAGAGGCAGAATCAGGAGACAGGAGGGAGAAGGATTTAGCAGAAGGGAGAGATGATAGTTTAGAAGAGGAGAGAAGTGGGAGAGAGAGGGAAGAATGTGTATTGTCTGACTTGTGAGTGGGAGGGGACTGGGAAAGCATAAGGTCAAAAGAGCCAAGTAAGGGAAAGAAATAGTTGTATATTTTTTTTTTATCGAAGGCAGACATTGGGAGGTTGAAGTGGCCCGGTATGTAGAGGGGTGAGCCATCGTCAGGAAATTTGCTTATTAAGGTGTCAATCACTTTGAGGAACTCGAATGTACGTTGTCGGCGATAGATGACAACAATGTTAAGAATTAGTGGACAAGTGGCAGCATGGAATTCAAATGAGGAGATGGACAGGTGAGTGAGAAAATAGAAACTCCACTTAAGAGAAATTAAGAGCCCTGTACCACCACCGCGACGACCAGATGTATTCGGACTATGAGAGAACACGTGGTCAAATGAAGACAGAGCAGATGGACTAGCAGTCTTCTCTGTGGTGATCAATTTCTCCATCAGGGCCAAAAAGTCTAGGGACTAAAGGGCATGATAGGCTGAGATTAACTCAGAGTTCTTCACTGCAGATCCAAACGTTGCCAGAGATCAGGATTTCCACATTGATTGTGTGTGCAAGGTACACTAAATGTGAAGGGTATCAGCCAAGTGGTGGGGAGCACATGTAAAGCCTACAGGGAAAAGAACAAACCGGTATCGAAAACACAGAGTTAACAAAGCTACAAAAGAGCAAAATGAGATTCAAAGTGAGAGAGTGGAGTCTTCCTTTCTTTTCTTTCTCTAATAACTTGGCCGAACCATCTTTATTTCAGCGACATGATCGCCTCTTACAGCTGCCGTTGAGAAAACAAGGGAGACTGAAGTACTAACACTAATTGTTAATTGCCTAGCAGTGGTGAAGGGTACGTCTCACGGTACTAATTGCTGATTGCCTAGGAGAGAAGAAACCACTCTCCCTCCAATACAGCCACTGATTACAAAAACAACAACAGTCACAAATTGCCCTGCCCCTTAATCTTGGTTGATGTGTCAACAATCATCTGCAAGTTATGAGCAGTCAGCTGTTTACACACCAACTAGGCTACTGGGAAGACAGACAACACGTAAAGTAGATGGCCCTGGCTAGTAAAAAGACAGTACTAGACAACAACAGATTAAGACAAAAAGTATATTTATCAATCCTGGAGAAATCAGGAGTCCTCTAGCTATAGATTGTCACTGTTGCATAGAGCAGTGTTTTGATGATTGTTCCATTTTCCCTCAGCAGGAAATGCCATCCCTGAGCTGTCAGGGGACACATTTATGACATTCAGCTGCAGCATTCTACAAAGACACAACAGCTAATTTGTTGTTATGGTTATCAGAGGTGAAAGAGGAAGGAGGAATTATGCATATTGTTAAGATGCTCACAGACATTACATCTAGAGCCAGAGTGGTCAAAATAATTTTGCAGTAGGCTCCATGTATATCTGCCTCTGAAATGTTTGGTACATTTTGAGTCTCTTTCAGGAAGGTGCTGGTACCTTGATGTGGTTCCAAAGTGCAACTCAGGAATCAAATATTCCTTGGCAACAGAGATGCATAAACCTGTTGTGGTAGCAACGGTTTAAAGCTTTCGAGGATTTAAAAAAATCTTTATCAATAAATAAATAGTTGTATTCATCATCTGATGTTCTAATGTTGAAGCAGTTTGACCTCTTAAGATGATGGACAGACAGTCCAGACAGTCTCCTGCTGCAAGGACTTCCCTTACAGAAAAAACTCATACATTTCATGTGATAACATGTGAAGTGTTCCAAAAAGATGTTTTCATTTGATCACATGTGATAGATATTATGTGAAGTTAATGTGATTATGTGACAACGTGTAAAGCAACATCTGATAACATTAAACTACATGTGAAAACGTGATCACATGTGAAGTGTTCCAAAAACATGATTTCACACGCTTTCACGTGAAATTCCATGTGAAATCATGCAATTTTGCATTTGAAATCATGTGGTTTTTCTGTAAGTGCTTGGAAACAATGTCCCTTTCATTTCATCAGCCCTGCTCTGTGACACAGGCTATCAACAATGTGACAAAACTAAGTCAATTGTGACAGACAAAATAATGAGTTAGAGAGATGTGGAAGCAGATATGAGCAGGCTGTAGACCGCTGCGCCACTCGGGAGCTAAGACATCTCATTGCTAGAGGCGTCACTACAGACCCTGGTTTGATTCCAGGCTGTATCACAACAGGCAGTGATTTGGAGTACCATAGGGCAGCACAAAATTGGCCCAGCATCGTCTGGGTTCAGGTTTGGCCAGGGGTAGGCTGTCATTGTATATTTTCTTAACTGACTTTCCTAGTTACAGGTTAAATAATACAAAATAATAAAATGTACTCTCCTATTGATGAATAGGATTCTATAGGACTATCTCAGAATGACCAGACTGAAATGTATCAGGCCACGCCAATAGTAATTTCCTCGGTGGAGAATGATTTTCTGGGTGGTTTTATGTAATGATGTGGAAAATAAACAATTAACATTTATCTTCAAAGGAAACAGCCTATGGTGGAAGGCCAATATTGTCTCTGCATTCTAAACTAGTGGGAAGCAGAATCATAACAGCAACAAAGCTTTGTCATTGTCCTCTGTTTCAATTGAGAATTGAAAAGGTAGTTATTATTAACACAATTTTTCCTGACCATTGAACTCACAATTTGGGGCTTTGTAAAGCAGCAGCATTAAATAGAAATATAGCAGAGAGAAGAGAAGACTGAAACTGGCTGAAAAGGCTGTTTAATTTTAAAATCTCAGATCAAAGTTAAGGAGATCGTTTAAAGTAAAAGTATCAATCAAACTATTTAAAAATATAATAACGTTTATTCTAGGAACAACATTCTTCTTCTAGGAGCAGACTTAATTTATAAAAGTATACATTTTCTCTCCACATCGTTCCCTATTATTTCCTGTTTTCTTTTGATTTGAAAGATTTGGTTGCACCTTAATTGGGGAGAATGGGCTTGTGGTAATGACTGGAGCGGAATAGGTGGAATGGTATCATATATATATCAAACACAGGGTTTCTAGGTGTTTGATGCCATTCCATTTAAAATGAAAATCAAATCAAAATACAAATAATTTTTCACATGTGCCGAATACAACACGAGTAGACCTTACAGTGAAATGCTTACTTACAAGCCCTTAAACCAACAATGCTTTAAGATGTTTTAAGAAAAAATACATGTTCAGTAAATGTCATGTATTGTCATGTTGTGTCTTGTTTCTGTCCTTTCTCTTCACCCTGTCTCCCTCTGCTGGTCGTTTTAGGTTACCTTTTCTCCCCCTCTTTCCCCCAGCTGTTCCTTGTCTCCTCCTAACTACCTCGTCACCCCTTTTCCCACCTGTTCCCTTTTTCCCTCTGATTAGTCCTCTATATCTCTCTCTGTTTTTGTTTCTGTCTTTGTCGGATTCTTGTTTGTGTTATTCATGCCTGAACCAGACTATCGTCATGTTTGCTGCAACCTTGTCCTGTCCTGTCGGAATCTGCCGGTCCATCTGAGCCTACCTATGTTTTGTTATTAAAGAAGCTCTGTTTACGTTAATTCGCTTTTGGGTCCTCATTCACGCACCGTAACAGAAGAATCCGACCAAGAATGGACCCAGCGACTTCGGATCCTCTCCACTCAGCCGTCGAGATCCAGGGAGCGATGCTAGGCAGACACGAGCAGGAATTGTCTGCTGCTCGACATGCCGTTGAGACCCTGGCCACCCAAGTCTCCAACCTCACAGAACAGGTTCACCATCTCCGCCTCGATCCACCGGCCACTTCCAGGGCTTTCGAATCTCCGGAGCCCAGAATCAATAACCCGCCGTGTTACTCTGGGGAGCCCACTGAATGCCGCTCGTTCCTCACCCAGTGTGATATTGTGTTTTCTCTCCAGCCCAACACTTACTCCAGGAGCACTGCTCGTGTCGCCTACGTCATATCTCTCCTTACTGGACGGGCTCGTGAGTGGGGCACGGCAATCTGGGAGGCAAGGGCTGAGTGTACTAACCAGTATCAGGACTTTAAGGAGGAGATGATACGGGTTTTTGATCGATCTGTTTTTGGGGAGGAGGCTTCCAGGGTCTTGTCTTCCCTATGTCAAGGTAATCGATCCATAACAGACTACTCTATTGAGTTTCGCACTCTTGCTGCCTCCAGTGGCTGGAACGAGCCGGCTTTGCTCGCTCGTTTTCTGGAGGGTCTCCGCGCAGAGGTAAAGGATGAGATTCTCTCCCGGGAGGTTCCTTCCAGCGTGGATTCCTTGATTGAACTCGCTATTCGCATTGAGCGACGGGTTGATCTTCGTCACCGAGCTCGTGGAAAGGAGCTCGCGTTCTCCGTTGCCCCCCTCTCCGCATCACTACCATCTTCCTCTGCCGGCTCGGGTGCTGAGCCTATGCAGCTGGGAGGTATCCGCATCTCGACTAAGGAGAGGGAACGGAGAATCACCAACCGCCTCTGTCTCTATTGCGGTTCTGCTGGTCATTTTGTCACTTCATGTCCAGTAAAAGCCAGAGCTCATCAGTAAGCGGAGGGCTACTGGTGAGCGCTACTACTCCTGTCTCTCCTTCAAGATCCTGCACTACCTTGTCGGTCCATCTACGCTGGACCGGTTCGTCAGCTTCCTGCAGTGCCTTAATAGACTCTGGGGCGGAGGGCTGTTTTATGGACGAGACCTGGGCTCGGGAACATGACATTCCTCTCAGACAGTTAAGGGAGTCCACGGCCTTGTTCGCCCTGGATGGTAGTCCTCTCCCCAGGATTCAGCGTGAGACGCTACCTTTAACCCTCACTGTTTCTGGTAATCATAGCGAAACCATTTCTTTTTTAATTTTTCGTTCACCTTTTACACCTGTTGTTTTGGGCCATCCCTGGCTAGTTTGTCATAATCCTTCCATTAATTGGTCTAGTAATTCTATCCTCTCCTGGAACGTCTCTTGTCATGTGAAATGTTTAATGTCTGCTATCCCTCCTGTTTCCTCTGTCTCTTCTTCACAGGAGGAGCCTGGTGATTTGACAGGGGTGCCGGAGGAATATCACGATCTGCGCACGGTGTTCAGTCGGTCCAGGGCCACCTCTCTTCCTCCACACCGGTCGTATGATTGTAGTATTGATCTCCTTCCGGGAACCACCCCCCCCCCCGGGGTAGACTATACTCTCTGTCGGCTCCCGAACGTAAGGCTCTCGAAGATTATTTGTCTGTAGCTCTTGCCGCCGGTACCATAGTCCCCTCCTCCTCTCCCGCCGGAGCGGGGTTTTTTTTTTGTTAAGAAGAAGGACGGGTCCCTGCGCCCCTGCATAGATTATCGAGGGCTGAATGACATAACAGTGAAGAATCGTTATCCGCTTCCTCTTATGTCTTCAGCCTTCGAGATCCTGCAGGGAGCCAGGTTTTTCACTAAGTTGGACCTTCGTAACGCTTACCATCTCGTGCGCATCAGGGAGGGGGACGAGTGGAAGACGGCGTTTAACACTCCGTTAGGGCACTTTGAATACCGGGTTCTTCCTTTCGGCCTCGCTAACGCTCCAGCTGTCTTTCAGGCATTAGTCAATGATGTCCTGAGAGACATGCTGAACATCTTTGTTTTCGTTTACCTTGACGATATCCTGATTTTTTCACCGTCACTCCAGATTCATGTTCAGCACGTTCGACGTGTCCTCCAGCGCCTTTTAGAGAATTGTCTTTTTGTGAAGGCTGAGAAGTGCTCTTTTCACGCCTCCTCCGTCACATTTCTCGGTTCTGTTATTTCCGCTGAAGGCATTAAGATGGATCCCGCTAAGGTCCAAGCTGTCATTGATTGGCCCGTCCCTAAGTCACGCGTCGAGCTGCAGCGCTTTCTCGGCTTCGCAAACTTCTATCGTCGTTTCATCCGTAATTTCGGTCAGGTGGCAGCTCCTCTCACAGCCCTTACTTCTGTCAAGACGTGCTTTAAGTGGTCCGTTTCCGCCCAGGGAGCTTTTGATCTCCTCAAGAATCGTTTTACATCCGCACCTATCCTTGTTACACCTGACGTCACTAGACAGTTCGTTGTCGAGGTTGACGCGTCAGAGGTGGGCGTGGGAGCCATTCTTTCTCAGCGCTCCCTCTCTGACGACAAGGTCCACCCTTGCGCGTATTTTTCTCATCGCCTGTCGCCGTCGGAACGTAACTATGATGTGGGAAACCGCGAACTGCTCGCCATTCGCTTAGCCCTAGGCGAATGGCGACAGTGGTTGGAGGGGGCGAACGTTCCTTTTGTCGTTTGGACTGACCATAGGAACCTTGAGTACATCCGTTCTGCCAAACGACTTAATGCGCGTCAGGCGCGCTGGGCGCTGTTTTTCGCTCGTTTCGAGTTCGTGATTTCTTATCGTCCGGGCTCTAAGAACACCAAGCCTGATGCTTTATCTCGTCTCTTCAGTTCTTCAGTAGCCTCCACTGACCCCGAGGGGATTCTCCCTGAGGGGCGTGTTGTCGGGTTGACTGTCTGGGGAATTGAGAGGCAGGTAAAGCAAGCACTCACTCAAACTCCGTCGCCGCGCGCTTGTCCTAGGAACCTTCTTTTCGTTCCCGTTCCTACTCGTCTGGCCGTTCTTCAGTGGGCTCACTCTGCCAAGTTAGCCGGCCACCCTGGCGTTCGGGGTACGCTTGCTTCCATTCGCCAGCGTTTTTGGTGGCCCACCCGGGAGCATGACACGCGTCGCTTCGTGGCTGCTTGTTCGGTCTGCGCGCAGACTAAGTCCGGTAACTCCCCTCCTGCCGGCCGTCTCAGGCCGCTTCCCATTCCCTCTCGACCGTGGTCTCACATCGCCTTAGATTTTGTCACCGGACTGCCTTCGTCAGCGGGGAAGACTGTTATTCTTACGGTTGTCGACAGGTTCTCTAAGGCGGCTCATTTTATTCCCCTTGCTAAGCTTCCTTCTGCTAAAGAGACGGCACAAATCATCATCGAGAATGTTTTCAGAATTCATGGCCTTCCGTCAGACGTCGTTTCGGACAGAGGTCCGCAATTCACGTCTCAATTTTGGAGGGAGTTTTGCCGTTTGATTGGGGCTTCCGTCAGTCTCTCTTCCGGCTTTCACCCCCAGTCTAACGGTCAAGCAGAACGGGCCAATCAGACTATTGGTCGCATCTTACGCAGTCTTTCTTTTCGCAACCCTGCGTCTTGGTCAGAACAGCTCCCCTGGGCAGAATACGCCCACAACTCGCTTCCTTCGTCTGCGACCGGGCTATCTCCTTTTCAGAGTAGCCTCGGGTACCAGCCTCCGCTGTTCTCATCTCAGTTCGCCGAGTCCAGCGTCCCCTCCGCTCAGGCTTTTGTCCAACGTTGCGAGCGCACCTGGAAGAGGGTCAGGTCTGCACTTTGCCGTTATAGGGCGCAGACTGTGAGAGCTGCTAATAAGCGTAGAACTAAGAGTCCTAGATATTGTCACGGTCAGAGAGTTTGGCTCTCCACTCAGAACCTTCCCCTCAAGACCGCTTCTCGCAAGTTGACCCCGCGGTTCATTGGTCCGTTCCGTATTTCTCAGATCATTAATCCTGTCATAGTGCGACTTCTTCTTCCGCGATATCTTCGTCGCGTCCACCCGGTCTTCCATGTCTCCTGTGTCAAGCCCGTTCTTCGCGCCCCCGCTCGTCTTCCCCCCCCCCCCCCCCCCATCCTTGTCGAGGGCGCACCCATCTACAGGGTCCGTAGGATTTTGGACATGCGTCCTCGGGGCCGTGGTCATCAGTACCTAGTAGATTGGGAGGGGTACGGTCCTGAGGAGAGGAGTTGGGTTCCCTCTCGGGACGTGCTAGACCGTGCGCTGATCGATGATTTCCTCCGTTGCCGCCAGGTTTCCTCCTCGAGTGCGCCAGGAGGCGCTCGGTGAGTGGGGGGGTACTGTCATGTATTGTCATGTTGTGTCTTGTTTCTGTCCTTTCTCTTCACCCTGTCTCCCTCTGCTGGTCGTTTTAGGTTACCTTTTCTCCCCCTCTTTCCCCCAGCTGTTCCTTGTCTCCTCCTAACTACCTCGTCACCCCTTTTCCCACCTGTTCCCTTTTTCCCTCTGATTAGTCCTCTATATCTCTCTCTGTTTTTGTTTCTGTCTTTGTCGGATTCTTGTTTGTGTTATTCATGCCTGAACCAGACTATCGTCATGTTTGCTGCAACCTTGTCCTCTCCTGTCGGAATCTGCCGGTCCATCTGAGCCTACCTATGTTTTGTTATTAAAGAAGCTCTGTTTACGTTAATTCGCTTTTGGGTCCTCATTCACGCACCGTAACAGTAAAAAATAGATAAGTAAAAAAAATGGAATATAAAAGTAACAAATGTATTAAACAGCAGCAGTAAAATAACAATAACGAAGCTATATACAGGGAGTACTGGTACCGAGTCAATGTGCGGGGGCACCGGCTAGTCAAGGTCATTTTAAATATTTTTAATTTCACCTTTATTTAACCAGGTAGGCCAGTTTAGAACAAGTTCTTATTTACAACTTCGACCTGGCAAAGATAAAGCAAAGCAGTGCGACAAAAACAACACAGAGTTACACATGGGATAAACAATCGTACAGTCAATAACACAATAGAAAAATCTGTGTACAGTGTGTGCAAATGAAGTAAGGAGGTAAGACAATAAATAGGCCAATGGTGGCGAAGTAATTACAATTTAGCAATTTACACTGGAGTGATATATGTGCAGATGAGGATGTGCAAGTAGAAATACTGGTGTGCAAAAGAGCAGAAAAACAAATATGGGGATAAAGGTTGGTGGTTGGTTGGTTGGATGGGCTAATTACAGATGGGCTGTGTACAGCTGCAGCGATTGGTAAGCTGCTCTGACAGCTGACGCTTAAAGTTAGTGAGGGAGATATAAGTCTCCAACTTCAGTGATTTTTGCAATTTGTTCCAGTCATTGGCAGCATAGAACTGAAAGGAAAGGCGGACAAAGGAGGTGTTGGCTTTGGGGATGACCAGTGAAATATACCTGCTGGAACTCGTGCTAGGGTGGGTGTTGCTATGGTGACCAGTGAGCTGAGATAAGGTGGAGCTTAACCTAACAAAGACTTATAGATGACCTGGAGCCAGTGGGTTTGGTCACGATTATGTAGCGAAGACCAGCCAACGAGAGCATACAGGGTAGTATATGGGGCTTTGGTGACAAAACGTATGGCACTGTGATAGACTGCATCCAATTTGCTGAGTAGAGTGTTGGAGGCTATTTTGTAAATGACATCGCCGAAGTCAAGGATCTGTAGGATAGTCAGTTTTACGAGGGTATTTTTGGCAGCATGAGTGAAGGAGGCTATGTTGTGAAATAGGAAGCTGATTCTAGATTTAACTTTGGATTGGAGATGCTTAATGTGAGTCTGGAAGGAGAGTTTACAGTCTAGCCAGACACCTAGGTATTTATAGTTGTCCACATAATCTAAGTCGGAACCGTCCAGAGTAGTGATGCTATTCGTGCGTGCAGGTGCGGGCAGCAATTGGTTGAAGAGCATGCATTTAGTTTTACTAGCATTTAAGAGCAGTTGGAGGCCACGGAAGGAGTGTTGGCGTTGAAACTCGTTTGGAGGGTTGTTAACACAGTGTCCGAAGAAGGGCCAGATGTATACAGAATGGTGTCGTCTGTGTGGAGCTGGATCAGAGAATCACCCGCAGCAAGAGCGACATCATTGATATATACAGAGAAAATTGAGGTAATATGTACATGTAGGTAGAGTTAAGGTGACTATGCATTTGCGCCGTTCTAGACATTATTATGAGCCATTGTCCCTCAGCAGCCTCCTGACTTCTAACCTGTTAACATATGACCCTAGTGTATTCCTACACACAATGCATTTCCCAAAAATAAATCAGACATTGACTTTATTCTCATTTACTCTGAATCGTCCATTTGAGAGAATTCAGGTGATGTCTATTTCAAGTTGTGAATAATCACGAAAAGACCTGTTGTCTCACCAATGTCACTGGAGACAAGGATTATAAATTATTTCATTGCAGTTTTCCATCCCTGACAGGACTCTGCTGTAATGTGACCACAGGCCTCCTCCATTTCCTGGAGAAGGGCCATATGTTCATGGGGTTTGCAATCATACACCTTCCACCACCATGCTGAAAACAACTCCTCAGTGGGTTTGGGAAATTAAGAATATGGTGGGAGCATTGTAAACCTGGGATAGTCATCAAACGTGTTGCAGAAATGAGTATCCCGATGGAAACTCACGTTGTCCCAAATTAGAACACACATTTGCTGCTCAGGATCACCTGGACCTCTCTGCTCTGGCTGAAAAAGATGTGTTCAGGAAATTAAGGATATGGTCAGTTTTGTATGGTCTAAGGGTGGCATGGTGGTGGAGGATCCCATTGTGGCTCATAGCTGTGCATATGGTAACATTTCCCCCACGCTGGCCAGGTACCTCAATGATGGAGCATTGACCAATGATGTTCCTTCTCCTCCTCATCTTCGCTAAATTGAATCCAACTGCATCTATGAATATGAGTTCCTGAGGGATGGGACTTGCATCCAACTACATGATTCTCTGAAATGACAGCAAATACTATAATTGTTGAATAGTAAAGTTTACTGGCAACATCAATGAGTCTCTAAGGTTTCAAGAGTCTAATGCTAGTACATTACTTACTTGCACATATTCGTGCCATTTATCTTTCACTCTTTGGGAATTCCTATCAAATGGGTAGATTGACATCCGGAGATGGTGTTTCTTAAGGATGCAGGCTTTGGTTGATAAGCTCTCTCTGATGTTATGGAAGATGGAATGGTTTTTAATCATCTGTTGTTGGATTTCTCGCAGTCTTATAGCATTATTTTCAACTACCATTTCTGACTCGTTTGAGGAAACTACAGTTGAAGTCGGAAGTTTACATACACTTTAGCCAACTACATTTAAACTCAGTTTTTCATAATTCCAGACATTTAATCCTCGTAAAAATTCCCTGTTTTAGGTCAATTAGGATCACCACTTTTTTTGAAGAATGTGAAATGGCAGAATAATAGTAGAAAGAATGATATATTTAAGCTTTTATTTCTTTCATCACTTTCCCAGTGGGTCAGAAGTTTACATATACTCAATTAGCATTTGGTAGCATTGCCTTTAAATTGTTTAACTTGGGTCAAACGTTTTGGCTAGCCTTCTACAAGCTTCTCAAAATAAGTTGGGTGAATTGTGGCCCGTTCCTCCTGACAGAGCTTGTGTAACTGAGTCAGGTGTGTAGGCCTCCTTGCTCGCACACGCTTTTTCAGTTCTGCCCACAAATGTTCTCTAAGATTGAGGTCAGGGCTTTGTGATGACCACCCCAATACCTTGACTTTGTTATCCTTAAGCCATCTTGCCACAGCTTTCAAAGTTTGCTTGGGGTCATTGTCCATTTGGAAGACCCATTTGCGACCAAGCCCTAACTTCCTGACTGATGTCTTGAGATGTTGTTTTAATACATGGATATCCACATAATTTTCCTCTCTCATGATGCCATCTATTCTGTGAAGTGCACCAGACTCTTCTGCAGCAAAGCATCCCCACAACATGATGCCACCCGCATGCTTCACGGTTGGGATGGTGTTCATTCGCTTGCAAGCCTCCCCTTTTTTCCTGCAAACATAATGATGGTCATTATGGCCAAACAGTTATATTTTTGTTTTATCAGACCAGAGAACGTTTTTCCAAAAATTACGGTCTTTGTCCGCATGTGCAGTTGCAAACCGTAGTCTGGCTTTTTTTTATGGCGGTTTTGGAGCAGTTGCTTCTTCCTTGCTGAGCGACCTTTCAGGTTATGTCGATAAAGGACTTTCTTTACTGTGGATATAGATACTTTTGTATCTGTTTCGTCCAGCATCTTCACAGGCTGTTCTGGGATTGATTTGCACTTTTCGCACCAAAGTACGTTCATCTCTAGGAGACAGAACTCATATCCTTCCTGAGCGGTATGACGGCTGCGTGGTCCCATGGTGTTTATACTTGCATACTATTGTTTGTACAGATGAACATGGTACCTTCAGGCAATTGCTCCCAAGGATGAACCAGACTTCTGGAGGTCTACCATTTGTTTTCTGAGGTCTTGGCTGATTTCTTTTGATTTTCTCATGATGTCAAGCAAAGAGGCACTGAGTTTGAAGGTAGGTCTTGAAATACATCCACAGGTACAACTCCAATTGACTCAAATTATGTCATTTAGCATATCAGAAGATTCTAAAGTCATGACATCATTTTCTGGAATTGTCCAAGCTGTTTAAAGGCACAGTCAACTTAGTGTATCTAAACTTTCTGACCCACTGGAATTGTGATACAATGAATTAAGTGAAATAATCTGTCTGTTAACAGTTGTTTAAAAAAAATACTTGAGTCATGCACAAAGTAGATGTCCTAACCGACATGCCAAAACTATAGTTTGTTAACATGAAATTTGTGGAGTGGTTGAAAAACAAGTTTTATTGACTCCAACCTAAGTGTATGTAAACTTCCGACTTCAACTGTAGGTGTATGTCGTGCGTCACTACTTCACCTGAGAGCCATTTGAACGTAAACTAAACAGAAATGCCTTCTGGAACATGTGAACTTTCATGTGCCTTAGTAACACACTTGTGTGCCATCTGTAAATACAAAATAAAATGGTTAAACTACGAGCCTAGTTGGTTTAGCCACAGAAAAATAAAGTTATCTTCCCGCTGGCCATGATTGGATGAGATAGTGAGTGGGCTGGGCATGCCGAGAGATAAGTTTGGAATGGTCTGCCATGTAGCACGCTCCTGTCTATTTGAGCTGGACAGTATGTGTAGGTGACAATTATGTAGCGACGACCTGCCAACATAAAAAAATTTAAAGAATATGGCACCACAACAAACCTGCCAAGAGATGACCGCCCATCAAAACTCACAGACCAGGCAAGGAGGGCATTAATCACAGAGGCAACAAAGAGACTAAAGATAAACCTGACGTAGCTGCAAAGCTCCACTGTGGAGATTGGCATATCTGTCCATTAGGACCACTTTAAACTTTACACTCCACAAAGCTGGACTTTACGGAAGAGTGTCCAGAAAAAAGCCATTGCTTAACTTCTTGACGCACACATTCCGTTAGTGGGATCATTTTCGTCAACATCCGCTGAATTGCAGAGCGCCAAATTCAAATTACTAAAAATATTTAATTTTCATCAAATCATAAGTGCAATATGGCAAAACACAGGTTAGCTCGTTGTTAATCCACCTGGCGAGTCAGATTTCAAAGAAGATTTTCGGCGAAAGCAAACTAAGCGTTTATGTAAGGACATCTCTCTCAGCAGACACAACATTAGTCACGAAAGTCAGAAAAGCAATAAAATGAATCGATTACCTTTGATGATCTTTGAATGTTTGCACTCACGAGACTCCCAGTTACACAATAAATGTTCATTTTGTTCCATAAAGATTATTTTTATATCCAAAATACCTCCATTTGGTTGGCCCGTTATGTTAAGAAATCCACAGGCTCGAGCGGTCACGACGGGGCAGACTAAAATCCGTATCCGTAAAGTTCATAGAAACATGTCAAACAGTTTTTATAATCAATCCTCAGGTTGTTTTTACAATATATAATCGATAATATTTCAACCGGGCAGTAGCTTTTTCAATGGGAGAGAGAGAGAAAATATCTGCTCCTAGCTGCTCGCGCATGCAAATCGCTGCTGGCATCCAGCCATCCACTGATGCGATGTGATCTTTCTCGCTAATTTTTCAAAATAAAAGGCTGAAACTATGTCTAAAGACTGTTCAGACCATGTGGAAGCCATAGGGAAAGGAATCTGGTTGATATCCCTTTAAATGGAGGGAATGCATGCAATGGAACAGGGAGCTTCCAAAATAGAAGGCACTTCCTCTTTGGAATTTCCTCAGGTTTTTGCCTGAAATATCAGTTCTGTTATACTCACAGACAATATTTTGACAGTTTTGGAAACTTTAGAGTGTTTTCTATCCTGATCTGACAATTACATGCATATTCTAGATTCTGAGCCTGAGAAATAGGCAGTTTCATTTGGGTACTTTTTTCATCCAAACATCAAAATACTGCCCCCTACACTCAACAAGTTAAAGTAACAAATAAGCAAACATGTTTGGTGTCCACCAAAAGCAATGTGGGAGACTCCCCAAACATATGGACGAAGGTACTCTGGTCACATGAGACTAAAATTGAGCTTTTTTTTCATCAAGGAAAACGCTATTTCTGGCGCATGCCTAACACCTCATCACCCCGAGATAGTGGCAGCATTATGCTGTGAGGATGTTTTTCATCAGCAGGGACTCGGAAACTGGTCAGAATTGAAGGAATGATGGATGGTGCTAAATACAGGGAGTTATTCCAGAGATTTGAGACTGAGACGAAGGTCCACCTTCCAGCAGGACAATGACCATAAGCATACTGCTAAA
The DNA here is from genome assembly GCF_013265735.2 of Oncorhynchus mykiss. Lineage (NCBI taxonomy): Eukaryota > Metazoa > Chordata > Actinopteri > Salmoniformes > Salmonidae > Oncorhynchus > Oncorhynchus mykiss. The sequence goes on along the minus strand of NC_048587.1, from coordinate 23,938,072 downwards.
GCAACACTCAAATGGTTTAAGGGGAAACGTTTAAATGTCTTGGAATGGCCTAGTCAAAGCTGTTACATCTGCTCCTGCCATGCCCTCTACTGCTCATCCTGTGTCTCCTTGACTTGCCACTCCCCCAGTGCTCTCTCCCTCTCTCTCTCTGTGTGATTGTGTGGGTGGAGACAGGTGTGCTGGAGTCAGAGCAGATCCCCACCAGCTGCAACCGGTTCCACAATCAAGACCTCTACAAATACTCAGTCCTACCACTTCCACACTGACAAATCATAATCTCTGCTCAATCAGTCTACTTTTCTAGCCGTTTGTTACTATTTATATTCTGTTGTTCCCTTTTTCCTTGCCTCCGCTACAGTTCTGTCCGCTTTGACTCTGGTGCCTGTCTCCAGTCCCACGTCTCCTCATCCTGCTACTCTGCCCTGGATTCCCCAATCTACTGCTCCTTTGGATTCCCCTCCTGACCTGCTTACCCTGTCCCAACCCCTCTCGCTCCAGACTCAGCCACTGCAGCTGGTTTCCTGCAACCCACCTGCACTCCATCTTCCCCCTGTGTTTCAATAAATACCTTGGTTTCTTCATCCCAGTCTCCTCATCTGAGTCTGATCTTGGGTTTCTCTGTTCCACTCCGTGTAACAAAAGTCCAGACCTCAATTCAATTGAGAATCTGTGGTATGATTTAAAGATTGCTGTACACCAGCAGAACCCATCCAACTTGAAGGAGCCTGAGCAGTTTTGCCTTGAAGAATGGCCAAAAATCCCAGTGGCTAGATGTGCCAAGCTTATAGAGACATACCCAAAGAGACTTGTGAATGTAATTGCTGCAAAAGGTGGTTCTACAAAGTATTGACTTTTTGGGGGTTGAATAGTTATGCACCCTCAAGTTTTCATTTTTTTGGTCATATTTCTTTGTTTCACAACAAAAAATGTTTTGCATCTTCAAAGTGGTAGGCATGTTGTGCAATTCAAATTATACAAAGTCCCCCAAAAATCTATTTTAATTCCAGGTTGTAAGGCAACAAAATAGAAAAAAATGCCAAGGGGGTGAATCCTTTGCAAGCCACTGTAGCTAACGTTAGCCAGTTTGTTTGGGTGCTTGACTACTGTTAGGTCAGCTAGCTAATGTTACCTGTTTGCTCTGTGTCGTAATATTATTTGTATTTCAGAGCCATTTGTCTTAGCTAGCTAACATTAGGGTATAACTAGCAAACACTGAACCTGCAGATTCATGCAGGGTAGTAGCGTCATGAGTTGGGATTATGGTTCATTGTTTAGCTAGCTAGTTAGATTTCTTAACAAAATACTCCACTACGCAAGTAACCATTTCAGTAAAATGTTAATGATGTCACTACGACAACTTTTGATAGACATAGCTAATAAATTCACAAAAATAACTGACAAATTTACGAACACTCAACAACTGTTGAATATGGCCGGTGTCAGTAAAAGTTGGCAAAAAAGCGTAATTTGTTGCCAGCAGCACAGTTGCAGTCAGTAATGCTCTGGATAACATAAAAACAGCCTAACTTGCTCTGCTAGGGCGAGTGAGAGAGTCAGAGTGAGCTGTTCTAGCAAGCTAGCTAATGTTAGCCAGTTAGCGTGGGTGCTTGAGTGCTGTTGTTAGGACAGAATGCTCGGATCAACCCTTAATTCTTATGGTATAGGGGATGCTTGCGTCCCACTTGGCTAAAAGCCAGGGAAAATGGAGCGTGACAAATTCAAATAAAATTATATCAAACTTTCATTAAATCACACATGTAAGATACTAAATTAAAGCTACACTAGTTGTGAATCCAGCCAACATGTCAGATTTTAAAAAGGCTTTTCGGCAAAAGCATAAGAAGCTATTATCTGATGATAGCACAACAGTAAACAAAGAGGGTAGCATATTTCAACCCTGCAGACGCTACACAAAATGCAGAAATAAAATATAAAACATGCCTTACCTTTGACAAGCTTCTTTTGTTGGCACTCCAATATGTCCCATAAACATCACAATTGGTAATTTTGTCCGATTAATTCCGTCAATATATATCCGAAATGGCCATTTATTTGGCGCGTTTGATCCAGAAAAAAACAGCTTCCAAATTGCGCAACGTCACTACAAAATATTTCAAAAGTTCCCTGTAAACTTTGCCAAAACATTTCAAACTACTTTTGTAATACAACGTTAGCTATTTTTAAACGTTAATAATCGATCAAATTGAAGACGGGTCTATCTGTGTTCAATACAGGAAGACAACAAACCAAGAAACTTTTCAAGTCTTGCGCAAATCTCAACAGTGTTACGCAGTTCCTAGATGGCCGTACGTCTTCATTCCACAAAGGAATAACCTCAACCAAATTCCAAAGACTGGTGACATCCAGTGGAAGCGGTAGGAACTGAAAACAAGTTCCTAAGAAATATAATTTCCCAATGAGAAGACACTGAACAGACAGAGAACTAAAAAAATAAACAATCTGAACGGTTAGTCCTCGTGGATTTGCCTGCTACATAAGTTCTGTTATACTCACAGACATGATTCAAACAGTTTTAGAAACTTCAGTGTTACTAATAAGATGCATATATTATATTCTTGGCTTGAGTAACAGGAAGTTGAAATTGGGAAAGCTATTTATCCAAAAGTGAAAATGCTGCCCCCTATACCTTAAGAAGTTAAAGAGATGGGTGCGGCTAAAGCTTAAGAGGGTGTGAACAATGCTGAATGGGTGTAGACAAAGAAGAGCTCTCCAGTAGGTGTACCAATAACATTCAACGGCCATTTTCTCAAAAGTGAGGTTACAATTTATACATTTTCAAAGCAGAATTACTTTCCCGTTGTTCCTCAACTGTAGTGTATGCTATATAATTTTCTAGCTCGGAGTCTCTCCTTTAATCCAATGTAAAAATAAATAAAAAAACACATCATTTTGCTACTTAAGAATTAATCGAGCCGGTCCGTCACATTTGCACAATGGCAGCCTCCTGTTCCTCTGTAAATAAATGCTATTGTGTGTTGTGTTTGTAGTATCGGTGAGCTATGTCTATATTAGTTACTATGCTGTTACCTAATAGGAATTGCACACGTGCACTATTGGCCCGGGGGCTGTAGGGCATGAGATGTTTTTGCTAAACCACACTGAACTGTACTCCCGTGTCCTGTCTGGTAATAGTTCTCCAATATTTGTGTTTTGCCAAATGTTTGTTATAGAATTGCAAATTGAGTGTAAAGCAGAACATGTGCCAGTAGTATTGCAGATTTGGTGTATGGTTCTAATAAAATAATTACTATTGAAAGGTTTGGGTCATTGTGCCTCATGGCCAGTTTAAGTGTATAAACAATTACGAGGAACTGTAGGTTCAAGGCTACTGGTGGTGAAGTTTAGCCTATCTTTAGAATATTCCCCGGCTTAAGTTGTTGAACTCTGTGTGTAACGATCTGGGTGCAGTGGGTGCGAAGTGAGGCGCAGGAAGCAGAGAGTTCAGGGTAGTGCTATTTAATGCACAAACGCCGAACATAAGCCACTCCATGAAACACAGGGCGCACACAAAACAAATGCTCCAAACACGGGGACTTAACCCACGAAATGGGAAACACGTTAACCTCAAACGTGCACACTAGTCACAGAAACAATCCCACACAAAGAGCAGGCGGGCCTACTGGTTAACCTAGCCCGACTAATCAGCCTAAACACAAAACAGGTGAAACCAATAAACAGAAAGGGGGAAAACGATCAGTGGCAGCTAGTAGGCCAGTGACGACGGCCCGCGAGCGCCACCCGAACAGGAAGGGGAGCCACCTTCGGTAGGAGTCGTGACACTGTGCAATGTAAAACAAAACAATCATGTCCGCACATGTCGTGTGGTAATATTATTCCTGGTACATGAATAACATTACAAACCTGCAATCACAGATTATGCTGGGAACTACTGTAGTTTCTGCCTGTTAATGTGGAAATGTTTATGGTGAACTTCCAAACATATCCAAAGTTATGTGATGAGTACAGGCTTAGAGGAGGCCTTGTTAATATTATAGAGGGGGTTGTTGAAGCCATTTCTCCACCATGACGCATAGTCTAGGGTCACATAAACCTCTCAAAGCCCTGTTCAATCAAACACTGACAACTGCTATAGTAGTTTCTGGGATATAAATCAAAACAACTCCTGCACTGTGAGAAAACGATGAGTGTCTAGTTTAATTTCCTTTTGTTTCATATTGTAAGATTTGTTTTAAGGGTACAATCTTTCAATCTACAATAAAAACAAAAACAGGCCTTACCATAGACACCCGGTCACTAGTTTGATAGAGTAGGACCATCATTGTGTGACAAAAATGTCTACTGGGCAAGCCAGAATTACTTCAGCTCAATGTATTTGCATACATTAGCACTGGTTTGAGTGAACAGTTTTACCATTACCAAACTAATAACTTTTTTAACGGCTAGCTTGTTTCCACTCTCCGGCATACATTATCACCTGGGTAGCTTGATGTATTGTGCGGTATGTAGTATTGTAATTTTGGTATAGAAAAAGTTGGATGTGATGTTGTGTTGAAGGGTAGTGTTTTGTATTCTGAACCTGGTGAGGTTGGTGGATGTGGGTGGTAGCTAGGATGAAGAACAATGGTTTATTTTCTCTAGCAGCTGCCCCACTGCAGGGACATGGAGTCCTCTCTCCCACATGGGGAGAACATTGGCAGCTATGAGATAATGTTTGCCTCTTGCGTCTGATTTAGTTACTCAGTCGTGTGTTATAACGTATCAAGTAAATTTAAATTATGATTAAGTTTAAGTGCATAATTTTTTCCCATAAAACTACCACTGACACCAATGCATGAAAGTGGGAGCTATGCATATACAGTATATCACAGGTCACACGTTAGTTTCTGGTCACAAACTAATCTTAATACACATTCTTGCAGTTCAAGTATTACCATCCATCTTTTTCAACAAATAGTCAATCCGTTCTTTGAGGCTATAACCCATATTTCAGCGTGCATCTTTAGTAAGATGCTTCCGTTTTTCTAAATATGTTGTTTTGTTTTGTGCTCTGTCCAACTTCTCCTGGTCGAAATGGCCTGTCTCACACTCCAAAGAACTCATGCAGATGTAATCAAATAAGACTTGAGTTATTAATGACTTTGGGGAGATTAAGCCTCTTAGTCTTTTACAGCCCACAGCCCAGGTTCTCAGACAAACCATTGGCCCTATGGTAAATGCCCCTGAGACAAGACTGATGATATCCCTTTCATACTAAAATGTTTTCCCCCAACTTTACCATACCACCAAATCTTTCCGCCTTTTCCTTGTCTAAAAGGTATTTCCATTATCAAAGCTGAAACTTTAACAAGTCACTAAATTAATACTGCAAAAATGTGGCAAAGAAAGTCACATAGTGTTATGTTTGGGGCAAATATAATACAACACATTACTGAGTATCACTCCTCATATTTTCAAGCTGCATCATGTTATGGGTATGTTTGTAATCGTTAAGACATAATTAATTAATAGAATGAAACCACATGCAAAATCCTAGAGGAAAACCTTGTTCAGTCTGCATTCCACCAGACACTGGAAGATTAACTCACCTTTCAGCAGGACAGTAACCTAAAACACGCCTAAAAGGCCACATCTACACTGGAGTTGCTTACCAAGAAGTCAGTGAATGTTCCTGAGTGGCTGAGTTACAGTTTTGACTTAAATCTACTTGAAAATCTATGGCAAGACCTGAAAATAGTTGCCTAGCAATGATCAACAACCAATTTTACAGAGCTTAAAGAATTTTGAAAAGAATAATGGGCAAATGTTGCACAATCCAGGTGTGGAAAGCTCTTATAGACTTACCCGGAAGACTCACAGCTGTAATCGCTGCCAAAGGTGCTTCTGCAAAGTATTGTCTCAGGGATGTGAATAATTATGTAAATTAGATATTTCTGTATTTCATTTTCAATAAATGTGAGAAAAAAAATTAAATCACGTTTTCACTGTCATTATTAGGTATTGCGTGTAGATGTGTGAGAAAAAATATATACATTTATTCCATTTTGAATTCAAGCTGGAAAAAGACAAGGGTTATGAATGACATGACAGGAGTCATGTCATTCATTGACAGGAGTCAATGAATGACAGGAGGTAGATTTGTACTGTATGTCGGTAAGGTGACTAGGCAGATATAAGAATAACAGAGTAGAAGAAGCTTATATGATGATTGTGTGTGTGTGTGTGTGTGTGTGTGTAACCATGGAATCCCATCCAACTTAAAGGAGCTGGAGCAGTTTTGCCTTGAAGAATGGGCAAACATCTAAGTGGCTAGATGTGCGAACTCATAGAGACATATCTCAAGAGACCAAAGGCAGTGCTGTTGCCATACCAAGCAGTGATGCAGCCAGTCACGATGCTCTCAATGGTACAGCTGTAGAACTTTTTGAGGGTTTGAGGGTCCATGCCAAACCTTTTCCACCTCCTGAGGAGGAAGAGGCGCTGTCACGCCTTCTTCACAACTATGCACACGTGTGGACCATTTTAAGTCCTTAGTGATTTGGACACCGAGGAACTTGAAGCTCTAGACCCACTCGACTGTAGCACCTTCAAAGTGAATGAGGGCATGCTTGTCCCCCTGTTTCCTGTAGTCCACGATCAGCTCCTTGGTGTCACTGATGAGGGAGAGGTTGTTGTCCCAGCACCACACTGCCAGGTCACTGACTTCTTCCCTGTAGGCTGTCTCATTGTCGCCAGTGATAAGGCCTACCACCTTTGTGTTGTCAGCAAACTTGATGATAGTGTATGAGTCGTGCTTGGCCACGTAGTCGTGGGTGAACAGGGAGTATAGGAGGGAACTAAGTACATGCCACTGTGGGGCCCCAGTGTTAAGGGTCAGCGTGGCGGAGGTGATGTTTTCTACCCTCAACACCTGGGGTTGGCCTGTCAGGAAGTCCAGGATCCAGTTGCAGAGGGAGGTGTTCAGTCCCAGGGTCCTAAGCTTGGTGATGAGTTTAGAGAGGACAATGGTGTTGAACGCTGAGGTGGAGTCAATGAACAACATTCTCACATAAGTATTCCTCTGATTTTGGGGGTTGAGGGCAGTGTGGCGTGCAATTGAGATTCCATCATCTATGATTTGGTGGGGTGGTATGCAATTTGGAGTGGGTCTAGGGTTTCTGGGATGATGGAGTTAATGTGTGCCATAACCAGCACTTCATGATTACAGATGAGTGCTACAGGACGGTAGTCATTGTGGCATGAAGCCTTAGAGTTGTTGGGAGCAGGAATGATGGTGGTCAGTTTAGGACATGTCTCAGTCTGTAATCCCCACAAGGAGAGGTTGAAAATGACAGTGAATATTGGTGCCAGCTGTTCTGCTAATGCTCTGAGAAAGCACCTTGGAATACCGTCCGGACCTGCGGCCATGCGAGTTTTGACCTGATTAAAGGCCTTACTCACGTAGGCCTCAGAGAGCAAGATCACCCAGTCCTCTGGGTCAGCGCCGGCCCTCACGCGCGGCACTGTGTTGTTATTGTCGAGGCGTGCATAAAAAGCATGGAGTTCGTCTGGTAGAGAGGCTTCATCGGGCAGATCACGGCTGGGTCTTCTTTTGTAATCCGCAATGGACTGTAGCCCCTGCCACATGCGGCGGGCATCAGAGCCTATGTAATATGATTCCACCTTATTCCTATATTGTCCTTTCGCTTGTTTGATGACTCTTTTAAGGTCGTAGCGGGACATCTTGTACGTGTTCCAGTCTTTAGCCGTAAGCTCAGGGTTGTCTTCAATAGCCTTGTGTGTGGTAACCCTGTCCTCTATGTTAATCCAGAACTTTTAATTGGGGATGCAGCGAACCTTCGCTGTGGCGACAACGTCGCCAAAGCATTTCCTAATGAAGCCAGTGACCGAGGTTGTTAGCTCGTCGATGTTATCGGCTGAGTCTCGGGAACACATTTCAATCAATGCTAGCAAATCAGTCCTGTTGCATAATCTCTGATTCTGAAGACCATTTCTCAATGGAGCGATTCACGGGTAGTTCCTGTTTGAGCTTCAATTTGTAAACAGGAACCTGGAGTATAGATTTATGATGTGATTTGCCTAATGGGGGACAATGGAGGGCGTTTGCTTGTGGGTAGAGTAACAGTGACTGAAGTCAAGCGTGAATGAGGATACACATATAACAACAGTGACACTAAGTATACAAAACATTAGGAACACCTTCCTTATATCGAGTTGTCAGGACTTGGCATAAGAAGCATAAATCCATGGCCCCATCCTGCCAGGTGTCAACGGTACAGGCTGGTGGCAGTGGTGTAATGGTGTGGCGAATGTTTTCCTGGCACAGGTTAGGTCCCTTAATACCAATTAAGAAATGTTTCCAAGAACTCTGTTCTGGGGGGAAAGGGTGGTCCGACCCGGTATTAGATTGGTGTACCTAATAAACTGAGTATATACTGTATGTGTGTTTGAATCTCTTCAATGTCACACACTACAATAGTACAACAGCATGTCACTTCTCACTGAATGTTCCAACCAAAGTTTGTGCCCAGCAGCAGCAGTTGAGACAGACAAGCTCCCCGTCCTCTCCGAGCTACCTAACTAACCTCAGGTTAATTATAGAGAGGGCTTCATAATAATTATCAGAGTAGCTAATACCCTAATAACCACCGCTGAGAAAGTTTAGATAAAGACAGGTGTTAATTAACGTTCCTTCAGTATTCCAACACATTTGCCTTTCCATGCGACTGTGATATAATTATAAAGTATGATGAGGGGAAATGGGCCTCTAGAGGGAGGGATGGAGAGACAGAGAAACATTTGGAAGAGAGAGTGGGGAGGGGGGTAGAGAGGTACGAAAGGAGCTAGAACCTTAGAATCTTAAAGGGTTCTTCGACTCTCCCAATAAGATAACCCTTTGAAGAACCCCTTTGGGTTCCATGTAGAACCCTTTCTACAGATAGTTCTGTGGGAAGCCAGGCTTCCCCAAAAATAAATAATAAATAAATATTGTCTCTTGCGTCTCTCTGTTTTAATAATGTTTTGTTTTTTCACTGCACCCCTCTGTCTCAGAATGTGTAGCCGATGTATCTGATGCTGTCTGGAACAAAGGAGTATGACATGTTGCCACCCTAGCATTTGATTGATTGATGCCAGCAAGCATTTGGCCTCCCTTGATGAAAAGGATTAGCTGAGCTCAACTGTTGGTTTTCCATGAGCAACAAAAATCTCCCCAAGGGAGTCCAGTTTGAATTAGGGTTAACACCAATCAAATCACATCCTAAGCAAAATATCATCATTATTAGAAAAATGTGTCAGTTTCTGGTCTGCTTGTGTTGATGTCCTGCAATAGCTAGCTTGCTAAATCGGCCCTTTCCTAAGCCATGGATGGAGATGGGGATTTGGACTTGGTTTTGAATTAATTCTCTGTACAGGCCAATGGTTATGACGGCGATTCTGATCTAACCATTAATTAATCAGTTGTGGCACTGGCCTGAAACGATTGAAGTTCAATATGTAGCCTAGTAGGCTCACGATACCTAGCTAACTAACTTAGCTGGTTCATTGTTACCTATGCAAGGAAGTCAGGCTAGCAAGCATTTTAGCTAGGTAGCATATCACAACAAAAACTTAAAGCTTACTGTACGACAGAGCCATAGATAGTTTTGCCAACATGAAAGAGAGGAGCTTCAATTTGTAAACAGGAACCTGGAGTATTAGCGTTCAACTAGTCTACAAGTAGGGTGAGCCAATTTTTTATTTATTTTACTTGTGCACGTATGCACACACAAACACACACACACACACACACACACACACACACACACACACACACACACACACACACACACAGAAATCAGTACCATGGAAGGCCACATTATATTTAGCAATACTGATTGGACTAAATTGTTTTGGATGTCTTTAAATTTGTTTTCAGTATATTAAACTAAGATGAGAAAAAATAAGAAACCCGCACACTGCTCTTGCTAGTGTCAAAGCTTTTTATTAAGCTTTACGTATCGGCCTTCAACAGAGAATTGTTTTTGATATATTTCCATATGTTTTGAATGTATTAAACTAAGCATACAGTACATAGCTTGGTAGATTTGATGATGTTTAAATGTTTAAGTTGAAATTGTGCTGGAACAGCGAAGGCAGTGCTCCTGTTATCTTTGTGCTGACTTGCGGTAACTCTGTGGTTCTAAATCAGTAGTTGTTTAGTAAACTATTGAAATGTTGATTGACCATGCAGCAGGTCAGAGAACTATTTGTTACATGCGACATTTGCTTTGTGGACTTCACTGGATAGATGTTGCTCCGGTTTTGTGATGAAGCAAACATACGTGTAGTTGAATTTATTCTGCCACTTTGTGACTGTTGTCTTTTTGTTGTCAACGCCTTAATGTATATCACAGTGGCATATGAACAAATGGGTTATAGAGCAAACAAAGCAAATTTCACAACATAAATTGTAATATGGCTTTTTTACTGACTTGGCTTCCTTAGTGATATTATACACATACACCTGCTGTCTACAGAGGGTTCTATGTGGAAGCCAAAAGGGTTCTAGCTGGAACCAAATAGGGTTATCATATAGGGACAGCCAAATAACCTTTTTGGAACTTTTCTTTCGAAGAGTGTTAATCAGAGAAACATAGTAAGAGAAATTCTATCCTCCATTATAATAGTGGGGTACGGCTGATGTAGAAAACCCTGAGCCCTCTTACTAAGTAAAACTTTCTAACTCTCCCTTTCTTCTTCAGAAAGCAGTGCCTATGAGTCTAGGCTCATAAACTCTGTGGCCTCTATATCCAGGAACTCTGGTCTTTTTTTCCTAATGAGAACGCTGAAAGATGGCACTTTTTTCATGGTCCTTTGAGACATATATGACCAATTGTCATCCACCCTTTGTAGGAGCTCTTTTTCAGATGTGTTTTTCAGATGCAGTTGTATCCTGTGTGTCTCTTTTCACTGTATTGTTCTCCCTCCATTGGATAGTACAGGACTATGGGACTTGACCTGTGTAAGGAAATTCACAAAGTACCTTATGTGTGTATTTTCCTGTGGTTGTCTTTGTTCCCGTGAAACTGATATGAGGGACATTTGTCACAACTCATTATAATGCTGGTACCATGCAGCTTTTCAAAGCCAAGCTGAGCCATACGGGACCAGAGAGGGACTGTGTATAAAAGATACTAGAGTTATTTTCAACTTCATTACACTTTGTAGCACACCAGAGTATTTGACAAGAGATTAATAGTTCAAGGGACTCCCACCCAATATGTTTAGTTCCATGACCCAACACTATGTTGATGTGTGATTTTAAAACTTGCAAAAATTGGATATTCATATTTTATCTTTAAAAGGGCCGGACCATATTTTATTGGAGTGGGTTGGTTGAAATGTACAAAATATATATATATATATATACTATATATTCAACCCCTTTGTTATAGTAAGCATAAATAAGTTCAGGAGTAAAAATTTGCTTAACAAGTCACATAATACAGTAATTTGTGCACGCTAATACAGACACACACACACACACACACACACACACACATCAGTACCATGGACAGCCCCATGATATTTACAGTGACTTCGGAAAGGACACCTTGACTTTTTCTTACGTTACAGCCTCATTCTAAAATGGGTTACATATTTTTTTTTTATTCAGCAATCTACACACAATACCCCATCATATCAAAGTGAAAACTTTTTTTTTTTTTATTGTCGCAGATTCATTAAAAATAAAAAACAAAAATACATTTGTATCATACAGGGGGGAGAACAAGTATTTGATACACTGCTGATTTTGCAGGTTTTCCTAATTACAAAGCATGTATATGTTACGGTGCGTGAATGAGGACCCAAAAGCGAATTAACTTAAACAGAGCTTCTTTAATTACCAAACATAGGTAGGCTCAGACGGACCGGCAGATTCCGACAGGACAAGACAAGGTTACAGCAAACATGACGACAGTCTGGTTCAGGCATGAAACACAACAAACAAGAATCCGACAAAGACAGGAGCAGAAACAGAGAGAGATATAGGGACCTAATCAGAGGGAAAAAGGGAACAGGTGGGAAAAGGGGTGACGAGGTGGTTAGGAGGAGACAAGGCACAGCTGGGGGAAAGAGGGGGAGAAAAGGTAACCTAACAACGACCAGCAGAGGGAGACAGGGTGAAGGGAAAGGACAGAGACAAGACACAACATGACAGTACATGACAGTACCCCCCCACTCACCGAGCGCCTCCTGGCGCACTCGAGGAGGAAACCTGGCGGCAACGGAGGAAATCCTCGATCAGCGCACGGTCCAGCACGTCCCGAGAGGGAACCCAACTCCTCTCCTCAGGACCGTACCCCTCCCAATCTACGAGGTACTGGTGACCACGGCCCCGAGGACGCATGTCCAAAATTCTACGGACCCTGTAGATGGGTGCGCCCTCGACAAGGATGGGGGGGGGGGGGGGGAAGACGAGCGGGGGCGCGAAGGACGGGCTTGATGCAGGAGACATGGAAGACCGGGTGGACGCGACGAAGGTATCGCGGAAGAAGAAGTCGAACTGCGACAGGATTAATGACCCGAGAAATACGGAACGGACCAATGAACCGCGGGGTCAACTTGCGAGAAGCCGTCTTAAGGGGAAGGTTCTGAGTGGAGAGCCAAACTCTCTGACCGCGACAATATCTAGGACTCTTAGTTCTACGCTTATTAGCAGCCCTCACAGTCTGCGTCCTATAACGGCAAAGTGCAGACCTGACCCTCTTCCAGGTGCGCTCGCAACGTTGGACAAAAGCCTGAGCGGAGGGGACGCTGGACTCGGCGAACTGAGATGAGAACAGCGGAGGCTGGTACCCGAGGCTACTCTGAAAGGGAGATAGCCCGGTCGCAGACGAAGGAAGCGAGTTGTGGGCGTATTCTGCCCAGGGGAGCTGTTCTGACCAAGACGCAGGGTTGCGAAAAGAAAGACTGCGTAAGATGCGACCAATAGTCTGATTGGCCCGTTCTGCTTGACCGTTAGACTGGGGGTGAAAGCCGGAAGAGAGACTGACGGAAGCCCCAATCAAACGGCAAAACTCCCTCCAAAATTGAGACGTGAATTGCGAACCTCTGTCCGAAACGACGTCTGACGGAAGGCCATGAATTCTGAAAACATTCTCGATGATGATTTGTGCCGTCTCTTTAGCAGAAGGAAGCTTAGCAAGGGGAATGAAATGAGCCGCCTTAGAGAACCTATCGACAACCGTAAGAATAACAGTCTTCCCCGCTGACGAAGGCAGTCCGGTGACAAAATCTAAGGCGATGTGAGACCACGGTCGAGAGGGAATAGGAAGCGGCCTGAGACGGCCGGCAGGAGGAGAGTTACCGGACTTAGTCTGCGCGCAGACCGAACAAGCAGCCACGAAACTACGCGTGTCATGCTCCCGGGTGGGCCACCAAAAACGCTGGCGAATGGAAGCAAGCGTACCCCGAACGCCAGGGTGGCCGGCTAACTTGGCAGAGTGAGCCCACTGAAGAACGGCCAGACGAGTAGGAACGGGAACGAAAAGAAGGTTCCTAGGACAAGCGCGCGGCGACGGAGTGTGAGTGAGCGCTTGCTTTACCTGCCTCTCAATTCCCCAGACAGTCAACCCGACAACACGCCCCTGAGGGAGAATCCCCTCGGGGTCAGTGGAGGCTACTGAAGAACTGAAGAGACGAGACAAAGCATCAGGCTTGGTGTTCTTAGAGCCCGGACGATAAGAAATCACGAACTCGAAACGAGCGAAAAACAGCGCCCAACGCGCCTGACGCGCATTAAGTCGTTTGGCAGAACGGATGTACTCAAGGTTCCTATGGTCAGTCCAAACGACAAAAGGAACGGTCGCCCCCTCCAACCACTGTCGCCATTCGCCTAGGGCTAACCGGATGGCGAGCAGTTCGCGGTTACCCACATCATAGTTACGTTCCGACGGCGACAGGCGATGAGAAAAATACGCGCATGGGTGGACCTTGTCGTCAGAGAGGGAGCGCTGAGAAAGAATGGCTCCCACGCCCACCTCTGACGCGTCAACCTCGACAACGAACTGTCTAGAGACGTCAGGTGTAACAAGGATAGGAGCGGATGTAAAACGATTCTTGAGGAGATCAAAAGCTCCCTGGGCGTTAACGGACCACTTAAAGCACGTCTTGACAGAAGTAAGGGCTGTGAGAGGAGCTGCTACCTGACCGAAATTACGGATGAAACGACGATAGAAGTTCGCGAAGCCGAGAAAGCGCTGCAGCTCGACGCGTGACTTAGGGACGGGCCAATCAATGACAGCTTGGACCTTAGCGGGATCCATCTTAATGCCTTCAGCGGAAATAACAGAACCGAGAAATGTGACGGAGGAGGCATGAAAAGTGCACTTCTCAGCCTTCACAAAAAGACAATTCTCTAAAAGGCGCTGGAGGACACGTCGAACGTGCTGAACATGAATCTGGAGTGACGGTGAAAAAATCAGGATATCGTCAAGGTAAACGAAAACAAAGATGTTCAGCATGTCTCTCAGGACATCATTGACTAATGCCTGAAAGACAGCTGGAGCGTTAGCGAGGCCGAAAGGAAGAACCCGGTATTCAAAGTGCCCTAACGGAGTGTTAAACGCAGTCTTCCACTCGTCCCCCTCCCTGATGCGCACGAGATGGTAAGCGTTACGAAGGTCCAACTTAGTGAAAAACCTGGCTCCCTGCAGGATCTCGAAGGCTGAAGACATAAGAGGAAGCGGATAACGATTCTTCACTGTTATGTCATTCAGCCCTCGATAATCTATGCAGGGGCGCAGAGACCCGTCCTTCTTCTTGACAAAAAAAAACCCCGCTCCGGCGGGAGAGGAGGAGGGGACTATGGTACCGGCGTCAAGAGCTACAGACAAATAATCTTCGAGAGCCTTACGTTCGGGAGCCGACAGAGAGTATAGTCTACCCCGGGGGGGGGGTGGTTCCCGGAAGGAGATCAATACTACAATCATACGACCGGTGTGGAGGAAGAGAGGTGGCCCTGGACCGACTGAACACCGTGCGCAGATCGTGATATTCCTCCGGCACCCCTGTCAAATCACCAGGCTCCTCCTGTGAAGAAGAGACAGAGGAAACAGGAGGGATAGCAGACATTAAACATTTCACATGACAAGAGACGTTCCAGGAGAGGATAGAATTACTAGACCAATTAATGGAAGGATTATGACAAACTAGCCAGGGATGGCCCAAAACAACAGGTGTAAAAGGTGAACGAAAAATTAAAAAAGAAATGGTTTCACTATGATTACCAGAAACAGTGAGGGTTAAAGGTAGCGTCTCACGCTGAATCCTGGGGAGAGGACTACCATCCAGGGCGAACAAGGCCGTGGGCTCCTTTAACTGTCTGAGAGGAATGTCATGTTCCCGAGCCCAGGTCTCGTCCATAAAACAGCCCTCCGCCCCAGAGTCTATTAAGGCACTGCAGGAAGCTGACGAACCGGTCCAGCGTAGATGGACCGACAAGGTAGTGCAGGATCTTGAAGGAGAGACAGGAGTAGTAGCGCTCACCAGTAGCCCTCCGCTTACTGACGAGCTCTGGCCTTTTACTGGACATGAAGTGACAAAATGACCAGCGGAACTGCAATAGAGACAGAGGCGGTTGGTGATTCTCCGTTCCCTCTCCTTAGTCGAGATGCGGATACCTCCCAGCTGCATGGGCTCAGCACCCGAGCCGGCAGAGGAAGATGGTAGTGATGCGGAGAGGGGGGCAACGGAGAACGCGAGCTCCTTTCCACGAGCTCGGTGACGAAGATCAACCCGTCGCTCAATGCGAATAGCGAGTTCAATCAAGGAATCCACGCTGGAAGGAACCTCCCGGGAGAGAATCTCATCCTTTACCTCTGCGCGGAGACCCTCCAGAAAACGAGCGAGCAAAGCCGGCTCGTTCCAGCCACTGGAGGCAGCAAGAGTGCGAAACTCAATAGAGTAGTCTGTTATGGATCGATTACCTTGACATAGGGAAGACAGGGCCCTGGAAGCCTCCTCCCCAAAAACAGATCGATCAAAAACCCGTATCATCTCCTCCTTAAAGTCCTGATACTGGTTAGTACACTCAGCCCTTGCCTCCCAGATTGCCGTGCCCCACTCACGAGCCCGTCCAATAAGGAGAGATATGACGTAGGCGACACGAGCAGTGCTCCTGGAGTAAGTGTTGGGCTGGAGAGAAAACACAATATCACACTGGGTGAGGAACGAGCGGCATTCAGTGGGCTCCCCAGAGTAACACGGCGGGTTATTGATTCTGGGCTCCGGAGATTCGAAAGCCCTGGAAGTGGCCGGTGGATCGAGGCGGAGATGGTGAACCTGTTCTGTGAGGTTGGAGACTTGGGTGGCCAGGGTCTCAACGGCATGTCGAGCAGCAGACACTTCCTGCTCGTGTCTGCCTAGCATCGCTCCCTGGATCCCGACGGCTGAGTGGAGAGGATCCGAAGTCGCTGGGTCCATTCTTGGTCGGATTCTTCTGTTACGGTGCGTGAATGAGGACCCAAAAGCGAATTAACTTAAACAGAGCTTCTTTAATTACCAAACATAGGTAGGCTCAGACGGACCGGCAGATTCCGACAGGACAAGACAAGGTTACAGCAAACATGACGACAGTCTGGTTCAGGCATGAAACACAACAAACAAGAATCCGACAAAGACAGGAGCAGAAACAGAGAGAGATATAGGGACCTAATCAGAGGGAAAAAGGGAACAGGTGGGAAAAGGGGTGACGAGGTGGTTAGGAGGAGACAAGGCACAGCTGGGGGAAAGAGGGGGAGAAAAGGTAACCTAACAACGACCAGCAGAGGGAGACAGGGTGAAGGGAAAGGACAGAGACAAGACACAACATGACAGTACATGACAGTATAGGTCTGTATTTTTTTAATCATAGGTACACTTCAACTGTGAGAAACGGAATCTAAAACAAAAATCCAGAAAATTACATTGTATGATTTTAAGTAATTAATTTGCACACAGCCAAGACAACGCAGTAGTGGCTTCGGGACATTTCAGGTCTCTGAATGACCTTGAGTGGCCCTGCCAGATCCCGGACTTCAACTTAATCAAACAACTCTGGAGAGACCTGAAAATAGCTGTGCAGCGACTCTCCTCATCCAACCTGACAGAGCTTGAGAGGATCTGCTAAGAAGAATGGGAGTAACTCCCAAATACAGGCTGTAATCGCTGCCAAAGGTGCTTCAACAAAGTACTGAGTAACGGGTCTCATTTCACTGTATGGTCTGCATCTGTTGTATTCGGCTCATATAACAAATACAATTTGATTTAAAGGGTCTGAATACTTATGTAAATGTGATACTGTACATGTACATGATATTGATATTGTACATTTTTAATACATTTGCAAACATTTCTAAAAACCTATTTTTGCCTTGTCATTTTGGGTTATTTTGTGTAGCTAATTTTAAAAGCTATTTAATCCATTTTAGAATAAGGCTGTCGCATAACAAAATGTGGAAAAGTTTACATACAATAAGTTGACTGTGCCTTTAAACAATTTGGAAAATTCCAGAAAATGATGTT
Source organism: Oncorhynchus mykiss (assembly GCF_013265735.2). Lineage (NCBI taxonomy): Eukaryota > Metazoa > Chordata > Actinopteri > Salmoniformes > Salmonidae > Oncorhynchus > Oncorhynchus mykiss. The sequence goes on along the minus strand of NC_048587.1, from coordinate 23,920,546 downwards.
ATGGCTTTAGTAGCTTCTGATAGGCTAATTGACATAATTTGAGCCAATTGGAGGTGTATCTCCAATTGTGGATGTATTTCAAGGCCTACCTTCAAATTCAGTGCCTCTTTGCTTGACATCATGGGAAAATCAAAAGAAATCAGCCGAGACTTCAGAATAAAAATTATAGACCTCCAAGTCTGGTTCATCCTTGGGAGCAATTTCCAAATGTCTGAAGGTACCAGTTCATCTGTACAAACAATAGTGCACAAGTATAAACACCATGGGACCACGCAGCCGCCATACCGGGATTGATTTGCACTTTTTGGAGAAATGTCCTTCCTCTGGTCTGATGAAACAAAAATGGAACTGTTTGACCATAATGATCATCGTTATGTTTGGAATAAGAAGGGGGAGGCTTGCAAGCCGAAGAACACCATCCCAACCGTGAATCATGGGGGTGGCAGCATCATGTTGTGGGGGTGCTTTGCTGCAGGAGGGACTGGTGCAATTCATAAAATAGATGGCATCATTGGGCAGGACAATTATGTGGATATATTGAAGTAACATTTCAAGACATCAGTCAGGAAGTTAAATCTTGTTCGCAAATGGGTCTTCCAAATGGCCAATGACACCAAACATGCTTCCAAAGTTGTGGCAAAAAGGACAACAAAGTCAAGGTATTCGATTGGCCATCACAAAGCCTCAATCCTATAGAAAATTGTGGGCAGAACTGAAAAAGTGTGTATGAGCAAGGAGGCCTACAAACATGACTTAGTTACACCAGCTCTGTCAGGAGAAATGGGCCAAAATTCACCAAACTTATTGTGGGAAGCCTTTGGAAGGCTACTCGAAACGTTTGACCCAAGTTAAACAATTTAAAGGCAATACTATTTTTACGAGGATTAAATGTCAGGAATTGTGAAAAACTGAGTTTAAATATTTGGCTAAGGTGTATGTAAACTTCCGACTTCAACTGCAGATGTTCATTCTCCCCTGTGCTCAGTGATTCTCTCCACAGAACACAGAGACAGGATGTAGTTTTATACCCCCAACCCTAGCCTGTGGTTGACCAATTTGAATTCCTGGCAATAAAATTGGGCCAGTGGCCAGATAAGTATCCTATTTCAGGTTCAATGTAAAGACAATTTGGACCAATGAGAACTTGCCATGTAGCTATGAGTCCCAGACTGAAATTCCCTCAATGTCTCTGACCCATTAATCATTAATTCCCTAGTACAGAAAAAACACTATTTCCATGGATCGTTAATTCCCTCTTGACCTCTAGTCCTCTGCATTGTGTATTTATCTTTGAAATATTCTTACACTCACCCAAGACCATTTTAAAAAGAAATATACTCTATGAGACATGGCTCGATGGGTCAGTTGATGACAATGAGGTTGAGATACCGGGTTATAGCATTCATAGAATTGACTGAAACGGAAACGGTGGCAGTATGTGTGTTTTTACGAGGAATGATGTTCATTTTAACCCTCGTTCAGATCTGAAATAGATGGTCTTGAGATTGCATGGGTAGATATACTTCTTCCTAAATTTTGTCTTATACTTGTTGGTGTGAGCTATCGGCCTCCTACGCAGAATCATTTAAATGATTTACTTGAATCGAGTTGCTGCGCTCACAATGTATTGGATGAAAGGGAATGTATTCTGCTTGCCGATTTTAATACAAATGTGCACTTATCACCCAAGAAGAGTACACATGTAAATGCCCTGTGTCGTGACTTTACTTTCATTAATCTTATCTAATCAACTAACTATGTTTAATTGTTACTCAATTAAATTAATCATGTAACAATTAACTCGTTATGATTTGGGGCACCACGAGAGTGGTTGTTTAAAGAGTTACCATCTCCCGAATTAAACTCTACAGGTCTTTACCTATCACATCCATAAAACAGTCAAAGTATTAATCATAACCACCTACCATATCATAATTCTGAACAGTCATAACCTCCTGCATCTGAAAACCCCCCAGCCTTACTTATAATTCATAACTACACAAATTGATTTAATTATTTATTTACTAGCTAACTAAGTGATAACACAGGATAAACATACACACTTAATACATTAGAAAAAGGTCCCTAGCCAACTGACACAACATAGGCGGCTTGTTACAAAGGAGAGAGAGAGAGAGAGAGAGAGAGAGAGAGAGAGAGAGAGAGAGAGAGAGAGAGAGAGAGAGAGAGAGAGAGAGAGAGAGAGAGAGAGAGAGAGAGAGAGAGAGAGAGAGAGAGAGAGAGAGAGAGAGAGAGAGAGAGAGAGAGAGAGAGAGAGAGAGAGAGAGAGAGAGAGAGAGAGAGAGAGAGAGAGAGAGAGAGAGAGAGAGAGAGAGAGAGAGAGAGAGAGAGAGAGACTTATCATTGATTCATTTTAGAAACTACTCTCACAGTAGTCATGTATTTTGCACACGAACCACCACCCGTTTGGAGTAAGACATCATACATGTATTTACGTGTAAATAGCTTCGTTCGCCGTGTATCTGTGTCGGGAACCAGGCCTTCTTAGGAAGGATGTTTGGCCTTTCCGGGGCATTGTCCAAAAATGTCCGTCCCCCGTCTTCTACTGTTGTTCACTCTTGAAGATGCTCCTTTGAAGATATGCTCGCCAGCCGTGTTGCCATTGGTTCCCATGAGTGATGAGAGTAGTAGATTACGGTGATTTGAGAAGAGTAGTAGAATAGGATGGTTTGAAGAGTAGTTGAATGGTCCCACTTAAATGCACTTTTCTAGATACTTTACTTAGGACAGCTAATAAGCCACACCAGTGATTGTCCGAGAGGTGACATTATTGTCTCTAACTCGTGTTGAGATTTCAGAGTTTGAACCACTTTGGACGTGAGCTGCAGCTAAAACGTCTCACTGGTCTGAGATGTTTACTCATGAGGCTGCTCGAGCGCTGACCTCACTCAAGGGGGCAGTGACTACTCACCTGTACAAAATTCTAGAAACAAATTTCCTCTTATAGTTTCTACGATCACATCCCTCTCTTAACAAAAACATAATTTTGTATATTTCATACACAATGTAGAGTATGGACACTTCACACATAGTGTGTATACTTTTAAAGTTACAGTATTTCCTTTATAACATTATTAATGACATCACAAGATAACAACTCATATGACATTAGTGGTCTTTGCGTCTCCTCTGACCATTCCCCATGTTCTATTGTTCCAGTATTCACTTTAGAACGTGTTAAGAGTTTCAGTGGGAAAATGTCTCTTTAGACAGCACAGTCCTTTGTGAATTTGGAGAGGGAGACCCTGGATCTTCTCTCCTTAAATTTAGAACAGGACTTGAGGTTTCAACCCCACACACCAATTCCCTCCTACCTCCTCCTGCGGGTCAGAGGGGGTCTGGTTTAAGTTTATTCATTGCAAACCTGATCTGACTCATTTGGATCCTCACAGGGCATTCATGACACCTGTATAATTTTAATTAGTTATTTGGACTAAAACAACTGATTGTTGAGCTAACCCGGGTGTGTATTGACAGTAAATCAACTTTGGATTTGATTTTTGTATCAGACCAAGTCTGTCAGTCAGGAGTCTTAAATATTGGTTTTAGTGATCATATGCGACCTATTTCAGGAAACTAGGCAACTCACTACTTCACAGGAGAGCCGTTTGAACGTAAACTATTTTTTTTATCAAAATGCTTTTTTTTGTTGCAGAAATGCCTTCTCAAACATGTGAACTTTCATGTGCCATAATAACAAACGTGTATGTCATCTGTAAATATAAATAAAATGGTTAAATCACGAGCCTAGTTGGTGTAGCCACAGGAAAAGTCAGCAACCTTCCCGCTAGCTATGATTGACTGAGATAATGAGTGGGTTGGACATGCCGAGAGATGAGTTTGGATTGGTCTGCCATATAGCATGCTTCTGTCTATTTCTGCTGGTCAGTATGTCTAAGTAATCCTATGTAACGCAGCTTTTGTTATGTATCGTGTAGTAAAACTGCATAAGTGTTGCTCTCCACTATCTGGAGGACTGAGTTTTGAAATCAGTGGAATTAGAGTATGGCTAAGGAGATGGAGAAAACACCCATCTCCAGATTACATCTTCAAACTGGCTGGCATCCGACAGGAGATGCGTCTATCCATGAATGATGTATACAGCTGTATACAGCTAAGATAGTCTAGCTAGCTACATTTTCAGATATTACACATTTCTAATTTTGACAGGAAGTGGTTTCATTTAAAGTTATAGTGTACTGTTAGCTAGCTAGCTAGTGTTAGGCTCACTGGCTCACTATCTAACATTACATGTATGATCTTATTATTCGTATCTCAGAGCCATTTGCTTGGCTAGCCATAGCCTAATGTTAGCTAGCTAACATTGAAACTGGTTGGTTAGCTTCCTGCAGATGCATGCAGAATAGTAACATCATGAGTTGGGATTATGGTTCATTGTTTACCTAGCTAGCTACATGTCTGAACAAAAGACTCAACTATGCAAGTAACAATTTTGGGTGCGTTCATAAATTCAGTATGGCCATCTACTCCGAATTCAGAGCACTCTTGTCTGAGTTTGCCAGAGCTCAGAATACCTGATGAATTTACGAACGCTCAACACTGTTGAATATGGCCAGTGTCAGTAAACGTCGGCAAAAATTGTTGCCGGAAGCACAAATACAGTCACCAACACTCAGCTTTGCTAGGATGAGTAAAATGGTCACAGTGGGGTGTTCTCTCATTTGTGTCTATAAGTAGCTAGGAAGTTAGCCAATGTTAGATAATTAGATTGGGTGGTTGACTGCAGTTGTGAGGTCAGAACGTTCAGATCAACCCTACTCATCGCCCAGAGTGTCCAGTGTGCGCTCTGAGCGCTCCGAGAGCGAAACACTCTGAATTTACAAACGGACAATCTGACAGTACAGTTGCAGTCACCAACGCTCTGGATAGCATAACAACCTAACCAGCTCTGCTAAGGCAAATGATGTTCAGTGAGCTGTTCTCTTACTTGTGTCTGGAAGTAGCTAGCAAGTTAGCTCGGATCAACCCTTAAAGAGGGTGTGAACAAAGTTTTTCCTCAACTTGAGGGATACCTTCTCGAGCACAAACGTCTTTATGAACTCCAATCTGGCTTTAGAACAGCTCATTCCACTGATACTTGCCTTATCCACCTTTTTGACCAAATTAAGCAGGGAAGTGAGAAGGAGAACTATAGAGGTATGGTCATGTTAGACTTGCAGAAAGCTTTTGATACTGTGGACCATGATATTCTCCTGATGAAACTGAAATGATTGGGGCTTAATGATGTAGCAGTGAATTGGTTTAGGTCTTATCTGACCAACAGGTATGTAATGTTGGTGATGTTCTGTCAGAGGTCAAAGAAATATCATGTGGAGTACTGCCGAGATCAATTATATACGTCAATGATATGCCAGATACAGTAAAGTGCAACTCCTTCTTTATGCTGATGATTCAGCCATACTAGTATCAGGAAAGGATACAGTTTACATAGAGGAGACCCAGAGTAAGGAATTGCATTTTGTTAGAGATTGGTTGACTGACGAATCGATTTCGTTTGGAACAAAACGTAGATTCCTTAGGGCTGACAAGATAAAGGTGAACTGTGCAGGCAAGGAGATTGAATCTAAAACAAGTGTAATTTATCTTGGTGTGTCCCTAGATAAATCTCTTTCTGGAGAGCTGACTGCTGCTAAAATTTGCTGTGAAATGGCGAACAAATTGACACTTTTATGTCTTAAGACTAGATATTAAGTTGAGAAACTGCTTGTCTCAACCTTGAATCAGTGTCATTTTGATTATGCCTGCTCTGCTTGGTATAGCAAGCTGAAAACAGAATGCAGGTCATACAAAATAATGTTATCAGGTATATGCTGAATGTCCCCCCTAGGACCCACATAGGAATGCAGAAGTTCCGGGAGGTGGCTTGTTGCCTTTGGAGTCCAGAGTGGACCAACTTAAACTTAATCATATGTTTGACATCTTAAATGATCGTGCCCCAGGTTATGTGAAAAACCACATTGATATGGTCTATAACTGACAAAGTTACAATACCAGAGCTAGTGTTGTCTTGTAAAATCCCAAGAGTAAACAATACTGCAAGGAGCACATTTTTCGATGCAGGCATTTGTCTATGGAATATCCTCCCCTGGGAGATCAAGCGAATAGAAAGTAGAAATGTATTTAAAAATCAGGCAAAGGTTTTCATTTGGACAAGGTTGTCTAAGTAAGATAAATCACTCCACTGCCCTTTGTGCCCCCCACTATTGGTCGGGTGTATTTATTTCAAGGATAGGTATGATGTGCAATTAATCGATTGTTTTAACGTGAAATTAACATTGTTGATTTTTAAGATTAGGGAAAAGTGCAGTGAATAGTGCCACTTTAGGATGCCAATATAAATGAATGTATTTATGGTTGTTTGTAATTTGGTCTTGCCTTTTTAATCATTATATGTGTTATTGTTTTTACCATCGAGGACCACTTTGGATCAAGCATTTTAATTAATACTTTCAGGTGATATCCTCTGGGTCCACATTGTACATTTAGTTGTATATGTCTGTTACCCAAAATAAATTCCATTTAAACTGTTGACAGCTAGCCCCTATCTCTGCGTGCTCGAGAAAGGAATGAAGGAGAGAGAGGTAATGTGTCAGCGGTAACACTTTATTTGACACCTAGTATCATAACAAGTTAAGGCATAATATGTCATAAGAGCTGACATAACCTGTCATAACATAGTCACAACACTGTGATGACACATATATTTACTGGTATTGTGACATATATAGCAACATGTTATGTTTTCTTATGACACCTACATAGGCGTGTCAAAGCTCACAAATCCTACCACACAAGGCAAACCATTCCATTCTACTTGTAAATAGTATATTATATAACATAATTTATTAGCATTGTAATTGTACACACATTGATATCAAACACGTGCCTAGCCCAATACTCTGTCACTGATGACTGGGATGAATGCAGGAGCATGATAAAACACCCTTTTAGGGACTTATGACAGGCATATGGTAATCTACTATCTGGCTTATATTATTACCCTTACAACAAGAACAAATGTCCTGTGATTGATTCTATAAGTTTCTGTATTTTGGAATGAAAGTTTGTTTGTTCAACATTATTATTGTAGTTCTACATTGTTTTGCTTTAATAAAGCTAGGTGTATACTTAGCGCTAGCAATAGTGGAAGATATTATAACTGTTAACTGCAGGTGTACGCCTCGCCTCGTATGTCGGACGAATGAATCAGGATGAGAAGCACAGAGGAAAAATGTAAATTGTCTGTGTCTCCTTATTCCTCCTGTTTTCAAGTTTGTAACATTTATAAGCATGGTTTAGTTTTTGAAATCTAGAGACAACATGTTTATCTTGGCAGCATTCGCGTGAAACTGAAAGCGCGAACCACTGCTTTTAATCAGGGCAAGGTGACCGGAAACATGACAGAATACAAACAGTGTAGCTATTCCCTCCGCAAGGCAATCAAACAATCTAAGCGTCAGTATAGAGACAAAGTAGAATCTCAATTCAACGGCTCAGACACAAGAGGTATGTGGCAGGGTCTACAGTCAATCACGGATTACAAAAAGAAAACCAGCCCCGTCACGGACCAGGATGTCTTGCTCCCAGGCAGACTAAATAACTTTTTTGCCCGCTTTGAGGACAATACAGTGCCACTGACACGGCCCGCAACCAAAACATGCGGACTCTCCTTCACTGCAGCCGACGTGAGGAAAACATTTAAACGTGTTAACCCTCGCAAGGCTGCAGGCCCAGACGGCATCCCCAGCCGCACCCTCACAGCTGGCTGGTGTGTTTACGGACATATTCAATCAATCCCTATCCCAGTCTGTTGTTCCCACATGCTTCAAGAGGGCCACCATTGTTCCTGTTCCCAGGAAAGCTAAGGTAACTGAGCTAAACGACTACTGCCCCGTAGCACTCACTTCCGTCATCATGAAGTGCTTTGAGAGACTAGTCAAGGACCATATCACCTCCACCCTACCTGACACCCTAGACCCACTCCAATTTGCTTACCGCCCAAATAGGTCCACAGACGATGCAATCTCAACCACACTGCACACTGCCCTAACCCATCTGGACAAGAGGAATACCTATGTGAGAATGCTGTTTATCGACTACAGCTCAGCATTTAACACCATAGTGCCCTCCAAGCTCGTCATCAAGCTCGAGACCCTGGGTCTCGACCCCGCCCTGTGCAACTGGGTACTGGACTTCCTGACGGGCCGCCCCCAGGTGGTGAGGGTAGGCAACAACATCTCCACCCCACTGATCCTCAACACTGGGGCCCCACAAGGGTGCGTTCTGAGCCCTCTCCTGTACTCCCTGTTCACCCACGACTGTGTGGCCATGCATGCCTCCAACTCAATCATCAAGTTTGCGGACGACACAACAGTGGTAGGCTTGTTTACCAACAACGACAAGACGGCCTACAGGGAGGAGGTGAGGGCCCTCGGAGTGTGGTGTCAGGAAAATAACCTCACACTCAACGTCAACAAAACTAAGGAGATGATTGTGGACTTCAGGAAACAGCAGAGGGAACACCCCCCTAACCACATCGATGGAACAGTAGTGGAGAGGGTAGTAAGTTTTAAGTTCCTCTGCGTACACATCACAGACAGACTGAATTGGTCCACCCACACAGACAGCATCGTGAAGAAGGCGCAGCAGCGCCTCTTCAACCTCAGGAGGCTGAAGAAATTCGGCTTGTCACCAAAAGCAATCACAAACTTCTACAGATGCACAATCGAGAGCATCCTGTCGGGCTGTATCACCGCCTGGTATGGCAACTGCTCCGCCCACAACCGTAAGGCTCTCCAGAGGGTAGTGAGGTCTGCACAACGCATCACCAGGGGCAAACTACCTGCCCTCCAGGACACCTACACCACCTGATGTCACAGGAAGGCCATAAAGATCATCAAGGACAACAACCACCCGAGCCACTGCCTGTTCACCCCGCTATCATCCAGAAGGCGAGGTCAGTACAGGTGCATCAAAGCTGGGACCGAGAGACTGATAGAAGCTGTTTATCTCAAGGCCATCAGACTGTTAAACAGCCACCACTAACATTGAGTGGCTGCTGCCAACACACTGACTCAACTCCAGCCACTTTAATAATGGGAATTGATGGAAAATGATGTAAAATATATCACTAGCCACTTTAAACAATGCTACCTAATATAATATAAAGACGTCTATAAGGTAGTAGTTTTGGAATTGTTAGCCAGATTACTTGTTGGTTATTACTGCATTGTCGGAACTAGAAGCGCTAGCATTTCGCTAGACTAACCATGTGTATGTGACAAATTTGATTTGATTTAATGTTAGCTAAACAAACACCAACTAGACAGTACCTAACTGTTAGATAGCTAGCTACAATACATTAATAGTTGAGAGCTAGCTTTAGCTATGTTATGAAAATTTGGTGTGAAGTTTTAGTTTTCAGCTTTCTTTAGCAGTTTCAAACGAAAGGAAACTTTTTGGCAGGAAAAAACACATTTTAATAAATAATATGATTTAGAGTTAAATCCTTTTTTGTTGTTGTTGTTGTAAGGAATTATTTACAGTCATGTTTGAATAACTTGTAGGAAATACACTATATGAAGCATTATGACCATCCTGTGTCACTTTACTTGGACTAAGAAAATACACTTTATGACACTGTCAAGAAACATTATGACCATCATAATCATATAAGTCAGATAGGCCTATCACGTACATGACCTTATGACAGTCATCAGTCACAAAGAGGGTGTCTTGTCCTGCTCCTGAAGTCTGCTCCTGCATTCATCTCAGTCATTAGCAACAGAGCACTGGGGTAGGTACATGTCTGACATCAGTGTGTGCACAATTACAATGATAATTTAATATGGTCAATTTCATAAAATGTTATATACTCATGGATAGAAAGTTTGGAGCATAGCATAAGGTAACCAGTGTTTTTTTCGGGCTTGGTATGAGTAAGCTCTAATATACATATGGGTGTTCTACGTGAAACGTCTTAAATTACTTGAATTATTCATCACCTTTGTAACGGTTTTCTTTATGAGAAGGAGAGTCGGACCAAAATGCGGCGTGTAGATTACGATCCATGTTTATTGTGACTATAGCGACACGAATCTAAATACAAACAGTGCAAAATAATAAATGTAATGAAAACCGAAACAGCCTAAACTGGTGCAAACTAACACTAAGGACAGGAACAATCACCCACAAACACACAGTGAAACCCAGGCTACCTAAATATGGTTCCCAATCAGAGACAATGACGAACACCTGCCTCTGACTGAGAACCATATCAGGCTGAACATAGAAATAGACAAACAAGACATGAAACATAGAATGCCCACTCAGATCACACCCTGACCAATCAAAACATAGAAAATACAAAGTAAACTATGGTCAGGGCGTGACAGTACCCCCCCCCCCCCAAGGTGCGGACTCCGGCCGCAAAACCTGAACCTATAGGGGAGGGTCTGGGTGGGCATCTGTCCGCGGTGGCGGCTCTGGCGCTGGACGTGGACCCCACTCCATGACAGTTTTAATCCCCCTCCTAAACGTCCCTAAATAGGTTACCCACCACAATGATAACATGGGACAGAGGGACAGCTCGGGACAGAGGTAACTCGGGACAGATGGGTAGCTCAGCACTGAGAGGAAGCTCAGCACTGAGAAGAAGCTCAGCACTGAGAGGAAGCCCAGGCAGGTAGTAGAAACTACCAGAACCTGGCTGGCTGGCGGTTTCAGCAGATCCTGGTCGACTAGCAGATCTGGGAGAATCTGGTCGACTGGCGGATCTGGGAGAATCTGGTCGACTGGCGGATCTGGGAGAATCTGGTCGACTGGCGGATCTGGGAGAATCTGGTCGACTGGCGGATCTGGGAGAATCTGGACGACTGGCAGATCTGGGAGAGTCTGGACGACTGGCAGATCTGGAAGAGTCTGGACGACTGGCAGATCTGGAAGAGTCTGGTCGACTGGCAGATCTGGAAGAGTCTGGTCGACTGGCAGATCTGGAAGAGTCTGGTCGACTGGCAGATCTGGAAGAGTCTGGTCGACTGGCAGATCTGGAAGAGTCTGGTCGACTGGCAGATCTGGAAGAGTCTGGTCGACTGGCAGATCTGGAAGAGTCTGGTCGACTGGCAGATCTGGAAGAGTCTGGTCGACTGGCAGATCTGGAAGAGTCTGGACGACTGGCAGATCTGGAAGAGTCTGGTCGACTGGCAGATCTGGAAGAGTCTGGTTGACTGACAGCTCTGGCTGCTCCGTGCTGACTGGCTGCTCCATGCTGACTGGCAGCTCTGGCTGCTCCATGCTGACTGGCTGCTCCATGCTGACTGGCAGCTCTGGCTGCTCCATGCTGACTGGCAGCTCTGGCTGCTCCATGCTGACTGGCTGCTCTGGCTGCTCCATGCTGACTGGCTGCTCCGGCTGCTCCATGCTGACTGACTGCTCCATGCTGACTGGCGGCCCTGGCTGCTCCATGCTGACTGGCGGCCCTGGCTGCTCCATGCTGACTGGCGGCCCTGGCTGCTCCATGCTGACTGGCGGCCCTGGCTGCTCCATGCTAACTGGCAGCTCTGGCGGCTCCTTGCAGACTGGCAGCTCTGGCGGCTCCTTGCAGACTGGCAGCTTTGGCGGCATCCTGCAGAAAGGCAGCTCTGGCGGCTCCTTGCAGACTGGCAGCTCTATGCAGACTGGCAGCTCCTTGCAGACTGGCAGCTCCTTGCAGACTGGCTGATCCTTGCAGACTGGCAGCTCCTTGCAGACTGGCAGCTCCATGCAGACTGGCAGCTCCATGCAGACTGGCAGCTCCTTACAGACTGGCAGCTCCTTACAGACTGGCAGCTCCTTGCAGACTGGCAGCTCCTTGCAAACTGGCAGCTCCTTGCAAACTGGCAGCTCCTTGCAAACTGGCAGTTCCGAACAGGCGGGAGACTCCGGCAGCGCTGTAGAGGCGGAAAGCTCTGACAGCGCTAAACAGGCGGGAGACTCCGACAGCGCTGAAGAGGAGGGAGGCTCTGGCAGCGCTGGACAGGCGAGGCGCACTGTAGGCCTGATGCGTGGTGCTGGAATTGGTGGTACTGGGCCGAGGACACGCACAGGAAGCCTGGTGCGGGGAGCTGCTACCGGAGGGCTGGGGTGTGGAGGTGGTACTGGAAAAACCGGACCGTGCAGGCGCACTGGAGCTCTTGAGCACCGAGCCTGCCCAACCTTACCTGGTTGAATGCTCACGGTCGCCCTGCCAGTGCGGCGAGGTGGAATAGCCCGCACTGGGCTATGCAGGCAAACCGGAGACACCGAGCGCAAGGCTGGTGCCATGTAAGCCGGCCCAAGGAGACGCACTGGGGACCAGCTGCGTAGAGCCGGCTTCATGGCATTAGGCTCGACGCTCAATCTAGCCCGGCCGACACGCGGAGCTGGAATATACCGCACCGGGCTATGCACCCGCACTGGAGACACCGTGCGCACCACTGCATAACACGGTGCCTGTCCGGTCTCTCTAGCCCCCCGGTAAGCACAGGGAGTCTGCCCAGGTCTCCTACCTGGCGTAGCCATACTCCCTGTTAGCCCCCCCCCAAGAAATTTTTGGGGCTGCCTCTCGGGCTTCCTTGCCAGCCGTGTTCCCTCATATCGCCGGCTCCTCTCTCCGGCTGCCTCTGCTCTCCTAAGTGCCTCCACCTGTTCCCATGGGAGGCGATCTCTTCCAGCCAGTATCTCCTCCCAAGTGTAACAGCCCTTGCCATCTAAAACGTCCTCCCATGTCCATTCCTCTTTACGCTGCTGTTGCTGCCTGTTGACACGCTGCTTGGTCCGTTGGTGGTGGGTGATTCTGTAACGGTTTTCTTTATGAGAAGGAGAGTCGGACCAAAATGCGGCGTGTAGATTACGATCCATGTTTATTGTGACTATAGCGACACGAATCTAAATACAAACAGTGCAAAATAATAAATGTAATGAAAACCGAAACAGCCTAAACTGGTGCAAACTAACACTAAGGACAGGAACAATCACCCACAAACACACAGTGAAACCCAGGCTACCTAAATATGGTTCCCAATCAGAGACAATGACTGCCTCTGACTCTGACTGAGAACCATATCAGGCTGAACATAGAAATAGACAAACAAGACATGAAACATAGAATGCCCACTCAGATCACACCCTGACCAATCAAAACATAGAAAATACAAAGTAAACTATGGTCAGGGCGTGACAACCTTAGAAAGTACCATACATTTCCTTGTGTTTGGCTTAGAAAAAACATCCGCAATGACTATGTTTTTCACTCAGATTCAACATGTTGTTGAATTTCTTTCTTCAAATTGATCATCAAAAAATTAAGCCTAACTGTGAGTTGGGCACCACCAATGCATGTCCAGAGTGCATAAGAGGAGATTACTGTGACTCAATTCATGACTGCTGGTGTGGCGTTAATACGGTCACCGCAACAGCCCTAGCCCCACCTGAAAATGTAATGTTGTGACATACATTCAGACGTAAAGATTTTCAAATACTTTTTTCTGGTGACTTTAGGTGTAGTAACTTGTTCAATCCTCTTTTGCTCTGTGATATATTCTCTCCAGCCCCTGACAAGCAGAGCTCTGGCCTTAGCTGCTGTACAAGGGATTTAACAAAGCCTTTCTCTCGCTGAGTGACACGAGGCAAATCAACTGATCCTTTATTACTCACAGACTGAGGTGATCACAATCAACAGCTCAATCAATCAATAGCTTTAAATATTAGTGTTGGCTGGACGGGAGAGGAGGACTGCATAGTAATGGCGGGGCCAGGGGAGCCCATCACACTTGGGCAGGAGAGACTCTTCCAACCGATGGCAATTTCGTGGGTTTTTACCGTGAATAATATGTCAGTGCTTCTCGTTGTTAATAGTTGGAGCACAAAGGCTCCTGAAGCAATGACCATCACTGCCAACACCATTTTTATGTGACACAATTCCAGTGAAACAAAACATATGGGTCTGAGACAGATAATGTTAGATAGTTGTCTTATATGACTCACAGATGTCCTCTGAACAGGTGCTTTTGAGTGACGGTTGCATCACTGCACTTTTACCTGCTAGGATAATAACAAGAACCTACCCAAGAGCTAGTGGGACAGTTCAAGAAAGGGGAGGGGAAACAACTACAGACTATCAGTTCTGTTGGCTTTTGGATAAGGGAAGTGGGGAAGAAATGTATGGGCGAGTGGAAGGATTTTGGCAGTGCAAGTATTGGACAGACAGGCATAGCTTTTCTGTCAAGGACAAGGTAGAAGCAGAGACTGTTAATGACACCAAATTGAGGTGAGATCACACTCGGTATGCTGTGGGAACATAAATCCTGATGTGACTTGTCCTTTTTACGATGAAGACAGTAGCAGACTTGATCACACACCTTTTTTTGTGTTAGCAATAGTGTTGTTCCAATTTCTATAAGGGATTATGAGATCCCAGGTGTGTGTGACTGTGTTTGTGCCTGTGTGCTTGTGTGTGTGTGTGTGTGTGTGTGTCTGTGTACTTAGAGATCAACACACGTTTATGTGTGTGCTGATTTATGTGGGGTACTTCATATGCATGTATTCTCAGTCCACTTCAACATAATTCCCTCACTATCAGACTCCCACACTTCTCAAGCCCCTTACCATTCCACCTCCTTCCCTGCCTGTTTGTCTACCCAGGGCCTGGAGTGGCTTTAATTTGCCCCTGTGTTAAGCTGTCAAGCTAATGGCCAACGGATCACAAGCATTAAGACATTAATCTACACACACTGCAGGCTAACTAGCTCCCTAAGTCTCACTGCAATTTAGTCAAGTCTCCAAATAACTCACTTTTTACCTCACTGCAATGCTCTCCAGGCCTCTCAATATCTGATTTCCGCATAACCTGTGAATTGTCCACTTACCGACGTAGCACTCTGTTGGGTCTGTGTTTATACCATCACGTCTCTCCTCTTTAATAGTTGTTGCTTTAGGGCCTAACAGGAGTGTTACTCCAAAAGCTTTTAGCCCTCTTCCCTGAGGCTTGGGTTTTAGAGGTCTGGAATGGCAGTCTCTTCCCTAACAATCCCTTTACAAAAACATGCTCCCATCTCACTGGGCACACACTGGTTGAATCAATAATTTCAATTAAATTACGTTGAACCAACGTGTAATAGACATTGAATTGATGTCTTTGCCCACTGGGTTTCATCTGCCTTTGATTTCATGCAGTAGACAGCCTGATAGCACTGGAAAGCTGAAAGCAATATTGTGACGAGGTCATTTCACGAAGCCCTTTTGCTAGGCTGTGAAATCTCCATCTGCTATATTGCGTCCATTTAACCAGTGTTTCAGCTCCATGTGTGTGAATTATGTAGGCACAAGAGAAGTAGGTTTTTGGAATGGGACCCAGCCTCAGTGTTTTAGTTATTTAGTGCTGAAAGAAGGATGCAGAGTGTTTGTTGCGGTCTCCTTCCTCATTAGTTGGTACGAGGGCTGCAGACAGTTTCAGACTGTTAATAGAAATACTCTAACTGGGACTAAAAAGAGCCTGCATGTGTAATGACATAATCTCTCCTGTGCTCTCCTGTGTTAGAAGACATAGCTAACACTGGGCTCAAGTTTAGCTCCTGGGAGGTGTGTGGGTGTTCTCATGGTTGGGTTTATGTGTCTGTTATCTTGCCTGCCCACAAGTGTATGTTTGTGTGTGTGTGTGTGTGTGTGTGTGTGTGTGTGTGTGTGTGTGTGTGTGTGTGAAAACCTACTGTATGAGATTTGGAGTGGATGATTCAGTGTCACAGTGTCACAGACAACCAAGTAGACCAGTCATAACCAAAACAAACAAATAAAGCAAAAAACAGATAAACATGCATGGGCAGGCTCAGCCCCCCAAAAATGTTTTACATTTTATTGAATCTTTATTTAACTAGGCAAGTCAGTTAAGAGTAAATACTTATTTACAATGATGGCCTACCAAAAGGCAAAAGGCCTCCTGCGGGGACTGGGGCTGGGATTAAAAATAATTTTAAAATAAATAAATAAATACATATAGGACAAAACATACATCACGACAAAAGAGACAACACATCACTACATAAAGAGAGACCTAAGACAACAGCATAGCAAGGCAGCAACACATGACAACGCAGCATGGTAGCAGCACAAAAGATGATACAAACATTATTGGGCACAGACAACAGCACAAAGGGCAAGAAGATAGAGACAACAATACATCACGCAAAGCAGCCACAATTGTCAGTAAGAGTGTCCACGATTGAGTCTTTGAATGAAGAGATTGAGATAAAACTGTTCAGGTTGAGTGTTTGTTGCAGCTCGTTTCAGTCATTAGCTGCAGCAAACTTAAAAGACGAGAGACCCAGGGATGTGTGTGCTTTTGGGACCTTTAACAGAATTGGATACTTTGGAATGGATCCATTCATCATTGATGAACGTCATGCTAATGATTCTCCTGTTATACTATGTAGCCTTTCTGCTGTGGGGATCTTAGGGGATGTCCAAGTAGATACCTGGTTAATAATATAACTCATTTTATTGTGAAAATGCCCTGCAATCCATGTTTCTCCCTGACTATTCTAATCACTCCTCTCTTCTCCCTCTCCAGCTCTCACTAATGTGAAGTTATGGGCCATCGACCGACAATGCTTTCAGACTATTATGATGAGGACGGGCCTAATCAAGCACACTGAATACATGGAGTTTTTAAAAAGGTGAGGAACAGAAAGACTATACTTCTAGATACTACTACAGTACAAGGGTTGGCTATATTGTAGAGATGTACCATTGAAATCCCACGCAAGTCTGTAAGCACCCACTGTACCGGAAAAAATAGACATCCCTACTTCCTGCTCTCTTTCTTCTCCATCTGATGTTGACATTAGCATAGGGTTTGCAGAGGAAATGAGCTGAATATGGGGAAGCCTATTAACATATTAAAGGCAGATAGAATCATATTGTTGCACCCACACACAGCGTGGAATAAAACAAGTCCTCTTCAAAAGATGGAGGGAGAAGAGAGTGTTATATACATCATACAGGAGGTATGAGATGCCTTGGAAGTGTACTGCCTTCACTGCTTTCCCTCTATGTCCCTCTGTCTGTCCCTCTGTCTGTCCATCTGATTGTCCCCCTGTTCTGTCTTTTACTATCTGACGTTTTTCATTCTATCGCTGTGCTTTTTTTGGGGATATTTTATGAAAATGGAATGACATTTCCTTTCGATGGGTTTTATTCATGCGGAGTTAATCTGTTTCCCATAGTTCAAATGTGTAATTGCATAAATAATTTTCATCCATTGAGAGGTTCTCAGAAATACTCTGCTGGGCCCACTACCACTCAGAGGTTTACAGATTTTATTTACTCAGAACAAAGGCCTCATGAATCACACAGTATTCTCTCTCACTCGCTCCTGTCTGAGTTCTAGTGGCAGCCAGGTGAAAGTGAAAGCAGGAAACCAGTCAGCCTTTCACTGTAAAAGGAGATGCCCTCAATAGGTGACATTGCAAGGGCAGCCAAGGAAGGTATAGAGCCTCCTCAGCTCTTTCTATACTGCCATCATAATGGAGATGTACTGTAGTGTACTGTACCAGAGATACCTTTCTGACCAGATAAAGTAGTTTGGGGGTATATTTTGTTCTCAATCTAAAGTCATTTTTGATACTCAGACTGAGTGGAGCGTGTATCGTGGCAGGTAAGGCAGGTGTGTGTTTGAAGCAGATATTTCTGAAAGCAGGATTGATAGGTCAACAAGCTAACTTTCATACATGTTCAGATACAAATCCATATTTCTTGGTTCAAAACGAGAGTTAAATTTACAGCTGGTTCTTTATTACAGACTTCCTACTTTTTTCGTAATTATTGTTGAAGTTAGCTTGCTATATTTTTGATTTTTATACCCCGGGAGGACAAGTGATTTTGTAATTGTTGTAGTTCACTCTATGGATTTTAGATCCCAAGAAGCTCTGCTTGTAGACAGTTCAGCTAATAAAATATTATTAAAGAGCAGTCAGATTACGGTAAACCAACTGTCTCCATGAGTCAACCTTTATGCATTTTTTTATCTGCAATGAAATTAGACATTCGTCCTCCCTGGAAATAGAATAGGGATATTAATTTAAAACTTCTGAGAGGAGAGGGATAGAAAGAGGGGGAGTGTGTGTGTCTCTGTGTCTTATCTGGAAGGTATTTTTCTTAGCTCTGTTTAATTACGCTCTGGAGCTCAGGAGAAACCGAGACCCCAGTCAATCCCCCTGCTTTCATGAGTTGTGTTGCCTGCAAAGTGTCACTTGGATGGCAAGAGAGCTATTGCTGATCCCCTATCTCAACAGGAACAGCGTTTAGATAGTCCAGGCGCCTACAGCTATCAGAGTTGAGATAGCTAAGAATGTGAAATGATTGATCATGTTAAAGTTTTTTTAGATAGACTGCAGTGGTGTGTAGCTCTGGGCCTGGTTTCCCAAAAGCATCTTAACGGGATTGCAGCCATAACAAGTTAACGGGATAATTGTCATCAACAACCGCTGAATAGCATAGCGCTACATTCAATGAATATTACTAAAAATATTTATATTCATGAAATCACAAGTACAATATAGGAAAACAGAGCTTAGCATTTTGTTAATCCACCTGTCGTGATTTTGAAATTATGCTTTACAGCAAAAGCAATCCAAGCGTTTGTGTAAGTTTATCGATCGCACGACAAAACATTAAGTACACTTAGCATCAAGTAGCTTGGTCACGGAAATCAGAAAAGCAATCAAATTAATAATTTACCTTTGATGATCTTCGGATGTTTTCACTCACGAGACTCCCAGTTACACAACCAATGTTCCTTTTGTTCCATAAAGATTATTTCTATATCCAAAATACCTCCGTTTGTTTGGCGCGTTATGTTCAGAAATCCACAGGAAATAGCGGTCACGACAACGCAGACAAATTCCAAATAGTTTCCATAATGTCCACAGGTTGTTTTAAAAATATATAATCGATAATATATCAACGCAAATGTCTTTATTAGTAGGAGGGAAAAGCAATGGCTGTCCAAACTCAGTTGCGTGAGCAAAACTCATGTGACCACTTGACGCAATGTTATCATTCTGGCTCATTTTTTCAAAATAAAAGCCTGAAACTGTCTGAAGACTGACACCTTGAGGAAGCGATAGGAAAATGAATCTGGTTGATATCCCTTTAAATGGAGTAAAGAGAGGCTACGCAACATGGAGTTTTCAAAATAGAGGTCACTTCCTGTTTTGATTTTCCTCAGGGTTTCGCCTGCAATATCAGTTCTGTTATACTCACAGACAATATTGTGACACTTTTGGAAACTTTAGAGTGTTTTCTATCCAATACTAATAATAATTTGCATATATTACCAACTGAGACTGAGGAGCTGGCCGTTTACAATGGGCACCTTTTCATCCAAGCTGCTCAATACTGCCCCTGCAGCCATAAGAAGTTAAGGCTAAATAGATTACTTCTGTCCCCGAAAATAGCGTACTACAGATGTAGGATCTTAATTTGGGCCAGTTTGCTACAGCAGGAAAATAATCCTCCAGCAACAGGAAATATGAAATTATTATGTGGATTATAATTAATGGACATTTTTTTGGGGGAAGGTTATACTTCTTTGATTTGTGCAAGTTCAAACAGGTGCCATTAATACAGGTAACGAGTGGAGGACAGAGGAGCCTCTTAAAGAAGAGGTTACAGGTCTGTGAGAGCCAGAAATCTTGCTTGTTTGTAGGTGACCAAATACTTATTTTCCACCAAAATTTGCAAATAAATTCATAAAAAATCCTACAATGTGATTTTCTGGATTTTTTTTTCTCATTTTGTCTGTCATAGTTGAAGTGAACCTATGATGACAATTACAGGCCTCTCATCTTTTTAAGTGGGAGAACTTGCACAATTGGTGGCTGACTAAATACTTTTTTGACCCACTGTATGTGCATGTACATCTTCACATACACACCATCCTATTCCACTGTAACAGTTTTTAACCTAACATGCAAAGAACATGATAGAATTAAACATTTTATTACAACCCAATTAAGTTGTTAGATACAGAACTATCCATAACACATGCTTTTTGTTTGCGCTGACTGTTTCATGGCTCGGTCACGTTTCCCATAGTAATGAGCCATCTGACCAGCCATTTTCTGGCCGGGATCCATGTAGGAAATTCTGCACCATGAGTCAGTGCCGTGGCGATATGGTTCAGATTACTGTAATAAAGCATGGGAAATGAGAGGGAGGGGGAGATGGAGAAACAGAGAGATGATATGGGGAGATAAAGGCCTTTGTTCCAATGCCTAGGTTATTTGCTTTCTCCTCTGATAAGCATTGGTCCATTTTGCCAGGAAACACACAGAACAAACATCCTTTTCAATGTCTGTCAGTGTGTGCGTGTATATACTGTACATACAGGAAATCAGTGTATTTCTAAGGTTTATTTCTGGAATATACATTATCCAAAATTATGTAAACTGTGAGAGTGTGATGAACAGAAACTCTATTCAGGTTAACCTATTGACTGTGTAGCTGCCGATATATCATTACGCTCCGATCAATGTGTCTATTAGCGTCAACACCCTGTAATATGCAATACAGTGTGGATCTCTATTCTTCTTTCTACACTGACTTTTTGACTATTTTCTTCCTGCAGCGTTCCGACGTTTCATGAACTTCCGGAGGAGATTCTAAGCAAGCTAGCTGATGTCCTTGAAGAGGTAGGTCCTCTGTTGAAAGACTGTGATGCACACAAAGGTGTTTTCCAAGGCTACACATTTCTATGGATACAACCGTGTGTTACTTGAATGGAGAATAAATAACTATAGTTGGGGATGATGTTCTCACTATGCTGGAGGCAGGTTTGAGAGTTCTGAACAACTAGGTATTCTGGATGCGTTATATGATGTTGATATACTGCATACGATAAAATGTACTTTACTGTCTATTTACATGGAAAATCCTTCTGTGATGTCGACATACAAATACCAAACACAATACAACATATTACATGCAGTACGGAAAACTGGAATGTTAGTACACAAGTCACACATTTACATTTACACATATTCAGTCTCTGCAGCCTATTGTCCGATCATGTATTGGGCCTGCATCTGTCCTATGTCCCACTGTTCAGCAGCCCGATGGCTGATGTAATGAAACTTGCCTTGCTTCCATCCTTACTGAACAATCTCCTTCCAGAGGGCAGCAGCTGAAAACATTGGGCAAGATTGTGTGTGGGGTCGTTTGGCCTTGTCCCTTGCCTGTAGAGGCTCAGAAGCCCTCTGCACTGCAGCCCGCAGAGTTTGGACCCCAGGTTCACAGTCCGCCTGAGGATATCCTTATTATCCTTATTAGCCACTGACAGCCCACAGTAGCAGACCAGGAAACAGAAAGTCAGCACACTCTCTACATGTCAGGTGTAGTAGTTGGAGAGTATCTGGGTGATGACATTCAGTTGTCTCAGTTTGTGCAGGAGGTCGAGTCGTTGTTGGCATATTTTATTGATGTTATGAGTGTTGGCATTAAAAGAGAGTGTGCTGTCCATAATGGTTCCCAGGTACTTAAAACTCACCACTCTCTATGGCTGTTCACCCCCCCAGGACTAGGTGGCTCACTGGGTCTGCCTTCCTCCAGAAATCAATGAGCAGATATTTTGTTTTGTTGATGTTGAGTATGAGGTAGATGTTATTGCATCAGTCATGAACCCGGTTTACTTCTGTTTGAAAATGCAGTGTGTTAGGGCCTCCCGAGAGGCGCAGAGGTCTCACTTGAGGTGTCACTACAGACCCGGGTTCGATCCTAGGCTGTGTCACAGCTGGCCGTTACCGGGAGACCCATGAGGCGGTACAGAATTGGACATCATCTGGCATCATCTGTGTTAGGGGAGGGTTAGGGATTTCCTTGTCCCATCGCACTCTAGCAACTCCTTGTGGCAGGCCGGGCGCCTGCAAGCTGACACATTGGTGCGGCTGGCTTATGGGTTAAGCGAGCAGTGTGTCAAGAAGCAGGGTTGTGTTTCGGAGGACGCATGACTCTCGACCTTCGCCTCTCCTGAGTCTGTAGGGGAGTTGCAGCGAAGGGACAAGACTGTAACTACCAATTGGGGAGAAAAAAGGGGTAAAAGTACACCCAAAAAATATGCATTGTGTCATCACACGGCACTAGCCATATCCACCTGCCTAGTGCTGACTTTGTGTTGCATTATTCTCTTTGCACTCTTCACGGTACTACTGGACTCTTTGCTTTGCAAAGTCTGATTACTGGGATCATTTTCGTCAACTAAGTGCCGAAATTAAATAATTTATTTTGCAATATTGCAAAACACAGCATGTTAATCCACCTGGCGTGTCAGATTTCAAAAATGCTTTTCGGCGGAAGCATAACAAGCGTTTATGTAAGGACATCTCTCGCAGTAGACAAAACATTGCAAACAGCTAGCAGCCAAGTAGATTGGTCACGAAAGTCAGAAAAGCAATAAAATGAATCGCTTACCTTTGATGATCTTCGGATGTTTGCACTCACGAGACTCCCAGTTACACAATAAATGTTCCTTTTGTTCCATAAAGATTACTTTTATATCCAAAATACCTCCATTTGGTTGGCGTTTTTTATAATCAATCCTCAGGTTGTTTTTACAATATATAATCGATAATATTTCAACCGGGACTGTAGCTCCTTCAATAGGAGAGAGAGAGAAAATGTCTGTTCCAAGCTGTTGCGCATGCAAAACGCTACTGACACCCAGCCATCCAATGACTTGATGGGATCTTTCTCGCTCATTTTTCAAAATAAAAGCCTGAAACGTTGTCTAAAGACTGTTCACACCATGGGGAAGCCATAGGAAATTGAATCTGGTTGATATCCCTTTAAATGGAGCGAAGGCAGGCAATGGAACAGAGACCTTTCAGGAAAAACAGCACATCCGGGTTGGATTTTCCTCAGGTTTTTGCCTGCAATATCAGTTCTATTATACTCACAGACAATATTTTGACCGTTTTGGAAACTTTACAGTGTTTTCTATCCTAATCTGACAATTATATGCATATTCTAGATTCTGGGCCTGAGAAATAGGCAGTTTTATTTGGGTATGTTTTTTATTATTATGTTTTTTAGTACATTATTCAGTTGTACATTATTCAGTCTACCTCGGTAACCTCATTGCTGGTATCCCTGTATTTCAGTTGCATGCCTCCTTGCACTTTCAATTTGCCAATTTCTACTTGCCATTTGCCTTCATTGCACATGTACAGTGCCTTGCGAAAGTATTCGGCCCCCTTGAACTTTGCGACCTTTTGCCACATTTCAGGCTTCAAACATAAAGATATAAAACTGTATTTTTTTTGTGAAGAATCAACAACAAGTGGGACACAATCATGAAGTGGAACGACATTTATTGGATATTTCAAACTTTTTTAACAAATCAAAAACTGAAAAATTGGGCGTGCAAAATTATTCAGCCCCCTTAAGTTAATACTTTGTAGCGCCACCTTTTGCTGCGATTACAGCTGTAAGTCGCTTGGGGTATGTCTCCATCAGTTTTGCACATCGAGAGACTGACATTTTTTCCCATTCCTCCTTGCAAAACAGCTCGAGCTCAGTGACGTTGGATGGAGAGCATTTGTGAACAGCAGTTTTCAGTTCTTTCCACAGATTCTCGATTGGATTCAGGTCTGGACTTTGACTTGGCCATTCTAACACCTGGATATGTTTATTTTTGAACCATTCCATTGTAGATTTTGCTTTATGTTTTGGATCATTGTCTTGTTGGAAGACAAATCTCCGTCCCAGTCTCAGGTCTTTTGCAGACTCCATCAGGTTTTCTTCCAGAATGGTCCTGTATTTGGCTCCATCCATCTTCCCATCAATTTTAACCATCTTCCCTGTCCCTGCTGAAGAAAAGCAGGCCCAAACCATGATGCTGCCACCACCATGTTTGACAGTGGGGATGGTGTGTTCAGGGTGATGAGCTGTGTTGCTTTTATGTCAAACATAACATTTTGCATTGTTGCCAAAAAGTTCAATTTTGGTTTCATCTGACCAGAGCACCTTCTTCCACATGTTTGGTGTGTCTCCCAGGTGGCTTGTGGCAAACTTTAAACAACACTTTTTATGGACATCTTTAAGAAATGGCTTTCTTCTTGCCACTCTTCCATAAAGGCCAGATTTGTGCAATATACGACTGATTGTTGTCCTATGGACAGAGTCTCCCACCTCAGCTGTAGATCTCTGCAGTTCATCCAGATTGATCATGGGCCTCTTGGCTGCATCTCTGATCAGTCTTCTCCTTGTATGAGCTGAAAGTTTAGAGGGACGGCCAGGTCTTGGTAGATTTGCAGTGGTCTGATACTCCTTCCATTTCAATATTATCGCTTGCACAGTGCTCCTTGGGATGTTTAAAGCTTGGGAAATCTTTTTGTATCCAAATCCGGCTTTAAACTTCTTCACAACAGTATCTCGGACCTGCCTGGTATGTTCCTTGTTCTTCATGATGCTCTCTGCGCTTTTAACGGACCTCTGAGACTATCACAGTGCAGGTGCATTTATACGGAGACTTGATTACACACAGGTGGATTGTATTTATCATCATTAGTCATTTAGGTCAACATTGGATCATTCAGAGATCCTCACTGAACTTCTGGAGAAAGTTTGCTGCACTGAAAGTAAAGGGGCTGAATAATTTTGCACGCCCAATTTTTCAGTTTTTGATTTGTTAAAAAAGTTTGAAATATCCAATAAATGTCGTTCCACTTCATGATTGTGTCCCACTTGTTGTTGATTCTTCACAAAAAAATACAGTTTTATATCTTTATGTTTGAAGCCTGAAATGTGGCAAAAGGTCGCAAAGTTCAAGGGGGCCGAATACTTTCGCAAGGCACTGTATACATCCCAATTAATATTAACATTGTACATTGTCTTAACATTGTCTTAATTGTTTCTCTGGTACATTTTTTGTACTCTTTTACATGCACTTCTGGTCTAATGCTAACTGCATTTCGTTGTACTGTACTTGTACTTGTCCAATGAAGTTTAATAAAGTTTAATCTAATCTAATAATGCAACAGCACATACAATTGAAATGGAATTCAAATTCTTGAAGGAGTCATTTAAATTCTTGAAGGATTCTCATTTTTCAAATACTTCAGATAATTACTTCTTCGTCAGTGTGATTTTTATACCTGTTCTCTGGCTTTATCTGTATTGCTCATATTATCACAAACAAATTACTAGGGTAGTGAATTGATGACAGCTTCAGTTGTAAGCTAGCAAGGAAAGCAACCGGTATCTTCTTGCATTGTAATGTGTTCTAGCCTTTAATGGAGATTGTTTTGTAAACAGTAACTAACAGCTGCAACATTTCAACATGCCGTGTTGTGTTAGTGTGTTAGCTCACCACTCATGCTGCACAGAAGTTATCATGATGCAGCCCAGATTCCCAGTAAGTGAAGTGTTTCCTCAGGACAGGCTTGAGCTATCAATGAGTAAGTGGGGCAGGCATGGTGCGCTCGTGCTATAAGGGGACATCAGATGCGCTGATAGGCAGACTTGATCCTCTCTCAATCAGTAGACAATGTGAGACACATTTTATTGAAGTTCCGAAAGTAAAAAAAAAAACTAGCACTTAACCGTTTTTCATGTTCTAGTATAAAAAAAAAAGTACCAAAGTGTTGGTATATCGTGCAACGCTAGTTCATTTGAGCTCAAATCTTTTGGTAACACTTTATTTGGATAGTCCATTTGTAGATGCTTTAGTAGCATTTCAACTAACTATCTACTAACCCTAGCTCTAACCTTAAGCCTTATCCTAACCCTAAACTTAATCCTTACCCAAGCACTAACCCTAACCTTAACCCTACCATAACCCTTATTCTAAACCTAACCCTAACTCTAAACGTAACCTTAGTAAGCAGTTGCTTATCAACAGATTATTTGTTGATAGTATGACCATCTGTAAAGCATCTGGGAGCAATCTTTTTTAGCATGCTATTCCTAGTAAAAAATACTTTAAAGTACTATCTGTACTTTACTACTGTATGTATATTTTGGACAAATTTTACTTTTACTTCACTACCTTCCTGAAGAATATAATGTACTTTTTACTCCATACATTTTACCTGACACCCAAAAAAACTTGTCACCTTTTGAGTACGTAGCGGGACCGAAATATGGTCCAATTCACACACTTATCAAGAGAACATCCCTGGTCATCTCTAATGCCTCTGATCTGGCGGAATCAATAAACACAAATTATTTGTTTGTAAATTATGTCTGAGTGTTGGAGTGTGCCGCTGGCTATCCATAAATAAAAAATAATACAAAAATGGTGCCTTATGGTTTGCTTAATATAAGGAATTTTAAATTATTTATACTTTTACTTTTACAATTGATACTTAAGTATGTTTTAGCAATTACATTTACTTTTGATGCTTAAGTATATTTAAAACCAAACACTTAACTTTTACTCAAGCAGTACTTTACTGGGTGACTTTTCTATTAATGTATCTTTACCTTTACTCAAGTATGACAATTGGGTACTTTTTCCACCACTGGCAATTTCTGTAAATTGCCTGCTATGCCATAGAAAAAGGAGAACCATTCTGACTACAGTGGTAAAATAAAACAATGGGCTAAAAAAGAACAGACCATCTGACCAACGTTTGGGACATACACTGACTGTCAAACACAATCAAAAACAACGATAATAACATGTTAACAACATGTTTGTGAGCGCCCCTCTGTGTCATTCAATACTCTTTTGTGTTCATCGTAGTACTGTCAATCAGGTGTTGTCATATTGATTTCTCTATATGTCTCTGTCTCTGTCTCTCTCATTCCACTCTGACTCCCTTGTACAGATAACATACAGAGTCACTGCCATGGACTAAAGTACATAAAATAGTATAATTTGAATATAGGCTGTTTAGTCGTTGTCGGTGATCAGGCCTACCACTGTTGTGTCATCTGCAAACTTAATGATGGTGTTGGAGTCGTGCCTGGCTGTGTGTGAACAGCGAGCACAGGAGGGGACTCAGCATGTAGGAGGGGACTGAGCATGCACCCCTGAGGGGCTCCTGTGTTGAGGATCAGCGTGGTTGATGTGTTGTTATCTACCCTTACCACCTGGGGGAGGCACGTCAGGAAGTCCAGGATCCATTTGCAGAGGGAGGTGTTTGGTCCCAGGGTCCTTAGCTTACTGATGAGCTTTGAGGGCACTATGGTGTTGAACGCTGAGCTGTAGTCAATGAATAGCATTCTAACACAAGTGTTCCTTTTGTCCTGGTGGGAAAGAGGAGTGTGGAGTGCAATACAGATTGCGTCATCTGTGGATATGTTAGGGCGGAATGCAAATTAGAGTGGGTCTAGGGTTTATTGGATAATGGTGTTGATGTGAGCCATGACCAGCATTTCAAAGCACTTCATGGCTACAGACGTGAGTGCTATGGGTCAGTAGATATTTAGGCAAGGAATCAAGATGCAAGGAATTTTGCAGGTTCTTCCAACATTAGGGGGCACTAAAACTAAAGGAGCATTTACTTAAATTGGTTGAGACCAGAGGGACTTCAAGAGTTAGCCAACCCTGCAAGCGGGTTTGGTTGCTCATTCTTTTATACTTTATCAACGAAGTTAGGTAAGTTGGAAGCTTGTGTAGCAGAGCTTTGTACACAAAAAGGGAGTAATGAAGTGATCTATGGGACGTCAATGAGGACCAGCCAACCTTTTGATGCAGTAATGAGTATTAAAACTGTCACCTGTGATATAGCGATGGGCGCTATAGTAGACAGCATCTAAAGTTTTAAGAATAGTGGCTGCTGCTGGTAAATGATGTCACCATAGTCAAGGACTGGCAGGAAATTTGAACGTACAATCTGCTTCCTGCTATTTCTAAGAAAGAAGCCTTTTACCTCCCTCCCTCTCTTTCCCATAGATCACTTCATTATTTATAGGCTGGAACCCGATCGATGGGAGAACCATCCAATTAATAAATGTATAGTCCATCTGAAACATTTTGGTGAGAATTAGAGAACAATGTATTTAGTGTTGCCGGCAAGTACAAGTTTTAAACCAACCTAGGCTTTCTATAAGGCAACAAGATCAGATTGAAGCTCTAACATAACTAAGATCCAATCCAGAGGAAAAACATTTTCACCAAGGCCAGGTGTCAAAGTGTCTCACCCATGGGGCGATAGGATGTATTAGACAGAGGGAGTTGAGAGAGGTGTTTCAGTGACTCATCCTTCTCATTTCTCTTCCCCGCTCTCCTCTTTCATTACAGACACACTATGAGAATGGAGAGTACATCATCAGACAGGGAGCCACTGGAGACACCTTCTTTATCATCAGTAAGGGAATGGTGAGACCATCATCATCCTCATTGTTATCATTGTCATTATTATTAAGACATTATTATTTTTAATCTTTAATGAAAAACATGGATTGTCACTGCTATGATCATCATCATTAACATAATTAGAAAGCAAATGATCAGACACCGCAATATTGATCAACCAGTCAGGTGTTGTGTGGTCTGGTGCAGTACTGAAAATGGTTAGAGATGGTGGTAGAGATCCAGAGCTTTCAGCAAGACATGTCACCTTCTGTCCCAGCCAAGGAGCCAAATAAGGTCAACAACTCACCCTATTCAAATGATCAAGATGTACTGTATCCGTCTGTCTCTACTAGTAGAACAAACATCTCCCTCTCTCTCTCTCTCTCTCTCTCTCTCCCCCATTATCCTTCCCTGTCCACATTCATCTATCCTTCTCTCTCTCAATCCCTCTGTTTCTTTTCCTGGCTTTTCCTTTCCCTTTCTGTCCTCCAGATCATGTTACAAGTTGAATTATCGCTCTGTCCTCTAGATTTATTCAGAGTGATTATGTATTCCTGGAGGACGTGATGTCATACCTGAATACAACAGGCTAATGAATAAAGAGAGAAGCATTAATTAAGCCAAACGACCTTCTATATCTTTACTGCTGGACATCCATTGCTCAGTTGTCAGCTAGCTAATGACCTGGTCAGTGGCTCCTCACAGACCATAGCACCAAGATGTCCATATAAAATGTAGAAAGATTTAGCATGCACAGAGATGTCCATCACCCCCTGCTCTACATCAGCCTCACTCTGATGTTTCATAATGTAGTGATTAGTGAGCCGTACAGTTACAGAAATGTACATTACAGAAAGGTTTTATGTACAGTGTAGCGCACGGCTTATCACATTGATGGCTGAGATTGAGTCTGTCCCGTAGGTTCCTTCTCTCAGAATGTGTGATTGCTCACTCCCCCTCATGGATTTAAACTGGTACCCCCACCCCTGTGTCCAGGTGAATGTGACCAGGGAAGACAAGTCCAACGGGGATCCTGTCTACCTCCGCAGCATGGGGAAAGGAGACTGGTTTGGAGAGAAGGCCCTGCAGGGGTAAGACTGATAAACCCCCTACCCGCACCTCTCTCTCCCTCTCCTTGCCCTCATCTTTTCTTTCTCTTTACCTCCCTCCCTCTCTTTCCTTAATCTATCTTTATTTCTCTCTCTACCTCTACCCTCTGTTGCTCCCTTTCAATCTCTTTCCCTCTTCTTCTTTCTCCTTGATAGCTGCTCTGTGGCAATGAATGCTAAGTGATGCATTATTTCAGAATTGTGACTAGATAGCATGTTGTGTGCATTCTCCCCATTAACCACATGCATCTCATGGATCTCCCTACTGACACAATGGGAAGTGCCTTGAGAACCAAATCTATTGGCACCCTTGCACTATTGGCACCCTCTGTTTTTTTTCAGAATGTTCTGTTTTTTCTTTTCAAAACTAGTTAAATGGCATTTTTGCTCTACACACATGTAACTTACCACAGGTAAGGTAAATGAGAATCATTGCCTCCAACCAAATTAATTTGAATTTTGAATATTGTTTTCTTGATCCTGTAGAGTTGTAAATCAAACAAATACATGTGTAAACACCAAAAGTGTTCAATTTAATCTTATTTTACAATAAATTAATTGTGAAATAGTGAAGTGGTGAATAGCAAAGAAAATTGCACCGACTCTTTTGCACTGCTTCTATTCACACTCACGGGACTACCCACACACTCAAACATCCTACACACACACACACACACACACTACATACGCTCACACATACACTACATATGCTCACACATACAAAACTTTGCCTTAATGACAGCTTTCACACTCTTGGAATTTTCTCAACCAGCTTCATGAAGTAGTCACCTGGATGCATTTGAGCCAGTCATATGTGTTGTGACCAAGTCCATATTATGGCAAGAATAGCTCAAATAAGGAAATAGAAATGACAATCCATCATTACTTTAAGACATGAAGATCAGTCAATCCAAAAAATGTCAAGAACTTTACATTTTTCTCAAAGTGCAGTCACAAAAACCATTAAGCGCTATGAGGAAACAAGCTCTCATGAGGACCTCCACAGGAAATGAAGACCACAGGAAATGAAGACCCAGAGTTGCTGCAGAGGATAAGTTCATTAGAGTTTACCAGCCTCAGAAATAGGCAATTAACTATACCTCCGATTGGAGCCCAAATAAATGCTTCACAGAGTTCAGACACATGTCAACATCAACTGTTCAGAGGAGACTGTGTGAAACCACTACTAAAGGACACAATTAAGAAGAAGGGACTTGCTTGGACCAAGAAACATGAGCAATGGACATTAGACTGGTGGAAATCTGTCCTTTGGTCTGATGAGTCCAGATTTGAGATTTTTGGTCCCAACCGTTGTGTCTTTGTGAGACGCAGAGTAGGTGAACGGATGATCTCCACATGTGTGGTACCCACCGTGAAGCATGGAGGAGGAGGAGTGATGGTGTGGGGGTGCTTAGCTGGTGACACTGTCTGTGATTTATTTAGAATTAAAGGCACACTTGACCAACATGGCTACCACAGCATTCTTCAGCGATATGCCATCCAATATGGGTTGCGCTTAGTGGGAATATCATTTGTTTTCCAACAGCACAATTGCCCAAAACATACCTCCAGTCTTTGTAAGGGCTATTTGACCAAGAAGGAGAATGCTGAGTGCTACATCAGATGACCTGGCCTCCACAGTCACCCATCCTCAACCCAATTGAGATGTTTGGGATGAGTTGGATCACAGAGTGAAGGAAAAGCAGCCAACAAGTGCTCAACATATGTGGGAACTCCTTCATGACTGTTGAAAAAGCATTCCAGGTGACTACCTCCTCAAGCTGGTTGAGAGAATGTCAAGAGTGTGCAAAGCTGTCATCAAGTCAAAGGGTGGCTACTTTGAAGAATCTAAAATCTAAACTATATTTTGATTTGTTTAATTCTTTTTTTGTTTACCACATGATTCATATGTGTTATTTCATAGTTTTGAAGTCATCACTATTATTCTACAATGTATAAAATAGTCTAAATAAAGAAAAACCCAGGAATGAGTAGTTGTGTCCAAACTTTGACTGGTATTGTATATTTGACCTTACTGCTATTAGCCCATACAAATGCATTGAATAGTAGACTCACTACATGGAACAACAGATAGTCCCCCCCAAAAATCTAAACAAAGTTTGTTCTGTGGTGTGTGTCCTATATCTGAGAGATATTAGAAAGATTGTGGTTGTTAATATCTTTACTATCAAATTAGGAGAGACAAACTTATCACACAAGTCAGAGTTATACTTCTTGACGCTACCCATCCCAGTACCGGGATAATTGTCATCAGCAACCGCTGAATAGCATAGTGCCACAGTCAAATAATATTACTAAAAAATATTCAAATTCATGAAATCACAAGTGCAATATTGCAAAACACAGCCTGAAACTATGGCTAAAGACTGTTGACACCTTAGGGAAGCCATAGAAAAAGGAATCATCTGGTTGATATCTCTTTAAATGGAGGATAGGCATGCATAGGAACAGAGAGGTCTCAAAATAAGAGGCACTTCCTGATTGGATTTTCCTCAGGCTTTCGCCTGCAATATCAGTTCTGTTATACTCACAGACAATATTTTTACAGTTTTGGAAACGTTAGAGTGTTTTCTATCCTAATCTGACAATTATATGCATATTCTAGTTTCTGGGGCTGAGAAATAGGCAGTTTCAAATGGGTATGTTTTTAGCCAAAAATGAAAATACTGCCCCCTACACGCAAAAGGTTAAACTAAATATTTATTAACCTATTAATAAGGGAGCAGGTCACTACAGCGCACACAGATAAAGTGAATCGATTGAGTGCTTTGTGATAATGATGGCTGGTTGACGAATCACCCTCAGATGATTCGTTGAGAGCCCTGAGACAAAGGTAGAAAGGTCTTTTATATCTAAGATACACCCCCTTCAGTTTTCATGACAAAAAACAGATGTATGGAATGGGTCCCAAGGTTAAGATTTGTATGAAAGATACTTATAATTCACAGCAGACAGTATCTGCTGTAAAAACTGTTCTCATTGTGTAGAGACCAGGGTATGGGCCCCGGATTCTTCTCTCCCTGGTACCTTATACAACAGACACATTAACTCATGCTATGGAATGCGGTCTCTTTAGGTTTATCACCCAAAGACATCATAAATCTTCTGTCAGTGTTAAATCTCGCAGAGGCCCATCCTCAGTAGAACATACCTGATGTGTGTTCTAACAACCCCTTATTCTGTTGCATAAAACAACAATTTGATGCAATAACAGTATTATAACATAATCTTGTAGTTTCTCTCACATTCCCCCACTTTGAGAGTCCTCTCAACTTAAAAGGAAATTACCAATTTGTCTGGGGAGGTCATGATAAACAGTCACCTGCACAAGCCCATGAAGAAAAACAAAAGATGCACATAGTTTATACGATTCAAGGCAATATCTTCATAGATGGTGAAAATCAAATATTTAACGCATAATGCAGTGCATTCCACAATGGAGTTTAATAAAAAAAAAATGCTTTAGTTATCTATTACACTCCAATGGATCAGCATGGTGGAAATAACTATTTCCATCCTAGAAACTAAAATTAGCATATCTTATTGGACAAATCCAGGTAGTGACTCCTGGTTTAAGTAAAATGTATTCTGTTGGTGCCTAATGAACATGACCCAAGACGAGCATCATGATTCTACTATTTACAAGTCAATGCCTATAGATCAAATAGATTAGGATCAGTTTCATTCTCTGGATCAGAGTTCCCCCCTCCATTCACCAGGGCATGCTGAGAATAGTGTCAACATCTTTAGTTCCAACAGCAATCAAAACAATCAATCCATACATTAATTGCTTCACTCGTGTAGTTATTAACATACTAAACTCAAATCAATCCTTCAGTTTGAAAAACTATTCAGTTTCCAAATCATAATCAAAATCCAATTAATTACCCTACCAAAATTTAGAATGACATTGCTCAGTGATAGGTCCAATCACTCAAAACCCTCAAAACCCTCAATTTAACACACATCGGCATTGGCAAAATGTACATTTATATTCTCATACAGTATAATAATCCTATATTTCCAGTATTAACTTTCTTATAATTATAATTACAGATCAGTATCCTAATGCATTCTTAATCTAAATTACTATAATTTTAGCAGTGTGTAGACCTCTACAATTAACCTGATACCCCAAAATAAACCATTTGACCAAACCCCCCCCACAACACAACGTGCCATTGGAACACAGGAGTGATGGTTGCTGATAATGGGCCTCTGTATGCCTGTGTAGATATTCCATAAAAAAATCTGCATTTTCCAGCTACAATAGTCATTTACAACATTAACAATGTCTACACTGTATTTCGGATCAATTTTATGTTATGTAATTGGACAAAAAATGGCCTATTCTTTCAAAAACAAGGACATTTCTAAGTGACCCCAAACTTTTGAACGA
Organism: Oncorhynchus mykiss; assembly: GCF_013265735.2. Classification (NCBI taxonomy): domain Eukaryota; kingdom Metazoa; phylum Chordata; class Actinopteri; order Salmoniformes; family Salmonidae; genus Oncorhynchus; species Oncorhynchus mykiss. The sequence goes on along the minus strand of NC_048587.1, from coordinate 23,886,666 downwards.
TAGTGTATATGCATGCAAAGAGCAAACAACAAGCTGCACAATAACTCACTACTGTAATGGTCCAGGTTACAAAGTGGCTCAGTGACTCAAGTTTGCATCCCAATGTGAAAAAAAAACAGTCTCCATGTTCCTCACAAAGAGGGCAACTGATGCCACTGAGCCAGAGTAAGGGGAGAAATTCCAGGTGGTATCCTATTTTAAGTATCTTGGCATCAAACTTGATTTCAACCTCTCTTTTAAAAAGCAGGTGAAAAAGGTAACTCAAATAACCAGATTCAACCTAGCAAATTTACGAAATCTACAAATTTGTTTGACTACAGAGGTAGCAAAACTGTACTTAAAATCTATGATACTCCCCCACTTAACATACTGCTTGACTAGTTGGGCCCAAGCTTGCTGTACAACATTAAGAAAGTCCATTCAGTCTGTCTACAAATAGTGCTTGATAGGAAGCCCATTAGCCATCATCACTGTTACATCCTCAGGAAGCATGAGCTAATGAGTTGAAAAATCTTGTGTTATACACTGACGCATGTCTTGTATTCAAGATCCTAAATGGCCTGGCTCCCCCTCCACTCAGTACTTTTGTTAAACAGAAAACACAAACCTATGGCAGAAGATCCACAAGTCTGCCATGGGAGGTGACTGTAAAGTTCCCTTAAGGAAAAGCACCTTTAGTCAGTCTGCTTTCTCTGTAAGAGGTTCTCATGTCTGGAAAGCCCTGCCATCAGACACACACAACTGTACAACCTATCACACCTTAAAACAAACATGACATGGCTAGAGGCCAATCAGACTAGTGAAAATAATCCCTAGCTGTGTATTGCTACTTTCCATGTTGTCTGTAGCTGGTGAGGTGTGGAAACGTTTTGTTGATTTTTGCATGCTATGCGTTGCTTGTTCTATGTTGCTCTGCGTGTGCTTACTGTTCATTGATAGTTTGCATTGTTATTGTAATTGTTTTTAATAACCTGACAAGGGACTGCGGTTGAAAATTAGCCAGCTGGCTAAAACTGGCACTTTTACTGAAACGGTGATTCCCACAAATAGCCCTATTACAATTGTTTGTAGTTATAACATCATGCACATAATAACGACACAATTCCCCAAAAATGGCCATACAGGTCCACGCGTTCTCCTCAGAGATTCTCACATGCGCAAAAGGAATAGATTAGCAGTCAACGAGTTCATTGACTAGGAAACAGATCTTAACAGATCTTGCACTTTTTAATAAAAGCGTACTGTTTTCTTATGCAACACATTTCAATTACTTTGCTACATCACATTAACTCCACAATGATAAGTAGTTTGATGGATAACCTAGGCTTTGTACGACCTTATAAATTAGGTCGAGATTCCATCTTAATTCGCTCTAACTTTATGGAAAAAGGTTTATTCAATAAATATAGCAACTCCTCTCATACTGGGCCTTTAGGGCAGTTCTATTTCAAATATAGTGCCCGGACGGAGAAAATCCAATAAGCGTTTTTATAGTTACATCGTTAGGGTAAGTTAACCAAAAGTGGACACACTCCAATCAGTTTCTGAGACAATTGCCCAGACTTTGAAGACAGTTTAATAATGCTTAAACCTCATCTTTATCAAATGATCCATTTGATCCACGTATGGGTTGTTTAAGTTGCATCGCATCCCAGTATTACTTTATCAAATCTCTAGTAATCGATTATACACACATACAATTTATCATATTTCCATATCTTCACAGAATTCATATAGAATGTTAGAAATTCTTAGGTACTCACATCAACCAATTCATTGGCACAGAAATCTCCCAGCGGGAAAAAAACCCAGAAGGTTCCCAGACACTGCCTTGCTGGTCATAGGAAAAATGCTCTTCACATTCTCTCGAATTCCAGAAATTATAGACTTGCCTCTACTTTCTAAAATAGCATCCCTAACTCAATACCACCCGGAGATATTATGTAATGGGCAGTGATGGATGGAATCCCAAAACAACATTTTATCAACACTTATTAACTTATTACCACGCTCACACAGCTCTCATATCACATTCACACAGTACTGTTCCCAAACACACTTAAAACCTCTTAGGGATAGCCACCTTTTTTTCAATTTTCGCCTAAATGACATACCCAAATCTAACTGCCTGTAGCTCAGGCCCTGAAGCAAGGATATGCATATTATTGGTACCATTTGAAAGGAAACACTTTGAAGTTTGTGGAAATGTGAATTTAATGTAGGAGAACATAACACAATAGATCTGGTTGAAGAGAATACAAAGAAAAAACAACCACTCTCTTTCTACCACCATCTTTGACATGCAAGAGAAAGGTCATCGTTCTAGCCATCACTCTGGTTTTAGTGTCCACAAGATGGCAGCAGTGTATGTGCAACATTTCAGATAGGTAACTTGAAGAATGACTGACCTACAAGACTTAGTGTGAGGTCCCCAGGGACATTTGGGCAAATCGTGAAGGAGACATTTGCATTCAAATTCAATTTTTCTGCAAGAATATCGTCAAATCTGTATACTTGGACCTTGATTTAGCTTTCCAAGTATTTGTAGCCATATTATAAGTTCAACATTTGCAAACAACCAGTTTTCATAACTTCATAACTCTGAATATCCTCATAATCATTGTCCAAAATGAAAATCATGCTGTTGCACAAGGTTAATACCTACATTTTACGACATAGCCAAAAGCTGGGCAACCATGTAAATCTAGCTAGCTTTGTTGGACCCTGATTGGTGCATATTTGACAAAGATACAGCCTTTCAAGTGAATTACCGCCTACGTCATCGGCGTGCCATGTAGGCTTCGCTCTCTGACCAAATATGGTGTCCTATAGGATATACTACAAACCCTAATGAAAGAGTGAAGTCTTGTTACCTTCTAGGATCTCTGAGGAATAGATACAAACGTGATTTGACTCGTTCAAACAACATTTAGGGTGAGATTTTCACAGATTCCTTTTTTTGCAATTGAACGAGTGGAAATACAAAATCGATCGTGAGTGCTATATGGACCTTTTAGGGAAATGAAAAAGGATTTTATCTAACTAAACGACACTTCATGTTATCTCTGGGACCCTTTGGATGATAAATCAGAGCAATATTTTATAATGTAAGTACACATTTCACCTTCAGAGGTGAATTTATCAAACCTATTGTGTTGAAAAAAGTGTTTTGTTGTTAGTAGCTCTCCTCAAACAAGTATTCGCAGTAATACCATACTGTAAATTGGACAGTAGGGTTATATTAACCTCTCTGCGCACCGAACCCGTTAGCGGGATTAAATTCGACAACATACGGTGATCGCTACATAAATAGTCATATTAAACATTCATGAAAATACAAGTGTCTCACATGGGTCGAAAGCCTAGAATCTTGCTAATCCAACTGCGTTGGTGGGCAGTATTTTCACTTTTGGAAAAATAATGTTCCCGTAGTAAACTGGATATTTTGTCAGGACAAGATGCTAGAATATGCATATAATTGACAGCTTAGGATAGAAAACACTCTAAAGTTTCCAAAACTGTACAAATATTGTCTGTGAGTATAACAGAACTGATATTGCAGGCGAAAGCCTGAGAAAAATCTAATCTGGAAGTGACTCATCTTTTGAAAGCTCTGCGTTCCAATGCGTCCCTATTGAGCAGTGAATGGGCTATCAACCAGATTACTTTTTCTCCGTACTCCCCAAGGTGTCTACAGCATTGTGACGTAGTTTTACGCATTTATGTTGAAGAATCCCCGTAAGCGGCTACATTGCGCAACTGGTCACCTGATAGCTCCCAGAGTGATTCTCGCGTAAAATACAGAGGTAGCCATTATTCCAATCGGTCCTACTGAAAAACCAATTGTCCCGGTGGATATATTATCGAATAGATATTTGAAAAACACCTTGAGCATTGATTATAAACAACGTTTGCCATGTTTCTGTCGATATTATGGAGCTAATTTGGAATATTTTTAGGCGTTTTCGTGACTGCAATTCCCGGAAGATTTCTCAGCCAAACGTGAAGAACAAACGGAGCTATTTCGCCTACAAAAATAATATTTTGGGAAAAAAGGAACATTGGCTATCTAACTGGGAGTCTCGTGAGTGAAAACATCCGAAGCTCATCAAAGGTAAACAATTTCATTTGATTGCTTTTCTGATTTCCGTGACCAAGTTACCTGCTGCTAGCTGGACAAAATGCTATGCTAGGCTATCGATAAACTTACACAAATACTTGTCTAGCTTTGGCTGGCATATTTTGAAAATCTGAGATGACAGGGTGATTAACAAAAGGCTAAGCTGTGTCTCAATATATTTCACTTGTGATTTTCATGAATAGGAATATTTTCTAGGAATATTTATGTCCGTTGCGTTATGCTAATTAGTGTCAGTCGATGATTACGCTCCCTCATGCGGGATGGGGAGTCACTAGAGGTTAAAACCTCTTACAGCTAACCCCCTACCTTTTTCAATTTCCACCTGAAGACATACCCAAATCTAACTGCCTGCAGCTCAGGCCCAGGACCAAGGATATGCATATTATTGGTTTCATTTGAAAGAAAACACTCTGAAGTTTGTGTAAATGTGAATTGAATGTAGGAGAATATAATACAATAGATCTGATTTAGATAATACAATGAAAAAAACATACGTTTTTTCATTTTCATTGTTGTATCATCATCTTTAAAATGAACAAGACAAAACAAACATTCAGATAGGATGATGGGGACCATTTCAGTGAAAAACATAACAGTACTTGTGCAAAGTTTCAGAATGATAACTTCCAAAATGAGTGTGCTACATGACATTTATCATGAAGTCACCCAGGTGTCCCACACAAGTAGCCCAGATGTACCCAAGTGGCCAAATTGGTGAAGTTATACATTTTGAATGGAATAACTATATACAAAATACCAAAATGGTATTCTAACACACCCCCCCCCCCCAAAAAAAAAATTTGAGAAAAAAAAACATGAAAAAATATATATTTACATTTACAAAATAACACTTTCAATATTTGGAAGACCCTCAGTCCTCTACACAATATTGTGCTGCTGATGCCAGGTGTCATAGCAGTCTCTTTCTGCTGTAAAGCAGAGGGTCACCAAGCATGTGGTGCAGGTGATGGGGGACTTCATTTTGCAAAGAACACAGCGACGCCTCAATGCTGTGCCCTTTTGGCCCTGAGGCACATCCATGCCTGCAGAAATAAACTTGGGCAGATGAACACCACTTGTGGCAGGAGCTGGATGAACCAGCTTCAGTGGAGGATGGACAACTTGGCACTGGGGGCTCCCATTCGGAGTCAGTGTCACTGTGAAAGAAAATATTCAGTTAGAATAGTTTCACATATGAGCCCTGTATCAACAGATATAATAAACATATATATATATATAGAGTACAGGGAACATAAGGTTGAATATATTATTATAGACCTGCTAGATCTGCTGTCTCATTTATATTATGACAGACCAGCTAGATCTACTGTCTATTTTATATTATGACAGACCAGCTAGATCTACTGATTTATTATATTACAACAGACCAGCTGTATCTACTGTCTCCATTTCACTTTGGCCATTGTTGTGGGCCTGCCCTCCCATCAACAGCCTCAAATAGGCTATTTCATTTCACAAATAATGTTTTAAATTATTAATTTCAAACAACGGCATTAGCATGAGAAGAACTTACCAGTCCAAAACGATGTCCTCTCCGTTCAAAAATCTTTCCTAAATTTGGGAATCGCTAAATGAATCGTCCTCCAACAATCTCTGTCTCACTTTCCCGATCAATTTCTGTATTTCTGTACATCTAGACTTAGATTTAGCTTTCCCTGACTTAGTCGCCATACTGATTGATATATAAACAGCTGAAGATGCGCTTTAGCAAAACAATGCTGTGCGTAACATGCGTGGCTCCTTCCGGTATGAATCTTCAATGGCGAATGACCCTCTTTACGCCGGAGTTTACTACATGGGTTGGTCTTCCAACACATAAACATTACATTTACATTTACCTCAGCTCATTGGCTATCTACCCAGCTAGATTTCAAGACGATCAGTGGTCACTGGGTTAAAAAAATTCAATCAACGAAACAGCGGTCTTATCATTGATGCACAATGATGTCATTACTTGTTGTCTTCAAATCGGTTTCTTTCAGTCAATCCCGCGAAATGACCCATCAGGTTTGGTTGTGTTACAAACAAACCAGTTGATTGCAATGAAACCAAACATGACTGGAAAAATCACATTTAGTGTGTGTATTTACATCGAATGTGTCGTTGAAAATGGAATGAGACGGAATTCACGACACAAGTGGTTCACAAAATGTTTTGTGTTAGGCTATAAAAATTGATTTTATCAAACAAAAGACCATTCATTGTGTAACAATGAGCATTGGGATTGCAAACAGAGGAAGATCGTCAAAGGTAAACAATTTTTTTTATTGCAATTTTTGATGTTACGCCTGTGCTGGTTGAAATAGTTATTTTTTAATGGGGCTTTGTTCTCAGATAATCCCATCGTATTCTTTCCCAGTAAATCCTTTTTTAACAAGAATTATGTACCGACGTGTTGTTTCTCTAAAATCTGCAATCCTGGCATAACGCGCTGCATGAGTTACAACTGTCCCGTTAACAGAACTCCGATCCTTAAAATCAATATTTTTATAACCTGCAGGAATATTTTCTTACTTCTATAGGTGGATTGGTTCATAGCTTTCACATATGTACCTAACTATTTTAAACCATTGCATATCCTTAACTTATCTACTTATTATTATTTATCTCAGGCTCACACAAAGCCATCATGATCACCCACACAGGATTGATCAAATACTCACTCAGAACATTACTAAATAGCCATCCACACAGGATTGGTCAGACCACTCACAGAGAACATAATTGAAAGGTTACCCACACAGAGTCAACCTACCGCGTCCACACAGAATGCTTTTATAAAACACTCACACAGAGAATCCCAGGGCATACCTGGCTAGCATATTTAAAATAATTGGATTTCACCATTTCTGAGGGTCACTTAGACACTTTTCAGAACAAGGTTTTTCTTTCTCCGGTAGGACTTCACCAAGTACTGTGTTTCACACAGAACCCACAGTCACCCTGGCCCCTCGCCCCTACAGACCGCATCAATCCCCACTATGATCATTTCAGTGTTAAGATGGCTCTAAGTCGCCTGCAACCAACCAATGATAGGTGTCTTTGAGTCGACTAACTTTCAGATCATCCTCCACTAACTCAGCACTGTTTACGCCTTCAAGGTGCCCCCTCGCACAGGAATACACACTCAGAGCCTACGTAACAGAGGCTTTTCTTAAAAACTTGACTTTGCGTGTTTCGCTGAATTCTTACTTTTAAAAAAATAACATTTGATTTGATACTATAACCTAGGAAGAGAGTGTATCATGTACATTCATCTAGTTAATAGATGTTCTAGGATAGGTCAGCACAATATCTGATGTCATATTCTTCTTACCATTGTGAGGTATGAGCTCCCATTTGAGGTCTAGATTCATCAACAGTTCAGACAATGTGTTCTATGCTGCACCGTTCTGTCCTTCCTTCGGGGGAGTGTGTGTGTGTGTGTGCATTCATGTGTGTGGGTGGATCGGAGGGTCAGTAGAGGATGAGAGATTTTTAAAGAGTGTGGTTTTGTTGACAGAAAATGGAAACAATTTGATTGTTGCTGGTCTCAGACCCCACCCCAGTCTGTATTTCCATAAACCCCTCCTTGGGACACCAGAGCACCATCCAATTACCAGTTGAATTAAAACGTCCAAATGTAAATGAACACCGCTGGCCGGCTCTCTGCTGTGCTGCTCTAAAGGACATTTCAGAAACATGCCGCTGCTCTCGCTCTCTGTCTTTCTCTCTGTCTCTCTCTCCCTCTCTCGCTCTCTCATTCTATGTCTGTCTCTCTCTCACTCTGTGTCTCTCTTGGTGTCTCTCTCGCTTTTTGTTTACAAGCAAATGTGAAGACGCAAATACATTATTTGAAGAGGTTAAAAACAGACAGCAGAACTTGTTATTCAACTACTGTTGTCAGTATCAACAATTTGACAGCAACAAAATAAATTAACAGGATCCACTAAGGTCCACGATTTTTTATCCCACCCACCGGGCTGTATTGGGTTGTTGGTGTCTTAATGAAAGGGAATCACCATGGTGTGTAAATAATACCTTTTTATGAGGCAAATTAGCGCAGCTGGCAGCTTAGTCTCTGTGTGTATGTAGTAGTTAGGGTAAAGGGCTCTGTTCATTGTCTGAGATAGAAAACAATAAGGAACTCACAGGGATATCATGTGTGTGTGTGCATTTTTTTCAACATGGAAAAGGACAAATAAACGTACCCAGTCTTTTTGAGATAGGTGTATCTGCCAACACACTGTTGACAACAGTAGCACAATGGCATAGGGGCTACATTTGGCACATAGTCACAATTCACACTGAGCAGGTGTTTAGGCAGGTACTAGTATGTACCACTCAGGGACTGGATTTAGTTCACTTAATACCCCCCTACTACCCCTTCAGCCTCCCTCCTCCACATGCCTTGTGCGTGCCCATGTGAGAAAAGCCCCTCTCTCTTTACCCCATATTTACCCCAGCACTCCAAAATGATTGACTCTTCTCTTTTCTTCTCCTCTCCTCTCCTCTCCTCTCTTTTTCTCTTTTGTTTCCAGCAGCTGTGATAGGGATAGATAGGGAGCGTGTGTGTGTGCGTGCGTGTGTGTGTGTGCGTGCGTGCACGCGCATGTGTATGTTTGGAAAGTTGTTGGTGGTGGTGGTGGTGGGGGGGGGGGGTATAAGGAGGCTGGATGGCATGAGAAGGACTTGTCACCTTGGTCCATGTGAAATAAGTTGCGTAGCTGCGAATACATATGGGTCATTCCTCCCCTGCTTTGACACTAGAGTGCGACACTAGAGTGTGACTTCACTGACATGTCAACAGCTCTAATGGTGCTATGCATTCTCACCGTTCTGGAGTAGAGCTTTATTACATTCTTGTTTTTTACTATATTTAGTGTATGCTCGTCTTTTGGCAACAGGGTTTTCCTGTTATGAATTTGGATAAAGTAGAATAGGTTTCATTGTGTCTTAGAGTGGTATGCAAGTGTGTGTAGACAGCTTGCATGGACTCGGCTGCCCAGCAACAAGTGTAGATTTGACTGTGCACAGTGATACAGTGTGTGTGTGAGGACCTGTCGTGCGAGTTAGTCTAGAGGGCTTTAGAGTCCGGGGATCACTCAGACTCTGAGAGCAACTGGGCAGACAAATCCTCGGAAGAAGAGGATATTGATTATACAGAGTAAAACTGGTTATACTTTTGTTACCATAACCTGTCGCTAATGTCCATGTATTTGTCAAAACAAAGCTTTATAATTACATGATGAAATGTTTCTATGGGAAAGTCTTGTGTTTTTTAATGTATCAAATGTCTTTCGGTGGAATATGATTATATTGATTGTAAAGCTGTTTTTTTTAATGATTTATCAACATTAGGAACAAATTGTTTTTATTGTTTACTAACTATATTTCATTTTAAGCACAAACCAAGTCATTAATGTTTGATCAAATAAAATGCTCCTGTATTCTGTGTGTTACTAATGATGTATGTGTGTTCCAGGGAGGACATCAGGACAGCAAACGTCATCGCTGCAGAGACCGTGACATGTCTGGTCATTGACAGAGAGTGAGTGTTCAAAACATCCTCAGTACCTACTTTTGTATTCTGAAATGCTTTTGATAATTTGGTCTACAATATCACATAGCAAATGTCATTTTGCAGACACTGTTATCTAAAGTGACTTACAGTCATGCGTGCATACATTTTTTTGTATCAGTGGCCCTGGGAATCAAACCCACAATCCTGACATTGCCAACACCATGCTCTACCAACTGAGCCATACAGGACCACTTATTGAATTAATCACATTATTTCAAAATAAATTAATGTTGATCTACAAGATATGTACAGGAAGTGGCATTATTCCTTGAGAGTCTAAGCTGTGGGGGTTCTACTAAGCGAACATATGGAATTAAGATGGTCGTACCATTTATCTATTTGTTCTTGAATTTTAGGACCCTTTAGGTATCATTTAAAAAAAAGAATTAAAACATTATTTGATGAAACATTGAATTTGGCCTTACTGCTAATATCCAATAGATATGTATTGCATAACAGATTCATCCATGGAAAAGCATATAGTCAACGTTTTTTTGTGTCCTATATCTGAGAGATATAAGAAAGATCAGGATTATTTTTTTTACCCATATAAAAAAACAATAATTGGGACACTAAACTACATCCATGTATACTGTACTCTATCCATTTTTTAAACAGGAACCGGGCTACCATCTGAAGAGTCTTGTGAGGCTTGTGGGCACCCTAGGTCCAAATATGTTCGTGAGAGTCTCACCTTTCCATAGAGGGGTCATTTTAGTGTTTAGCCCAAACTTTGCGGACGCTACAGGCGTTTTCGTGAAAAGACAGTCTCTCGGGATGTCTCATGGTCTGAACAATGCAATAGCTTGGCCACCTTCCATGCAGATGCGGAAGGCCGCCATTAGCGGATGTGGTAGATTGAGATGCAGCCCATGTAAAAAATAATCTTTAGTTTAAACCGATGGATTTTGCTGGGGATTTTTTTATGATGCTAATTACATTTTCCCGCGGGTGTGCAGGCGTTGGATTTAAGTTAAACAAGGTCTCATTTTTAAATCATGGTCTGTCATTGTGTCACCACTAACATCATGCAGTATATGAGTTTGCTGTAATGCAAGAGCAAGGCTGGGTGGTATCAGTTGAGCCCCTGTAATGGAGCAGGCCATCTGAATGAGAGTGGTGATTATGTTCTGTCTCTCTGTCTGTGACTCCAAATGCTCTCTCACCTCAGATAGCCAGCTTACCATATATGTTACCCAGAACTGGTTGGGTTTGGAGCCAGAGTGAGAAAGAGGTTACGGGTGGCAGGCAGCCTGCTATTTTTCTGGAAAGAAGGAGAGGGAAGAGAGGGAAGAAAAGAGAAAAAGAATGAGAGTCAGGTTATAATGGTGAGAAGGAAATTCCAGCACAGATGTGCGTGCTTGCATGCGTGTGCGCTCGTGTGTGTATTTTTGGGAAGAAGATTTAACCTTGTCAGCCAGGGTTGTCAGCTGGTGTTTCAGCTGTAAATATCAATATTATAAATATTATGCATCATTTTCATATTCATGTGTATTAGCTTAATGATTTATGGGTCTCGGCGTTCAAGCACATCCAAATAGAGATGATATGTGTAGGGAATCTGGTTATTATAAAGTAAACAGATGGTCTTGGGGTCTTGTAAAGTGAGACCAAGTGGTTATCACTTCAAACAACAATCTTATAAAGGTTTATTAAACATTCATAAAGGTTTCATAAATATGCAATACACTGCTGCACTAGATGAGTCATATGGAGAATAAGTGTCTAGGGATATCTATAGATACCTGCTTATTAAGTATGTGCTATCAATCACAAATATCAAAGGGCTGTTATGCCACAGTTAATGAACCAAAACACCAATTAGCAATGTTTTTGTCATTTAGACAACTGGCGTGATTACTTAAAGAGACAACAATACATACAGTATATATCAAGATATAACAGCTTCTTCAATGGAATGGGATCAATGTCTTGAACACATATAACATTTCTCACAAACACTGTTTCAATTCCTGTGCTGCAGCTCGTTCAAGCACCTGATTGGAGGGTTGGAGGAGGTGTCCAGTAAAGGCTGTGAGGATGCTGAGGTCAAGGCGAGGTAAATCACATTTATTTACTCATTTTGATAGCTGGCTTTACTTGGCTTTGAGGTTTGGTCGACCTAAGGTCTGTTACATAACAACGCAATTCTCTGGTGACAGACCAGGAAGTGAAAGTTGTGACCTCTACCGCACCCCTTGGAGGAACCAATATGTTATCTGTAACCGTGGAAGCAGGAGCATAGCACCAGACACCAGGCACCCTAGTAAAGGGGCTGTGGTGTGTTGTTGTTGGCATAAAGGGATGCCAGCTCAGAACAGGGTAATCTTGTGAGACAAGATGAGGAGAAACACAAACCGTGGTTTAAACCATAAACTGTGGATTAAACATGGTTTCATGACAGCTTTGGGAACTCTTTTGGTAGTATTTCGTTCTTTGTTGAAAGTCAGTATGGGATGTTTAAATCTGTTGTTGTAAACCTTACATACAGTTATTTCAGGATACATGGCTTTGTGTACCTCATAGTGTATGGTACATTTGAAATGTCAGCCTCTCAAACTGACATTTATTTTTGGGGGAAGTATAAATCAAAATAACGGTTCACTGTTATGCTTACTTCCTGGAAAAAAGGATGATAATGGAGAGAGAGACTTGTGTTGGTCACTGCCATGAGGCCTCCGTTTGAGACTGACAGTGAATGGAGTCTGTCCTGGAACCTACTGGACAATATGTTGTATCGTGTTCAATATGATACATTGTTAATGTCTTTCAGAATAATTCCATCCCAGGTTGTGCAGTTGGACTGAAGGTTATTGTATACAATACAAAATGTTGTGTTCTATTGTTGTATCTCATAAAGGATCTCATCTATCAAAAGGAATTTGTCTAGAAACAGAAACAGGGGGGTGCATGTATTTGTTTCATCACACTTGTATAGAATAACTAATTGTTTTTCAGAATATCTGCAATTCTATGCAATTCTACACATGTTAATGATATTATTCTTACTTTTATTCTCAACTGCAGAAATAATAGTTTGGTTTAGCTGTTGCAGTCTTTTACCTGTGATGGTAATGGTACAAGTCTGCCATCTAGTGGCCATTAACTAGTTTTACAACATCAAATGAGCTATTGACTGAGGTAGGGCTGAATTGAGCTATAACGCATCCCTCCTCAGGGCACTTGGTCAGGAAAAATTCCTGGCCTCAACCATCACCCCTTGACTTGTGACACTCTTGACAGGGAGAGGGGACAACTGGGTAGTTCTACCTCAAAAAACACAAGGAAGAGGATTTTGACAACCACCATCTCAGATTGTTCTGAAATAGCTTGCTGCAACATTATTTTGTTGAAATTAAATTTGATCTCTGGAAAATAAAGCTCATTGATTACATCCAAATTGGCCATTTTAATTTATAGGATTCAGAGCATGTTCAAACAATATAGAAATAAAAATAAAATGTTCAACCTTTCTTTGACTAGGCAAGTCAGTTAAAAACAAATTCTTATTTACAATGATAGCCTACCCGGCCAAACCCTCCCTTCATTAACCCGGACGACTCTGGGCCAATTGTGCTCTGCCCTATGCGACTCCCAATCATGGGAGGTTGTAATACAGCCCGGGATCGAACACGGGTCTGTAGTGACGTCTCTAGCACTGTGATGCAGTGCGTTAGACCACGACGACACTCAGGATCCATACAAGTAGTATGGAGCTGCAGCTCAGAGTAGTGTTTCAGCATCCTATGTAATGTATTCCCAGTGAATTTGGTTATGTTTTTCCCCCTGTTCAGAGAAATTAGTAATTAAAGTTGTTGGGTTTATATCCCATCCTACATCCTGATATTACCTGGTTTGTCTGACCACTAGATGGTGCTGATCCTGCTATTAAGTGATTTTTTTTTAAAGAATCCCCCCCAAACACCTCAATGTTTAAGGGATAGTTCACCCAAATTACAAAATGATATTGGTTTACTAACCTTGTAAGCAGACTATTGACAAGGTATGACAGCAACCTATGCGCTGTTTTTTTTGGTCACTGTTTCAGATGCTAACTTTTTAGCACTTGTAGCACAAATCCAATGCAAGTCAATGGTACCTACTGTATATTAGCATTTTCACGCTTCATGTTCAAATCATCCTAAAGTATCTTAAAATGCATTTTGTAACTCAATTAATGTTACTTATAGATGATTTGGATATGAAGCCTGAAAATGCTAATATAGGTACCATTTGAAACAGTGGGGAAGTGAACAAAACCAACGCATGGGTTGCTGTAATACCTTGTCCATAGACTTCTTACATGGTAAGGAAATAATATGCAATTTTAAATTTCAGTGAAAAATCCCTTTAACATTAAAAAGGGGGTGGGGGATTCTTCAAACTATACGTTTTGTATCACCTAATAGCAGGAACAGCACCATCTAATGGTCAGGCGAACCTGGTAATATCAGGATGTAGGATGGGACAGAAACCCAACATATTCAATGATTAATTTCTCTGAACATGGGAAAAAAACAAATTCACAATGAATAAGGACCATTTCTTTGGATTCCTAATGTCTTACTCATTGTTAGATGTTTTTTGTTGGTCCAAATAGGATGTTAGGTACTATATTTATTGAAAATGATATGAATCCTCTAAATTCAAATGACAATTTTGTGTGCAATCAATTAGCTTAATTTCTCAGGGAACAGAGACCGAAGGTGTTGAAGATCCTCTGGCTTGGTTGACCCAGAAACCTTTAATCCTGAGGGCTCAGGCCTATATCTGTACTGATTCTCCCAATCACACCATTGAGCGGATAAGGTCCACTGGATTAAACAATAAACAAGAGAAGACACTGGGAGTTGGGGATATCGGCGACTGGGCATGTGGAAAATGGCCCTGTGTCTTGGATGAGTGGAGGGTGACAGTTCAATTGAATTAACATGTCCTTGTCTTTCCCTGCAGGTACGAAGCAGAGAATTCTTTCTTCTCCAACCTCAATCTGGTTGACTTCAACATCATCGACACACTGGGGGTTGGTGGCTTTGGCCGTGTAGAGCTGGTAGGAACCACAGCTGCCACTTGCAGGTCTCCTGACCTAATATCAAGCTCTAGCTTTACGAAAGGTGCCTTGTATAGACTTGTGTTGAATGTTGAATAAACTGTCATTTGAACTTCCTCTGCCGGTTTTCCACTTGGGTGGTCCTTATGCAAAAAATATTAGACAAAATATCCACAGAAAAGTATAATTAAACCAACTTTTTTGAATGCTGGTACTGCCATTGAGATCTCTGTTACCTGGCACATGCGCAAAACCGTGCAAACACCTGCATGAGCTTGATTAGTATACATGCATCGCAAGCATATATTTACAATGTGTGTGTCTACCTCAGGTGAACAAACAAACTGTGGGAGATCTGTATTTAGAAGTCGGTTTAATGACACTTTCCTGTGGATATTTTGTTTCACATTTCCATCGGCATAACGACGGATTTAGTGGACAAATGGCAAAGTTAAAATTAAGTTTATTGAACATTCTGACTTGTAAAGGGATTGTTCACTCTTCTGGAATCTACTTTAGTGATGAGTGTGGGGCATTCACACTCGGAAGCGTAAGAGGCTAAGCTGCCACTTACAGTGCCATTGGAAAGTATTCAGACCCCTTGACTTTTCCACATTTTGTTACGTTACAGCCTTATTCTAAAATTGATTACATGTATCTTTTTCCCTCATCAACACAATCAACACAATCTACACAATACCCCATAATGACAAAGCAAAACAGGGTTTTAGAAATGTTTGCTAGTTTATAGAATATAGAAAACTGAAATATGACATTTACATAAGTATTTAGACCCTTTACTCAGTACTTTATTGAAGCACCTTTAGCAGCGATTAAAGCATCGAATCTTCTTGGGTATGACGCTACAAGCTTGGCACACATGTATTTGGGGTGCTGACAATGATCATGTGTCCAGCTCTGTCAGAGTGACCATCTGGTTCTTGGTCACCTCCCTGACCAAGGCCCTTCTCCCCCGATTGCACAGTTTGGTCGGGCGGCCAGCTCTAGGAAGGGTCTTGGTGGTTCCAAACTTCTTCCATTTAAGAACGATGGAGGCCACTGTGTTCTTGTGGACCTTCATTTTTTTGCCGTCCCTTCCCCAGATCTGTGCCTCGACACAATCCTGTCTCCATGGACAATTCCTTCAACCTCATGGCTTGGTTTTTGCTATGACATGCGCTGTCAACTGTGGGACCTTATATAGACAGGTGTGTGCCTTTCAAAATCATGTTCAATCAATTGAATTTACCACAGGTGGACTACAATGAAGTTGTAGAATCATCTCAAGGATGATCAATGGAAACAGGATGCACCTGAGCTCAACTTAGAGTCTGAATACTTATGTAAATAAGGTATTTCTAACAACCTGTTTTCACTTTGTCATTATGGGGTACTGTGTGTAGATTGCTGAGGAAAAACATCTATTTAATCCATTTTAGAATAAGGCTGTAACATAACAAAATGTGGAAAAAGTCAAGGGGTCTGAATCCTTTCTGAAGGCACTGTATATTATATTGCATTGATGTTTAATTTAACCATTGCTTAGAGCTGACAGAGCTCTCCTCTCTCCTGTGTCGACAGGTTCAGCTGAAAAGTGATGAGGTGAAGACGTTTGCCATGAAGATCCTGAAGAAGCGTCACATTGTGGACACGCGACAGCAAGAGCATATCCGCTCTGAGAAACTCATCATGCAGGAGGCCCACTCTGACTTCATTGTCAGGTAGAGACATGCATGCAACGCCTTTCCACAGACACACTTTTAATTCACAGTCAATCCTACAGAGGACACACCCTCTGTGTTTTGTATTCAGACTGTACAGGACGTTTAAGGACAGTAAGTACCTCTACATGCTGATGGAGGCTTGTCTGGGAGGAGAGCTGTGGACCATTCTTAGAGACCGGTGAGCCTTAAATGGTCAATATTTAAACTAATGTCATTGTGCCCATATGTGTTTCAGTGAGACTATGGAAGATCTGGCCGATGTGTGCCTGTTAAAAATGTGACTTATTTTAAAGAGGTAATTGTCACTTCCTTCTCCAGGGGTTCGTTTGAGGATTCAACCACAAGGTTCTACACAGCGTGTGTGGTGGAAGCTTTCGCCTACCTACATTCCAAAGGCATCATCTACAGAGACCTTAAACCAGAGAACCTTATACTGGACCACAAGGGCTATGCCAAGCTAGTAAGAGACACACAACATTGTGGATTCAAAGCTTGATGACCTAAACCTCTAACCCTTTGAACTATTAACACTGCAGGTTACCTCTAAGAATGTATTTCACATGTCCTTTGTATAGGTGGACTTTGGCTTTGCCAAGAAGATCGAGTTTGGGAAGAAAACGTGGACGTTCTGTGGAACACCAGAATACGTGGCACCAGAGATCATTCTGAACAAAGGCCATGACATTTCAGCTGACTACTGGTCTCTAGGAATCCTCATGTTTGAGCTCCTCACCGGCAGGTACAGACAAACCTGATCATCTTAAATGAAAGTGTAAGGTCAGATGTATACATTTGAGTGTCTATCTCCACCTCTGTTTCCAGCCCTCCCTTCTCTGGCCCTGATCCCATGAAGACATATAACATCATCTTGAGGGGCATTGACATGATCGAATTTCCAAAGAAGATCACCAAAAACGCTGCCAACTTAATAAAAAAACTATGCAGGTGAGTCCCGAACCATTTTGTCCACCCTCAACAATTACTGTTTAATGTAATTTAGTGTTAACAAGAGTATGAATGATGATGTGTCCATTTTAGGGACAATCCTTCAGAAAGACTAGGAAACTTGAAAAACGGTGTCAAAGACATCCAAAAGCACAAGTAAGTTCATGGATAGCCATATTGTTCTACTCATCTTCCCACATTTATATATTTAAAGTAACTATTCAGTGTTTCCAGATTTCTATGTGATATGACCTGTAATTAATTACAAGATGAGTTAAAGAGTTTTCCTTCCAAAAAAATAGAAACTAAGTATGTTAAAAAGCAATTTTTCTTTGTTGGAATGGTGTGGGCGTACCCCAGAAAACAGAATGGTGTGGGCGTATACCAGTCTTTAGCAATATTAATGCAAGTAGACAGCTGTTTGGCCAGCTCATCCTCCTCAGGAGAATGACATTATCCTCTATGAGGAAATAGAAAGCATTTTTTAAACGGTCTGTTTGAGATAGAAGTTTGAGGTGGGATTTAATTTTTTTATTTTATTTATGCTTTGTCAGCAACATTATTTTAAAAGGAGAGATTTTCACTGGACAGTTTCTTTAACAATTTCTATACATTTCCAGATGGTTTGAGGGCTTTAACTGGGAAGGTCTAAGGAAAGGAACGCTGACACCCCCTATCATCCCTAATGTAAGTCACAAACCAACATTTCATCAACAAGCTGCTTTCATCAGGGTTTCAAGTGGCTCAATACCCTGTCTTTTTCTGTCAATCAGGTGATATCACCAATGGACACGAGTAACTTTGACAACTTCCCAGAGGACAAGGAAGACCCACCCCCAGATGACAATTCTGGCTGGGACAATGATTTTTAAAATGTCACCCCCACCCCCAAAACCAAATTATCTTATGTCATTGGCCTGGACGCCTACTTCAGGATATAGCTGAATTCTAAAGACTGCGATACAGAGGAAGTGGAGAGGGGAGGAGAGGAAGAGGACAAAAAAAATGCCCTGCGTCAGCAATATGTCTTCGCTACATGTGGCTCTGGGACTAGCATGTAATGACCATAGTACTTTCTCAGGGTTCTCACACATATGCACATGCAAGCAAATACACACACGCACCCGCACGCACGCACGCACACACACACACACACACACACACACACACACCAAACCAAACGCACACGCACACGCACACACACACACACACCAAACCAAACCAAACCAAACTCACACACAAACACACAAGGCAAGTCCTGGAGCTAAAACAATGCCTATTTCTTTAGCAGAGAGAGTGTGTGAGAATGAGAGTATGTACAATATACAGCCCAAAATAAAGGAAACACCAACATAAAGTGACTTAATAGGGTGTTGGTCTACAACAAGCCAGAACAGCTTCAATGCACCTTGGCATTGATTCCTCAAGTGTCTGTTGGAGGGATGTGACATCATTCTTCAACAAAAAATGCCATAATATGGGGTTTTGTTGATGATGGTGGAAAATGCTCCAGAATCTCACATAAAGTGTTCAATTGGGTTGAGATCTGGTGACTGAGACAACCATGTCCCGAGTGGCGCAGTGGTCTAAGGCACTGCATCTCAGTGCTAGAGGTGTCACTATAGTCACCCAGGTTAGAAACCAGGCTGTATCACAACCGGACGTGATTGGGAGTCCCATAGGGCGGTGCACAATTGGGCGAGCGTCGTCTGTGTTTGGCCGGTGTAGGCCATCATTGTAAATAAGAATTTGTTCTTAACTGACTTGCCTAGCTAAATAAATAAAAAAATATATAGTTTACATAATTTTCATGCTTGTCAAACCAGTCAATGACCACTCGTGCCCTGTGGATGGGGGCATTGTCATCCTATGGGGGCATAGCCATGGTCTGCAAAATAATGTCCTCCCCAGCATTTATATACATGACCCTAAGCATGACGGGATTTTAATTGCTTAATTATCTCAGGGACCACACCTGTGTGGAAGCACCTGGTTTCAATATACTTTGCATCCTTCATTTACTCAAGTGTTACCATTATTTTGGCAGTAACTTGTATATGAGAGTATGTGAGTGTAAGAACACTACAAGAACCGTTAAAACAAGTCAATTTTAGTATAGGGTGGAAGATTAGTTTTCTGTTGCTGCCACGTAGCTGCACTGCTCCTAAAAGGTTGGACAGACAGACTAGCTGGGCAGGCTGGGTCCATGTTTGGAAGGCTTTCTCTCTGCACCCTGTTTTCTCTAAAGACTCCTATTACTGTAGCTGTTCCACAAGGTTTGGCTTACCTACAGTACAACACTGGTATGTGGGCCTCCTCAATAGGGAAACATGATGTTACCACTGAGTCTGACAAGTCAAACAGGTACCAAGTGCTCATGATGAACCTGAATGTTACTGTTCTTAATATTACTTTTAGACACAGACAGAGTATAGTGCCTTGCAAAAGTATTCATCCACTTGGCGTTATTCCTATTTTGTTGCATTACAACCTGTGGATTTTTATTTGGATTTCATGTCATGGATATACACAAAATAGTCCAAATTGGTGAACTGAAATGAAAAAAATAACTTGTTTAAAAAATTAAAAAATAAAAAATGGAAAAGTGGTGCATGCCCCTTTCACCCCCCTTTCCTATGATTCTCCTAAATAAGATATGGTGCAACCAATTAACTTCAGAGGTCACATAATTAGTTAAATAAAGTCCACCAGTGTGCAATCTAATCTATATACACCTGATCTGAAAGACCCCAGATTCCACAACACCACTAAACAAGGGGCCCCACCAAGCAAGCGGCACCATGAAGACCAAGGAGCTCTCCAAACAGGTCAGGGACAAAGTACAGTACAGATCAGGGTTGGTTTATAAAAAAATATCAGAATCTTTGAACATCCCACGAAGCACTATTAAATCCATTATTCATATTTGGAAAGATTATGGCACCACACCAAACCAGTCAAGAGAGGGCCACCCACCAAAACTCACGGAACAGGCAATGAGGGAATTAATCAGAGAGGCAACAAAGGGACCAAAGATAACCCTGCTGCAAAGCTCCATATCGGAGATTGGAGTATCTGTCCGTAGGACCACTTCAAGATGTACACTCCACAGAGCTGGGCTGTACGGAAGAGTGGCCAGAAAAAATCCATTGCTTAAAGAAGAAAATAAGCAAACACGTTTGGTGTTTGCCAAAAGGCATGTGGGAGACTCTCCAAACATATGGAAGAAGATACTCTGGTCAGATGACACAAAATTGAGCTTTTTGGCCATCAAGTAAAACATTATGTCTGGCGCAAACCCAACACCTCTCATCACCCCGAGAACACCATCTCCACAGTGAAGCATGGTGGTGGCAGCATCATGCTGTGGGGATGTTTTTCATCAGCAGGGACTGGGAAACTTGTCAGAATTGAAGGAATGATGGATGGCGCTAAATACAGGGACATTTTTGAGGGGAAACCTGTATCAGTCTTCCAGAGATTTGAGACTGGGACGGAGGTTCACCTTCCAGCATGACAATGACCCTAAGCATACTCCTAAAGCAACACTGAAGTGGTTTAAGGGGAAACATTTCAATGTCTTGGAATGGCCTAGTCAAAGCCCAGACCTCAATCCAATTGAGAATATGTGGTATGAATTAAAGATTGCTGTACACCAGTGGAAGCCATCCAACTTTAAGGAGCTGGAGCAGTTTTGCATTGAAGAATGGGCAATGATCTAAGTGGTTAGATGTGCCAAGCTCTATAGAGACATACCCCAGGACTTGCAGCTGTAATCACTGCAAAAGATGGCTCTACAATTTATTGACTTTGGGGGAGGGTGAAAAGTTATGCACACTCAAGTTTTCTGTTTTTTTTGTCTTATTTCTTGTTTGTTTCACAATAGAAAATATTTTGCATCTTCAAAGTGGTAGGCATTTGTGTACATTTGTGTAACTGTGCATTTGTGTAAATTTGTGTAACTCAAATGATACAAACCCCCCCAAAATCTATTTTATTTCCAGGTTGTATGGCAACAAAATAGGAAAAATGCCAAGGGGAGTGAATACTTTCGCAAGCCAGTGTATATGTACATATTGTATGAAGTTAAAAATCTCACACATACACAGCTGCTACACCCATCTACTTTAGTCATTCATGTACAATGTATATAACAGCTACTGTACTTACCTTAAAAAACACAATTTCTGTTCTGTGTTTCTGATAAAATTGTGACCTTTCACATATTAATTCCTAATTTCTTGAAAGCAATTTGTAATTACGCAGTTATGAACTAATTTAACCAACAACAATAACTAAGATACTCAGATCAACTTTTATTTCACAGGCATAGGACGAATAGTCAATAAAGATGTAATTTAAACATCCACTACATTTGGTTTATGCTTAGCTACACATCAACCTTATGTATTGCAAATGTCTGACATCCTCATCCTCTGAGTTGCTCTGTCATCATGTAGCTGCTAACCAATCAATATAAATACCATCCCTTCAATTGGGTAAGTCATATTTTCACTCCACAATAGTTTAATTTACCACTTTTAATGGTGGTAAATGCCTTCAGTGCTGTCGTTTCTACTGTACTGTAAATATAGGTGCTGTATTAAATATGAATGGATACAATATTATGAGCACTGTATATTGTTTTTGTGTATTGATATTTAAGTGCTGGATTACATTGTAATGCACTTGCTTTATTTCTTTAGGAGAATTGTGTTCTTTTGATCATCTGTTTAAAAACTTCTCAGGGCTAGGCCCCTTTTTTCTCAATTTCCGCCTGAATGACCTGCTCAAAGTAAACTGCTTGTTGTTCAGGCCCTGAAACCAGGATATGCATATAATTGATAACATTGGACAGGAAACACTTTGAAGTTTGTAGAAATGTTAAAATAATGTAGGAGAATGTAACACAATAGATATGGTAGGAGAAAATCCAAAGAAAAACCAACCAGAATTTTTTTGAGAGAGAGACCATGCTCTTACAATGGCAATTATAAGGGCTTACTCAATTCTAGCTCCCAGGTTTCAGGCTCGTAACTTCCAAAGCGAATAAGAATTATCAGTTTTAGTACAGGGACACAGTCTTGGAAATATGTGTTTGCGCGCGCCATGAAGAAAGGACACACCTGCTAAAATCGGTTTCCTATTGAACATACTTCTTTCTGTAAGAAATATCATAGTTTGATTACATTTTAGGGTATCTGAGGAGTAAATAGAAACATATTTTGACTTGTTGAAACAAAGTTTAGGGGTAGATTTTCGGATTCCTTTCTCTGCATGTTGAACGAGTGGATTACTCAAATCGAAGGCGCAAACTAAACTAACTTTTTGGGATATAAAGAAGGATTTTAACTAACAAAACAACACTAAATGTTATAGCTGGGACCCTTTGGATGACAAATCAGAGGAAGATTATTAAAAAGTAAGTTAATATTTAATCGCTATTTGTGAATTTATGAAACCTGTGCCGGTGGAAAAATATTTTGATGCAGGGCTCCGTCCTCAAACTATCGCATGGCATGCTTTCGCTGTAATAGCTGCTGTAAATCAGACAGTGCAGATAGATTAACAAGAATTTAAGCTTTCAACCGATATAAAACCCTTGTATGTACCTAAATGTTTAATATCCATAATTTGTATGATTATTTATTTGAATTGCGCACCTTCCAGTTTCACCGGAAGTTGTCCGTGGGACACCTAGCCCTTAAAAACAGTTGGTGTACTGTACAACCAACATGGTTATGTTTCATGAGTAATGCCAATCATTCATTCATCATTATCTCTACACATGCAGTTGTCACTCACTATACGACACCAGTACTCATGAATCATCAGTATAACAATGTGTCTTCAATCAATGGAATCCCAATTAACATCATCTCATCGTTTCAAAACTGCATGAACAGTAAGCGACTCAAATCTGTTGTTACAACATCTCCTCCTAGATGGCTGATTTTCATCATTTCCAAATATTTAACACTTAAATAAACAAAACACTGTAGACAAGGGGTTCCCTAACATTTTCACTGTGGTCCCACCTTCCAGCATAGGGGAACATCCCAGGTATCCAATGACGAACATGACAAGAGGAACTGATGATACACTACCCAATTTCGAAATTGCACCTTTTGCATTCTAATAAGTTAAAAGCCGGACTGAGTTCCTTAAAAATATATTATATAAAATATATATATATATTCACATAAATATAATATTTATTTTCATCATATGTATTTTTTAAGGAACTCAGTATTGATATATATATTCAGCAGCAGTCAAAAGTTTGAACACACCTACTCATTCAAGAGTTTTTCTTTATCTTTTACTGTTTTCTTCATTGTAGAATAATAGTGAAGACTTCAAAACTATGAAATAACACACATGGAATCATGTAGTAACCAAAAAAGTATTAAACAAATTAAAATATATTTTATTTTTGATATTCTTCAAAGTAGCCACACTTTGACTTGATGACAGCTTTGCACACTCTTGGCATTCTCTCAACCAGCTTTACCTGGAAGGCTTTTCCAACAGTCTTGAAGGAGTTCCCGCATACTGTATGCTGAGCACTTGTTGGCTGCTTTTCCTTCACTCTGCGGTCCAACTCATCCCAAACCATATCAATTGGGTTGAAGTTGGGTGATTGTAGAGGCCATCTGATGCAACACTCCATCACTCTCCTTCTTGGTCAAATGGCCCTAACACAGTCTGGAGGTGTGTTTTGGGTCATTGTCCGGTTGAAAACAAATGATAGTCCCACTAAGCGCAACCCATATGGGATGGTGTATCGCTGCAGAATGCTGTGGTAGCCATGCTGGTTAAGTGTGCCTTGAATTCTAAATAAATCACCCCCACACAATCACACCTCCTCCTCCATGCTTCACGGTGGGAACCACACATGCAGGGATCATCACCTACTCTCACCTACATTCACCTACTCTCACCTACATTCACCTACTCTCACAAAGTGAGACGGCGGTTGGAACCAAAAATCGCACATTTGGATTGATCAGACCAAATGACAGATTTCCACCGATCTAATGTTCATCGCTCGTGTTTCTTGAACCAAGCAAGTCTCTTGTTCTTATTGGTGTCTTTTAGTAGTGGTTTCTTTGCAGTAATTAGACCTTGAAGGCATGATTCAAGGCCTGAGTCTCCTCTGAACAGTTGATGTTGCGATGTGTCGGTTACTTGAACTTTGTGAAGCATTTATTTGGGCTGCAATCTGAGATGCAGCTAACTCTAATGAACTCTTCCTCTCCAGCAGAGGTAACTATGGGTCTATGAGCCAGACTGAACTTTAAGAAACATTCTAAGTTCTTGAAAGTTTCCGGATTGACTGACCTTCATGTCTTAAAGTTATGATGGACTGTCGTTTTTCTTTGCTTATTTGAGCTATTCTTGCCATAATATGTGAGCTGAAATTGGTCTCATGTAGCAAAATTTGAAATTGTGTTTTTAACATTGGATAAATGTAGAGACTCAATGCTACAAAATGGTATATCATAGACTGCATTTTTCAGGAACAATGGGAAAGTAATTTTGTTTTGAAAGTTAATAAACTTGTAAACTCACCTTTGAGAAAATGGCCTTTGAATGTTGTAGTACCTACTGGAGAGCTCTCCTTTGTCTACACCCGTTCAGCATTGTTCACACCCTCTTAAGCCAGCCACGCCCATTTCTTTAAGGATTCACATGTAAGTTCATGCTGAACAGTGAGTTGTGTAGTAAAGATTAAGACTAAAAGTGGTAAAAGTAGTAGCATCCATAAGGATAAATTCCAGGTAAACAGAAAGTGTCCAGATAAAAATATTTTCTAAATATTAGATGACGCTTACCCAGACACACTTGTCTAAATTGATGGGTTGTGTGAAAGAAATGTTATAACCCCCAGTCACACATCTTGCTAAGTGGATGGGTCTCTACAGAAGGTACAGCCAAATGATTACTTAAATAGTAGCAGTAGCAGAAATAGTGTCAATATTAATAAAATATGCAGTATGTACAAGAAAAATAGCAATAGCAATATCAGTGATATAGGGGGTAGTTATATGCATACCATCATGGGTAAAGTGGCTGAGCAGCAGGATTTTAAAAAAAGTAGCAGCAACGTATTAGAAGAGAGTCATTTGAATAGACGCACTGCAGAAAGTGCTGATGACTGGTCCGTCTGAACCACGCATGAACAAGGGAATCTATATTCGGAGAGCCTGTTTCTGTCCTGCCCTTTACTTTGGTGCAGAGCTTGTCATGTCCATAGCCTCTTCATCGCAAAACTCCTCGATCTTCACAAAAAGATAAATTTGTCTAGCCGTGTCCATTCCAGGTGGTGCTTGTACAGGCAGACCATCTATGGGAGGAAGGATGTCAGCGTTGCGCAGCAGCTGAAACTGGCCACAACTGAGTCTGAACTCTCCTTGGCGACAACAACACCAGGCTCCAGAGCATTTAAGCTGTAAAACAGGAAACAACAAACAAATGTAGAAGACATTACAACCTTGCACAACATCAATTCACCTCCCAAGTTTAGATAAGAAGAAAAACCTCCTACAATACAATGAAAATTATATTCACCTGAAGTGCTGGTACTGCTTAATCTGTGGCAGCGGCCTGAAGTACAGAGTCAGGTGTTGTTGCCAGCCATAGCTTTCCACCAGCACTGTATCATCCAGTCCAATCAGCTGTGGGATGTTGACCCCTGTCACAGTGCTGTCCTCCACAACACCAGCAGTCTAAGACAGTGTTCACTCTGGTCTTTCTGAAGCTGGTTTTTCAACCTTTGCTGGTTGACATGCCTTCATCAATCAAGTAGTTGACTTGTTGTGGTATTCCTTCACAGCAGACAAAAAAGCAAGCCACACTTCCGAGGAGTTAAATATTAGATGGGACCTGGCTGCATAGGGTCAGCAGGATAGTGCACCTGCAAACAACAAAATAGCATTAAGATAAATTACAATTAATTGTCTCACCCCTGTCAGTCTGTCTTTACACAACTCAGTGAAAGGTATTTGCCTGCCTCCCATATACATAGATATACAGTACACTCAAATGTTTTATATATATCTATTCATCTATGTCCTCAATCAGTATACAGGAGGAAGTGTTGCTTACTTGTTGAGCAAAATAAAAGTGGTAATGCATCCTGATGTCTTTGCTTGCTGGTTCAGTAGGGGCCCCCAGAGACAACTGCAGATCTTGACAGGTGGTCTTGCATTCAGCAACCATCTTCTTGAAGACAGACCGCTCACTCTGAACAAGCAGGAGATACTGTTCATGCTTCTTCAGCTTGGCTGACTTAACAGTGTCTGGCAGATTGGAAGATCTGAAGGCCTAATAGTTGTTCTTCTGGCACTGCCAGCACAGGTCTGTCCTGGGCTTAGTGCTTGAGATGTGGGGCAGCAATTTTCTCCACAGATTCCTGAAGGAAGACAGCCCGACGCCACGTACCTATGGAAAATACAGAAATAATGTGAGATCAACATAAGTAGTGCCAATCATGTTGGAGATCAATTAAATAATAAAAACTTGTTTATGCTTTACATACCAAGTGTTGTCATCGATTTTGTGTAGAGACGCCACACTGTTGCTTTTGTCACATAGGATGGCAGAACCGTCCACCAAGTGTTTGTGTCCTGGGTGGCGTCCTGGTAATACTATTGCATTGTCCTCTGCATAGTTGTTGATGAAGTTCACCACTCGCTGCAAATCCTCATGCTTCAGGTGTAACCTGTGCTTGCTTGAGCCAGCTCTCTTTTTGATGGGAGGCATTAGACCATTCTCCTTGTGTAACTGGGGGAGGAGAGTCAGACATGTTCTACTAATGCTGAAAGACACATTTCAGGTACAAATATTTTAGCGTTATTATACAATAGACACGAAATGGCATTCTGAGATAACATCACTACACACAGTTCATGCACGTATCCAGCCATCTATCGTTAGCTAGCTAGCTAACAGCAAGCTTTAACTTGGGGTATTTTGTTTAGACAGGTAGGTAGCTAGCTAGCTAGATAGCCAGCTAAACAATTAACCATAATTCCTATCCATAGAGTACTAGCAATATAAACCGGTTGTCATAGCTAGCTAAAATTAACCAAATAGGTTAGCTAGTTAGCTAGCTAACATTAGGCTATAACTAGCAATGGCATTCTGAGAAAACATCATTAATGTTACACACAGTTACATACATGTAATTTTAGCTAACCAGCCAGCCAGCTAACATCCGCTAACATTTGCTAGCTTATAACAAGCTTTAACTTGGGATCTTTTGTTTAAACATGTAACGTTAACGTTAGCTAGCTAGCTAAACAGTGAACTATAATCCCAATCCATAGAGTAACGTTACTAACAATACAAACTGATTGTCATAGCTAGCTAAAGTTAACCAAATAGGTTCAATGTTAGCTAGCAAGCCAGCCATCAAATTCCAGCTAGCTAGCTAACAGCAAGCTTTATGACTTGAATCCTGCTAACGGGATCGATATGACAACAGCCAGTGAAAGTGCAGGGCACCAAATTCAAAACAACAGAAATCTCATAATTAAAATTCCTCAAACATATAAGTATTTGATACCATTTTAATTAAAGATAAACTTGTTTTTAATCCCACCACAGTGTCCGATTTCAAAAAGGATTTACGACGAAAGCACACCAAACGATTATGTTAGGTCTGCACCTAGTCACAGAAAAACACAGCCATTTTTCCAGCCATAGAGAGGAGTCACAAAAAGCAGAAATAGAGATAAAATGAATCACTAACCTTTGATGATCTTCATCAGATGACACTCATAGGACTTCATGTTAAACAATACATGTATGTTTTGTTCGATAAAGTTCATATTTATATAAAAAAATCTGAGTTTACATTGGCGCGTTATATTTAGTAGTTCCAAAACATCCAGTGATTTTTCAGAGAGCCACATCAATTTACAGAAATATTCATAATAAATATTTACAAAAGATAAAACTATTATGCATGGAATTATAGATACACTTCTCCTTAATCTGACCGCTGTGTCAGATTTCAAAAAAGCCCTACCGAAAAAGCACACCAAGCAATAATCTGAGTACAGCGCTCAGACAACAAATCAAGCCATACAGATATCCACCATGTTGTGGAGTCAACAGAAGTCAGAAATAACATTATAAATATTCACTTACCTTTGATGATCTACATCAAAATGCACTCCCAGGAATCCCAGTTCCACAATAAATGTTTGATTTGTTCGGTAAAGTCCCTTATTTATGTCCAAAAACCTCCTTTTTGTTCGCACTTTTAGCCCAGTAATCCAAATGCTCAATGAGCGATTGATTAGTTCAGACAAAAAGTCAAAAAAGTTATATTACAGTTCGTAGAAACATGTCAAATGAGGTATAGAATCAATCTTTAGGATGTTTTTAACATAAATCTTCAATAATGTTCCAACCAGAGAATTCCTTTGTCTTCAGAAATGCAATGGAACTCAAGCTAACTCTCACATGAACTCGCGTGCTCAGCTCATGCCTCTCTGGCAGAACTCAGACTCAAACCCCTCTCATTCCCCCATCCTCACAGTAGAAGTATCAAACAAGGTTCTAAAGACTGTTGACATCGAGTGGAAGCCTTAGGAAGTGCAATTTTCCCCCATAGACACTGTATATTTGATAGGCAAAGAGTTGAAAAACTACACACCTCAGATGTCACACTTCCTGGTTGGATTTTTTATCAGATTTTTGCCTGCCATATGAGTTCTGTTATATTCACAGACATCATTCAAACAGTTTTAGAAACTTCAGTGTTTTCTATCCAAATCGAATCATCAAATCTAATCATATGCATATATTAGCAACTGGGCCTGAGTAGCAGGCAGTTTACTCTGGGCACCTTATTCATCCAACTCAATACTGCCCCCTGCCATAACAAGTTAACTTGTAATGAAAACAACTTTCTGACAAAATTAGAAATGTATAATATGTGAAACTGTAGCGTGACTCACCCGTATACATGGATGAAAGCTTCATGGCAGACTGCAAACAATTTCATTAAATATAACGTCCTGTGTCGTTTCTGTTTAGTTTGCACAGATATTCCACTGATTTCAAAACTGTCAACTTCTTCCCACTGTTGATCGACGTTTCTTCCCCATCACTGTCTTCAGAAGACTCTACGATGTCTTCTTCAATGAAAATGTTTTTACCTAAATTTTCCTCACTCTCTGATTCATTTTCAGAGTCAAAGAGAGTCCTCCAGAAAGTAGCCCACCACAACTTTTTCCCACTGACCGGCTTTGTCGATAGCGCATGATAAATTCAGAGCAGGAATGTTATTGAGAGCAGTAGCAACATATTTGCAGTTCTCCATTGCTAATGTTTTATCTTTCAAAAAACTGCAGTGGAAAGGATTATCTACGCATAATGAGCAGCTCATTTTACTACACAAGATGCTACACCGCAGACCACTCTGAAACTCATCTCTCGGCATGTCCAAACAACTCATTATCTCAGCCAATCATGGCTAGCGGTAAGGTTCCTGTCCCTTTCTTTTGCTAAACCAACTAGGCTTGTAATTTAACAACTTTATTCGTATTTACAGATGGCATAAAAGTTTTATTAAGGCACATGAACGTTCACATGTTCGAGAATGCATTTGCCAAAAAACGCATTTTGCCCCAAAAAACGTTTTACGTTCAAATGGCTCTCATGTGAAGTTGTGACTTGTTTCCTGAAACGGGTCACATATAGACTTGGTATTTTTCCAAATAGGGCAATCTTCTGTATACCACCCCTTCCTTGTCACAACACAACTGATTGGCTCAAATGCATTAAGACGGAGAAAAAAAGAAAAAAAGGGAAATAAAAGGCACACCTGTTAATTAAAATGCATACAAGTGACTACCTCATGAAGCTGGTTGAGAGAATGCCAAGATTGTGTATAGCTGTCTTCAAGGCAAAGGGTGGCCGCTTTGAAGAATCCTCATGAGGCCAAAACCCAATTGAGATGGTTTGGGAAGAGTTGGACCGCAGAGTGAAGGAAAAGCAGCCAACAAGTGCTCAGCATATGTGGGAACTCCTTCAAGACTATTGGAAAAGCCTTCCGCGTGAAGCTGGTTGAGAGAATGCCAAGCGTGTGTAAAGCTGTCATCAAGGCAAAGGGTGGCTAATTTGAAGAATGTCAAAAATAAAAGTATAGTTTGATTTAACACTTTTTTTTGGTTACTACATGATTCCATATGTGTTATTTCATAGTTTTGATGACTTCACTATTATTCTACAATGTAGAAAACAGTAAAAGATAATAAAAAAAACCTGGAATGAGTAGGTGTGTTCAAACTTGCGGGGGGCACATAGTCCCCACACATAATCCATATCATACGCCACTGATAAGAGCACATAGCCTACACACTGGGCACAGACATCAATTCAATTGATTTTCCACGTTGTTTCCACATTTCAACAAATGATTAAACTAGTGTCTGTCCAGTGGGTAGGCCTTCATTAGTTATTTTAAACACTATTGTTGTCATGATGCTGGGACCCATAGATAACATAGCAAACATTTCAGTGTCTTGTACATCACTTTGTCATTCATCTTTTTCCAAACACTTACTGCTTTAATTTCCACAGATTTGTGTGTCCCCAACAGTTACATTTTGACTAGCCTGATATATTTTCCTTGTGGTTGTTGTGTTTCTACTGCAAATTCAGCCTCATGACCACTCTTTAAAGAGTAAAGACAACATACATTTCCATAGTGTTTTTCTAAGTGTCTTTCCTTCCTGTCACCAAACTAAAGTTGAATGATGATTTGCTATTCAAAACAAGACTACCAAGTCTACAATACAAAGAAGGACACAGCCACTGCCACAAGAGGGAGCATCTTGCTGTTAAGCCAATTGTAGATTAGATTCAATTGAAAGTGACCTGTATAAGCCTATGACAGGAGGACCTACCACTTTTAAGATATGTTTCATCTGGTTAGTAAGTATTTCAAATGGCAGTAACAATGAGACCAATTGACATGCCCTGTAGGCCTACATTTTATTCTAAGTGTGGCCTTTATTTGAAGAGAAGGAATTGACTTATGAGACATCCCACTGGGCAAACTGGTTGAATCAACATAATGTCCACGTGATTTCAATGAAATTATATTGAACCAACCTGGAAGATGTTCAATTGATGTCTGTACCCAGTTGGACAGGCCTAACAGCGTGTCATGATCACCTCTGTGTGATCTTTTAAACTGTTCAAAAAGGGTTCTTGTTAACTCACAGTATTTTACACCTACAGGTAAAGCACCAAACTGAACCATTAGTAATAGCGCCAATTCATGTTCAGGTAGGCAATATTTGTTTGGCATTATAAACTGGGTAGTTTGAGCCCAGAGTGCGGATTGGCTGAAAACCATGGTATATCCGATCATATATGGGGCGGCAGGTAGACAGACGTATGGTTAGAGAGTTAGACTTGAAACCGAAAGGTTTGATCTGATCGAGCTGACAAGGTAAAAATGTGTTATTCTGCCCGTGAACAAGGCAGTTAACCCATTGTTCCTAAGCCATCAGTGAAAATAAGAATTTGTTCTTAATTGAATTGCCTATATTATGCTCCATGCATACATACATACAGGCAAAACCTTGTTTCTTGTGGTAGTACAAAAACACTGAACTATTGCTAATACTAGTTCATAATCTGCTTGCTCCTCATCCGTTAGCTGAAAGCTGTTGTAGACATCAATGGCATCCGAGCCAGCTAATGAAAAACAGTGTAATCTTCTGTGCGTCGTCGTCTTTTTCACTCACTCCTATCTCCGCTGTCAAATAGAGGGTGAAACACGGTTTGAACCGCTTCGATTGCTCTTCAACGTTGCCTTTAAGTTTCAATTATGTTGGAGGCTTTAGTTGCACCATGTTGTAGCCAGCAAGCACTGCAAAACGACTAGTCACATGCACTGCACACTCCGTTAGCTCCGGCATGGTTATTTTTGACCTCAGTTTCGTTAACCTAGCGGCTAGTTAGCTATGTTAGTTAGTTGATGTGTAGCCTCTTGGTGCCGTTTTGCATTTTTGAACAAAACTCAATGATGGACAAGTCAAAGGGGAGTTCTGTCACTCCTGGTACCATGTTGTATCTTCTTGTCTAAGAAATACTAAAGAAAACAACTATTCTTTAAGACATAAAACCTTCTTTATTCAAGTTAACTGGAGCCCAGTGGCGACATGGGCAGCCGCACAGGGCATCATCTTGCCAGGGGGTGGCACGGGGTGCCTGCACAAAAAACAATCGGAAGGGTGACATTTTCGCAATCGGTTTTCTATCGCTCATTTGCACGTCACATGATATCATGTCGCCGTGTGGGACTGTAGGTCAATTAACCTTGTCGGAGTGGGCGCCCTGATTCTACTTTGTGAGCTAGGCAGATCTCCCACTCAGAAGTACAAGATGGGGATGGGGGCGGGGGTAGGTTGACTTCAGGTCTTCAGGTAGGGGTAGCAGGGGAATCTATCAAACTCTAACTTTGTACAGTACTAATGCAATTAGTCAAATCAGACACACTACGAAATGTTACCAAATAAACAACAATTCATTCATAATACTGTGAAAATATATTTTTACAGACATATTCCTGCATTTTTTCTGGATTGTGCGAAATCGTTACGAATAATATAAAACCAGTTTGCTCACCACCAAGGTGAATTGGTTTAGTCTTGACTCTTGGTTGACAGTGTTGGGGGATGGGTAATGTATTGATGCTCGAATGCCAAATCAACACACATTTGTTTCCATTTGTCTTTGTTACTTCTTTTTTATATTTATGAGTCTTATTTTTGTATAAACGTTTATATTTATATAGTTTTAAATGTTTTGATTATTTATTTGTGTTGTTCCAAATGTCTGAATAAAAATTACAGTTAGTGCTGAATGGTGTTTAGTTTATTTTGCGGGGGGAGGGCTGAAGGGGGCCAGCTGAAGTGGGGGTTATGCCCAGGGAGCCATATAAGCTAGAACTGCCACTGCCAGAGTATAGTGAATTCAGCTGGGATTTCTCGCTCTCCCACTGCTGTGCGTGGTTTGCGCATCCCCTAAGTGGTCACGTGGCCTCCGATACAATATACCACAGTTCCCAAGCGCAACCTGAGTGCAAGCATGAATGATTAGAGTGGTCTCATATCTCAATGTGCCAGTCAGCCCTGAAACACCTCTCCAAAGACCATGAATTATGTGCATTTTTCACACATCTTAATGGTTTGCATATCCCGTAATCAATCACACTTCCCAGCTAGCACAGAACGTTCCTGTAACATTCCCTAAAGGTTCTCCTTTAGCTCTTTCACAGAACATTCTGGGAACATTGTGGGAAAGTTATTTCTAAGAAATGAAGGAGAACCTTTAGGGAACATTGTTTTTTTTAAGGTAGAAACACATTGTTCTGATAGATTTTTGGGGGGTGAATTCGAATTTTTACATGTTTCCCTGTTGGAAAAAAGTTATACAGTAGGAACGTTGCATATCTAATGGCCATTGGATCAAACTGCTGATAGAGGAGATAAAGTGTGTGCGGAGGTGAGTGTACATCACCCCCCCCCCCCCCCCCAAAAAAAAAAACATGATTTGAACTCTCCTTTACAAGACAAACAGTCACGTGACACCTTGGTCACCATTGCTGTTGACAGTTGGGGAAATGGCTGACAGGCAGTTTAGCTTGTTTCAAGTACTGCTGATATTACTATTTTTACAGGTGATTAGTCAGAGAAAGTAGAACTACAACACTACAACACATATTTATATGAACATGTTAGGAGGTAGCATAGTTATTTTTGAATGTGTTGTGTATGCAGAATATATTTTTTTATGCGTAAGTCAGCTGGCTTAGCTAACAAGTTCCCCAGCTGCATTGGCTGCTAGCTAGGTCTGACCATAAAAAACTATTTTGAAAACACGTTTCCATGGAGAGTGACAAATGAGGTCTGATAACCCTCTTGCTATGTCATAAATTGGGTTATAGTTATAAATTTGGTTATAGTTGTTGAGTATTTTGAAATGGATGGCAATAGATTTGATTTGTTGAATGAATAGGCTACTTGGCTAGTACCTGACAATGGTAAAAAAGTCACATGACCTGTCATGTAAATAAGGAAGTGATTGCAATTAAATGGTAAAGAAAGGTTTACATAAAAAAAATCTATGGGATACCATATTTTTTCCATTCGTAATTAATTTTATTGGTCAAAATTGAATAAAAAACGTTTAAAATTCTGTCACTGTAATTCTCAACCTTGTATTTGAAGCAGTTTAGTAGAAGTCCACCACAGAGTTGATAAGTGGATGAGAAAACAATACATTTACTGATTAATCGGTTTCTGATTCTTTGTGACATTTGGAGATCCATTTTGTCCAGAAGTCTACTAGTTAAAGGTGAGTAGTTTACTTTACTTAGGTACACCACCCGTTCACGAAAATGGATTGCTCCTACATCTACTAGTCCATTTATCCAATCTCCTAGCTAGCCTTTTTAGTTTTTTACAGATGGAGAAATTGTGATACACAATTGAACAAGTGAACACCTACTCAACCTCTAAGGTAAATGGCTAATGACTTGATAGCACTGAAGCATTCACATCGAAACAATGGACCTTATTTTTGTTGTCATAGGCCCAATCACAAATGGACCCCCATACCCTGTGCACTTGTGGATATCTGAGATTATTTGATGGGTCTAAACAATATGTTGAAACTTCCACCTAGCCTATCAAAGGGACAATTGCAATTATTACCAAATGGGGTTAATTTGGGATTGGGCCATACTTTTGAAAGGAGAACTTGCAAATGAAGTGTGACATACATTAGACATATGTTATTGTTAATATGTGATTAATTTTGTCTCAAAGACATCTCTCCACCTAACCGTACCACAACACAGTCCCAAAGTCTCTCCACCCAGAAGAGGAGGACATGTTCTCTGTGACAGTAAATAAACACTGAAGCATACATATTAAGTCAAATGATAATGTTTCTTGTTAGATTAAAGCTAGAATCCTTAATAGAAACAATAACAAAGTGGACATCCCGCCTCCATTTTGATAAAAAGCTGAGGGATGGAGAAATGTAACCACTCTCAAATTCCTAGACAGAGCTATGGATACAAGGACTGTCCATCCATCATATCAAAATTGTTTAACCATGCTTGGTCTATAGAGTGTTTATTTATATTTTTACAAGAGTTGCCGCATGTTTTTAGGTTAACCTCTATGGGATCGGTGTAACGTAGGCTAATGTGATTAGCATGAGGTTGTAAGTAACACAAACAAATCCCAGGACATGGACATTTCTGATATGGGCAGAAAACTTAAATTCTTGTTAATCTAACTGCACTGTCCAATTTACAGTAGCTATTACAGTGAAAGAATACCATGCTATTGTTTGAGGAGAGTGCACAATTATGAACTTGAAAATGTATTAATAAACCAATTAGGCACATTTGGGCAGTCTTCATACAACATTTTGAACATTCATTTCACATTTCCACAAACTTCAAAGTTTTTCCTTTCAAATGGTATCAAGAATATGCATATCCTTGCTTCAGATCCTGAGCTACAGGCAGTTAAATTTGGGTATGTAATTTTAGGTGAAAATTGAAACCTTAAGAGGTTTTAAGACCTACTGCATAAAGGTATCATAGACACTATTTAACTTGGATAATCACAGATTACAGCCAACTTTTTTGTGTGTATTTTGACAAGGGCATGAGGATTTTACGGTGAAATTATTATTCACTAAGCATAGAAAAACATTTCAATGAGTTTGACTATTGACTTCTACTATACCCTTTGTACTCAACTTAAAAATATTGCAGGATTCCAAACAACCGTGTTATTGAGAACCAGGTGGAACCTTTGCACTTCAGTGACAGCTGCTAGCTGCTGAAGAGCAAGACCTGCCAGATGAAGTCCTGCATATATCTTGTAGGACCAAGGAGGAGTTGGAGGACCTCTGCAAGAGTCTGGAAGAGGCCCCCACCAGACGGTAAGAGATGGTATGTATCTTAATCTTTGAAAATGTTCCCAGAACCTTTGGGTGGTGGACTATTCTTGATACACATGGGAAACTTTTGATGTAAAAAAAACAGCAGAGTTGCAGTTCTTGACCCAAACTGGTGTGCCTGGCACTTACATACCCTGTTCAAAGGCACTTATATTTTTTGTCTTCCCCATTCACCCTATGAATGCCACATATACACAATCCATGTCTCAATTGTCTCAAGGCTTCAAAAACCTTATTTAACCCATCTCCTCCCCTTTATCTACACTGATTGAAGTGGATTTAAAAGTGACATAAACAAGGGATCATAGCTTTCACCTGGATTCCTCTGGTCAGTCTGTCATGGAAAGAGCAGGTGTTCCTAATGTTTTGTAAACTCAGTGTATTTGTCTTTCCAGGGTTGCAAAATTCTTGAACTTTCAATAAAATCCCTTGTTTTCCGGAAATCCCATTTGGATTACCAGTATTTCTGGGAAATCTAGGAATTTATTAAAAGTTTTTGCAACCCTATGGCTGTCTGAATCTTTAGTACCCATTTTTGTAACTTTGACCACATTTTAGCCACGCTGAAATCCACATAACCCACGTTATTTTGACCTACATCGCTATACACCTTTGTTCATATTTAATTGTGTAATCCTGGGAGTGTTCTACTTTAACCTCCAGAGAACGTTCCCAGAACGTTCTCTGCTACCTCCATACAACCAAAAGAGAAAGTTCAAAGAACGTTAAGAAAAGCTTGTTCCTTTAGGGAACATTGGTGCTATGTTCAGGGAACGTTCCCACACCTTCAGAGAACATTCCCAGAACCAAAATGAGTTATCTTTGCAGTGCCATAATAAGCCAGGAGTTTTTTTTTTGAGCTGTAGGCTATTCCAATGGAATCCTATACCGTTTAAATGAGGTCTCCGTGTATGCACGTGATGGACGAAATCACAAGAGACTTGTTGATCACTGAAACATTCTGAAACGAACGCTGGAAACGATTTCGTCCATCACGTGTTGCTATTTCCGTACAGTAGAGCTCCGGAGTTTAATAAGCGCATTTGGAATTCCACCCGACACCTTTGTTGTGCGCTTGAAGGGGCGGGAATGCAAATAGATCTTCATGTATAAAGAGAACATCGCAGAGCCGTGCGTCAGGATACCTCAAAATACCCCACTAGCATACTCTTGAGACTGTGGTAGGATTCAAGACTTTGCGGACTTTTTGAAATACCCTACATTTGACGAATTTTTTATTCATTTTTTAAATTCATAAAACCGATAATTTACTTAAAGAAGTATGCCTAATCTGCCAGTTGGTCGTTTTATGGCCATGTATCTCACGCTGTTTGGATACCTTGGGGATGCTTACGCTGGGGCTGTTTTACTGAACTCTAATGCCATCAAGAACTTGCCCGGTGTCACTGACACGGTTAGCCCGAGCCCACGTCCTTCTTCTTCTCGTAATGACGGACAGAAGGCAGTCGTGGACACTTTGCAGGTAAGCAACTGCACTAGAACGCTCTTGCAGCTGTGCGTAATACCAACACTAACCTATGCCTGAGCGCTTATCCAGCACTTTACCTTACCTACGCTTTTACTGAAATGCGTTTTGCAATTGTGTTCCAATTAAAGTTAATATTGTATTATGTTTTCATGTTAGCCTACTTGCACATACAATGCTGAGTGTGGGGCCGATGAATTCTGCAACGATATCCGAGGCGCGTGTCTCCCATGCCGAAAGACCCGGAAGCGGTGCGCAAGAGATTCTATGTGCTGCGCCGGGAAGCGCTGCATCAATGGTGAGCTCAACATATGCAAACGCAACATGTTTGTTTTTCCAACCATTTTCAGATCATCACACTTTTAATTCATGCGAGAACTTTGATGTATTTGCGTTTAATGTGGTAGTAAGATAAAATAAAAAAAACGTATGGTGAGAAAGATGGGGAATCGTGAGATATTGTAATCATCTTAAAAACTTTACTTGTGTTCAACTGAAGTGACTGTATGATAACGTGTGCCTTTTTCCTCAGGTGTTTGTCAGGCCAGTGATCAAGATGCTGAAACCGCAGTCACGACCAGTGTTGAAAATAGGCAGAACAACACCATGGAACACTATGGCAAGAGACTGCCTCTGCCGCAAGGTCAACATTCTGTAAAAGGTAGGTGTGCATTACACATGCACACACATTATCCAGTACCACCCAAAAAGATCCTATAGATTTGTCCTTCCCACCAGTCCCCAATGAATAAGTTACCATAAAAACACAAAGCCAAGGGGATTGAAAGGAAACATTTGATTATCAAAATTCCAGCTATGAGGCCTTTCCAACAGAACCCTTCATATTCCTTCTCTCTAGGTCGGGAAGGTGACAACTGCCTAAGGTCCTCCGACTGCTCTGAGGGTCTGTGCTGTGCACGTCACTTCTGGTCTCGTATCTGTAAGCCGGTGCTGATGGAGGGCCAGGTGTGCACGCATCACCGTAGGAAAGGCGGCCATGGCCTGGAGCTTTTCCAGCGCTGCGACTGTGGAGATGGCCTCTCATGCAGACTAGAGAGAGGAGAGAAAGACACCGGAGTCAGCAGGACAGCAGTGCGGAACCTGCATACCTGCCAGAGACGCTGACACACATCCGGGACATTCACAATGCCTCAGATGCTGACACACAGTCTTGAACATACACACTTCCCACAACCGACACATATCTGACAGATGTCAGAGACGCTGACATGCACAGAACACATCCGGAAAGGAAAAATGGGTTCCGGAGAAAAGTGATGCGCCCAGAGGGATGCGATGGACCAATCCAATTCCCCCTGATGCTGGAGAATGCAAAATAAAGAAGTTGTCATTGGATGTGTATAGGAAAGATCGATACATGTCATCAAAAATGGCAGAGTTGTTTTGTTTCTTTTAATGAAACTTAACTTTGATTGCAGTAAATTACTGTATTGTAAATACTATACTGGAGGTGGCACTTAACTGAGAATTTGAATTCTGTCTACACCTGTATTATAAATAACTTGGTGCTGCATAGTTAATTTCCAATATTGTAAATGTGTACACAATGATTTATATTGTTATTTACTGTGTAATGTAAATGTATTTTTAGTTTACTTGTAAAGTGTAAAGAAATTTGTTTAAATAAAACATTCTAATTACCTGACCCATGTTGTAAGTGGCTGCTCGAGCTCTACATGCACAAAGCTTGTCTGGCTGTTACAATGGCCGTCGAACAATAAACTGGTATTTGATATTGTGATCCAGGGGAAAGGTACAAATCAACCCATATGCCAACAGTGTTTGAATATCCATCCCAAATATGATGTCCAACAGGTTAATGAGCTCTCCAAAGACAGGGTAGGAAATGTTTTTAGCATTCCAATTGTAACGTGGGGGAAATACATAAAATACTATTCCTGTAGCTGTATTAGGTCAACTAATACAGTCCTCGGGACTAAACTAAACACGTGTTCTTTGCATCAAGGAGTGGAGCATGGAAATTAGACAATTTCCACGTCACAAGGCAGTCGCCATAGGCCTACATAATTTCCATACATCTTCAGCTCCAGGAGCTCCATAAATCTGTCCTACAAAACAAATATCACTGGGTTTATACGTTTCACTCACATATTCAATCAGACATTAGTAATGTGTTGCAAAATTCATGGAGAATGTGCCCAGGGAGAAGGAGAGCAGGTCTAGTTGGAATATGGGCACCAACGACTAAAAAACCCCACTACATTTACAATTATTCCTATTTCTCATACTTCACCACTACTGTCCTCCCAAGGCACCCCAACCAGCACATAGTATGAGGATCCCCTGATTGACCAAAACAGGAAGGCTTTCAGACAAAAGGCCACGCCATTAATAAAAAATTGCATACACCTGGCACAGGCAAACCAACAAGTGTGCGTTCAAAATAGGTAGACGGCTCTACCCCATTACACAAGCTTACAACTACCCCTTTTGGGAAGCAAGGAGTTATTCAGTCATGCTCTTGGTGGAATTTAACACCTAACCCGGGCAACACAAATTAGTGGTCAGGACTAGATGGAAAGTTTAAATGTTTGACCCAGATATCCTGGTCATGGTTTTTACACATACACACTAGTGGATGCTGGTGGGGGGGTGTTATAGGAGGACGGCCTCATTGTAATGGCTGGAATGGAACGGCATCAAACACAATACACATATGGAAACAATATGTTTGACTCAGTTGCCTTTATTCCATTCCAGCCATTACAATAAGCCCGTCTTCCTATAGCTCTTCCCACCACACACACACACGCACGCACACACACACACACACACACACACACACACACACACACACACACACACACACACACACACACACACACACACACACACACACACACACACACACACACACACACACACATCACATCAAAATATCACATCACAAAACATCATACCTTTGTGACAATGTGGGGGGCTTGACCATAGGAGAAATGTCATAGTGGTGAGACAGTCCTTGGGCCATGCATGGCTTTCTGTAAAAACAACACCTAGTTCTTTACAGACAGGAGCACTATAGCAGAGCACTACAAA
Organism: Oncorhynchus mykiss; assembly: GCF_013265735.2. Lineage (NCBI taxonomy): Eukaryota > Metazoa > Chordata > Actinopteri > Salmoniformes > Salmonidae > Oncorhynchus > Oncorhynchus mykiss. The sequence goes on along the minus strand of NC_048587.1, from coordinate 23,845,641 downwards.
GACAATAACACTGTATCTAATGACAAGCGGCCATATCAAATGAAAAGAGTCAATAGCTAGGTTTCCATTTAATTGGCAACAGATTTTCACGTGAATATTCTAAAATCTGCATGGAAACTACATGGATATTTTCCCACCATACATGTATTTCCATCAAATTAAATTGTTGTAGTTAAATTCTCATTTACCGAATACAAAATACAAGTTAAAAGGTACAATATGCAGAATTTGCTCCACCATTCATTGGTTGCTACAATTCTAATACTTTGTCTAATTTCAGTTTATGTGACAAAGTGTAGTGTAGAGAATTGTTGTACCATCTAAATCACTATGAAATATATTTTCAGTAACCAAAAATATGATTTTGGAATGAGATGTTCGATGAGCAGATGTCCACATACTTTTGGTCATATAGTGTATTATATCACCAAATTCTACCTGTGTATCTCTAATTAGGACGAAGTGTATCACATGATGGTAAGGGAATGACTGTGTCTTCTGTCCCAGAATAACAGACCGATTATTTTGATGATATCCCAGTGATTTGGATCAAAGGCTGACAAAGAGAAACATTTGATTTCTAATCATGCAAAGTTGCCCCCCTGCAACATTTTATGTCACAGCCATATACAGTATGATGGTTAAAGAAGGATGGTGTTCATGCAGTATGGGCCCGATTAAGACAAAGGAAATGTATGCCTTTCCTTTGCATTTTGATTTAAGCACTTCTAAGTATTTGGTATTCAGACTTACCTTACGCAGGTGTGCAACAAGCTCTTTGGAGTGGCTCCCTTAAGCATATGTAATACATTTAGAGTTTTGATTCAATAGGGTTTTTAGTACATACATCTAAAGCCATCCCTTTTAATACGGTGTACCCTAAATTAAAATGTTCAGACTCAATATAATTTATTGAGAGAATGGGTTCAGAATATTAAGGATCAATGAAAGAAAGCCATCCAAATATGATGAGTTTGATTCTAAAACACTTTATATCTATTTTCAAAAATATTGGTATGTTGGGTAAATTGTTGTGTTTTTTCATTATCTAATCATGACATGAGGTTGTTAAATGACAGAAATTTCAGAGAGACAAATAATCATGTTTTTTTGCTAAATGCTATATATCCGCCTCACTCTCAGATAAATAAGTAACACTGCTAGGTTTTAATCAGTCAAATGTTACAAATAACTACATTTTAAATAAAGAACTGTAAAAATGCTACATTTGTGACATCAATATATAATTTTTGTATTTGAAAAAACGATTTAATACAGCAATATGAAATCTGTATTTTAAACATTTATATTTTACATTTTAGTCATATAGCAGATGCTCTCATCCAGAGCGACTTAAAGGTCCAATGCAGCTATTTTTATCTATATATCAAATCATTTCTGGGTAACAATTAAGTACCATACTATGATTGTTTTCAATAAAAAATGTCAAAATGAAACAAAAAATGCTTCTTAGGAAAGAGCAATTTCTCAAGCAAGAATTTTAGTAAGACTACCTGTGAGTGGTCTGAGTGAAGAGGGGAAAACGAAAAACAAGCTGTTATTTGCAGAGGTTTGGAACTCTCTTTCTTATTGGTCTATTAACTAATTCACCAGGCAGGCCAAAAAATCCATCTCACCAAATCAGGGAGAAATTTCAGGCAGTCTTTTCAAACAGCTCTTACACTAAAAGGGCGTAATCGCCATTTTCACAATTTCACAGTATTATTTCAACCTCACAGTGTGGACATATACTGTTTTTAAAGCACAGGGGGATTTTTTTTTTTTGAGGGGGGGGGACTGCATTGGGCCTTTAAGATACAGGTGTACGATCTTAACTTGACCACTCTTTTGTTGCTGAGAATTTTCCGGTACAGAATGACTGTAATTTCATTTAGAAAATGTGGACTTAATCTGCCCTAACGAAAAATGTATAAACCCCCTACAAAAATTACCACAAATTATAATCCATATAATAATGAATATTTCCTTTTGCTGCAGGATTAGCTGGGTCAAATACAGACGATACATCTGTAGCTAGGGGAGACAATCACATATTACAGTCAAATATACAGGATACGAACATTCCATTAAAGCTAAACAATGGGTATACAGTATTTTGCTTAATATAATAAAACTATTTAATCATACACATCTAAAATCAATTTAAAGAAAAATCTGAGTACAGTAATATTTTACACACACATGAAGGTACCCATAACCAACCATTCAGTTGTTCAACCCATTAAATATTGAAAGGGGAGAAAACTGCAACAATAAGTGTTCTACCCTAATCCTCACTGTTAATGGAATATATCCATATATATATATATTTACCATATATCAGGCTCCAGGTTTAAACTGCCAGGCCTGGTCTGTATGATGATTCCATGAAGTGGGCTACATGTACCAAATTATTGAGCAACTAAAATATTTTACACTGTTGCTAGTGACCCTCAGGATCAACCACACGGACGTGACAGAGTAAAGAAAATTAAACAACTGATGTAATGGAACGATGCCAAATGTAGGCTTCAATTTGAAGGTAACTAACACTAAGATGTAAAAAAATGTGTGTGGGTATTACTGATGGTGGCTACTAATAGTGGCTAATATTTAACATGATACAAAAACATTTTTAAAAGAGAAAAGTCTGAGCTGAAAATAAAACATTCTAGAATACACAAAGGTTGAATTTGGTCTGACTGTGACTGCACGGATTTGGCTTGTCATCTAATTTGGCTTGCGTCTCCAAGATTCATTCCTGCAAGTTATAAGGGCGTACAATTTCAATTCTGCATAGCGGCACAGCATTCCATATACTCCACGGTGGGAAAAGGGCACACATAGCCTACGTGTCATGTTGATATGCTTCAGTTTTCGGGCAAATTACTGGTTTAACATTTGTTAAACTATATAGAAGGCATTCACCATTGAACTGTATTAGGGCAGTATTTTGGAGTGACAGTGGAATCAACCAATCACACTTTGACTAGGTGGAACTGTTTTTACAAAAATGTATGGAAACTTCCACCTTTTGAAGGCTGACAGGTCACTGCACAATAGCGAGCAGTAGTTTTCCTATGGTCTAACTAGCTAGCTTTTGTTGTAGGTTATTGTGCAGATGCTCAACAGGTGTTATCGAAGAGGATGTTGCTGCTCATTTGTTAGCTTTTCCCTTTTCAAGATTAACGTTCAGTAAGAAGTACATTTTCAAATAATTTTGACAATGAGTCACAATACATGTTAGAATCCCATTTGGCAGTGATTGCAGCTGTGAGTCTTTCTGGGTAAGTCTCTGAGAGTTGTGCACACCTGGATTGTATAATATTTGCAGATGTTTTTATTTTTTTATTCTTCAAACTGTCAAGTCGGTTGTTGATCTTTGCTACACAGCCATTTTCAAGTCTTGCCATAGATTTTTAAGCTGATTTAAGTCAAAACTGTAACTAGGCCACTAAGGAACATTACATTTCGTCTTGGTAAGCACCTCCAGTGTATATTTGGTATTGCGTTTTAGGTTATTGTCCTGCTTGTTGAACTTGCCTCCCAGTGTCTGTTGGAAAGCAGAATGAACCAGGTTTAACTCGCAGATTTTGGCTATGCTTAGCTCTATTCCGTTTCTTTTTTTAGAAAAAAAACTCCCTACTCCTTGCCGATTACAAGCAGACACATTAAATGATGCGGCCACCACCATGCTTGAAAATATGAAGAGTGGTATTCAGTAATGTGTCGTTGGATTTGCCCTAAAAAAAAACGCTTTGTGTTCAGCACATAAAGTTAATTTCTTTGTCACATTCTTTTGCAGTTTTAATGCCTTATTGCGAAAAGGATGCATGTTTTTCTTTTTTTAAATTCTGTTCAGGATTCCTTCTTTTCAGTTAGTATTGTGCAGTAATTACATTGTTGTTGATTCATCCTCAGTTTTCTTCTATCACAGCCATTAAACCCTGTAACTGTTTTGAAGTCACCATTGGCCTCATGGTGAAATCCCTGAGCGGTTTTCTTCTTATCCAGCAAATCAGTTAGGAAGGACACCTGTATCTTTGTAGTGACTGGGCGTATTGATACACCATCCAAAGTGTAATTAATAACTTCACCATCCTCAAAGGGATATTCAGTGTCTGCTTTTGAAACGTTTACCCATTAATAAGAATAGGTGCCCTTCTTTGCACGTCATTGGAAAACATCCCTGGTCTTTGTGGTTGAATCTGTGTTTGAAATTCACTGCTCGACTGAGGGACCTTACAGATAATTGTATGAGTGGGGTACAGAGATGAGGTAGTCATTCAAAAATCATGTTAAACACTATTATTACACACAGAGTAAGTCCATGCAACTTATTATGTCACTTGTTAAGCACATGTTTACTTCTGAACATATTTAGATTTGCCATTACGAAGGGGTTGAATACTTATTGACTCAAAACATTTCATCTTTTCATTTTTTATTAATTTGTAAAAAATTCTAAGAGCATAATTCCACTTTTACATTACGGGGTATTGTGTGTAGACGTGACACAACATTTCAATTGAATCAATTTAGAATTCAGGCTGTAACACAATTTTTATTTTCTGATGACATTATGAGTGCATTCTAAAAATAGAAAAGTGACATTTGACAATAAATTGAATACCTGAATTCCTACTAAAATCCCTGAACTCCATTCATAATTTTTCCGTGCCAGTTCAATGTTTTACGTGCTATAATTCCAATATCTGATTGATAAAAACAATTGTTCAAATTTTGCATTCATTAGAACTGTTTTTAAAACCAAACATTTTAACAATTTTGATGACCGTTGCTAAAGTAATAGTTGTACATTTCGATTGGGAAACGCTTAGCCTAATAGTTGTGTTTTTGTATTCTAATGATTGGGACCTACTGACTTATTATGTCCAAGTGCTTATGCTTTAACATAATGCTGTGTGTGACTGCTCTCATTTTATCAGCCCTATGTGTGTTACAAAAAGTGTCCTGTCATCCATGGAGTGTGCTGCATATTACCATCGCTGTCCTTTCAGCATCACACTAACATCCTTTGATGTGTCACTGTTGTCACTTTTGGAGATGTGTGATAGTGTGATAGTGATGGCGTTAGGCTACCATAGGTTGTGTAAGCAGTGTGGTTGTGGTTGCGGTTGTTGTTGTTGCTGGTAGTATTATCCATGTGGGTGCTGTCTGTGTGAGTGTCAGTCTGAAGCATGGCTCAGCCTCAGGCCTGTTTGATTCAGTTGGTCGAATTAAGTGATGCTATGTTTCTGTTGTTGTTCTTGATTTCAACATGCTGACTAGACCGGGAACGTCTAGTCAGCCAATTTGTCCTGGGACACAAACATTGGGTTGTTATTGTAACTGAAATGCACAAGGTCCTCTACTCCGACAATTCATCCACAGAGAAAAGGGTAACCCTATTTAGTTTCTAGTAATCTCTCCTCCTGCAGTCTTCTTCTTCTGACTTTATATGACGGTTGGCAACCAACTTTAAGGTGCATTATCACCACCGACTGGAGTGTCCACCTCACAATCAACCACGTGGGTATATGCTCCTAAAAACCAATGACGATTTGAGAGAGGTGGGACATGTAGCGCATCAAGCATCAAAAATAGAACCAAGTTTTATTTTAGGGCCTGGTTACACAGACGCTCGTGAGCAGTTTGGAAGAAATTATTGAATAACATGTAGTATGTGTACATTTATTTTGAGCACATAATGCGAGCGGTGTGGTCAGCATGTAAAAGTTTGGTACAACGTGTTGGAATCATTTTTCCCCCCACTGAAGTCCAATACCCACAGTTCACAACTGTCCAAATGGATTAGTAATTTATCTAGCTCTTATCAATAGCTCTTATTCATTTGTAAATTACAGTGCATGGAGAATGGTATCATTTCTATCAGGGAACTTTTTTCGTTTAAGTTTTTCCGCTTGGAACTGACAGGTTGCTCGACCTTATCCATAATTTCCTCACGCTTAAAAGTGGTGGAATTATGAGCGAATTAAGTCAAGATTGTCTGTACAAACACCTCCGCCACACCTACATTTCTTTGATCTTCACCAAAAAAGTGCACCTTGCTGGCACTGGGTAAGTTCAAGGTCAGAATAGCGAGAAAAGTGCAGAAACTCAGGTCTGAATTCCCCCTTAAAGACCCAGACGTTTAAAAGTTCAATGCATCCTTTTTTTATCTCAATATGAAATAATTTCTGGATAACAATTAACTAACTTACTGTGATTGTTTTCAATGAAAATTTAGCAAACAGCAATTTCTCTAGTAGGAATTTTGTTAGGATTATTTGGGGATGGTCTGAGTGGGAGGGAAAACTGATAACTAGCTGTTATTGTCAGAAAGGTTTGGAACTCTCTTTATTATTCATCTTATTAACTAATTTAACACCTAGTGATGTTACCAGGCAGGTGAAAAGTCCATCCCACCAAAACAGGCTGAATTTTTTACACTAAATTTCTTACACTAAAAGGGCATTATCATAATTTTCACAATTTCGCAGTATTATTCCAAATTCATAGTGTGGAAATATATATAAAACACAGAAAAATCAGTTTTTTGAGTGCACTGGGCCTTTGAGTGCTTTATATTGTATGGGGAAAATTCATCATATCCACCGCATATGTAGCACCCAACCCCGGGTAGTACATGGCAGTTGGCAGACTAACAGGCGCTTGGGTGGACTAACACACAGATTTTTTAACAAGAAGATGTAGGCCTACAGTATGTAGCCCATATCTCCTTTAAATTACTGTCCATTTCTGTATCGTCATCATAATGCTGCAGCGTCAGCTAAAGCATGTTTTCTGGGAGTCTTGGAATCAGTGTCTCTGTAGAGCCACTTGTAGAGCCACTCTGTAGAGGCACTGTAGAGCCACTTGGCTAACCACACATTCCTACATCCCACAGGCATTTTCAAGAAAGGGGGGGGTCTTCGTATTAGCAAAATCAAATAAAAATGTTATCAAATTTTATTGGTCGCGTACACATATTTAGCAGATGTTATCATGGGTGTAGCAAAATGCTTGTGCTCCTAGCTCCAACAATGCAGCAATACTTTACAATACTTTACAATACATGCAAATCCCCAAAATAAAAAGAAAGAAATTAAGAAATGCAGAAATATTAAAATGAGAAGTGTCGGAGCCCGAAATATAAATATATATGTATATAATGGTGTACAGCACTAGTTATGTATGATGAACCTTGACTGTAAAACAGTATGTAAACATTACTAAAGTGACCAGTGTTCAATGACTATGTACATGGGGCAGCCGTCTCTAAGGTGCAGGGTTAAGTACCATGACAGTCACTAATGGCACTTTTCTACTGCTGGGCCGTGCAGTGAATATCAAGGTTCCTATTTAATTTCCATTTGCCCATGGCCTGCTTTATTCCTGTAACCAAGCAGGATATACAGCCTCGTTTGGTATCTGGTACTGACCTCAAACCAAGTAGGCTGGTGTGTGGGTTTACACATTTCTGTACTCAATGATTGGTCTCATGCAAAGATGTCCCAGTGTTGTAAATACTCATGTACGAGTCACTGACTCCATGTTTTAAAAGAGAAGGTGAAATCTGACCACGAACAGTACAGCTACACAAACTAATAACACTAACATCCAGAGGCAACTTCCACCAGGAATGAGAAGATCTTCAAAAAAATAGTCGTAAAAGATTCAATGCTGTGTTTGGCTACAGACCAGTGATGTCTAGTCTGGGGATGCTGGATTTGACATCACCGACAATGATATTTGAAGCCCTGATAACGCAGAGCAGCGATGATCAGAATGCTAATACATTGTTTTTAGCCAAATTACTATCTAGCTAGCTACCAATGTCTTTAGCGTAGCTAGCTGCAGTGTGTGAGAGTGAGCACTGTGCGAGACATGAACCAGGGTCCAAAACTTACCATATAAACATCCATGGAAGGCTTAGCAAATGTATTATTATAAATTTATTATAAATTATTATTATTTACAGTATATTGAATAAAAAAAGTATAAAATAATATCCAAACAGCGTTGAGCTAAACTGTAAGTGGTCATGGTGCATCAAAAAAAAGTATCAAAGGAAGCCAGTTTGGATATGGCTTCACACCTATCACAGGGCATCGAGAGCATACATCATTACAGACACAACTTGAATTGTTGCAGCTCGTTGTGTTGTTGTCCTTAGGTGGCTAGATAGCTAGCTAGTTAAAATTAGCCCTTTCCTAAATTAGCCGTGGATGGAGATTTTAACTTGTGGTTTTACTTAATTCACCGTACAGGCCAATGATTATAGCGGAGATTCTGATCTAACCATAAATTCAAACATTGTGCCCCTGGCCTGAGAGGATGGAAGTTCAATATGTAGCTAGATGTAGATGGCATTGGCATTTGTCAACAAGTAGGGTGAGTCAACATGTCTTTTCTACTTGCACGAATGCACGCACACGCACACACGCACACGCACACACACACACAAATCAGAACCATTGAGCATAGGTGATTTGATGAAGTTGAAATGGTACTGGAATAGTGGAAGCAGCTCGACTTGTGTTAACTCTGTGTGGTTCTAAATCAACAGTTGTTTAATAGTCCGGAAATGTCGGAAACATTAACATGTTTGACCATGCTGTAGGTCATGTAACTTTTTGTTACATGCAATATGGACTTCACCGGACAGAGGTTGCTCTCCGTTTTTTTTATGAAACACTGTCCTCTTACTGTCTCTGCCTTCGGCCTATATATCACGTTCACAAGGCATTTGAATTATAGAGCAAATAACACAATTATCACAACACATAGCTTGTAATATGTCTTTTTGGGGGGGCTTGGCTTCCCCAGTGATTTTACCCATGCACCGCTACTGGATTTAATAAACAACAATCAAACATTGGTCAACAATAGAAGATACAATTGTTTAGTTGGCTATTCACAGGTAAAAAAATAAACTTATAAGAACAGACGTCTAACATAAGGGAGTATGTAATGTACTTTATTAATCCCCAAGGGTAAATTCATGTGATGAGCATACTGTAAGCAAGAAAGGGAAAGAACCACTGAGCTTATGGACCAGTGCCTGGTTTCCCAAAAGCATCTTAAGGCTAAGTTAATTTTAGAGCAATAGGACCCTAACAATGAACTTAGCCTTAAGATGCTTTTTTGGTAAACTGGGCCCAGGCTTTGTCTGTCATGCTAATAGTTCTCTTGTTGGTCCAGGTGTTACGGTGCGTGAATGAGGACCCAAAAGCGAATCAACTTAAACAGAGCTTCTTTAATTACCAAACATAGGTAGGCTCAGATGGACCGGCAGATTCCGACAGGACAGGACAAGGTTACAGCAAACATGACGGCAGTCTGGTTCAGGCATGAATGACACAAACAAACAAGAATCCGACAAGGACAGGAGCAGAAACAGAGAGAGATATAGGGACCTAATCAGAGGGAAAAAGGGAACAGGTGGGGAACGGGGTGAAAGGGTAGTTAGAGGAGACAAGGGACAGCTGGGGGAAAGCGGGGGAGAAAAGGTAACCTAACACGACCAGCAGAGGGAGACAGGGTGAAGGGAAAGGACAGAGACAAGACAACATGACAGTACATGACAGTACCCCCCCACTCACCGAGCGCCTCCTGGCGCACTCGAGGAGGAAACCTGGCGGCAACGGAGGAAATCATCAATCAGCGCACGGTCCAGCACGTCCCGAGAGGGAACCCAACTCCTCTCCTCAGGACCGTACCCCTCCCAGTCAACTAGGTACTGATGACCACGGCCCCGAGGACGCATGTCCAAGATTTTACGGACCCTGTAGATAGGTGCGCCCTCGACAAGGATGGGGGGGGGGGGGGGGGAAGACGAGCGGGGGCGCGAAGAACGGGCTTAACACAGGAGACATGGAAGACCGGGTGGACGCGACGAAGATATCGCGGAAGAAGAAGTCGCACTGCGACAGGATTAATGACCTGAGAGATACGGAATGGACCAATGAACCGCGGGGTCAACTTGCGAGAAGCCGTCTTAAGGGGAAGGTTCTGAGTGGAGAGCCAAACTCTCTGACCGCGACAATATCTAGGGCTCTTCGTTCTACGCTTATTAGCAGCTCTCACAGTCTGCGCCCTATAACGGCAAAGTGCAGACCTGACCCTCTTCCAGGTGCGCTCGCAACGTTGGACAAAAGCCTGAGCGGAGGGGACGCTGGACTCGGCGAACTGAGATGAGAACAACGGAGGCTGGTACCCGAGGCTACTCTGAAAAGGAGATAGCCCGGTCGCAGACGAAGGAAGCGAGTTGTGGGCGTATTCTGCCCAGGGGAGCTGTTCTGACCAAGACGCAGGGTTGCGAAAAGAAAGACTGCGTAAGATGCGACCAATAGTCTGATTGGCCCGTTCTGCTTGACCGTTAGACTGGGGGTGAAAGCCGGAAGAGAGACTGACGGAAGCCCCAATCAAACGGCAAAACTCCCTCCAAAATTGAGACGTGAATTGCGGACCTCTGTCCGAAACGACGTCTGACGGAAGGCCATGAATTCTGAAAACATTCTCGATGATGATTTGTGCCGTCTCTTTAGCAGAAGGAAGCTTAGCAAGGGGAATGAAATGAGCCGCCTTAGAGAACCTATCGACAACCGTAAGAATAACAGTCTTCCCCGCTGACGAAGGCAGTCCGGTGACAAAATCTAAGGCGATGTGAGACCACGGTCGAGAGGGAATAGGAAGCGGCCTGAGACGGCCGGCAGGAGGAGAGTTACCGGACTTAGTCTGCGCGCAGACCGAACAAGCAGCCACGAAACGACGCGTGTCATGCTCCCGGGTGGGCCACCAGAAACGCTGGCGAATGGAAGCAAGCGTACCCCGAACGCCAGGGTGGCCGGCTAACTTGGCAGAGTGAGCCCACTGAAGAACGGCCAGACGAGTAGGAACGGGAACGAAAAGAAGGTTCCTAGGACAAGCGCGCGGCGACGGAGTTTGAGTGAGTGCTTGCTTTACCTGCCTCTCAATTCCCCAGACAGTCAACCCGACAACACGCCCCTCAGGGAGAATCCCCTCGGGGTCAGTGGAGGCTACTGAAGAACTGAAGAGACGAGACAAAGCATCAGGCTTGGTGTTCTTAGAGCCCGGACGATAAGAAATCACAAACTCGAAACGAGCGAAAAACAGCGCCCAACGCGCCTGACGCGCATTAAGTCGTTTGGCAGAACGGATGTACTCAAGGTTCCTATGGTCAGTCCAAACGACAAAAGGAACGGTCGCCCCCTCCAACCACTGTCGCCATTCGCCTAGGGCTAACCGGATGGCGAGCAGTTCGCGGTTACCCACATCATAGTTACGTTCCGACGGCGACAGGCGATGAGAAAAATACGCGCATGGGTGGACCTTGTCGTCAGAGAGGGAGCGCTGAGAAAGGATGGCTCCCACTCCCACCTCTGACGCGTCAACCTCGACAACGAACTGTCTAGAGACGTCAGGTGTAACAAGGATAGGAGCGGATGTAAAACGATTCTTGAGGAGATCAAAAGCTCCCTGGGCGGAAACGGACTACTTAAAGCACGTCTTGACAGAAGTAAGGGCTGTGAGAGGAGCTGCCACCTGACCGAAATTACGGATGAAACGACGATAGAAGTTCGCGAAGCCGAGAAAGCGCTGCAGCTCGACGCGTGACTTAGGGACGGGCCAATCAATGACAGCTTGGACCTTAGCGGGATCCATCTTAATGCCTTCAGCGGAAATAACAGAACCGAGAAATGTGACGGAGGAGGCATGAAAAGTGCACTTCTCAGCCTTCACAAAAAGACAATTCTCTAAAAGGCGCTGGAGGACACGTCGAACGTGCTGAACATGAATCTGGAGTGACGGTGAAAAAATCAGGATATCGTCAAGGTAAACGAAAACAAAGATGTTCAGCATGTCTCTCAGGACATCATTGACTAATGCCTGAAAGACAGCTGGAGCGTTAGCGAGGCCGAAAGGAAGAACCCGGTATTCAAAGTGCCCTAACGGAGTGTTAAACGCCGTCTTCCACTCGTCCCCCTCCCTGATGCGCACGAGATGGTAAGCGTTACGAAGGTCCAACTTAGTGAAAAACCTGGCTCCCTGCAGGATCTCGAAGGCTGAAGACATAAGAGGAAGCGGATAACGATTCTTCACTGTTATGTCATTCAGCCCTCGATAATCTATGCAGGGGCGCAGAGACCCGTCCTTCTTCTTGACAAAAAAACCCCCCGCTCCGGCGGGAGAGGAGGAGGGGACTATGGTACCGGCGTCAAGAGCTACAGACAAATAATCTTCGAGAGCCTTACGTTCGGGAGCCGACAGAGAGTATAGTCTACCCCGGGGGGGGGTGGTTCCCGGAAGGAGATCAATACTACAATCATACGACCGGTGTGGAGGAAGAGAGGTGGCCCTGGACCGACTGAACACCGTGCGCAGATCGTGATATTCCTCCGGCACCCCTGTCAAATCACCAGGCTCCTCCTGTGAAGAAGAGACAGAGGAAACAGGAGGGATAGCAGACATTAAACATTTCACATGACAAGAGACGTTCCAGGAGAGGATAGAATTACTAGACCAATTAATGGAAGGATTATGACAAACTAGCCAGGGATGGCCCAAAACAACAGGTGTAAAAGGTGAACGAAAAATTAAAAAAGAAATGGTTTCACTATGATTACCAGAAACAGTGAGGGTTAAAGGTAGCGTCTCACGCTGAATCCTGGGGAGAGGACTACCATCCAGGGCGAACAAGGCCGTGGGCTCCTTTAACTGTCTGAGAGGAATGTCATGTTCCCGAGCCCAGGTCTCGTCCATAAAACAGCCCTCCGCCCCAGAGTCTATTAAGGCACTGCAGGAAGCTGACGAACCGGTCCAGCGTAGATGGACCGACAAGGTAGTACAGGATCTTGAAGGAGAGACAGGAGTAGTAGCGCTCACCAGTAGCCCTCCGCTTACTGACGAGCTCTGGCCTTTTACTGGACATGAAGTGACAAAATGACCAGCGGAACCGCAATAGAGACAGAGGCGGTTGGTGATTCTCCGTTCCCTCTCCTTAGTCGAGATGCGGATACCTCCCAGCTGCATGGGCTCAGCACCCGAGCCGGCAGAGGAAGATGGTAGTGATGCGGAGAGGGAGGCGACGGAGAGCGCAAGCTCCTTTCCACGAGCTCGGTGACGAAGATCAACCCGTCGCTCAATGCGAATAGCGAGTTCAATCAAGGAATCCACGCTGGAAGGAACCTCCCGGGAGAGAATCTCATCCTTTACCTCTGCGCGGAAACCCTCCAGAAGGCGAGCGAGCAAGGCCGGCTCGTTCCAGCCACTGGAGACAGCAAGAGTGCGAAACTCAATAGAGTAGTCTGTTATGGATCGATTGCCTTGACATAGGGAAGACAGGGCCCTGGAAGCCTCCTCCCCAAAAACAGATCGATCAAAAACCCGTATCATCTCCTCCTTAAAGTCTTGATACTGGTTAGTACACTCAGCCCTTGCCTCCCAGATTGCCGTGCCCCACTCACGAGCCCGTCCAATAAGGAGAGATATGACGTAGGCGACACGAGCAGTGCTCCTGGAGTAAGTGTTGGGCTGGAGAGAAAACACAATATCACACTGGGTGAGGAACGAGCGGCATTCAGTGGGCTCCCCAGAGTAACACGGCGGGTTATTGATTCTGGGCTCCGGAGATTCGAAAGCCCTGGAAGTGGCCGGTGGATCGAGGCGGAGATGGTGAACCTGTTCTGTGAGGTTGGAGACTTGGGTGGCCAGGGTCTCAACGGCATGTCGAGCAGCAGACAATTCCTGCTTGTGTCTGCCTAGCATCGCTCCCTGGATCTCGACGGCTGAGTGGAGAGGATCCGAAGTCGCTGGGTCCATTCTTGGTCGGATTCTTCTGTTACGGTGCGTGAATGAGGACCCAAAAGCGAATCAACTTAAACAGAGCTTCTTTAATTACCAAACATAGGTAGGCTCAGATGGACCGGCAGATTCCGACAGGACAGGACAAGGTTACAGCAAACATGACGGCAGTCTGGTTCAGGCATGAATGACACAAACAAACAAGAATCCGACAAGGACAGGAGCAGAAACAGAGAGAGATATAGGGACCTAATCAGAGGGAAAAAGGGAACAGGTGGGGAACGGGGTGAAAGGGTAGTTAGAGGAGACAAGGGACAGCTGGGGGAAAGCGGGGGAGAAAAGGTAACCTAACACGACCAGCAGAGGGAGACAGGGTGAAGGGAAAGGACAGAGACAAGACAACATGACAGTACATGACACCAGGCGCTTTGTTGTCCAGAGGGTGTCTGTGAGGGGAGGGAGAAAATCACAAAGAAAGAAAAAAGAGAAAATCTGTTATTAAACAAGGTGTTTATTTGCCTAATGGTAATGTTCTCTTTATTTTGCCTGCCTACACACCAGAGAGCACGAGCCTTCGTTTTAGCAAGAAATAGCAATCATGTGTAATCCACACTCATGTACCTAGTTGTTAAAGTGTTCCAAGAGTCCATCACGCACTTTGTTTGCATTAGCCCACATCGTCTCCGGAAGTGGCACTGCAGGCTGCTGAAATGCTCCATTCTCTGGGGCAGCATTCCACTCCCTTAAAAGAGCTGGAAAGTCTCTGCCGACATGCGGAAGTTATTGATCTATTGGGTGTCTGTAAATTGTGAAACACAGTGGTCCCACCACTCAGTTGACTGGCACCGGATCCAGACAGTGGGTGCTCGCCTGCGGCTCTGCAACATGATAGATCTTAAATACATATATTGCAGATTTGTATTATAAATTCATGATATTGTAATGTTCCTTAGAGAAATAGTACTTTCTCTGCCCACTCGAGTCAATGGGACACACATCAACTCACCATAGCATAGGTGGAGATAATATAGTTGATTGGGTTGATTAACTATCATCTGATTGGGTCAGGCAGTGGTTCTCATAAGAATGTTCAGCTAAAAAACTCTTGCAGTATTGAATGAGGACAGCTAGCTAGTACACCTGCAATAATGTGCAGTCCTGCAATATTACTTTTGCAGTATGTCATGTACGATGCAACGCTATGCGTAGGTATGTACAATGTATATCTATCGTCATCAAATATTGCGAGAACTTTCATTGTCTGTTTATATGCCCCATTTATTTATCATACGGTTCGGACTGGTACAGGGAGTACACTGTAAGAACGGCCCGTGTTTTGAATTCTGTCGCTGTACATTTCAAAAGTGCTGTAAAAATAGTTAAATTGGCAACGTCCTTTGTCACTTGCTCATTACTGTCTTAATTCGAAATTACAGATTACAGAAATTATCCACTTGTCTTCCCCTTATGCCATAATTTGTGCATCTCAATTGTCAGTAGAAACTTCATTTGTTTAAGCAAATCTGCCATATCAGCTATGTTTTTTTTAAAGGCAGCAAATGAGGCTGGTTTAGCCGTGTTAAGGTGTTGGGACTCTGCTGTTGGTACTCTGCTGTTGGGGCAGCTTTATGTAGACCCTAACAGTTTGTGGGCACCGTTTGTCATCGTTATAGTGCAACTAATGTATTGTTTAATGTTGTGTTGTGTAGTGGCTTTGCTGGCATGCATTCCACATTTACACCATCAACATATGAATCACTACAAAATGTATTGTATGACCTCTTATACACTATATTGGGCCCAGCCTTTGGAACTTAGTTTTTTCTATATATGGCTATTATATTATGATCACTACATCCTATGGATTTGGATATCGCCCATGAGCAAATTTCTGCAGCATTAGTAAAGATGTGATCAATACATGTTGATTATTTCATGGATGTGCTGTTTGTAAATGCCCTGGTAGGTTGACTGACAACCTGAACCAGGCTGCAGGCACTAGTTACACTTGAAGTTGTTTTTTGAGTGGGCAGCTTGATGAGAGCCAGTCAATTTTTAAATCACCTAGAAAATATACTTCTCTGTTGATATCACATACATTATCAATCATTTCACACATATTATCCAGATACTGACTGTTAGCACTTGGTGGTCAATAGCAGCTTGCCACAATAATGGGTTTTAGGTGAGGCAGATGAACCTGTAGCCGTATTACTTAAACAGTATTTAACATTAGAGCTTTTAGTTCTGAATATAGACCGCAACACCGCCCCCGTTGGCATTTCTGTCTTTTCGGTAGATGTTATGTATTACTACCACTGTTTCATTAAAGGTATTATCTGACTGAGTTTCAGAGATAGTCAGAATATGAATGTCATCTGTTCCATTCAAGTTATTGACTTCATGGACCTTGTTTCTCACGCTGCATATGTTAAAATATGGGCTTTTTTTGCACTGTTCTGGGTTGCTTGATTGTTTTTAATGCTTTACTGGGAAGATTATCAGAAGTAGACTTGCTCATGTTATTTATATTGGAGCTAAAATTGCAGGGTGAGCTGCACAAGGTGGTCTTCCTACTAGGGCACACTGCCTCAGTGCTAAGAGTGTAACATAGGCTCAAGATTACTGCATACAATAGCTGTAGGATCAACAGAGGTACTCAGGGCAATTAGGTTACTTGCATTGTGTCTGCCAATGACCCTAGGATAATGTCCATTTGATGCTACATTATGATGACTCGTTGTCACAATGATAGGGATTAACTGAGCTGGTCTTGGGTCATTGTAAAGTCATTGTTTCAAAGCAGCCTTGAAATGTGTGGAGCCAAGATGATATGGATGGACTCCGACATTATGACGTAGCTATTTAGCAAAATAGATACATTGTACTATCACACACAGCATACGGCAAGAGTAATACCGTATTGCAGGACATCACCTTATTGCAAGCAACTGTAATTGCTGTCCTCATTCCAAATACGTTTTGAACAATTCACAAAGACAGAGAGCTACACAACAGCTAGCTATCTAAACAGATACATATACCTCTCTTTACTGTTATTTCAATGAATAAGCTGGTCTCTTCTTGCAGTCTCTCTGTGCCATCTTTGATGCACCTGTACTGTCTCTGCCTTCTAAATTGTAGCGGGGTGAACAGGCCATGGCTCGGGTGGCCAGGTCCTTGATGATCTTCTTGGCCTTTCTGTGACAGCAAGTTCTGTAGATGACCTGGAGGGCAGGCAGTGTACCCCCGGTGATGCGTTGGGCTGACTACACCACCCTCTGGAGAGCCCTGAGGTTGTGGACGGTGCAGTTGCCATACCAGCCCTACAGGATGCTCTCAATGATTAATCTGTAGACATTCCTGAGGGTCTTACGGCAGAATTTCTTCAGCCTCCTGAGGTTGAAGAGGCGCTGTGATGCCTTCTTCAATACACTGTCTGTGTGGATGGACCATTTTAGGTTGTCATTGATGTGCATGCCGAGGAACATGCAGCTTTTCACCCTCTCTACTGCGGCCCTGTCGATGTGCATGGGTGCGTACTCCCTCTGCTTTTTCCTGAAGTCCACAATCAGCTCCTTCATTTTGTTGCCATTGAGGGAGAGGTTATTTTCATTGTTGGTAATCAGGCCTACCACTGTTGTGTCATCTGCAAACGTCATGATTGAGTTGGAGACATACATGGCCATTCAGTAATGGGTGTCACGGCCGTCTTCCTGGAAGGAATAAGTGGACCAAAGCGCAGCGTGATGAGCGTACATTTCTGTTTATTAGGTAAATGTCGCCAACAAAACAAAGAAACGACCGTGAAGCTTAACTTAGGCTATGATGCCTTTAACAATATCAACTTCCCACAATGACAGAAGGGCAAAATGCTGCCTAAGTATGATTCCCAATCAGAGACAACGATAGACAGCTGTCCCTGATTGAGAACCATACCCGGCCAAAACATAGAATACAGAACATAGAATGCCCACCCAAATCAACCCTGACCAAACAGAGACATAAAAAGGCTCTCTAAGGTCAGGGGTTGACCCCCCCCCCCCCCCTCCCCCAGAGGTGCGGATTCCGGCCGCAAAACCTGAACCTATAGGGGAGGGTCTGGGTGGGCATCTATCCGCCTTGGCGGCTCTGGTGCAGGACGTAGACTCCGCTCCACCTCTGTCTCACCCCACTGTGGTGTCGCCTCTGGGGCGGGGACCCTCGCCACTGACCGGACTGGGGAACCTCTCTGCGGGCCCCAGATTGGGGACCCTCGTTGCAGGCCCCGGACTGGGGACCCTCGTTTCTGGCACCGGAATGGGGACCCTTGTTGCGGGCCCCGGACTGGGGACCCTCGTTGCGGGCCCCGGACTGGGGACCCTCGTTGCGGGCCCCGGACTGGGGACCCTCGTTGCGGGCACTGGACTGGAGACCGTTGCTGGAGGTTCCAGACTGGAGGCCTTCGCTGGAGGCTCCGGACTGGAGACCGTCGCTGGAGGCTCCGGACTGGAGGCCGTCGTTGGAGGCTCCAGACTGGAGGCCGTCGTTGGAGGCTCCGGACTGGAGGCCGTCGTTGGAGGCTTTGTGCCATGACTCCTCATTGGAGGCTTCGTGCCATGGGTCATCACTGGAGGCTTCATGCCATGGATCATCACTGGAGGCTTCGTGCCATGGATCATCACTGGAGGCTTCTTGCCATGGATCATCCCTGGAGGCTTTGTGCCATGAATCATCACTGGAGGCTTCGTGCCATGGATCATCACTGGAGGCTTCTTGCCATGGATCATCACTGGAGGCTTCGTGCCATGGATCATCACTGGAGGCTTCGTTTCATGGATCATCACTGGAGGCTTCTTGCTATGGATCATCACTGGATGCCGGGTGCGTAGAGCTGGCACAGAATGCACCGGGCTGGAGAGACGCACTGGAGCCCTGGTGCGTAGAGCTGGCACAGGGCTTACCGGGCTTGGGAGGCGTACTGGAGGCCTAGTGCGTAGAGATGATCACGCCCTGACATTAGAGAGGATCAGGTCGCGCAGAGCTGGCACAACCCATCCTGGTTGGATGCTCAGCCTAGCTCGGCAACTGCGGGGCGCTGGCATAGGACGCACTGGGCTGTGGATACGTACTGGAGACACAGTACGTGTAACCGCAAAGCATGGTGCCTGAAGGGTCACATGCTCCTCAAAGCGCCTATCTTGCTCCAGACTCCAACCCCTCCAAACTCTTTCTTCCATCTCCACTGCCAACCACTCCTCGCTCAAACGATCCAAGAATTCCTCTTCGGTCTCGGACTCCTCAGCACCGACGCCCACGTCATCTGTTCCTCCCCCAAAATATTTTGGGGCTGCCTCTCAGGTTACCGTTGTGTCCTTTCCTCCTGACCACGCTGCTTGGTCAGTTTGTGGTGGGTAGTTCTGTCAAGACCGTCTTCCTGGAAGGAATAAGTGGACCAAAGCGCAGCGTTGTGAGCGTACATTTCTGTTTATTAGGTGAATGTCGCCAACAAAACAAAGAAACGACCATGAAGCTTAACTTAGGCTATGATGCCTCTAACAAAGTCAACTTCCCACAATGACAGAAGGGAAAAGGCTGCCTAAGTATGATTTCCAATCAGAGACAACGATAGACAGCTGTCCCTGATTGAGAACCATACCCGGCCAAAACATTGAAATACAAAAACATAGAAAAAAGAACAAAGAATGCCCACCCAAATCACACCCTGACCAAACAGAGACATAAAAAGGCTCTCTAGCGTCCCACCTGGCCAACATCCAGTGAGATTGCAGAGCGCCAAATTCAAATACAGAAATACTCATTATAAAAATTCAGAAAAGATACAACTATTAAACATAGGTTTAAAGATTAACTTCTTGTGAATCCAACCACAGTGTCAGATTTAAAAAAAATGCTTTACAGCGAAAGCATACCTTACAATTATTTGAGAACGTATCCCAGCAGACAAATCCTTACAAACAGTAACCAGCCAAGTAGTCAGAAATAGAGATACAATTATTCACATACCTTTGATGATCTTCATATGTTTGCACTCAGAAGTGTTTGCACTAATTTATTCAATAAATGTTCCTTTTGTTCGATAAAGTCTCTCTTTATATACGAAAACCTCCGTTTTGTTCACTCGTTTTCTTCAGTAATCCACAGACTCAAACGCAGTCACAACAGGCAGACAAAAAAATCAAAATTGTATCCATAAAGGTCATAGAAACATGTCAAACTATTTTTATATTCAGTCCTCAACCGGACAATAACTTCGTCAATATAAAAGGTAAACAAGAGGCACTCTCTCTGGTCGGGCGCATGAAAAAGCTCTGTCCACTCATTCAGACTGCTCTTACTCACTCATTTTTTCAGAATACAAGCCTGAAACAATTTCCAAAGACTGTTGACATTCAGTGGAAGGCATAGGAATTGCAATTTGAGCCCTAAGTCAATGGATACTGTAATGGCATTGAATAGAAAAAAAAGAAATCTTACTTCCTGAATGGATTTTTTTCAGGTTTTCGCCTGCCAAATCAGTTCGGTTATACTCACAGACATTCTTGAAACTAGGGGGCACTATTTTTATTTTTGGAAAAATAACGTTCCCAAAGTAAACCGCCTTTTTCTCAGGACCAGATGCTAGAATATGCATATAATTGACAGCTTAGGATAGAAAACACTCTAAAGTTTCCAAAACTGTCAAAATATTGTCTGTGAGTATAACAGAACGGATATTGCAGGCGAAACCCTGAGGAAAATCCAATCAGGAAGTGCCTCTTATTTTGAAACCGTGTTCATTTCCTATGCACCCCTATTGGCCATTGAAAGGGATATCAACCAGATTCCTTTTTCTACGTATTCCCTAAGGCGTCTACAGCATTTTGACGTAGTTTCACGCCTTTATGTTAAAGAATGAGCGTAAACGACTACATTGCGTAAGTGGCCAGCTGAAGGCTCTCAGAGTGATTCTTGCGTAAAAGACAGAGGTAGTAATTTTTCCTCTCGCTCCTACTGAAAAGCCAATTGTCCCGGTTGATATATTATCGAATAGATATTTGAAAAACACCTTGAGGATTGATTATAAAAAACTTTGCCATGTTTCTGTCGATATTATGGATATCAATTTTTTTTTTTTTTGCAGTTGTCGTGACCGCTATTTCTGGTGGATTTCTCAACATAACGTGACCAACAATCAGAGGTATTTTGGGTATAAAAATAATCTTTATGGAACAAAAGGAACATTTGTTGTCTAACTGGGAGTCTTGTCAGTGAAAACATCCGAAGATCATCAAAGGTAAACGGTTAATTTGATTGCTTTTCTGATTTTCGTGACCTAGCTTCGTGCTGCTAGCTGGACATAATGCTATGCTAGGCTATCGATACATTTACACAAACGCTTGTCTTGCTTTGGCTGTAAAGCATAATTTCAAAATCTGAGATGACAGGGTGATTAACAAAAGCTAAGCTGTGTTTCACTATATTTCACTTGTGATTTCATGAATATGAATATTTTCTAGTAATATTTTTTGACCGTTGGCCTATGCTAATTAGTGTAGTTGATGACAATTCTCCCGGATCCGGGATCGGTAGTTTCAAACAGTTTTGGAAACTTTAGAGTGTTTTCTTTCCAAATCTACTAATTAAATGCATATCTGAGTAGATGGAAGTTTAATTTGGGCATGCTTTTCATCCAAAATTCCAAATGCTGCCCCCTACCCTAGAGAAGTTAATATCTGTGACTGTCTGGAGTCCCTGCCACATACGTCTCATGTCTGAAACGTTGAATTGTGGCTCCACTTTGTCTCTGTACTGATATGTTTGCCTGTTTGATTGCCTTTCCAGGGCATAGCTGGACTGTACTTGTCCATGTTCCCAGTCACCTTGCTGAGGTTAAATGCAGTGGTTCGCTTCCACGTTTTTTGGTTTGACTAAGTTCTAATCATCATAGTGGGAACAACATCCTCTGTGCACTTTTCTGATGAACTCAGTCACAGAGTCAGTGTATATGTCAATGTTATTCTCAGAGGTATCCCAGAACATATCCCAGTCCACGTCATCAAAACAATCTTGAAGTATAGATTTTGATTGATCAGGCCAACGTTGAACAGTCCTTACCACGGGTACTACCTGTTTACATTTCTGCCTATAGGAAGGGAGGAGCAGATGGGAGGCATAATCTGATTTGCTGAAGGGAGGGTGGGCCGTCTCGGAAGGGAGGGTAGCAATTGTCAAGAATTCTTGATGAGCGAGTAGTAAAGACGATGTGTTGATAAAACTTTCTCCTTCCAGCTGTGCGATGTACAAAAAAACCCTGGCTGTATGGACAGGGACAGTATATCTGGAGAAGAGCGATGATTCTGTGAAACAGAGTTTGTTATAGTCCCTGATGTTTCACTGGAAGGAGATCCTCGCCCTCTGTTCGTCAACTTTATTGTCCAGGGACTGAACATTACAAGTAATATACTCGGAAGCGGTGCATGGTATGCACAACTCCTAAGTCAGACTAAAAGCCCATGCCGTCGGCTCTGTGTTGGAGCAACCCCTGCAATACTTCTAGGGCTTTGAGATGTCTCTATTATGATATTGTGTTATCTGTAAATATTAACATAACATAACATTGGAAGAGTTACAATCCAAAACGCTATATATCCAGTTTCATAAATGTTGGTAAATTAGCCTTTATTGTGTAGCCCTTTACTAAAGTGAAATGATCTAGTGGCTTCATGGGTGCAATATTATTAATATTTTTCATAATTTTATAATGAATAAATATGGTGTTTCTATGTCAAATGGTTGTGTTATTTTTCTGAATTCTGTGATGTATATCAAGAAAACGTTAAATCTATGAATAAAAAATCTGAGAACACACATGAAGATACCCATAAGCAATCATTTCCGATGAAATAACACACATGAAAAATTGGTGGATATAACATTTTGGAAATAAACTCTTCATAAATTGATCTTATCGAGAAAATCACAGAACTGCTCCTGTTCATCAAGTGCACTGAAATTGCAATTTACCATAACGTCATAACACTGATGATGATAGCCATCATTGTTATGTCTTGTGGGGTATGTTTGTGTGTTCAGAAAACCATTTTTACATTTTCCAAATATTTATTGAGTTACAATAACACCCTGCATACTTGCGTTTATTTTCAAGCTGTATTCAAACCTCACATCTCATTTTAAGATCTGATAATCACAACAAACTTTTTCTATGCTAGAGTACACAGTGTAACTTTCATTATTACTCTAAGTGGGAATCCAAACATCCCTGACAAGGCTGGGCTGTTTAAACAAATGTACAGTGACACTCATCACAGATAAAAGGCCAAAGAGATGAGGCTGTGTACACATGCGTAATACCTGTTATTCTGTCACATGAAAGGGGCATGTATCTGCGGAATGTGGATCCTGATCAAAACAAGTTCTTAACAAAACATTTTTTCAGGAAGGTGTCATCATACTGTTGGGTGCTGGCAACCGTTTGCCCTATAGAGAGGCACAATGCACACTATTCATCTTTGTGAAGTAATTGCAGTGACTATCTGAGAGATTGAGCAACGGTGGAAATCTCCCTATCGCTGGGAAATTGGTAATAAAAATGGTACACGCCATACTATACAATGCTTTGTGTGTTTGAGCAACTCATTTGAAAACATTTGGTTGCTACTGATTCAAATTCTGGATGACGTATAAAAACTACTATGGAGTCTTTCACACGGTGAGGAAGTTGGCTTGTGTGTCGTAGACTGACCTCACCTGGTGAGTCAGTGTTGTTGATTGCTCTTGTTCCCCAAAGGCCATGATGGGACCTACACTTTCCCCAAAAAGTCAATACATTGCTAATATACTAGTAATAACTAATTAGTAGTATTGACATATTTGCTCAAATGGATTTATGGTTTATTTGAGTTATGTTACAGTGATGCATCATGTTGACTAATGTATTGCTGTGGCAAATCTGAGTCAATTGGTTCATTGAACCCTACAGAAGATAATATATTTCTCATCATATGTATTTCTTCCCAATCTGTTTGTCTTTGTCACAGTGATGTCTGCAATGCTCCTCATGTGGTGGCCAGAAGGCACGGCATCGCTCTGTCCTACCCCAAGAACGCTGCTCTGACAATGGGCTGGCTCTCCTATATTCTTAGAAAAACCCCAAAGGGGTTCTACCTGGAACCAAAAATGATTCTTCAAAGGGTTCTCCTATGGGGACAGCCAAATAACCTTTATAGGTTCTAAGAGTGTAGGGGGACCCTGGGTGTCTGGTTTGGTCCAGGCTGGTGTTCCATCTATCTGTGGCCGACAAGTCCTCTGTGGTCTCAGGTCTGGCCTACTCTGATGATGTCATACTAAAGGATATTTATCACCACATGCAGTACTTGGAAATGGAGGGAATTGTGAATATTCTAGTGATTTATGGACCCTTTTCTGTCAAATAATTGGATTGCATTGAGGTCTGAAGTTAGAATAAGGAGCAGGCATGTCTTGAAAATAAACTACAAGTCATACAATATAATTTGAACAAAACATTTCCTATGAACACATTTACATTGCACTTGATCCTTCTTTTATATCTTTCTAATTCATGTCAGCAAGTGAAGTCAGCCTGTCTACTTAAAGTGCTATCTTGGCAAGTGTCCAGTTTTGAATGTCTCATGCACCTGCGTTCTTCAAGTGGATTCCCTCGGTCAACTCTTTCTTCCTGATGTGCCCGATATTCCAGCTCGGCCACAGCTCGGTCCCATTCACTGTAAACAAACAATCTGCCCATTGTTAATACAAATAATAAGCCAAAATTCCCAATATTCCCTCTGTGCCAGACAAACACAGTAAACAGATGAACCAGGGGGGCAACATTACAGCCGGGAATATAAATGCCGATTCTACATTATTCCTGATCCAGAACCTCTTCTGTTAGCAGCCAAAAAGCTTGCCTGAATTCTGCTCTATAAAGTGTCCCCGAGCCACAACCACTTTGGGCAAAGCCGTTTCACACGTACACTGAGTGTACCGAACATTAGGAACACCTTCCTAATATTGAGTTGCACCCCCCCCCCCCTTTTAGCCGCAGAACAGCCTCAATTCGTCGGGGTATGGACTCTACAAGGTGTCGAAAGCGTTCCACAGGGATGCTGGCCTATGTAGACTCCAATGCTTCCCACAGTTGTGTCAAGTTGGCTGGATGTCTTTGGGTGGTGGACCATTCTTGATACACACAAATAACTGTTGAGCGTGAAAAACCCAGCACCTACTACCATATCCCGTTCAAAGGTACTTAAATATTTTGTCTTGCCCATTCACCATCTGAATGGCACACAATCTACAATATATGTCTCAATTGTCTCAAGGCTTAAAAATCCTTATTTAACCTGTCTCCTCCCCTTAATCTAAACTGATTAAAGTGGATTTAACAATAATAATTGACATCAATAAGGGATCATAGCATTCACCTGGATTCACCTGGTCAGTCTGTCATGGAAAGAGCAGGTGTTTTTAATGTTTTGTATACTCATTGTATAAATTACTCAATATTAATAAAGTAAAATGAGTAGAATCCCCCCTTTCTCTGATACTTATTGTAATACATATTGCAATATAATCTTGCTTTCCTGTATTATATTTATGCTAAAATGTTCTTCTACTGAGCCATTTACTTTATGTTAGTATTCTTATCTTATATTATTTCTTATTATTGTTGCATTGTTGAAAAGGAACCAGCAGTTAACCATTTCATTAGACGGTGTATACCATGTGTATCCTGTACTACATATGAGTAAAAAACTTGAAACTTGAGATAAGAATAATTGCAAATGGAGCTACGGAGGAAAATCCTACACTGACAGAGTAAAGACAAATTGCTCAGTAAAAATGAAAGCTACGCTGTTATATACTGTTCCAATTGAGTAGACTTTTGGAGTGGCAATGTTTAGAACAGCTGACTCAATGGCACCATATAGTTAATATCCATCCATGACACAGACACATTTGTGGAACGACAGAAGAAGTGTGAATAGTCAATAATGCAATGCGTGTGTAGACATTTCTGGTGCCCGTAGCTAATTCAGTATGCTCACAGGAGACATAGAGAACTACCCCTTAAACGGGAAATAGGTGTCTATGGACTTTCTGTTTGATAACAGAGTTTTGGAAATGAAACTATAAAACCCCTTCGAACAACAGGAGATTAGTCTGTCTACATGACCACATCCCCTCTCACTCCCCTTCTTCATATTGCTCTTCCCTCCCTCCTTCTCTCTCACACTTTTTCTCTCTCTTACTTCCTGTAGTATAATTTAACAAAAGTAATTTGAGAACCGAGCTACCAAATTATTACTAACACGTTGACTATCTAACTCCCAGAAATTATACTCTCAACCACTGCTAAGCGCCTTTATCGACATGGGTATAAGGCCCTCACCTGTCCTTCTTTCGGCAAATCCAACCATGACTCAATCTTGCTTTACCCCACCTATAAACACAAACTCAAGAGGGAAGTTCCGGTGGTCAGGTCTGTACAGCATTAGTCCGACCAATCACTGGGACTGGAATATGTTCCAGGTCGCCTCTGGAGATTGCTTCAATTAAAACGCTGACTCAGTAACCATTGAGTGGGTGGGGTGGGGTGGGGTGTGGGGGGGGGGGGGGGGGGGGGGGGGTGCATAGATGATGTGATAGGGGGGGGGGGGATGCATAGATGATGTGATACCGATAATGTCTTTCAAAATGTTCCTGAATCAAAAACCGTGGATTGAAGGCAGCCTTGTAGGAAAACTGAAAGAGAGAGAGATGCTGCTTATAAACAGGCCAAGGTGACAGGGGACAAATGTTTGGTTAAACAGTACAAATAGGACAAACGCAGATCGATCAAGATGACGTATGTGGCAGGGACTCTTAATGATCAAGGATTACAAAAAAGAAAGCCAGCCACATTGCGGTCACCAACGACACCCTTTTCTCACGATTCAAGCACAATGACCCTGAGCTGCCGAGGAGAGCCCACGATGACAACATGAGCTATACACTCAAGGTCTCAACTAAGGACGTATGCAAGTCATTCAAGCATGTTAACCCTCAGAGCATGTGCAGACCAGCTGGCTGTTGTGTTCGCTGACATTTTCAATCTCTTATTAGCTCAGGCTACGATACCCACCCACTTCAAGATGTCAACTATCATCCCCGTGCCCAAGAAAAGAAAAGAAAAGTAACTGAACTGAATGACTACCAACCAGTAGCACTCACTTCCGTCATCATGAATTGCTTTGAGAGTCAAAGACCATATCATCTCCTCTCTCCCTGACACACTTAACCCTCTCCAATTCACCTACCGCCTGACAGATCCATGGCCAGTGCTTTCGCCATTGCACTGCAAACTGCCCTTACCCACTTGGACAAAAGGATGCATATGTGAGGATGCTGTTCATTGTCTACAACTCAGCCTTCAATACCATAGTGCCCTATACACTCATTATAATGCTCATGGGTCTGGGTCTGAACTCATCCGTGTGCAATTGGGTCCTGGACTTCCTGACAGGCCACACCCAGGTGGGGAAGGTAGGCAACATTACCTCCTTGACACGGATTCTCAATACAGGATTCCCACAATGGTGCGTCCACTGTCACCTTCTATATTCCCTGTATACCAACGCCTGCGTGGCCTCACAGTTCCAACTGCATCATCAAGTTTTCTGACAACACAACAACAACAAGATAGCCTACAGGGAAGAGGTAGGCACTCTGATGGCATGGTGCCAGGTAAACAACCTCTCCCTCAAAGTTTGCAAAACAAAGGAGCTGATTGTGGAATTCAAGAGGAACCAGGCTGGACATGCCACAGTCCTCATCAATGGGGCCGCTGTTGAGACAGTCAATAACTTCAAATTCTTTTGCGTACACATCTCACAGAAGCTGAAATGTCCTAACCACACTGACACAGTGGTGAAGAAGGCATGACAGTGACTCTTCAACCTCAGGATGCTGGTGAAATTTGGCCTTTCCCCTCCGGTTCTACAGGAGTACGATCGATATCATACTGTCGGGCTGCAACACAGCCTGGTATGGCAACTTCAACGAAATGGACTGCAAGACAATTCAGAGGGTGATGCGTGGTGCCGTACGCACCGTTAGGTGCACACTGCCTGCCCTAAAGGACACCTACAACACCAGGTGTCGCAGGAAGGTCAAGGAGATCATCAGGGACCCCAGCCACCCAAGCCATGCCCTGTTCTCCCCACTGCAATCACTAAGTACAGAAGCAGTATGGCAAAAACTGGAACACTGCCCAATATTTTCTACCCTCAGACCATCAGGCTGCTGAATAGCCACCAGCAGTCAGCTACCTGCTCCCTCTCACTACTCCCGCTAAACCATCAAGCTCTATGACGAAACTGGCTCTCATGAGGACCGCTATAGGAAAGGAAGACCCAGAGTTACCTCTGCTGCAGATGATAAGTTCATTACAGTTACCAGCTTAAGAAATCTGTAATTAACTGCACCTTAAATCACTGCCCAAATAAATGCTTCACAAAGTTCAAGTAACAGACACATTTCAACATCAACTGCTCAGAGGAGACTGCTTAAATCAGGCCTCCATGCTCCAATTGCTGCAAATAAACAACTTCTAAAGGACACCAATAAGAAGAAGAGACTTGCTTGGGCCAAGACAAATGAGCAATGAACATTAGTCCAATGGAAATCTGACATTTGGTCAGAGTTTTGGTTTTAACCGCCATGTCTTTGTGAGAAGCAGAGTAGGTGAATGGAAGATCTCCGAATGTGTGGTTCCCATCATGAAGCATGGAGGAGGAGATGGTGTGGGGGTGCTTTGCTGGTGACACTGTCTGTGATTTATTTACAATTCAAGGCACACTTAAGCAGCATTGCTAGCACAGCATTCTGCAGTGATACACCATCCCATCTGGTTTGCGCTTAATGGGACTATTGTTTGTTTTTCAACAGAACAATGACCCAAAACACACCTCCAGACTGTGTAATGGCTATTTGATAAAGAAGGAGAGTGATAGAGTGCTGCATCAGATGACCTGTCCTCCACAATCACTCAACCTAAACCCAATTGAGATGTTTTGGGATGAGTTGGACCGTAGAGTGAAGGAAAAGCAGCCACCAAGTGCTCAGCATATGTGGGAACGCCTTCAAGACTGTTGGAAAAGCATTCCACTACCTTATGAAGCTGGTCGAGAGAATGCCAAGAGTGTGCAAAACCGTCTTCAAGGCAGTGTGGCTACTTTGAAGAATCTCAAATCTCAAATATATTTGATATGTTTCACAATTTTGGCTACTACGGGATGCCATATGTGTTATTTTAAAGTTTTGATGTCTTCTCTATTATTCTACAATGTGGAAAATAGTAAAAAATAAAGAAAAACCTTTGAATAAGTAGGTGTGTCCAAACAGTTGACTGGTACTGTATATGAAAAACTTTCATGTGATTGTTTGTTACATGTTACAGTGAAATTCGAATTAGCAGTTTCACATGTAATAAAACTCCACATTTACTCCATTGTTTGTAGACAAAATACAGGTAAACAAACACTGTATAGGCTAGAAACATGTTTAAAACTATAACTTTAAAATCGTGGATGGTCAGGTCTTGCATCCATAGCGTAGTCTATGTTAATGTTTCAATTATGGATTGCCACTTTAACACCTTAATGAGTAATAGTGTTGTTATATGATGCAATCCAATTGTAATAGTGTTATTATATTATGCAATCCTATAGAAGTAGTGTTATTATATTATGCAATCCTATAGTGAGTGAGTTACTTTTGTGCCATTACTATCAGGCAAAACGTCTGAAGTCGAGAACAACATTCTTAGTATAGCAAACAAAATATAATGATTTTGAAAGCAAAACACAAACCCAAACTATTGATGGCAAAACAAAATATTGCAAGGGAATAATTGTTTAAATACGAAAGCAAACTAATTGTTAATGAATGCAACAAAAAAATATTTTTTATGAAAAATATTTATGATAAATTTCTGATAACGCAATTAAATAAAATGCTTTAGCCTTTGCTGCCTTTTTTCGAGTTGCACGTTTTGGCACATTAATTTCAGCAACATAGCACCCTGCATCCCACTGCTGGTTTGCCTCTGAAGTTAAGCAGGGTTGTTTCTACTTAGTCCCTGATGTGACTGGATGTGTGAGAAACATGTAGAACCTCACACACACATGTCCCAAAAACAATTGTCACATGTGGGTCTCTCTCACCCCCTGCCCTCTCCTAGCACATAGGACAATCCCGCCTCTCTCTCCCTCATGCTGATCCCCATGCCTCTACCCCTTCACATTACTGTCTCTTGCTCACTCCCCTTTCCAGGAAAACATGGACACTCCTCACCCTGCCTAGGGTCAGCACAGTGGCATCAAAAGAGCAGAGCCCCAGAGCAGCCTCCTCAGCTCAGAGGGGAAGCATCCTATTAGACAATGGCACAGTAATGGCATCTGAGGGTCCCCATTGTCCCATTAACAGTCATTAGGGCTTAATGGGAAATGCTTGCCCCCCCATCCCTACATCCCCCCTCCAAACCGCCACTCACCTAACCCTTTGATTCTCTCCTCCTTCCTCCCTCCATCCCTCCAACCCTCCTTCCTCTTAATGCCCCTGTTTGTTTTGCCATCAAAAGACAGTCTTTAAGTCCTACAAAAGAGGGGGTTGGAGCGCAATCTCATATGCGTGAGAGGACTTTACAAAGTTGGAGTCTGGTAGAATAGAATAAAAAGGGAGACGGTGGACCTCCGGTGCTTTGATCTCAGTGAGGGGTAAATGGACTGGATTGTCTTGTACCCTGCTGGTGGGCTAAACTGAGACAGAGTGAGTTGCAGGGGTTTAAATCAAAGGTTGGGTTATCTTCACTGGGTCATCTCCATCACATTAGGATGTTGTCTAAATGTTGATTCATTCACATCAACATCTGAGGGTACTTGAGGTGCCAAAAATAACACTCAACAGACCGTCAACACCCCTAAAGGAAGGCAATGGTCAAGTTCACCTCTATATGCAGACAATATATTCTGATACTCGTCAGTTTTTTCCCCTGTCTCTTTCCTTGGTGAACACGGACCTTAAAGGACCATGTCCGTAATATAAAACATCAGCATTTTATTTCTCCCAGGACCATACTCACTCACAGTCCTTACTAGTTGAATCATACTCATAACTGAGGCCCTACAGTTTGACAGACTACATAATCCACATGCCCTGACCAAGAGAATCTACCTGACAAAGAGAAAATACAGGCCTACAGAATTATCTGGTCAAATCCATATATTTATATTTTAGTCATTTAGTAGACACTTTTATTCTACTGGTCCCCTGTGGAAATCAAACCCAAAACCCTGGGTTTGAGCATCTTTCTCTACCAAATCAGCCACATGGGACCATATAGCCAGTACAAACTCAGGGCCCTACTCATAACCAAACCCCAATTGCTTGCGTGCTTTGTGGGGTCGTGTTAAGGTTCAGTCTCTGTGTTCCTCCATTGTGGGTGGGAAACATCACATTACTGTCACCCTCACAGCTGACATGAAGAATGGGACATAATTCACTATAACTCAGCCCTGGACTGTCAACTTGGTCTGAATAAAATGTATTATTTCTGATCACGCTTGACACACTCTCCTTATGTGATTGACAGTGGTGATGGGACTGGTTTGCCCCATTTGTGGATGGTGAAAGTATTTGTGAAGTTGTCATGCTCTTAGGTAGCCACCCAAGTAGCCAATTGATAACATATTTTAGATAATTTGTTGATATAATCAAAATGTCCTTACATGTCAGATGCTGTCCCAGAGATGTCTTAATTCCCCAGTAACCCCAAACTATTCCCTTGGCTCGAACTACACAGTCACATCAACTCTTAGCCAAGCACCAAATCCTCCAGAATCCTTGGGGATATTTTTGGACCTATTCTGAAAGACATGGTGATCAAGCAATATTAATATTAAAATACTTACTACTTTTGTTGCTATCAGCAAATTCCTCAATGTATGCATTTGACCATCACATTACACTGCACAAATCTGAATTTAAGAGCTCTTCCATTTTTGGCACCTTAAAAAAAACGGACAATCCCAAAACAACACTGGCAGCCTCACAACAATGTTACATCTAATTTAAACTGTGTTTTGGGCATTCTGACAACAATAAACATCTGTTTAGAGGAGGATGGTCAGCACACTTCAAAACTAAACCACTCCACTGTCTCCCTCACAAACAATCACACAACATAGTGATAGCAGGGGTTCTGAACAAATACTACATTTTTGTGAAGTGCACAATCTCCAACATGCCATTCAGTTCTGTCCCACTGGTCTACTAATTACAGTTGCTTGCGAAGGTATTCACCCCCCTTGGCATTATTCCTATTTTGTTGCCTTACAGCCTGGAATTAAAATATATTTTTTTGGGGGGTTTATACATAACAAAACCCCATAGATATACAAAAACCCTAGACAAGACAAAAGCACAAATACCACCCTAGTTACACCCTGACCTAACCAAAATAATAAAGAAAACAAAGATAACTAAGGTCAGGGTGTGACAGGGGTTGCAGACTCTGGGGCCATTCATAACAGGTGTATATATACTGTATGCAACTGCTATCACATATCTATAGTCAAGTTATCTACTACCCTAATTTAAATAAAATAAAATAACATTTTATTTGTCACATGCGCCGAACACAACAGGTGTAGGTACCTTATATTGAAATGCTTACCTACAAGCGTTTAACCAACAATGCAGTTTATCAGAAAATACCCCCCCCAAAAAGAAATGTAAGAGATAAGAATAACAAATAATTAAAGAGCAGCAGTAAATATCAAAAACGGGGCTATATAAAAGAGGCAAAGGTGTCTAGGTAAATGAGGAAATATGTATATGTAGGGAAGTTATTAAAGTGACTATGCATAGATAATAACAGAGAGTAGCAGCAGCATTCTGGGGGGTGGGGGCAATGCAAATGGTCTGGGTAGCCATTAGATTAGCTGTTCAGGAGTCTTATGGCTTGGGGGTAAAAGCTATTCAGGAGCCTCTTGGACCTAGACTTGGACCTCTATTACTGCTTGCTGAGAGAACTGTCTAGGATTAGGGTTGCTGGAGTCTTTGACCATTTTTAGGGCCTTCCTCTGGCACCGCCTGGTATAGAGGTCCTGGATGGCGGGAAGCTTGGCCCCGGTGATGTACTAGGCCATACGCACTACCCTCTGTCGTGCCTTGCGGTCGGAGGCCGAGCTGTTGCCATACCAGGCAGTGATGCAACCCATCAGGATGCTCTCTATGTTGCAGCTGTAATTTTTTTTTGAGGATCTGAGGAACACGCCAAATCTTTTCAATCTCCTGAGAGGTTTTGTTAAGCCCTCTTCCTGACAGTCTTGGTGTGCTTGGAACATGTTAGTTTTTTGGTGATGTGGATGCCAAGGAACTTGAAGCTCTTGACCGGCTCCACTACAACCCCGTCGATGAGAATGGGGGCGTGCTGGGTCCTCCTTTTCCTGTAGTCCACAATCATCTCCTTTGTCTTTATCAAGTTGAGGGAGAGGTTGTCGTCCTTGCACCACACGGTCAGGTCTCTGAACTCCTTCCTATAGGCTCATTGTTGTCGGCCTCCCACTGTTGTGTCATCAGCAAACTTAATGATGTTGTTGGAGTCGTGTCTGGCCAAGCAGTCATGAGTGAACAGGGAGTACAGGAGGGGACTGAGCACACACCCCTGAGGGGCCCCCGTTTTGAGGATCAGCGTGTCGGATGTTTTGTTACCTACCCTTACCACCTGGGGGCGGCCCATCAGGAAGTCCAGGATCCAGTTGCAGAGGGAGGTGTATAGTCCCAGGGTATTTAGATTAGTGATGAGCTTTGAGGACACTATGGTGTTGAATGCTGAGCTGTAGTCAATCAATAGCATTCTCACATAAGTGTTCCTTTTGTCCAGATGTCAAAGGGCAGTGTGGAGTGCAATAGAGATTGCATCATCTGTGGATCTGTTGGTGCGGTATGCAAATTGGAGTGGGTCTAGGGTTTCTGGGATAATGGTGTTGATATGAGCCATGACCAGCCTTTCAAAACATGTCATTGCTACAGACGTGAGTGCTACGGGTCGGTAGTCATTTAGGTAGGTTACCTTAGTGTTCTTGGGCACAGGGACCATGGTGGTCTGCTTGGAACATGTTGGTATTACAGACTCAGACAGGGACAGGTTAGAAATGTCAGTGAAGACACTTGCCAGTTGGTAAGCACATGCTTGGAGTACACATCCTGGTAATTAATCTGGCCCTGCAGCCTTGTGAATGTTGACCTGTTTAAATCTTACTTACATCAACTTCGGAGAGCTTGATCACGCAATCGTCCGGAACAGCTGATGTTCTCATGCATGTTTCAGTGTTACTTGCCTTGAAGCAAGCATAGAAGTTATTTAGCTCATATGTTAGGCTCGTGTCACTGGGCAGCTCTCGGCTGTGCTTCCCTTTGTAGTCTGTAATGTTTTACAAGCCCTGCCACAACCGACGAGCCTTGGAGCCGGTGTAGTACGATTCGATCTTAGTCCTGTATTGACTCTTTGCCTGTTTGATGGTTCGTTGGAGGGCATAGCATGATTTCCTATAAGCTTCCGTGTTAGACTCCCGCTCATTGAAAGCGGCAGCTCTACCCTTCAGCTCAGTGCGAAGCCATGGCTTCTGTTTTTGGGTATGTACGTATTGTCACTGTGGGGGACGACGTCCTCGATGCACTTATTGATAATCCAGTGACTGATGTGGTTTACTCCTCAATGCCATCAGAAGAATCCCGGAACATATTTCAGTCTGTGCTAGCAAAGCAGTCCTGTAGTTTAGAATCTGCTTCATCTTTTTTTTTTACGACTGAGTAACTGGTGCTTCCCGCTTTAATTTTGGCTTGCAAGCAGGAATCAGGAGGATAGAATTATGGTCAGATTTGCTAAATGGAGTGCAAGGGAGAGCTTTGTACGCGTCTCTGTGTATGGAGTAAAGGGGGTCTAGAATGTTTCCCCTTTGCACATTTGACATGCTGATAGAAATGAGGTAAAACTGACTTATGTTCCTTGCATTAATATCCCCGGTCACTAGGAGTGTTGCCTCTGGGTGAGCGTTTTCTTGTTTGCTTATGGCGATATACAGATCATTGAGCTCGGTTTTAGTGCCAGCATCAGTCTGTGGGGGTATGTAGACCGCTATGAAAAATACAGATGAAAACTCTCTATGTAGATAGTGTGGTCTACAGCTTATCATGAGATAGTCTACCTCAGGCAAGGAAAACCTTGAGACTTCCTTAGATATCGTGCACCAGCTGTTGTTTACATACAGTATATGCATAGACCCCCGCCCCGTGTCTTACCAGAGGCTGCTGTTCTGTCCTGCCGATGGAGTGTATAACCCGCCAGCTGTATGTTCTTAATGTTGTCGTTCAGCCAGGACTCCGTTTTTAATGTCCCGTTGGTAGGATATACGTGCTTTCAGTTCAACCCATTTATTTTCCAGCAATTAAACATTAGCTAGCAGGACAGAGGGCAAGGGCAGATTAGCCACTTGTCGACTGATCCTCACAAGCGACCCTGATCTTTTGCCTCGAAATCTCTGTTTCCTTCTCCAGCGAATCAAGGAGATCTGGACATGGTCAGGTGTCCCACCCATTCGACTCATTGAAGATGAATTCTTTGTCCAGTTTGAGGTGAGCAATCTCAGGTCGGGTGTCCAGAAGCTCTTTTCAGTCATAAGAGACGGTAGCAGCAACATTATGTACAAAACAAGTTCAGAACAATGCAAAAAAAAATTAAAAAATAGCATGGTTGGATAAGAGCCGATAAGACAGCAGCCATCCCCTCCGACGTCATCACATCACCATTCCTCTTAGATAAATATATGATCACTCAAAGAAAAAGCAACGCTAGAACTGCAGGGAGTGATCCTAAGCAGCTGATTCGGAGCCTTGATTAGCAAGGAGCTAACTAGAACTCTTGTGCATAATGTTTTAATTCAACATGGCGCCCCCCTCTCTCTGTCCCATCAAAAATATTGTCTTTAGTTAAACTTCTGTTCTTGTCCGTTGACACGCCCTGACCTTAGAGATCCTTTTTATTTCTCTATTTGGGTAGCCACTCTAGTTTGTCTGTTTCTTTGTTGGCCGGGTATGGTTCCCAATCAGAGGCAGCTGTCTATCGTTGTCTCTGATTGGGAATCATACGTAGGCAGTCTTTTTCCCACCTGTGTTTGTGGGTAATTATGTATTTTCTGTGAGTGTTTGTGTACGCCACGGTTGCGTCACGTTCGGATTCTGTTTACCTGTTTTTGTGAAGGTTTCACTTCATTTAAAGATGTGGAATTACATGCACGCTGCGCCTTGGCTCATTTACGACAGGGAGTTCGAAGACAGTGAATGTGACAGAATTACCCACCACAAAAAGACCAAGCAGCGTGCGCCAACTTGGAAGATGAGCTGAACCGGGGAGGATATTATGGCAGGGGACAAGACCGTGTCATGGAAGCCCGAGAAGCAGCTCCCAACATTTTTGGGAGGGGCACACGGGGAGATTGGCGGAGTCAGGGTTTAGACCTGAGCCAACTTCCCGTGCTTACCGTGGGGAGCATGTGACCAGTCAGGCACCGTGTTAGGCGGTGATGCGCACTGTGTCTCCAGTGAGCATTCATAGGCTGGTGCGCTCTGTGCCAGCGCCCCTCTTTTCCCGGGCGGAAGTGGCCATCCAGCCAGGATGGGTTGTGCCAGCTCTATGCTCGAGACCTCCAGTGCGCCTCCACGGCCAAATGTATCTGGTGCCTGCTCCACGCACCAGGCTTCCAGTGCATCTCCCCAGTATGGTGAGACCTGTTCTGGTTCCACGTACCAGATCTCCAGTATGTCTCCCCAGCCTGGTAAGCCCTGTGGCAGCTCCACACACCAGGCTTCCAGTATGACTCCTCAGTCCGGTGAGACCTGTTCCGGCTCCACATATGAGGCCTCCAGTGATGATCCATGGCCCGGAGCCTGTAGTGATGATCCATGGCACGAAGCCTCCAGTGATGATCCATGGCCCGAAGCCTCCTGTGATTATCCATGGCACGAAGCCTCCAGTGGTGATCCATGGCCCGGAGCCTGTAGTGATTATCCATGGCACGAAGCCTCCAGTGATAATCCATGGCCCGGAGCCTGTAGTGATGATCCATGGCACGAAGCCTCCAGTGATAATCCATGGCCGGAAGCCTCCAGTGATAATACAGGGCACGGAGCCTCCAGTGACGGACCCCAGTCCGGAGCCTCCAGCGACGGTCCCCAGTCCGGAGCCTCCAGCGACGGTCCCCAGTCCGGAGCCTCCAGAGACGGTCTCCAGTCCAGAGCCTCCAACGACGGTCTCCAGTCCAGAGCCTCCAATGACGGTCCCTAGTCCGGAGCCTCCAGCGACGGTCCCCAGTCCGGAGATTCCAATGACGGTCCCCAGTCCGGAGCCTCCAGCGACGGTCCACAGTCCGGAGCTTCCAACAACGGTCCCCAGTCCGGAGCCTCCAGCGACGCTCTGCTGTCCGGAGTCTCCAGCGACGGTCTGCAGTCCGGAGTCTCCAGCGACGGTCTGCAGTCCAGAGCCTCCAGCGGCGGTCTGCAGTCCAGAGCCTCCAGCGGGGGTTCCAAATCCAGAGCGTCCAGGGATGATTCACGGTCCGCATCCTCCGGCAACAATCCACGGTCCGGAGTCTCCGGCGACGATCCATGGTCCAATTCCACGGAAGCGGAGGGATCAGCGTGCGGAGTGAGGGCTATGTCCCGAACCGGAGCCGCCACCGAGGACAGATAGCCACCCCTATAGAGTCAGGTTTTGTGGCCGGAGTCCGCACCTTTGGGGGGAGGGGTACTGTCACACCCTGACCTTAGAGAGCCTTTTTATTTCTCTAGTTGGTTATGTCCTACTGGTCTAAAGAGCATTAGTTTTCCTTAGTATCACGTACTGATTCAATCTTTGTCAGGTGTTTTTATTTTGTTATGTAACGTTGGATGTATATGGTTTGTTTATATTTTTCTGTATCTTAAGTTGGCCAAATATGTGAAATATTCTCAGACAGGTCTCATTGCTCTTTCATTGCTTGTTGTGAATTCTGTAGTAACAGCAAACCCCCATGTGAAATTTAAAGATAACTACTAATAATTTGAAAGGAATTGATTTGAACATTAAACGTAAAAAAATGATTAACAGCTTAAAAAAGAAAAGGCACAGATTTATCTCCTACAGGAGACACATCTGACAGACTTGGAACATGAGAAATTAAAGCGAGGCTGGATAGGCAAAGTATTTTACTCATCATATAATTCAAAATGCAGAGGGGCTGCCTTTCTTATTCACAAAAGTCTATATTTTATACTGGATAACATTGTTGAAGATTCTCAAAGTAGATATGTGATTATTACTGGTTTTCTATATGGCGAGAATATTCAGCTGGGATCAATTTATGCACCTACTATTTACCATTATGGCAAAACTTGTAAATGATGTGGCTTCAATGGCAATAGCATTTTGTGTTTTAGGAGGAAACTATAATTGTCCATTGAACCCACTGGTTGATCAAAAACCTCGCAACCAGAAGGCATCTAGGAAAACTACGGGTATACATCATTTTTGTTATGCTTTCTGTCTGCATGATGTTTGGAGAATTATGCATCAAAATGAAAAGGACTTACTTTTATTCCGTCAACCATAAATCTTGTTCTAGAATTAACTACTTTTTAACTTCACAACTGGTTTTAGACCGAACACAGTCTTGTGATATCGGTATCATGTGTTTGTCGGACCATTCACAGGTCAGCATAGTAATGTACCCACCTTATAGGGATCCATCTAACAGAAGGTGGCATTTAAACCCTATGCTATTTAACACACTGGAATTCACCGTGTTTTTAAATAATCAATGGAATCTCTATATGGAGAATAATGACATCCCCAACGTATCTCCTTCAATAATTTGGGAAGCAGACAAGGCAGTTATGAGAGGGAATATTATTTCCTATGTCGCAGCTGGACTTAGAGTTAAAAGTAAGTCAACTTGAAGACGAATTTAAAATAACTTCTTCCATACCGCTCTTCAAATAATTACAAGCTGCAAGATGAATAATCGACCAACTGTTTACAGACAATCTCATTTCCACGCTAAACAAATTGACTACTCTCAAGACTGTCAAAGAATAAAACTGCACCAGACACTATACCCTTATTAATAAAGGAGCAATCAGGTATTGAACGATTCACCACTAGGGAAATAAATACAATTATGAGGGACTACTACAGTGCCTTGCGAAAGTATTCGGCCCCTTTGAACTTTGCGACTTTTTGACACATTTCAGGCTTCAAACATAAAGATATAAAACTGTATTTTTTTGTGAAGAATCAACAACAAGTGGGACACAATCATGAAGTGGAACGAGATTTATTGGATATTTCAAACTTTTTTAACAAATCAAAAACTGAAAAATTGGGAGTGCAAAATTATTCAACCCCTTTACTTTCAGTGCAGCTAACTCTCTCCAGAAGTTCAGTGAGGATCTCTGAATGATCCAATGTTGACCTAAATGACTAATGATGATAAATACAATCCACCTGTGTGTAATCAAGTCTCCGTATAAATGCACCTGCACTGTGAGATTCTCAGAGGTCCGTTAAAAGCGCAGAGAGCATCATGAAGAACAAGGAACACACCAGGCAGGTCCGAGATACTGTTGTGAAGAAGTTTAAAGCCGGATTTGGATACAAAAAGATTTCTCAAGCTTTAAACATCCCAAGGAGCACTGTGCAAGCGATAATATTGAAATGGAAGGAGTATCAGACCACTGCAAATCTACCAAGACCTGGCCGTCCCTCTCAACTTTCAGCTCATACAAGGAGAAGACTGATCAGAGATGCAGTCAAGAGGCCCATGATCACTCTGGATGAACTGCAGAGATCTACAGCTGAGGTGGGAGACTCTGTCCATAGGACAACAATCAGTCGTATATTGCACAAATCTGGCCTTTATGGAAGAGTGGCAAGAAGAAAGCCATTTCTTAAAGATATCCATAAAAAGTGTTGTTTAAAGTTTGCCACAAGCCACCTGGGAGACACACCAAACATGTGGAAGAAGGTGCTCTGGTCAGATGAAACCAAAATTGAACTTTTTGGCAACAATGCAAAACGTTATGTTTGGCGTAAAAGCAACACACCATCCCCACTGTCAAACATGGTGGTGGCAGCATCATGGTTTGGGCCTGCTTTTCTTCAGCAGGGACAGGGAAGATGGTTAAAATTGATGGGAAGATGGATGGAGCCAAATACAGGACCATTCTGGAAGAAAACCTGATGGAGTCTGCAAAAGACCTGAGACTGGGATGGAGATTTGTCTTCCAACAAGACAATGATCCAAAACATAAAGCAAAATCTACAATGGAATGGTTCAAAAATAAACATATCCAGGTGTTAGAATGGCCAAGTCAAAGTCCAGACCTGAATCCAATCTGTGGAAAGAACTGAAAACTGCTGTTCACAAATGCTCTCCATCCAACCTCACTGAGCTCGAGCTGTTTTGCAAGGAGGAATGGGAAAAAATGTCAGTCTCTCGATGTGCTAAACTGATAGAGACATACCCCAAGCGACTTACAGCTGTAATCACAGCAAAAGGTGGCGCTACAAAATATTAACTTAAGGGGGTTGAATAATTTTGCACGCCCAGGTTTTCAGTTTTTGTTTTGTTAAAAAAGTTTGAAATATCCAATCAATGTCGTTCCACTTCATGATTGTGTCCCACTTGTTGTTGATTCTTCACAAAAAAATAAAGTTTTATATCTTTATGTTTGAAGCCTGAAATGTGGCAAAAGGTCGCAAAGTTCAAGGGGGCCGAATACTTTCGCAAGGCACTGTACCTGTCACTCTACAGCACCGAATCCAGCAATAATCTTTCCTGGCAATACATGTGGAAGACAGAGAATTATTAGGCAAGGAGATATCCAAAGAAGAAATACAAGAGGCAATTAAAACGTATAAAAATGGCAAATCCCCAGGACCTGAGTTTTATAAGAATTGTCAAGATTTTATTACGGAACCCCTTTTCAGAGTGTATACAATCTCCTTTGCCAGGGGTGAACTCCCTCCCAATTTTAACCATGCAAATATTGTTCTCATTTTAAAGAAAAATAAACCAGGCGAAGATTGCTCTAACTATAGGACTGTCCCCCTAATTAATGTGGACAGTAAGATCTCATCTAAGTTCCTAACTAGGAGACTAAAAAGCCTGCTACCAACTTTAATAAAGTCGGACCAAACTGGTTTATAATGCAAAGGCATTCATTTACAAATGTCAGGCATCTCCTCATCATAATACAACACTGTGAGCAACCACAACATAGAGCAGTGTCTCTGTCATTGGATGCCGAGAAGGCATTTGACCAAGTAGAATGGTAATACCTATTTAAAGTACTTAACTGGTTTGAAGTGGGAGAGAATTTTGTTAACGGATAAAGTTGATATACCATGCCACTCAGGCCGCTGTGATAACAAATGGAATACAGTCACCCACTTTCTTTTTGGGTAGAGGGGCAAGCCAGGATTTCTCACTGTGACCTCTGCTATTTGCCTTGGTATTAGAGCCCCTGGCAGAGGCTATACTGTACATACCCAGGAAGGTCTTATAAGTGTCAAGACTCGAAAACAAACTCATATTATATCTCTATATGCAGATGATATTTTTCTATTAATTTCTAACCCAGAAGCCTTCTTTTCCCATTGTTATTGACTTCATTAAGAGGTTTAGCTCTTTTTATGGCTACAAAATACATTTGAATGAATCAGAATCAATGCCCCTTGTGAGCTTGAGTGACAACAACAATTTGAATGACTTCCTTTTCAATTGGACAGATAATAGTTGGTATAAACATTTCAAATAAACTTCACAATCTGTCTAATAGCAACTTTGCACCTGTACTTAGGGCAGTTAATGAAGACATACAGTAGATAGGTGGATGGACCTGCCAAAAGAAGGAAGGAGATTTTTATACAATATGGGACCCCTTTTTCCGATCTCTTCTCCCTTATCTTGCAGATAATATATTAACATCAATGCATTTATGGGTCAACTAGACCCTGGACACTTTCTTGTATAAAATATATTCTTGCATAGGCCTCTATGCTCTGTTAGGGTTTTTTTTACACACTACATCCACACAATGTGTGGCAGTCAAATTATTAAAGGTATGTAAGGAAAATTAAAAAATAATAAGGTTAATGAAATTAATGAGAAAAAACATTTAAGTAATGAAAAATTATGAGCAGAGAACTGAAAAGGGATGTATGATTCATATTGTTTTTGTATGTTTTGTTTTTGTTTTGGTGTTTGTTGGTTATGTTATGTTTTATGTTACTTTGTTTCATTTTGGAATTCAAATATATGTACAATTTGTTTATGATGTTGACATGAAACAAGGAAAAAGGATACAATAAAATAAAGAAAGAAATATCTAAAAATAGGATTCCCTCTTACTGACAGTTGTTGCTGCTTTGCGTCTTGTATTGTTGTCTCTACCTTCTTGCCCTTTGTGCTGTTGTCTGTGCCTAATAATGTTTGTACCATGTTTTGTGCTGCTACTACCATCTTGTGCTGCTGCCATGTTCTGTTGCTACCATGTTGCTGTCATGTTGTGTTGCTGCCATGCTATGTTGGTGTCTTAGGTCTCTCTTTATGTAGTGTTGTGTTGTCTCTCTTGTAATGATGTGTGTTTTGTCCTATATATATTTTTTAAATTCATTAAAAAGAAAAATGATCCCCTGTTCCCGCAGGAGGCCTTTTGCCTTTTGGTAGGCCGACATTGTAAATAAGAATTTGTTCTTAAAACTGAAATGCCTAGTTAAATAAAGGTCAAATAAATCAAATTTAAAAATAAATAAGGACTTGCAATAACTGTAGCTGTCTTATGTGTCCATGTAAACATTTACAGGACATATTGTATTTCTAAACAGGTTTCTTTGCTCATTCTCATGGGCAATTGAGGACATAGCAGCACCCATTATATTGTTGGACTACAGTA
Organism: Oncorhynchus mykiss; assembly: GCF_013265735.2. Classification (NCBI taxonomy): domain Eukaryota; kingdom Metazoa; phylum Chordata; class Actinopteri; order Salmoniformes; family Salmonidae; genus Oncorhynchus; species Oncorhynchus mykiss. The sequence continues at coordinate 23,802,753 of NC_048587.1, read as the reverse complement.
GCCTACCAATAACACAGGAACTGTTGTCCTAGGGTGAACAAACCTGGCTGTCTGTCAGAGGCATTTAGTCTGCTGAACAACCTTAAAATGACTTTTCTTAACTCTGTTTGTTATGTGTCCAAAACACAAATCACATTTAGTGCAGCGATATATTAAGATACTCAGCAGCTATGAAGCAGCTATAAAGCACATCAGTTTTATAATTTTCAAAATGTTATTTTGATTACTCCAGGCAATAAATTGGACTGGCAAATGCACCTCCAAACCTCTCCAGACGTAATACCATGTGCTGAGAGTCAGAATTGCCTCAATGTTGGTTAAACACAAACTACGGCCATTTTGTCTCAGGATAATCTCTAATATGCCACTGTTGTTGCCAGGGCTTCCATTCTCTGGTTCTGAGTTTAAATGTCATATTTTCTCTCTCTTGGCTGTGTGGTTTGCAGCAGCTTAATCACAAGACATAGGCATCCCAGTCATGTTGATAGGAGCCATCCTGTATATTGTAGAACTCTTACATCAAGCACTTTTTCTGTATGCATGGTGAGCAATTAAAAAATATGGTATATGTTCACACTCATACATAGATAAATACCAAATATGAGAGACGGTATTGTGAAGATATTGAAGACAAATAGGGTCATCCACCCAGAGAAAGATGGAGAGAGAGGGAGGATGATGAATAAAGAGGGGCAAGACATTGCAAGACAATGAGGGATACAGATTCACATACCAAGCTGAAAAATTATCATTCCAAGACAAACACTAAGGTCTGGTAGATAGCCATGATCACTGGTTGTCCGACATGCTGACAGCATTACATGTAGTTATCAGTAAGAGACAGATTCCAGAGCATCTGAGTGTCCTGATCACATCTCGCCCTAGTACACAGGTGTTTCCTATCCTTTCCAAACAACCTTGTTTACAAAAACAACAGCATTTAGAGAAGAATGTAAAAAAGCCAGGACCCACTGCTGTATCACTTTGGCTGCCCCATTTCATCTCTAATTGTGTGTCTGGATACCAAGTGTATGTTTTATTGAGCGTTCGAGTTGCTAGCCATCCTAAAGCAGCCACAAAGGAGGTATTGAAACAATGGTGAGTTGAGAACACTCAAGCGTTGTCCTGATATGCATGTAATTTACAATCAATTTGATGGACCTAAAATGTGCTACTGTTGACTCCCATGGTGCACACTAATCATCTAATTTACAGTACAGATGTTTTTTTTATATGTGTTTGCTTTGTGTGGTATGTTCTGAGAACAGTCAGCACTTCATCCATGTTGATCGTAGGAGCTTTCCTGTATTGTAAAGTGCCTTGCGAAAGTATTCGGCCCCCTTGAACTTTGCGACCTTTTGCCACATTTCAGGCTTTAAACATAAAGATATAAAACTGTATTTTTTTGTAAAGAATCAACAACAAGTGGGACACAATCCTGAAGTGGAACGACATTTATTGGATATTTCAAACTTTTTTAACAAATCAAAAACTGAAAAATTGGGCGTGCAAAATTATTCAGCCCCTTTACTTTCAGTGCAGCTAACTCTCTCCAGAAGTTCAGTGAGGATCTCTGAATGATCCAATGTGACCTAAATGACTAATGATGATAAATACAATCCACCTGTGTGCAATCAAGTCTCCGTATAAATGCACCTGCACTGTGACAGTCTCAGAGGTCCGTTAAAAGCGCAGAGAGCATCATGAAGAACAAGGAACACACCAGGCAGGTCCAAGATACTGTTGTGAAGAAGTTTAAAGCCGGATTTGGATACAAAAAGATTTCCCAAGTTTTAAACATCCCAAGGAGCACTGTGCAAGCGATAATATTGAAATGGAAGGAGTATCAGACCACTGCAAATCTACCAAGACCTGGCCGTCCCTCTAAACTTTCAGCTCATACAAGGAGAAGACTGATCAGAGATGCAGCCAAGAGGCCCATGATCACTCTGGATGAACTGCAGAGATCTACAGCTGAGGTGGGAGACTCTGTCCATAGGACAACAATCAGTCGTATATTGCACAAATCTGGCCTTTATGGAAGAGTGGCAAGAAGAAAGCCATTTCTTAAAGATATCCATAAAAAGCGTTGTTTAAAGTTTGCCACAAGCCACCTGGGAGACACACCAAACATGTGGAAGAAGGTGCTCTGGTCAGATGAAACCAAAATTGAACTTTTTTGGCAACAATGCAAAACGTTATGTTTGGCGTAAAAGCAACACAGCTGAACACACCATCCCCACTGTCAAACATGGTGGTGGCAGCTTCATGGTTTGGGCCTGCTTTTCTTCAGCAGGGACAGGGAAGATGGTTAAAATTGATGGGAAGATGGATGGAGCCAAATACAGGACCATTCTGGAAGAAAACCTGATGGAGTCTGCAAAAGACCTGAGACTGGGAAGGAGATTTGTCTTCCAACAAGACAATGATCCAAAACATAAAGCAAAATCTACAATGGAATGGTTCAAAAATAAACATATCCAGGTGTTAGAATGGCCAAGTCAAAGTCCAGACCTGAATCCAATCGAGAATCTGTGGAAAGAACTGAAAACTGCTGTTCACAAATGCTCTTCATCCAACCTCACTGAGCTCGAGCTGTTTTGCAAGGAGGAATGGGAAAAAATGTCCGTCTCTCGATGTGCAAAACTGATAGAGACATACCCCAAGCGACTTACAGCTTTAATCGCAGCAAAAGGTGGCGCTACAAAGTATTAACTTAAGGGGGCTGAATCATTTTGCACACCCAATTTTTCAGTTTTTGATTTGTTAAAAAAGTTTGAAATATCCAATAAATGTCGTTCCACTTCATGATTGTGTCCCACTTGTTGTTGATTCTTCACAAAAAAATAAAGTTTTATATCTTTATGTTTGAAGCCTGAAATGTGGCAAAAGGTCGCAAAGTTCAAGGGGGCCGAATACTTTCGCAAGGCACTGTATATACAACAGATGCAGATTCCTTTGGAAAACAAAACTAATTTGGAGAGGCCCGAGACAGTGTTTTAATGTTTGGTAGACCATTGATCAAGACTGCCTTCTTTTGCTTTCCCTGTCTCACTCTTTATCTTGTTCTTTGGCTTCTTCCCTTCCCTCTTTGAAGTTCCCCACTCCCTCTCCTTTTATCTCTCTCTGCCTTCCTTTCCGTCTCCCCTTCTGATCTGCTGGAGACATTGCATGACATCTCTCCCCTTCTCCTCTGAGATCTGTGAATACGTACAAAGGAATGTGTGTCCTTCCTGATATTACAACTCTCTTTATCGCCTAAGAAGAGGAGTAGGAGGCGAGGGGGAGTAAGAGAGGAGGCTGTCAAGATGTTAAGAATGGTTTGGGATCCGGAGAAAAAAGAGAGGCCTTTGTGGTATCTTATCTGACAGGATATGAAGGAGCAGTCAATGGCTTTGGCATTCGGCAAAATAGTTTCCTTCAATGGGCATTCACTACAACCAACTTTGGCTAACAAGTGGCGGCATAAACATCAGAAGAGTCCCTCAAAAACCATTGAGAGAGAGAGAGAGAGAGAGAGAGAGAGAGAGAGAGAGAGAGAGAGAGAGAGAGAGAGAGAGAGAGAGAGACAGCCAAAGGGTGTTTTAGGAGTTCCATATTTTGCTAATTGCCAGCGATAATATGCAGCAGTTTGCCAGTAGTTGTGATTACTATCAATGGAAGCGATTGAACAGATGTTGCTGTGCTGTTAGGGCTGTTTGAAGGCATCATTCTTTCCAACAACAGCCTGCCTGCTGGAGCTTTTCTAAGGGACGTAATTATCTGTCTCTAAGGGGGCATTAAATGAGTCATTTCAAGTTCACTGAATTTATGATTTGATGAAATTCTCATTGATTGTCAGTGCATTAACTCCAATAATGACTACTTATTGTAGTAAGGTCAAACGAAATTCCAAACCAAGGTGAACCATCCTCACGATGACACATGCACACACACTATTCCTTCCTTCCTTCCGTGTCCGTGTCCCTCTCTTTGTGAATGAGCTCTACCACGGCATCCTTTTCCTGATGCAGTGTAATTAAAGCCGTTTTATTACAGGGCTGGCTGTTTCTCCCTCTGCTGAGACACATCCTAATGCAGACCCCTGCAGTCTATGACTGCCTGGTTATTAGCTCAAGAAGTCCCTGTGGTGTAAAAACACTCTAATGAGAGAGCTCTACTTTTATTTAAAGTTTTAATTTAGATCCTACCCTTTTGACCTTGTGTTGCTTATCCAAAACACATCGTGTCTCGTCCTGGAGACTCCATAGCTCGGCCGGATGAACTATTCCTGTACCCAAAGGGTCACAGTGCGCTCTTGTTTCCAACGTCACTCTCTGTGACCCAATAACTTTGAAAAGCTTAATTCCTTGCATTTATTCTCCTTTGACTTCATGACGACTTTGTGTGAAAGGACTTGATAGACATTAACGATATAACAGTTATATTACAGCGCTCATGAGTAAATAAAGAATATTTTCCTCTTTCATAAGCACTGATAAGTGAGGAGTCCTCTCAGACGGGGAACAAGGAAAGTAGACTATTTTAAATGCATCCACTGCTTTGATTGCACTTTTCCTTTTGATCATTATCTTATTTTAGTCCATTATAGTAGTTTTTCCACAATTATTGACTTTAGCTAATCAAAGTGTTGATTTGGGTCCACTTAGGCTAGGGGATGGCGTCGTCCAGTCAGGCTCTATAGCAATGTTTTCATGATACCTCTGTATGTGTGGGTGGTGATATATCGGTTGATGAAACCCCATAATGACAAGAAGGAGTATTTCACAATGGGCAAAAGTTATATTATTCTATCCATCTACCTTCATTCCATCCCATGTTATTGTTGCTCTCAACACTTCATGCAGTCTCAGTACAATAGGCCTTCTCAGAACACAATAGGGCCTTGTCTCTACACAAATGTGTCTTCATAAGGTAGAGATTACAAGCCCATTTATTATAAGGGAACCTTCTGACAGGCTCTAGAGTTCCCCGCGGTTAACTCTGATTGGTCATCTCATTCTCCCTGATCGCTCAGGGCACCTGATTGGTTGCACTTGATTTACCTCCAGTGGATTGTAATTTGTTTATACAGTTTTTCCAAGTCACGTCACATGGTCAGAAAAAACTCCTGGCCCTGGAGACAACATAAGACAGCTCTCGCACAGAACACATTTCTCACAAAACCCATCACAGATAAATTGGTGTACTTTATTCTGCTCTCTTTTAAAACTAGCATGGTGAGTTCACTACCCATTTGTTTTCATTTACAGTCAATTACAGTCAGACTTGAGGGTGGTCCTTTCCACTGTTCACAGCACACCCCTGCAGCTTTGACTATGGAGCACAAAATATTAAGCTAATCAGAGTTTAGCCACACAATTCAGAAGTGTGAGGTATCATGTTCAAATATTCACAGCCCATGTTACATTACAATAAGATAAGAATATGATTCTCAATTATTGCCAAGAATAGAGGAGATGAGTAAGAAAAAGAGAGAGAAGGGAAGAGGAAAAAGCAGACTTGGCCTATTCTAAAGACATACTCTGGTAGAGGCATTACACCCAATTATAGCATATTAGTAGCAAGTAACCATGTGGATTCAGGCGTAATAGCATTGAATCTACACATCATGTGACTAGAAGGACAATGTCCCAGGCTCTGTATTGTGAGAAAATGCTCGCTACAGAGGCGGTATGGGGCTGTGAGACAATGAGGAGCCTGGGTGACTAGCGTAGGAGAGACATGGCTACAGCAATAAATGTATCAACCCAATGTTTTGTTAGACTACTGAATAAAAACACATCCCTCCTGGAAATTATATATCAACAAACTGTGTTTGGCAGATGAATGTGAGGTGTCTATTTCATGAGGTGGCATGAGTGTGACATGTTCTAGCCTATTTGGAAAGGATCATGAAATTCAAATTGCCACATCCTGACCGTAGTTCCTTTTTTATGTCTCTATTTTAGTTTGGTCAGGGCGTGAGTTGGAGTGGACATTCTATGTTTGTTCTGTGTGTTATATTTCTAGGTGTTTGGCCTGGTATGGTTCCCAATCAGAGGCAGCTGTCAATCTTGTCTCTGATTGAGAACCATACTTAGGCAGCCTGTTTTCCCACTATGGGTTGTGGGGAGTTGTTTTCCGTTTCAGTGATTGCACCATACGGGACTGTTTCGGTTTTCACTTATTCTCTTGTTCTTTTGTATTTAGTGTTCAGTTAATTAAAGGAAATATGAACACGTACCACGCTGCACTTTGGTCTACTCCTTCTTCCTCAGACAAACATCGTTACACAAACAAGAATCTTGTATGGCATAAGAAGATTATTTGTACAAAAATCTAATAAATCATCTAAAATAGATCTGGTAAGATTTGTATGTTTTTCCTTACATGTCAGTAGTCTATTTGTTAACTTATATGCCTTATATGACATACACAATTAAATACATGATTGTGGTGAATTTTCTACAAAGATATGGAGGCATATTTGAGACAAAATATATGAGTTAAAGGAATCATCAATTAATATTATAAGAAAAATGAATGTTCTGAGAATGTAACCTCTACAAAATAGATGCTTTCCTTATAGGATTCCCATTACTTTTTATAAAAAAACATGACATTTACTGTAAGAAAAACACAATATTAAATTGGGCAGCACCTCCTACTGGACAGGTGTTTTATCTACAACTATGCCTGTGGTATCCCATCCAGGGTTAACCCAAGACGCGCACTGCTTAGCTTTGATATTGGTCACTGACTACTACCAATGTGCTATTGTGAGAATGACTGCTGAGAAATGTCCACTGAATAACTAAGTACAGTAGATGAACTCCTCCTCCTCCTCCTGTCCCCTTCCCTCCTCTTCTCGTCCTCCTCTTCTGCTCTGCTCCTCCTGATCTCCTCCTCCTCTCAAACTCATCACCTCCTTTTCTTCATCCTCCTCTTCTCTCCCCCACCTATTCCTATCATCCTTTCTCCTCCTCCTCCCCTCTCCGCCTCCCTTCTCCTCCTCATACTCTCCTCCCCTGCTTCTACTTTCTCACTTTCTCTTCCTGCTCCTCCTTCTCCTACTGCTTCTCCTTCTCCTAGGCTTACACATCTCTCCTTTGTCTTTTATACAATAAATGCAACAGCTTGTTATTACTATGATCCAAGCTCTTTCAAATTCGTATGTTCCATATATTTGAGACCTTAGAAGGCTTAGTTTGCATGTCTCTTGTATGTTTTTTTAATATAATACATGCAACATTTATATTGTCTAAATGTTAATCAACCATATCAATCAGATATTACATTAATCTTCAATGAACCTTGTAAGTATATTTGATCCCATATGTATTATACTGAACAAAAATGTAAACGCAACATGCAATAACGTCAAAGATTTTACTGAGTTACAGTTCATATGAGGAAATCAGTCAATTGAAATAAATAAATTAGGTCCTAGTCTATGGATTTCACATTACTGGGAATACAGATATGTATCTGCTGGTCACAGATACCTTATTAATTAAAAGAAATGGGCCTTACAATGGGCCTCAGGATCTTGTCACGGTATATCTGTGCATTCAAATTACCATTGATAAAATGCAATTGTGTCCATTATCCGTAGCTTATGCCTACTTATACCATAACCCCACGGTCACCATGGGGCATTCTGTTCACAACATTGACATCAGTAAACCGCTCGCTCCCACAGGACGCCATACATGTGGTCTGCGGTTGTGATGCCGGTTGGACCGTACTGCCAAATTCTCTAAAACAGCATTTGAAGTGGCTTATGGTAGACAAATGAACATTAAATTCTCTGGCAACAGCTCTGGTGGATATTCCTGCCATCAGCATGCCAATTGCGCACTCCCTCAAAACTTGAGGCATCTGTGGCATTATGTTGTGTGACAAAACTGTACTTTTTAGAGTGGCCTTTATATTGCCCCCAGCACAAGGTGCACCTGTGTAGTTATCATGATCTTTAATCAGCTTCTTGATATGTCACACGTGGCAGGTGGCTGGATTACCTTGGCAAAGGAGAAATGCTCACTAACAGGGATGTAAACAAATTTGTGCACAAAATTTGAGAAAAGAAATACAGTATGTATGGAACAAAGATTTCTGGGAACTTCTATTTCAGCTCATGGAACATGGGACCAACACTCTACATGTTGCTTTTAAATTTTTGATCAGTATACTTACAAGTTCCAGGTAGAACATATAAGCATATTGTTAAATTCTTATTTAAAAACAAATGATTAAAAAACAAATAGTTCTCCCACCTTTCACAAAGGAAGCATACATATAATTACATTGATTTTATAATTATGAAAAAAGCATATATACATTTCATAACATAATTATTAACCTTAAGGTGTCCACATGCTTCCCATCCGAAACAGTTCGTAACAGTTCATGCATATTATTATCATGCATATTATAATGACATTTATTTGTTTTGGTCTTCGCAAAGTCTTCACCCCTTCGTCTGTGATCAATGGTAAGGGGGATTATTCAATTAAGTGTTTCTTGTCATTCAAGGAGAGGAATCATTTTTATGCACATTTTATCATTTGGAAAATATTATACCAAACATATTCGTTAGATGTAAAATTGCGCAACTAAGATCTCCTCAACAAAAACATTGACGGATTTCATGAGATATCTTAGAATAATTCGGACTATTTTGAGGAAATGTATACTGGCTACGGTGTCTCAAGATGAACGAACAGTACTAGTGGAACAATTCATGCATACACTACATGACCAAAAGTATGTGGACACGTGCTTGTCGAACATCTCATTCCAAAATCATTGGCAGAAGAGCTGTAATAGCAGCAGGTCCTATTCTATTCCCATCTGTGACATTCTCACTCTTCCAAGGTGTCATTTCTCTAAACGTACTGTATACCCTTACGCGGTGCAAAGCTTATTTCTCTAAAAGCCTTCCCACTCTTCTGGGAAGGCATTCCACTAGATGTTGGAACATTGCTGCGCGGAATTGCTACCATTCAGCCACAATAAAATTTTTGAGGTCGGTCACTGATGTTGGGCGATTAGGCCTGGTTTCGCAGTCTGAGTTCCAATTCATCCCAAACCATTTCTGTATGGACCCCATTTTGTGCACGTGGGCATTGTCATGCTGAAACAGGAAAAGGCCTTCCCCAAACCATTTCCACAAAGTTAGAAGCACAGAATCATGATTGTATGCTGTACAATTTAGACTTCTTTACACTGGAACTAAGGGGCCTAGCCCGAACCATGAAAAACAGCCCCAGTCCATTATTCCTCCTCCACCAAAATGTACAGTTGGCACTATGCTTTGGGGCAGGTAGCGTTCTCCTGGCATCTGCCAAACCCAGATTTATCCATCCTGCCTGATGTTGAAGCATGATTCATCACTCCAGAGAACACGTTTCCACTGCTCCAAAGTCCAATGACGCAAGCTTTACACCACTCCAGCTGATGCTTGGCATTGCACACAGTGATCTTAGGCTTGTGTGCGGCTGCTCAGTCATGGAAACCCATTTCATGAAGCTCCTGACGAACAGTTCTTGTGCTGAAGTTGCTTCCAGAGGCAGTTTGAAACTTGGTAGTGAGTGATGCAACCGAGGACAGACGATTTTTACGCGCTACGTGCTTCAGCACTCAGAGGTACCATTCTGTGATACTTATTTTCCACCATAATTTGCAAATAAATTCATAAAAAATCCTACAATGTGATTTTCTGGATTTTTTTTTCTAATTTTGTCTGTCATAGTTGAAGTGTACCTATGATGACAATTACAGGCCTCTCTCATATTTTTAAGTGGGAGAACTTGCACAATTGGTGGCTGACTAAATACTTTAATTGCCCCACTGTACATGGTAGTATATCAAGCATCTGGGTGATATGAAGGCAGTAAGGTGATGACACATGAGATGCAGTCATCCAGAAACTGCGAAACAATTAGTACGGTGGTAAACTGGAGTAAAGAGCTCAGAGCTTTCACCAAATCTGCTCTGGTTTATATGGAAATACTGTGGCTGAGGGGCCCATTCTCAGAGAAACCACATAAGAAGGGGTCATGAGGGAGAACTCTCTCTCTCTCTCTCTCTCTCTCTCTCTCTCTCTCTCTCTCTCTCTCTCTCTCGCTCTTTGTCTTTCTCTTTCAATTGAATTAAATTTGCTTTATTGGCATGACGTAACAATGTACATATTGCCAAAGCTTATTTTGGATATTTACAATATAAAAATAAAATGGGACAACAATAACCAAGTAACAAAATAACCATACATTCAACAATAACAATAAGCATACAGTAGAGTACATGTGCAGGTTGATTGGTCTGTCAGACACTGTCCCTCAACTTATGGCAGGCAGCAATGTAGTGCGCTGCCAACCCACAGCTCTCTGCGCCCTCCCCCAACAGGACGGGTAGCCTACTCTCATCAGAGAGGTCTTTGAAACCTTGAATAAGGGTTTCAAATTTGGGGAAATTACACTAATTGTTTTATATTTTTGACATTTTGTCAGGAAATGCAGCTCCGTCTCAGGTTCTGCTGTTGTGCAGTGGTTGCACAGCCTTTCCTCTACAGGAAGCCAGGTTTTCCTGTGTCTACCCTTCTCAATGGCAAGGCTGTGCTCACTGAGTCTGTACTTTTTCAAGGTTTTTCTAGGGTTTTGATCAGTAACCATGGTCAAATATTTAGCCACAATGTACTGTCGATTTGGGGCCAGATAGCACTGCATTTTGCTTTGTGTTTGTGCTTCTGTTTCCCAATAAGCAATATAGTTTTGTTTTGACTGTATTGTAATTTGGTTTATCCTGAATGATTGGATGTTCTGTTACTGAGGCTTCAGTGTATTAGTAGAACAGGTTTGTGAACTCAGCCCCAGGACCAGCTGGATGAGGGGACTCTTTTCTTTGCTCAGCTCTTGGCATTGCAGGGCTTGGTAGTGATATGAGAGGGGGTCACTGTATTTTAGATGTTTCCAAAACTTAATTGCTTTTTTTATTATTTTTATTATTAGTGGATATTGGCCTAATTTTGCCCGGCATGCATTGTTTGTAGTTTTCCTCTGGACATGTAGGATAATCTTACAGAACTCTGCATGCAGAGAATTTCAATGGGGTGTTTGTCCCATTTGATGAAATCTTGTTTTGCAAGTGGCCCTAGGTCATCTGCGAAGAGTAGGCATTTAACTTCTAAATTGTGGAGGCTAACACCAGCGGCTGAGGATTTTTCTAGAATAGTGATGGTGTAAATATTGAAGAGTGCAGGGCTCAGGTTGCAACCCTGACAAAAGCCACGCTCCTGACTAAAAAATGATGTTATTTTCTTGCCGATTTTAATGCTGCACGTATTGCCAGTATACATTGATTTAATTATGTCATGTGTTTTACCCCCTACACCACTTTCAATAACTTTGTAGAACATTCCTGTATGCCAAATAGAATCAAATACCTTTTGGAAGTCGATAAAGCAAGCGTATATTTTGGTATTATTTTGGTGGACATGTTTATCTATCAGGGTGTGTAGGGTGTAAATATGATAATACTACAGAAAACATTCCCCAGGTTACTGTTCACACAAATACCTCTGTAATTGTTAGGGTCAAATTTGTCTCCGCTTTTAAAGATTGGGGTTATGAGTCCTTAATTCCAGATGTCAGGGAAATAACCTACACTCAGGATCAAATTAAACAGTTTTAATATAGCCAATTGAAATTTTGCACTAGTGAGTTTGAGCATCTCATTTAGGATGCCATCAGGTCTGCATGCTTTTTTAAATTTGAGAGCCTGAAGTTTCTTATAGAGCTCCTGGTCAGTAATTGGGTAGTCCAAAGGATTTTGATTGTCCTTTATATTTTTTCTAATCCATTCAACTTCTCATGAATTTGGCATTGTTCTGCATTTGTGTCGATTTGAATGGTGTTGTAGAGTGTTTTAAAATGGGTTGTCCATATGTCACCATTTTGTATCGCTAATTCCTCTTGTTAAGATTTATTCATTTTTTTTCCAATTTTGCCATAAGCTGTTTGTGTTTATCGACTCCTCAATTAGTGTCAGCTGCTTGCTGTTGTACTGTGCTTTTTTGGTTCTGAGTGTACGTTTAGAGAGTTTTTAAATCTCACAGACGTAATTCACCATTATTTAGGTCTCTGTGCTTTTGGTTGGATAGTGTTCTAAGTGTTTTCCTTATAATTTTACAATCTGCATCAAACCAGTTGTCATCTGTGATCTTTTTTGCTTTGTTTTTTATCAATTTCATTTGTGCTTTTGCTGTTTGCCTGAATATATAGTTGATGTTTTGTACTGCTAGATTGAGGCCTTCTTTACTGTGAGTGAATGTGGTATCCAGAAAGGAAATTTTGGTTACAGGTTGCTTCTGGTATTTTTCTGTGCTGTTTTGGGCCCATCTGTATGCATTTCTGATGTTGTACAGCTTACTGGGCTGTGAATGTGTGGTTGTTTCCATGTCTGTTCTTTTGAGGAACAACGTAATTTGGCTGTGATCAGACAAAGGTGTGTGGCTTGACAGTGAATGAGCTGAGAGAGAAGGGGTCAATTTCTGTGATCCTATACTCTACTGTACTGTGGTCAAGAGGTGGGCAGTAGGTGAATCTCCTCAAAGATTCCCCCCGTAACCTACCATTGACAAAGTACAGACCCATACTTCTACAGAACTGCAACAGATCTCTTCCGTTTTTGTTGACGGTGCTGTCACTGTTGTTTCTATGGGGGAGATTAAGACAGTTAGAAACAGTATTGCCTGTAATAAAGCTGTCCCCTTGTGTGCTCGTTAGATCAAGTAATGTTCCTGTACGTGCGTTTGTGTCCCCACAGATGAACACATTTCCCTTGGCCTGGAAATGACTCATCTCATCCTCAAGGGTGGGGAAGATCTCCTCTGAGTAATATGGGGATTCTGAGGGGGGGATATATATTGCTCAAAGGAACACATCTTTTGTTGTCAGTACAAGTTATTTTTCAGTTTTAACCAAATGTGATATTTACCAATTTTGAGGGGATCAATTAGATTTTGTAGTTCGGTTTTGTCCCAAATGATCAATCCTCCAGAGTCTCTGCCTCTATTGACAGTGCAGTGTTTCTGTAAAGGCACAATTACCTCTCTGTAGCCTGTGGGACAGTCAGTGACAATGTCAGCCTTACACCATGTCTCCTGCAGAATGATGACGTCAACATATTTAAGATTTTTGTTGAACTCCAGTGCTAAACTCTTCAGTGCAAAGGTTGATCTCTCTCTCTCTCTCTCTCTCTCTCTCTCTCTCTTTCTTTCTCTCTCTCTCTCTCTCTCTCTCTCTCTCTCCCCCTCTCTCTCTCTCTCTGTTCATCATCCCTCCATCCCCTCCCCCATTCTTCCAGAACCAGCAGCATCCAACCCATTCTCATGAAACTATTTTATCAAACCGATAAATGATTTACCGCCTGGATCAGAAAACACAAAATGGTGGCTTTGGGATGCTGCGTTTTCTGCCGATTCGGATCGGACGAGTGCTTCCTGGGCCAGGCCTGGTCAGTAAGGAGGAGGAGAGGAGATGGGGTGATGTAGGTGGAAGGATGGAGTGAGCGATGGGGCGGGTGTATGGGTGGTTCATATTGGGCTGAAACGCGATCCGGAGGCTGTGTTGCATTAGCCTTAACGGCCCAATGGCAGACGGACTGGCACCACAGACTGGGAGATGGAGGAGGAGGAAAAGGAGGAGGGGAGTGAATCTCTGGACATCCTGTTGCAAGGGAGGCATGTGGAGCCAGAGAAAGAAGGAATGTCACCTTCCAACAGCGGAGTCAGTCTACAGGACTGGTTAATCATAGCTCATACCTCTGTCTGTTTCACCTCCGTAGACACAGCTCACAACACCATCCAGCCTCTCATCTCATCAAAACAGGGTCATGGTCAAGCAGCCACTCTATCTGTCTCTCTCTCTCTCTCCCCCTCTCTCTCTCTCCCCTCGATCTATCTTTTTTTGGGTCGTGTCATTCTGTTTTGGCCTGTAATTTCCTCTATTTTCCTCTCCTCTTTCCCGTAAAGAATGTGTTTCCCGTTGTTCCTCAGAGTCAGGGTGAAACAGCCCCTCTTAAAGTGTCTGAGTCAGTCACGGAGACCCGGAGGTGTCTGAACTATTCCAAGAATCCCAGCTCTCACGTCGAGAGCACTGACACTAGCTGAGAGAATCTGATGGAGAATACTACAAACAAACTTCCCGATTAGAACAACACAGTTTGGTTACATAGAATCCTACAACATTTTAATTGATATGAATCCTGCCCGAATAGTCACTTCTAATGGTAAAAAAATAAAAACTATCATAACAGTAGCTTCATTGCAAATACTTGTTTGATGTCTAAGTACACTCTTCGAATAAAAAGGTGCCATTTAAAACCAAAAAGGGTTGTTCGGCTGTTCCCATAGGAGAACACTTTGAAGAACCCCTTTTGGCTCCATGTAGAACCCTTTTGGTTGCAGGTAGAAACCTTTCCGGTTCCATGTAGAGCCCTTTTCACAGAGGGTTCTACCTGGTACCAAAAAGGGTTCTCCTATGGGGACAGCCACAGAACCCTTTTTTCTAAGAGTGTATGGGATAAGCCTAGGGGCATGTCACATGCTCAAAGTTTCTAATCACACAGCGTCACACGACCCTCGGTTAGCCTTCGCCACAAGGCTTCAGCTAACTTTATTAGCACACGCCATAAGGCTTTAGCTAACGTGGCTAACCAGCTGCAAAAAACTAGCTAACAACAGTAACAAAGAGATAACTCCTGCGGCAAGGCTTAAGCAAACCTGGCTAGTGAGCTGCAAAGCAAGCTAACCACACTAACAAAGGGATAGCTCCCGCCGCAAGGCTTAAACTGTCTTGGCTGGCTAGCGACAAAGCAAGCTAACCCAGTGTTGTACTAGTCCGGTCTCGACCACATATTGAGTGTCTCGGTCTTGTCTCTGTGTTGGATACATTCGTACTCAGTCTTGACTTGGTCTCGGACAGTGAGGACTGGTATTTTTCATTTATTTTTTATTTCACTTTTATTTAACCAGGTAAGCTAGTTGAGAACAAGTTCTAGTTTACAACTGCGACCTAGCCAAGATAAAGCAAAGCAGTGCGACACAAACAACAACACAGAGTTACACATGGAATAAACAAGCATACAGTCAATAACACAATAGAAAATAAAGAAAGTCTATATACAGTGTGTGCAAATGGCGTGAGGAGGTAGTGCAATAAATAGGCCAAAGTAGGGAACTAATTACAATTTAGCAAATGAACATTGGAGTGATAGATGAGCAGATGGTGATGTGCAAGTATAAATACTGGTGTGCAAAAGAGCAGAAAAGTATGGGGATGAGGTAGGTAGATTGGGTGGGCTATTTCCATATGGGCTATGTACAGCTGCAACGATCAGTAAGCTGCTCAGATAGCTGATGTTTAAAGTTAGTTAGGGAAATATAAGTCTCCAGCTTCAGCGATTTTTCAATTCGTTCCAGTCATTGGCAGCAGAGAACGGGAAGGAAAGGCGGCCAAAGGAGGAGTTGGCTTTGGGGATGACCAGTGGAGCGCGTGCTACGGGTGGGTGTTGTTATGGTGACCAGTGAGCTGAGATAAGGCGGAGCTTGACCTAGCATAGACCTGGTTAGCCAGTGGGTTTGGCGGCGAATATGTAGCCAGGGCCAGCCAACGAGAGCATACAGGTCGCAGTGGTGGGTGATATAAGGGGCTTTGGTGACAAAACGGATGGCAGAAGAGTTGTGCGATTTTTTGACTATAGAATATGCCATTGCTTTTTAAGGATTGCTTTCATTTTCTCCGAACACTTTGTGTACTTGGTGCAAAGGATGGTTGCATGGTTTTTCTTCTTGATTGAGTTATTAGTAATTCCTTTCTTGGTTTTTGAAATATTTTCATCATTGCAGCATCAATACTTTTGTCCTTGTAGCCTCTCATTTTTTTTAGCATTGCTGTCAAAATCTGTCTGGTGGCCACAGATCTCGATGATAGAGGGCTTAGGAAGGATATCAGAGGGCACCCTGCTGGCCACTTCTGATGGGGAGAGCTTGTACACTAACATCCCACACATTGGATGGAGACTTGCAGGCGCCGCAACACTTCCTTCAGCAGAGAGACTCTACCCTTGCTCCATCTAATGATTGCATCTTACAACTTACTGAACTGGTAATTTTCAATAACTACTTTGTCTTTAAGTCAGACGTTTTCCTTTAAATTCAGGGCCCACTGGTGGTACATAAGATATTGGAGATAACTGACATGATCTGACATGCCCCCTGAGCCTACTCAGACACTCTTGACACCAATTCCAAATGGGAAATACAGATGTGGCTCATACGCACAGTGCAATAGCACTATTAAAACATCCTTCTTCAGACACCCACATGCTGGTCGAAAAATCCCTGTTAGGGTTATTATCTCATGCAAGACCAAGGGAGTAATCTATCTCATCACCTGTTCATGTGGAAAAGCCTACATCGGAAAAACGAAAAGACAATTAAAACAACGCATAGCCGAACACTGCAGCTCAATCAGGTGTAAGAACATTGACTCTCCAGTAGCAGCTCACTTTGGATGGTTAGCTTCAACAATCTCCTCCCTCAAATACACAGGCATTGAGCATGTTGCTCTACCAAGGAGAGGAGGTAACATTGAGATCATACCACAACAAAGGGAGGCTTACTGGATAACCTATCTAAAAAAATTGACCCCTAGTGGTCTAAATATTGATTTTGACATCAGGCCCTTCTGATGAACAATTATTTATTCTATGAAAAAGTCTTACCAATTGATATGTTCTTTCTACATTTTATTGGCATGTACACCTAATATTTTCACCCTGTTGATGATGCTTATTATGCATTATGATTGAACCAAAAGATTACATGTAACAAATATGAAATTAAATACAAAACAATTGAATATGTGAAATTTAATCAAACAATAATGTATGTGGATGCTTATTATTATGTACAATGTTCAATAATGTTTCTATATGACAACAATAGCTTAATATATTTAATATGTCATACACTATTTATTTTCACAGTTTCACATTATTCATTCTAATTAATTTAATCATTATGACACACCCCTCACTATTGTCATTGTTTGCACTAATTGGACCATTTGCCTATATAACCTTGTTCAAGCATTCATGACATTACCCTGAAGAAGGCACAGTGATGCTGAAACGTTTGTGATTTACTAAAAGAGAGTGTGCGACTCTCTTTATTTTGATAACTTATAGTTTATTTGCCGTTTGTCAGCACCTCCAAACAAAATACATTTTCTGGGTGTGTGCCAGCTTATGTTTTATTCTAAGAACGTATTTACAAAAATAAACTCACATAAAAAAGAAAGAAAGAAAAAAGAAAAAATAGGAAAATAGAAAGATAGCAAATAATTAAAGAACAACAATAAAATATCAGTAGCAAGGCTATATACAAGTGGCTACCTGTCACGTCTACTCCTGCTCCTCTCCTCCGGCATTTGATGTCTCTGGTATACTAACCACCGGTCCTGGGATCCATCATTACGTACTCCTGGCATCAACCTGGACTCCATTACCTCACTTATTACCCCCCTTTTATCTGGCACTCCCTTAGGTTCCTTCCCCAGTCAGTATTGATCCTGTGTTTATGCAATAGCATTACTGTGATGTTGTCTAGTTCCATGTTTGTTGTTTTATTTAATGTTTCACCTGCTTCTCAACTCACAGCATCTTTGTTACAGTACCGGTACAGAGTCAATGTGTGGAGGCATAGGTTAGTTGAGGTAATTGAGTTAATATGTACAGTTTAAAAGTTGCGAGCTTGCACAGAGGGACTTAGAGGTACCCAGCGTCACGGCTTCCTTGCTCCAGACCACCACAAGGGGGAGTTAGAGCAGTCATTATGCATTTGTGTCCCAAGGTTTTTATATGACCAATCATATTGAGTGGTTGCAGTGATGAATTTTGACGCGAGCCACCCTTGCCTTGTGGCGTTTTTTAACAAAGATGGCTGACAAAACATTACGCTGGAACCAGATGTAAGTTGTTATAACTCCATAACGAGTCAAGCAAACAAATGTACAATTGAGAGGAATATGTTAGTTAATATAGAGACAAACATTTGTGCATTTTTTTTGTCAGAAAGTTAATTCACGCAAATCGCTATTTAGCAAGTTATATGACTAGCTACAGTACATTAGCCAGCTAGCTAGTGTTAGGAGAATTCATTTGTAATCCATGTTGTTTTCGGGACTCCAGAGAAAACCAGCAAACCAGGCTGTCGTCTTGTGAAACAGTGGATGTAAAGAATCTAGCTAGCTAAAGCATTTACCGCAAATTGAATGTACAATTGTGTAAGCTTGCCTTGCAATGCAGCTGAAGTAACATAGCTAACTAACTATTTACTTGCATATTATGTAGTGGAGGATAAAAATAACTGTATGCCTATGGATGTGTAACTAGCTACACTCTGTAGCCGATCTGTGTATGGACCCTAAAACATTACGAACTAATATTCATACCAATCTATGAACCTCAGCTATCACAGTTGTTGTATCAACTTAAAGTCTGAATGGCATTAATGAAGCCTACCGATAAAGTAGAATATAATAACTTTATTGTGCCAAGGATGCAAGTCCTATATACACATGCACTGTAGTTATTACCACACATGAGATTCCCACATTGTAGCCTGTAAACTGAATATATTCACTGATCATGTACTCTTTCTTGGCAAATAAAGGTGCGGTTCAGGTATGAATCTCTGAGAAATTATTTTTCAGTCATATCAAACTCCATTATTTGAATGATGCTGTGTCTGCATGTATGTATTACAATTAAACACTTCAACAGTGTTTACCGCTCATGGGACATCAATGATTACACATTGTAACTATGCAATAGACTAGAAACTTGACTGATTTTTAATTCATATATACAGAAAAAAACTCAAACTTCATCTGCATTAATTTGACGACACATGACAGTATTTCAATGAGATACTTAATTTCAACCAGTGGAGAATGTGAAATACAGTGGGGAGAACAAGTATTTGATACACTGCCGATTTTGCAGGTTTTCCTGCTTACAAAGCATGTAGAGGTCTGAACTTTTTATCATAGGTACACTTCAACTCTGAGAGACAGAATCTAAAAATCCAAAAATCCAGAAAATCCCATTGTATGATTTTTAAGTAATTAATTTACATTTTGTTGCATGACATAAGTATTTGATCACCTACCAACCAGTAAGAATTCTGGCTCTCACAGACCTGTTAGTTTTCTTTAAGAAGCCTCCTGTTCTCCACTCATTACCTGTATTAACTGCACCTGTTTGAACTCGTTACCTGTATAAAAGACACCTGTCCACACACTCAATCAAACAGACTCCAACCTCTCCACAATGGCCATGACCAAGGGGCTGTGTAAGGACATCAAGGATAAAATTGTAAACCTGCACAAGGCTGGGATGGGCTACAGGACAATAGGCAAGCAGCTCGGTGAGAAGGCAACAACTGTTGGCACAATTATTAGAAAATGGAAGAGTTCAAGATGACGGTCAATCACCCTCAGTCTGGGGCTCCATGCAAGATCACAGAGGTCAGACGTTTCTTGTAGTTGGCCACCAGGTTTGCACACATCTCAGGAGTGATTTTGTCCCACTCCTATTTGCAGATCTTCTCCAAGTCATTAAGGTTTTGAGGCTGACGTTTGGCAACTCAAACCTTCAGCTCCCTCCGCAGATTTTCTATGGGATTAAGGTCTGGAGACTGGCTAGGCCACTCCAGGACCTTAATGTGCTTCTTCTTGAGCCACTCCTTTGTTTCCTTGGCCGTGTGTTTTGGGTCATTGTCATGCTGGAATATCCATCCACGACTCATTTTCAATGCCCTGGCTGAGGGAAGGGGGTTCTCACCCAAGATTTGAATGTACATGGCCCCATCCATCGTCCCTTTGATGCGGTGAAGTTGTCCTGTCCCCTTAGCAGAAAAACACCCCCAAAGCGTAATGCTTCCACCTCCATGTTTGATGGTGGGGATGGTGTTTTTGGGGTCATTGGCAGTATTCCTCCTCCTCCAAACACGGCGAGTTGAGTTGATGCCAAAGAGCTCCATTTTGGTCTCATCTGACCACAACACTTTCACCCACTTGTCCTCTGAATCATTCAGATGTTTCTTGTAAAACTTCAGACGAGCATGTATATGTGCTTTCTTGAGAAGGGGGACCATGAGTGCGCTGCAGAATTTCAGTCCTTCACGGCTTAGTATCTTACCAATTGTTTTCTTTGTGACTATGGTCCCAGTTGCCTTGAGATCATTGACAATATCCTCCCATGTAGTTCTGGGCTGATTCCTCACTGTTCTCATGATCATTGCAACTCCACGAGGTGAGAACTTGCATGGAGCCCCAGGCCGAGATTGACAGTTCTTTTGTGTCTTTTGCGTTTCTTCCATTTGCGAATAATCACACCAACTGTTAATCGCATCACCTTCTCACCAAGCTGCTTGGCCATGGTCTTGTAGCCCATTACAGCCCTGTGTAGGTCTACAATCTTGTCCTTGACATCCTTGGAGAGCTCTTTGGTCTTGGCCATGGTGGAGAGTTTGGAATCTGATTGATTGATTGCTTCTGTGGACAGGTGTCTTTTATACAGGTAACAAACTGAGATTAGGAGCACCCCCTTTAAGAGTGTGCTCCTAATCTCAGCTCGTTACCTGTTTAGAAGACACCTCATTAAAATGAAAATCAATTTATAACATTTTTGACATGTGTTTTTCTGGATTTTTTGTTTGTTATTCTGTCTCTCACTGTTCAAGTAAACCTACCATTAAAATTATTGACGGACATACAAAATACATACAAACATACAAAATCAGCAGGGGATCAAATACTTTTTTCCCTCACTGTAGATGACCTGGTTAGCCAGTGCATCTGGCGACGAACATGTAGCGAGGGCCAGCCGACGAGAGCATACAGGTCACAGTGGTCGCAGTGGTGGGTGGTATAAGGGGCGTTGGTGACAAAATGGATGGCACTGTGATAGACTGCATACAGTTTGCTGAGTAGAGTATTGAAGGCTATTTTGTAAATGACATCGCCGAAGTCAAAGATCAGTAGGATAGTCAGTTTTAAGAGGGTATGTTTGGCAGCGTGAGTGAAGGAGGCTTTGTTGCTAAATAGGAAGCTGATTTTATTTGTATTTTTTATTTATTTTCACCTTTATTTAACCAGGTAGGCTAGTTGAGAACAAGTTCTCATTTGCAACTGCGACCTGGCCAAGATAAAGCATAGCAGTGTGAACAGACAACACAGAGTTACACATGGAGTAAACTATTAACAAGTCAATAACACAGTAGAAAAAAGGAGAGTCTATATACAATTGTGTGCAAAAGGCATGAGGAGGTAGGCGAATAATTAAAATTTTGCAGATTAACACTGGAGTGACAAATGATCAGATGGTCATGTACAGGTAGATATATTGGTGTGCAAAAGAGCAGAAAAGTAAATAAATAAAAATAGTATGGGGATGAGGTAGATAACAATTGGTGGGCTATTTACCGATAGACTATGTACAGCTGCAGCGATCGGTTAGCTGCTCAGATAGCAAGCAGATGTTTGAAGTTGGTGAGGGAGATAGAAGTCTCCAACTTCAGCAATTTTTGCAATTCGTTCCAGTCACAGGCAGCAGAGAACTGGAACGAAAGGCGGCCAAAATGAGGTGTTTGCTTTAGGGATGATCAGTGAGATACACCTGCTGGAGCGCGTGTTACGGGTGGGTGTTGCCATCGTGACCAGTGAACTGAGATAAGGCGGAGCTTTACCTAGCAAGGACTTGTAGATGACCTGGAGCTAGTGGGTCTGGCGACGAATATGTGGCGAGGGCCAGCCGACTAGAGCATACAGGTCGCAGTGGTGGGTGGTATAAGGTGCTTTAGTGACAAAACGGATGGCACTGTGATAAACTGCATCCAGTTTGCTGAGTAGAGTGTTGGAAGCAATTTTGTAGATGACATCGCCGAAGTCGAGGATCGGTGGGATAGTCAGTTTTACTAGGGTAAGTTTGGCGGCGTGAGTGAAGGAGGCTTTGTTGCGGAATAGAAAGCCGACTCTAGATTTGATTTTCGATTGGAGATGTTTGATATGAGTCTGGAAGGAGAGTTTACAGTCTAGCCAGACACCTAGGTACTTATAGATGTCCACATATTCAAGGTCGGAACAATCCAGGGTGGTGATGCTAGTCAGGCGTGCTGGTGCAGGCAGCAAACGGTTGAAAAGCATGCATTTGGTTTTACTAGCGTTTAAGAGCAGTTGGAGGCCACGGAAGGAGTGTTGTATGGCATTGAAGCTCGTTTGGAGGTTAGATAGCACAGTGTCAAAGGACGGGCCGGAAGTATATAGAATGGTGTCGTCTGCGTAGAGGTGGATCAGGGAATCGCCCGCAGCAAGAGCAACATCATTGATATATACAGAGAAAAGAGTCAGACCGAGAATTTAACCCTGTGGCACCCCCATAGAGACTGTTTAAGCTTAGTACAGGCCGGCACTCAGTAAAATCTTACAACATTTGCAGGACTTGTTTAGAGCTGCATTAGCATGTTAGTTTCCCATTGCAGGGGCCATAATAACTCCAGGGGGAAAGCATTGCTTAACCCGGGTTAAGTGTGTGCTAGTCGACGTTTAGCTGTGAGGCTTTTGTTGTTAGCTAGCTAGTATTCACCTAGTTGGCTATTAGCTTGGCTAACGTGGTACTAGCTAGCTAAAGACAATCGCATGAATATAATTGTTTCTCCGGTCTTGAGTCTCTTTTGACCATAGCACTGAGGTGTTGCCATTCAGTTTAACCAACGGAAATAAGTGAACGTTGGGTGTACTAATGGAAAGAAGCAAGATGGCCAATAGTAACTGGCTTTTCAGCATTGTTGTACATTAGCCTTCACAGGTGTAAACCAGATCATTAGATGCCTTGCGGCTAATTGCTAGCTGAAATGAGCACTATATATGAACGCTACAGCTGTGAGGCTACTGTAGACGTTAGCTAGCTAGCAACCACCTTGTAAGGCTAAAGGCATATCAGCCTTATTCAGTTCGGTTGGCGTCTAGCCGAACTCAGATAGCTGAAACGAATGAATGTGCTTGCAAAAAAAAAAAAGGTTAAAAGCGACAATAGTACTGTTTGTCAATTTTGAGACACCGTTGCCAGCGCACGCTTCCTCAAAATAGTCTGAATTAATCTAAAATAACTAATGAAATTTGTCATTCAATTTGATGTTTTACTGAGGTCTTTTATTTTAATTGTATTTTTTATTAAACCCTTCCACAACCCCTCTCTTCAGAAGACAAATATGCTTTTGTTTTTTTGCAGCTTTTCTGCTACAAACAATATACAATTTACATATATATTTTACATATACATTTTATCTATACATTTTACATTCACATTTTGCGTACACATTTTACATACATGGTACTTTTATATCAAGCAGTCACATAACAATAATACATTACCAAACATAAACATCTTTAATCCCAACCCCTCAGCCCATCCCACCTATCACCATATCACCAATGATATCTTAGTCGTGCAATTTTCCAAGTCATTACTCTGTGAATGACAACAAATACAGTACTTTTTTTGAAGAATCCTTACTTTTGGCCAATCAATGACGAATGGGCGTAGGCTTCGTCTCCGAACTTCGGTTTGCCTCTCTAAAAGAATGTGTGCCCGAACAGCCAAAAAAAAACCTTCACGAAAACCAAAATGAACAAAAACGTCACAAAATGTTGTCATATTGTATGCACAATCTCCTCCAAACTGTTTCGTCTGGGAAGCATGTGAACGCCTTAAGGGTAATCTATAGCTTAGCACAGTGCTAGCCCAATGGAACAGCTTGAATTTGGGTTGAAAATCTCCCATGACTGTAATGATGTGAGGCTAAACCGGGCAGTCTAGTTAACACAAACGAGTGAACGTAGGTTGTACTAAATAAGAGAAGGGAGCTAGTAATAGGAAGGGAATTTGTTTCCGAGTTAACTAGCGATGCTTATACCACTTTCCAGCAAGCTAGCCACCATAAGCTAGCTAGTTAGAAGCCTTCAACGCTACTGTCATGAAGGTTAGCTAGCTAACACCTTCTTTATGGCTAAGGTATGCTATAGCTAGAATATTGCTGGCTGGAGGGAACCGCATGTGGGCAGTTCAAGTTCGGGTAGGTATTCCTCCATGACCGTAGAGCCGTAGGTTTTAGCTAGAATAGGGAAGAGAGCTAGCAAAAGTACCATGTTGCTGGTGTGGTTAGCTCAGTGTTATGTTTGAGACCACCTAAAGTGAGACCAATTGAAGACCAAGACCGGAGAAAATTGAGTCCGAGTCAAGACCAAGACCAAGACCGGAAGGGAGGCAAGACCGAGACCGGGAGGGGGACGAGGGGTCCGAGACCAAGTCAAGACTGAGACCAGTCCAATTCAAGACCATGATTGTAATTGTGTCAAATCACCACTGTCGTGACGTGACTACCATTAATGTGATGACTGCTATTTATCAAATAATTACCTACACCATTTACATTTTACTCGATTAAATTCATCATGTAACAATGAACTCATTAGGAACTTGGTACACCACAGGAAAAGTTGTTTATGGGTTAATACCACAGTCAAGGTTAGGCTTGCACAGATCGGGAGGACCATGAGGTTGTATTGTGCTTCTAAACCTAACGGTTCTGCCGCTGTCACCCAAAAGCACCTGAAATTTAGGCCAGGCTTCATTTTGGCCTGCTCATTTGCACGGTCGCTGCGGTCAGACCGAGTGAGTGTTTTTTCACAAACTGCAGGTTGGGTATATCAAACCACTTTTAGGGTGATTTTCGTCACTTCCGGTTGCTCCAGGAAGCTTAGAATCAACACAGGTAGTTCACATAGTGGCCTGATGGACTGTCATCGAAGACAGTTTGATATGAATTCATAACCCACATAGGCTTCAGGTTGAAGTTAGGGGTGCAGGCAATGTATTCCTATGGGGAGAGATGTCATTGTAAACTGTGAGATGAAAACACCCTGTTTTCACTGTTAAGGGTTAAGGCCACACGGTCAAGGTTAGACTTTCACAGATCGGGGGGACCTTAGGAACGTTCCTGTGGTTGAATTGTGCATCTAACCTAACGGTTCTGCCGCTGTCCCCCAAAAGCACCTGAAATTTAGGCCAGGCTTAATTTTGGGCCTACTTTTTTGCACGGTCGCTGCGGTCAGACAGAGCGAGCTACAGTCAAGTGGGGCATCCTCTTGAACTAGACACGACCTAGAGACTACGGTGATGCCATTTGCCAACGATTTCAGTGTTGATTTCAGTCTGTCATGTTGGTGATGATTTGTTTGAACTTTTTGCAAATGTTCAAATGTCAGCCAGCAAGTCAGCGTCCATCAGTCAATAAGATATCATTCTGACACCAAACGGATACAAACTGACACCAAACCCACTTTGTCCAACTCATTTAGAAGGCAAATATCACATATTTCATA
Source organism: Oncorhynchus mykiss (assembly GCF_013265735.2). NCBI lineage: Eukaryota > Metazoa > Chordata > Actinopteri > Salmoniformes > Salmonidae > Oncorhynchus > Oncorhynchus mykiss. The sequence goes on along the minus strand of NC_048587.1, from coordinate 23,777,263 downwards.
GCAGGCCCAAATTCACAGTGCCTTCTGTTAAAACTAAAATAATAACTTAAAACACATAGTTACGTTCTAGCTGCAGGTCTGTGTTTAGGCCTAGCTGAGGCTACCCTGAATCACGGGTTTTGGCTCGATAGGTCATTCGGAGCCCGAACAGCGACCTTAATTAGTACTGAAAATTAACTTTTTCCGGACTTTGCTATGGGGTCCCTGAAAGAGCTATAGGACAGAAACTTTAGGGTCCGTCTCTATGGGCCGAGGCAGTTTCAATGCACCTTAGACTTGTGACTCTGGCCTGATTCCATGGTGTATTTTAAAAACATTTGTGGATGTCTAGTAAGGGACCGTACATTTGCAATATGGAGATCCTCATCAATCATACAGCAAATGCCGTTTGTTTCCCTTATGTAGGTCATGTCACAGCATCTCAATTGGGTTGAAGTCAGGACTCTGACTAGGCCACTCCAGAAGGCTTATTTTCTTCTGTTAACCTCACTTGGGTAGGGGGCAGTATTTTCACGTCCGGATGAAAAGCGTGCCCAAAGTAAAATGTCTGTTACACAGGCCCAGAAGCTAGGATATGTATATATTTGGTAGATTTGGATAGAAAGCACTCTAAAGGGTCTGTGAGTATAACAGAACTGATATGGCAGGCGAAACCCAGAGGACAAACCATCCCCCCCGAAAAAAAAATTCAGCCTACCACTATTTTCAATAGCTGTTACTTTTAATATAAGACTAAGTTCCCAGATTGCAGTTCCTAGGGCTTCAACTAGATGTCAACATTCTTTAGAAGGAGTTTCAGGCTTGTTTTTGGAAAGATGAGCCAGAAATTGTAGTTTTTCTAGGTGGCTCCCATTTTGACAGTAGTGTTTCCAAGCGTGTGAATGAGAATGCGATATATGGATATAAAGAAGGACATTATCAAACAAAAATACAATTTGTGATGTAACTGGGACCTTTTGGAGTGCCAAAAGAAGAAGATCATCAAAGGTAAGACATTTGTTATGTAGCTATTTCTGGCTTTTGTGTCGCACCTGCCTGGTTGAAATATGTTTTTCATGGTTTTGTATGAGGGGCGCTACTCAGATAATCGCATGGTGTGTTTTCACCGCAGAGCCTTTTTGAAATCTGACACAGCGGCTGGATTAATAAGAAGTTAAGCATTATTTTGATATATTACACTTGTGATTTTATTAAAGTTAAATATATATAATTCTGTAGTTTGAATGTCGCGCCCTTCAATTTTACCGGATGTTGGCCAGGTGGGACGCTACCGTCCCACCTGGCCATAATTAAAGCCATTCTGTTGTTGATTTGCTACTGTGTTTTGGGTCGTTATCCTGTTGCATCACCCAACTTCTGTTGAGCTTCAATTGGCGGATAGATAACCTAACATTCTCCTGCAAAATGTCTTGATAAACATGGGAATTCATTTTGCCGTCAATGATAGAAAATGTCCAGGCCCTGTGGCAACAAAGCAGCCCAAACCATGATGCTCCCTCCACCATACTTTAAAGTTCAGATGAGGGTTTGATGTGGGTGTGCTGTGCCTTTTTCTTTCTCCACACATAGTGTTGTGTGTTCCTTCTTTCCAAACAACTCAACTTTAGTTTAATCTGTCCACAGAATATTTTGCCAGTAGTGCTGTAGAACATCCAGGTGCTATTTTGGGAACTTCAGACGTGCAGCAATGTTTTTTTGGACAGCTGTGGCTTCCTCTGTGGTTTCCTCCCATGAACACCATTCTTATTTAGTGTTTTACGTATCGTGGACTTGTCAACTGAGATGTTAGCATGTTCCAGATATTTCTGTAAGTCTTTAGCTGACGCTCTAGGATTCTTCTTAACCTCTGAGCATTCTGCGCTGTGCTCTTGCAGTCATCTTTGCAGGACGGCCAATCCTAGGGAGAGTAAAAACAGTGCTGAACTTTCTCCATTTATAGACAATTTGTCTTACCGAGGACTGATGAACATCAAGGCTTTTAGAGATACTTTTGTAACCCTTTCCAGCTTTATGCAAGTCAACCATTCTTAATCTTAGGTCTTCTGAGATCTCTTTTGTTCGAGGCATGGTTCACATCAGTTAATGCTTCATGTGAATAGCAAACTCACATTTTGTGAGTGTTTTTTATATTGCAGGACAGCTTTTATCTTTTTATTAACTCTTATCTTTTGGAGAAGTCATTAGCCTAGGGGTTCACATACATTTTCCAACCTACACTGTGAATGTTTAAATTATGTATTAAATATAGACAAAAAAATACAATCATTTTTGTGTTATTAGTTTAAGCACACTGTGTTTGGCTTAGTGGGAATATCATTAGGATATATCTATTAGGATATATCAACAGGACAATGACCCAACACACCTCCAGGCTGTGTAAGGGCTATTTTACAAAGAAGGATAGTGATATGGAGTGCTGCATCAGATGACATGGCCTCCACAATCCCCAGACCTCAACCAAATTGAGATGTTTGGGATGAGTCGGACCGCAGAGTGAAGGAAAAGCAGCCAACAAGTACTCAGCATATGTGGGAACTCCTTCAAGACTTTCGGAAAAGCATTCCAGGTGAAGCTGGTTGAGACAATGCCAAGAGTGTATGAAGCTGTCATCAAGGCAAAGGGTGGCTATTTGAAGAATCTAAAATCTAAAATATATTTAGATTTGTTTAACACTTTTTTGGTTAATCCATGATTCCATATGTGTTATTTCATAGTTTTGATGTCTTCACTACAATGTAGAAAATAGTAAAAATAAAGAAAAACCCTTGAATGAGTAGGTGTTCTAAATATTTTGACCGGTGTTGTACGTGAAATAATGTAGGGTTGAAATTTTGCCTTAGAAACAATTACCCCCCAAAAATCATATTTTCTACTTTTGTAAAATATGTCTTTTTAACTTTCATTTCGAACCAAATATGATCTTTGCCTCAACATCAGTAAAATACGTATTTTCAACGTAAATTTGCTCACCGCCCACTGGGCATAGACTTCAATTCAACGTCAATTCCACATTTGTTCAGACACGGAAACGTTGATTTAACCAGTGTGTGCCCAGTGGGTGGGTTGTTTCCCTGTTCATGAGCTTTTTCAACTCTTTTTCTGCTTCAGGTAATTGTCTGAACAGACTAATGATGCAAACGCAGATTGAGCTCTCTTCTTGTCTCCATCTATTCAGCAATGGTCTACTGATCATAGAGGACTCTAATGACAGGATGTGGCTGGCTCATTGGGCTTAACTTGTAAGGAAGGGGTGGTGGTGGGGGTCAGTTGGTTCATGGAGTAGGAAGAAGTTGACCCTAAACACAAGTCTTAGGTCAGTTATGTGTATTTTTCCCCTCTAACGGTTTTGGTTAGGATTTGGCGATGGAAAGCTGATCCTAGATCTGTGCCTCTGGGCATCTTGTGCCCTGAGTTTGTATAACTGTGTTTGATGAGGCACACTTGGTCTCCATCACTGGTGAGCTGGTTGCAGCCACTGTTTTCCAGACCTGTGACTGGGGTCTAGACTTCCTCCAATCAAAGAGGCAATCCATCCCAAGACAAACAGACAAAGTGATTACAATTAAGCACTGCTGTTATTAAGGGACATGCTTCAGGCAGATTATGGGAAAGAGGTGAGTCTCTAGTACATATACAGTGGGGTGAACAAGTATTTGATACACTGCCGATTTTGCAGGTTTTCCTACTTACAAAGCATGTAGAGGTCTGTAATTTTTTATCATAGGTACACTTCAACTGTGAGAGACGGAATCTAAAACAAAAATCCCGAAAATCACATTGTATGATTTTTAAGTAATTAATTAGCGTTTTATTGCATGACATTATTTTATACATCAGAAAAGCATAACTTAATATTTGGTGCAGAAACCTTTGTTTGCAATTACAGAGATCATACGTTTCCTGTAGTTCGTGACCAGGTTTGCACACACTGCAGCATGGATTTTGGCCCACTCCTCCATACAGTAAAAAATTAATTTTTGGAGGTTTGTATCATTTGATTTACACAACATGCCTTCCACTTTGAAGATGCAACATATTTTTTGGGTGAAACAAACAAGAAATAATACAAAAAAACAGAACACTTGAGCGTGCATAACTATTCACCCCTCCGAAGTCAATACTTTGAAGAGCAACCTTTTGCAGCAATTACAGCTGCAATTATCTTGGCGTAGGTCTCTATAAGCTTGGCACATCGAGCCACTGGGATTTTTGCCCATTCTTCAAGGCAAATATGCTCCAGCTACTTAAAGTTGGATGGGTTCCACTGGTGTACAGCAATGTTTAAGTCATACCACAGATTCTCAATTGGATTGAGGTCTGGGCATTGACTAGGCCTTTCCAAGCCTTTTAAATGTTTCCCCTAAAACCACTCAAGTGTTGCTTTAGCAGTATGCTTAGGGTCATTGTCCTGTTGGAAGGTGAACCTCCCTCCCAGTCTCAAATCTCTGGAAGACTGAAACAGGTTTTCCTCAAGAATTTCCCTGTACCTAGCATCATCCATCATTCATCCAATTCTGACCAGTTTCCCAGTCTCTGCCGATGAAAAGCATCCCCACAGCATGATGCTGCCACCACCATGCCTCACTGTGGGGTTGGTGTTCTCAGAGTGATGAGCGGTGCTGGGTTTGCGCCAAACATAGCATTTTCCATGATGGCAAAAAGCTCAAATTTAATCTCATCTGACTAAAGTACCTTCTTCCATGTGTTTGGGGAGTCTCCCACATGCCCTTTGTCGAACACCTAATGTGTTTGCTTATTTAAAAACAAATTCTGGCCATTCTTCCGTAAAGCCCAGCTCTGTGGAATGTATGGTTTAAAGTGGTCCTATGGACAGATACTCCAATCTCTGCAGTGGAGCTTTGCAGCTCCTTCAGGGTTATCTTTGGTCTCTTTGTTGCCTCTCTGATTAATGCCCTCCTTGCCTGGTCTGTTTTGATGGACGGTCCTCTCTTGGCAGGTTTGTTGTGGTGCCATTTTCTTAAAAAATATATATAATGGATTTAATGGTGATCCTTGGGATGTTCAAAGTTTTGGATATTTTTTTATAACCTAACCCTGATCTGTACTTCTCCACAACTTTGTTCCTGAAAAGTTTGGAGAGCTCCTTGGTCTTCATGGTACCGCTTGCTTGGTGGTGCCCATTGTTTAGTGCTGTTGCAGACTCTGGGGACTTTTCATGTGACAGATCATGTGATACTTAGATTGCACAGAGGTGGACTTTATTTAACAAATTATGTGACTTGGTTGCACCAGGTCTTATTTAGGGTCTTCATAGCAAAGGGGGTGAAAACATATGCATCACGCATCACTTGTCCGTTTTTAAAATGCTTTATTTTTAAACAAGTTATTTTTTTCATTTCACTTCACCAATTTGGACTATTTTGTGTATGTCCATTACATGAAATACAAATACAAATCAATTTAAATGACAGGTTGTAATGCAACGAAATAGGAAAAACGCCAAGGATCAATACTTTTGCAAGGTACTGGATACGGTGTGTGTGTGTGTATGTATGTATGTGTGTGTATGTATGTGTGTGTGTGTGTGTGTGTGTGTGTGTGTGTGTGTGTGTGTGTGTGTGTGTGTGTGTGTGTGTGTGTGTGTGTGTGTGTGTGTGCGTGTGTGCTAAGGTGCGTAGAATCAGAGCAGGTTGTCAGTCCAGGTCAATTGTTCAGCGTTGTCAGAAGCCGGCAACAAAGACGGAGACAACATGGAGATATATATTTAGTAACTAATATATTTAGTAACTAAAGTAAACTATAAACAAGGAACAATGGTTTGAGTAGTCAGTAGAGTGAGTAAGTGGTTGCGTGCATATATGTGATAATGAGGGGTGTTGAAAGGTGTCAAAGTAAACAAACAAAACAGCCACAAAAATGCCACAACCAAAATCCAACAGTGTGTCTGCATGGAGAGAGTCTCCTCAATTAATGGGGGAAAGGTGTATTTATCCCCAAGACACACTAGAGCCCAGGTGTGTCCCATTCACTGACGTCCCTCCCGGCTCCACCCACCGACATCCTACTAAGGAAAACTACTACTACTACCTACTAAAGAGCAAAGAGAAACAATTTGGCAGAGTGGGAGGGTCGTCACAGCATGGCTTGTAGATAGAAACTGTCTCTGAGCCTGTTGGTATCAGACTTCATATCGTCTGCCCTGATGGAAAGGAGTGAACAACTCGTGGCTCCCTCAGGCACGGTTTCGAGGAGATGGCCTGGATGGGTGCGATCACGTTCCCAGTGATGTACTGGGCCATCTTTACCAGGGCCTTGCAGTCATAGACAGAGAAATGCACGTACCAGGCCGTGATGAAACAGATCAAGAAGTTCTCAATGGTGCAGCATTTGGAGTATTTTGTAGTATTTGTAGAAGAGGTGGAGAGGGGTTATTTGGGTTTGTTCCATGTCGGCATTGGGGGATCCAAGGAAGTTACCTGGGAGACCCCCACTGATGTCCTAGGAAATTGTCTGGGGGTCCAAGACAATCATTTGGAGAACTCTACCATACCAAGTCTGTTGTTGCCATAACCCTCACTTTGTGTCCACACCCCAGCTCAACCCTAACCCCTAGCACTGGTGCAATGTACTGCATACAGTTATATTACAGTTGTAGATATACTCACAATTGTCAAAAGACCTGTAGGCTAAGTGATCACTTTATACTTTATTCATCACAGTTCGTCCCCTAGCGTAGCCTGCATATCCTAAAACCATATGCCATCCTATACCTCTTCCCAACAGCCCAAATAAAAATGCCCATCCATTTTGGCTTCAGAAAAAGAGGATCATTCTATTTGTGGAATGTGTTCTGACGTCTTCATAAAACAGGCTAATTGCAGGATTGTGGTCCACCTCTGCCTTGTTTGCATATTTGTTAATGCCATGCACATGTGGCCAATGGCAAGCTTGTATATACTGTTTCACCAGCTGGCACCACTCACTCAGCTGTAAGGATGGTTTGTAGTCTGCTGACATGTAACATATAGGGGGAATGCTAGACATGGTTTGGATATTTGCACTGCCATACAACTTTGATGCTATATAGACTATGTAGATAGTCCGGGTGGCCATTTGATTAGTTGTTCAGCAGTCTTATGGCTTAAGGGTAGAAACTGTTAAATATCCGGTCTATGACTTGGGTGACTGGAGTCTTTGAAATTTGTTGGCCCTTCCTCTGACACCGGCGGGTATATAGGTACTGGATGTCAGGAAGCTTGGACCCAGTAATGTACATGGCGTAGAGAGAACATCCTCTTTGAACAATATACAGGTAACTGACAAAATAAAAGGGAACACCAAAATACAGTGCATTCGGAAAGTATTCAGGTCCTTCACTTTTTCCACATTTTGTTACGATACAGCCTTATTCTAAAATATATTAAATTGTTTTTTTCCACTCATCAATCGGCACAAAATACCCCATAATGACAAAGCAAAACAGGCTAAAATGAATGTTGCAAAAAGACGGTACTTTTCCTGGTGACTTCAACCCCCTTTCAAAACAGACAGAATTTATCTTAACTAAAACAAGATTTTTTCCCCTAGAGCAAGTCTTAGTTACATCTTTTCCATTTAGCTAAGGAGTTTTGTGCTTGATGGATAATTATTTTTTAAGTTTGACAATGTGCACAACAATTCCGTAACTACAGTCGAGCCTCCTCAGAGGAGGAAGGGGACGACCATCCTCCTCATAGAATTCCATTTTTAAAAAAGTGAAACATTTTAAAAGTTATCATTTTTTGATAAATCTACACAACCTACAGTAACAGTGAACAGTTTGGACACACCTACTCATTCCTGGATTTCCTTTATTTTGACTATTTTCTACATTGTTGATTAATAGGGAAGACATCAACACTATGAAATAACACATATGTAATCATGTAGTAACCAAACAAGTGTTAAACAAATCAAAATATATTTTATATTTGAGATTCTTCCAAGTTACCACTCTTTGCCTTGATGACAACTTTGCACACTCTTGGCATTACCTCAACCAGCTTCACCTGGAACGCTTTTCCAACAGTCTTGAAAGAGTTCCCACATATGCTGAGCACTTGTTGGCTGCTGTTCCTTCACTCTGTGGTCCAACTCATTCCTAACCATCTCAATTGGGTTGAGGTCAGGTGATTGTGGAGGCCAGGTCATCTGATGCAGCACTCCATATCACTCTCCTTCTTGGTCAAATAGCCCTTACACAGCCTGGAGCTAAGTTGGGCCATTGTCCTGTTGAAAAACAAATGAAAGTCCCACTAAGCGCAAACTAGATGGGATGGCGTATCGCTGCAGAATGCCATGCTGGTTAAGTGTGCCTTGAATTCTAGGCACACTGTCAACAACAAAGCACCTCCACACTATCACACCTCCTCTAAGCTTCACGGTGGAAACTACACATGCGGAGATCATCCGAGATCACCTACTCTGCGTCTCACAAAGACATGGCGGTTGGAACCAAAAATCACAAATTTGGACTCATCAGACGAAAGAACAGATTTCCACCGGTCTAATGTCCATTGCTTGTGTTTCTTGGCCCAAGCAAGTCTCTTATTATTGGTGGACCACAGCCAGTCTATGGTGTGCCTGTGCCCTTAGATTTGACCCATTGGAAACAAGCCACAGCTGGGTACCACATGGCATCATATATCTGCTGCATTCTATGTCCACATTCATATGAAGATGAGATGACTGTTCCCCCGAGTTGCTGTCTCCCACTTTTTTTCACTTTATCTCTCTGTTTTCTTCGCACTTCACCTCTCTCTCTCTTTCCTTGTCTAAGCCAAAGACATGTTGTTAATTTATATAGAGGCTACCCAGCAGACACGTGCTTTCTGAAGTGGAGAAAGCGTTGGTTCATACAGTTGATGAATGTTGGAATGCGTTTGGTCATATTAATTTTGCTGACATGATCAGACCACAGCGATGCATGCTCGCCACGCTAGGAAAATACAAGCCCCCCGGACAATGGCTCTGAAGTGTGAAATTCTCACTAAATCAATATGCCAGCTTTTTCATTTATCACAGAAAGGCATAGAAGTGCACATGTAGACAGCAGAACAACAGCATCACTAATATTAATGTTATAATAATTAAGTATTGAAGCTTCTTTGGTTGCTAATGCATTAACTGGTGTAGACCATAATGCTTGAACTTTTGTTTTCAGACATTGTCTATATTCAAAATGTGAATTCAGCCATTTCACCAAGACAAGAGCAAGTAACAGCGTTGATGTGTACTGTTCATCAAACACATTTAAAGTGAAAGTCAGTGACAATGTAATGCCAATATCCAAAATAGAAAAATGTCAGTTAGCTGGAGAAGTTCCCAACGTTTTTTATAAGGTCAACCACTAGAATACATCTTCATTCTCATTAATACGTAGAGTTCATGTAGAATATTAACTAACGTTGATTGTACATTAATTAAATCCATGTCTGGCTAAATTGCTATAGTTACCATAAGGCTAACCACTGAACTAATAATACGTCTTAGATCTCATTAAATATGGTCACACCAGGGACATGAGGGACTCTATGACTGTCGCCGTTTCCAGCAGTCTGCAGTGCACTGCATACCAGTCTGGCTGTGGTTATACTAACAAAGACAGTAAATCATGACTCAGTGTGAGGCAAATTTGTGGTGGGTGAAAATAAACTGGCCCTGGGTTTATTGAATCGTCGTTGACTAAACCCGACCCATTAACACGTGTGTGGGAGAGAGTCACAGTGGCAGCTAGAGAGAGAGCGGGGAGGAACGGGCATTTAATAAAACAGGCTATTTAAGTGCTATTAAGTTTTGTCTCGTTTTGAAACTGTAAAAATATAAGAAAGAGAAATAGCAATATTGAAACATCAACTTCAGAAAAAAATACCTGGATCCATGGGTAAAGCCACTTAAGAGTATTGGGATGCATCCCTTCATCTTGCAAGGCCTGATGGTGCCACACTGTTCTCCTTTTTACTTTATACTGTTGCTTGTACTTGATAGTAAAAAATATCACTAAGTGGTTTCAAAAGTTCACCTGTATTTATGACATTTATGTAACTCTGCTTTCATTTGAGGACCAGATTGCACGGGGACACACTGACTCAAAAGTTTCCACTCTGGTTGGAAGCTAAGCTCGTGAGTCAGTATCAATAACGTGTTAGAGTGATCATGCCTCCTTTGAGTCTGAATACAGCTCTACAAACCAATCAGATAAACCAGGATCCCCTCACATATCATTTTACTAGGCCAGTGGGGATGAGGCGAGGCTTTTCCTCAGCTCTTTCTGTTAGGGAGTCTCATCTCTGTTTGTTTGTTTTGGAACAAAGTATGCCATACAACTGCAAAATTTTGCAAAATGCAAAATGCAAGTCCTTCCAGGTTGAAAGGGTTGGAGTAACGAGGGGTAGGCCTTAAAAAGAGCGATCTACTGAATGACACATTATAAATGTATTATTGACACAATTATCTTCCCTGAATATCCAGTGTGATACAACGAGCCAAGGTATTTGTGAACAGTAACCAATATAATTCAGAATTCAACTAGAATAGACATGAACAGCACAAATACTCTACAAGCCATGGGTGTTATTAAATAATGTCTCAAGTCTCTTTTGTTGCACAAACAAAGCGGGAAAGAGTCTCCACCACAATCTTTGGCTGCTACTGTGTTTTTGTCTCTGCTGCTCCACTTTTCTGTTCTAACCCTTTGAATCATATTGTTTTCTCTCTCGCTGCTTCAGGTCAAATTATTCCCTGGCTTAACAGAGAATGGTTCTGTAGTGGCTCTAGTAATGTCATTTTGTATCTGCTTTGGTGTGCTTCCATCCTGACCATCATATTACCTGAAGTCTGCTTAGTTGTGTGATGGCTGGAGCAGGCTAAGCGAGCTCACTGCTCCCTGCAGTCTAATTAGATGTAATTGCTCCATTTTGTAGTGGTGCCCGCGTGGAGAGGGGAATCCTTATAATAAATGAGATTGCGTGAAGGGTCCAGGGATCACAGACGCCAAAGAGGAGCCACGAGGAGACGACTCCCCCTGCCCGCGCTCATGTCACCTCCCTTGTCCTGAGCAGACCTAGTCATTTCTCCCTCCACCCCTCTCCCTCCTTCCCTTTCCTCCTAGTGTGGCACACAGCATGCAGCATGTTGAGCCATTATAACTGTTTTTTGGGGAAGGCGGGCATGTGTACAGATAGGAGTCTATCTGTGCCAAGCACTGGCCATCCCACCGGCCAAGTGTCCTTTTGGGTGGTGTTATAATTTTTATTTTTTTGTAAACAGTTTTTGTCGTTGTTGTTCTGAACCCACTTCCCACAAGTCGTCATGACGTTGTCAAGTTTGCCACAGCGCCAACCCCACCCGTTGGTTGTGCCTGTTGGTCTGGCCTGTAAGGAGCTTGCACACACACATGTTGCACCTATTTCCCAGTCTGACCCTGTTTCCCAGTCTGCGCTGTACAGAGATTGAGCACACCCGTTATCCAAACATGCATGGCTTGAGATGAGGTCACCAGTCGAGTGTGTGTATCTAGCTACCTAGTTTAAAATGTCAACAGTACTACCATAGCAGCATAACATTTTATTAAGACTTGATAACACTTGATTTACCTCATCAATATTCAGTCTGGTTGACTGATACATGCAGCATAGAAAGGAAGGAAGAAAGAGATAGAGAGGAGCGGCTTCATCAACGACCCTCCGACTCCACTCCATCCCTTATTCTGTCGGAAGTTGCACATGTCAGGGCAGCAGCAACATCGGTAGTCTAGACAGGTAGTCGAGCTAACCACCATACACTAAAATATCCACATATACCACAAGCCAGCCAGCCATATATCATGAGTTAAAAGATTATGAATATTATATTATGTTGTTATTATTTAAGAATTTAAGAGCATTGAAGATAAATCACAATCAGTAAAACAAAAACAAGCTAGCTAACTAGCAGATTTACATCAACATCAGTGATCAGCTGACAGCCCACCCTCTTTTCCAGATGTCAGTCATGTCTTTAGAAGGCACTGTAACTAGCTTGCTTACACTTTGTGATGAGTGTGTTGTTCCAAAAAGGTAAGGATTTTGAAAAAAAAAGAAGTTTTACAGTCAATAATTTGGAACCAAATTCCATCTCCCCATCCATTCATCGTCACTTCCTGTTGAATGCGGAATGAGGAAGAGCTCAGTTTGTTGTTTTGGAAAGCTTGTTGTTGGCATCAGTTGCTGGGACTGCTACCCTCTGTCCAGTGATCATGCCGACCAAGGCCGTATCTGAGGAGCTATTTTGTGTAGCAGCAAGCCTAGCTAATCTAGCATGGTTTTCTTGAGGGCTTGAACGCAGCCAGTGACGTGGTTAGCCATTGTGGCTGGGACTGCGGATTGTCCCGGGCTTGTGGCTGTCTAGATCCCTGCTTTTTGTTGTTGTTTTCAATCTTCCCTGTGACCTGTCTGGAACTGCGAGGAGTAACAGTGTAACCTACGTTGCTAGCTACCGTGACAATGACCAAAGCTGTCAGGAGTACCGTTGAGGACAGTGTTGTTTCTCTATCAGAGGTGAGGGATCTTTTAAACAAACAAACATAGTTCTACAAGCAGTTGTTACACCAAGAAAATAACTTCAAGTGTTTTGTCCAAATACTTTTGGATTGAACTAATAAAATAATGGACAACCTAACCAGAGAGGTCCAGGACCTGAAGTACAGTTTGCATTTCTCCCAGGGTCAATTCTATGTGTTGAACCAGGAAATGCTGACAGCAATCTGTAAGTCATTGAGAGAGGACATAAATTCTGTCTGTGAATCCATGATAACAATTATGGAGAAATGAGGGACAGTCAAGGTGGAACAACATGGAAAAGTGAGGGAAATTATCTTTGAGAAATTGAAGATGGACCACAGGATGATTGAGGTTGAGCGTGCCCACAGGACTGGAAAACCCACCATTGGCCCAGGTGACAGGCCCAGGCCGATAGTGGTCAAGTTCCTGAGGTTCAAGGACATGGTAGCTGTTCTGGAAAGAGCCAAGAACTTGAGAGGAACGAGGACTACCCTGAAGCTGTGCACCAGAAGAGGAAATAATTAATCCCAGCCATGAAAGCTGCCAGAGGGCGAGGGGACATTGCTACATTGTCCACCCTCCCTCCCAGAAGCCTGGAAGGGATGATAGAGCCAGCCTATGGGTTCATAGCCTCAACCCCACAGCACACAGACACACACAAACACACACCAATTGATTAATGGACTGCTAAATGTATATATTTTTTATCTTGCTTTGTTTGCTGTTTTACATATTAAGTCCATCTCTGATAAGCTACCCAAGAAAGGGAATGAAAATAGTCCATATGAATATATTTAGCCTTAAAATCGAATTAAATTGTATTTGTCACATGCGCCGAATACAACCTTACAGTGAAGTGCTTACTTACAAGCCCTTAAAATATATACATTTTTAAGTAAGGGATAAGAATAAAAAATAATTAAAGAGCAACAGAAAATAACAATAGCGGGGCTATATACAGGGGGTCAATGTAAGGGGCCACCGGTGTCGATGTAATTGAGGTAATACGTAAATGTAGGTAGAGTTATTAAAGTGACTATGCATAGACAACAACAGAGAGTAGCAGCAGCGTAGAAGAGGGAGGCAATGCAAGTAGTCTGGGTAGCCATTTGATTAGCTTTTAAGGAGTCTTATGGCTTGGGGGTCAAAGCTGTTTAGAACCCTCTTAAACCTTGACTTGGCCGCTACGGTACTGCTTGCCGTGCAGTAGCAGAGAGAACAATCTATGGCTAGCGTGGCTGGAGTCTTTGACGGTTTTTAGGGCCTTCCTCTGACACCACCTGGTATAGAGGTCCTGGGTAGCAGGAAGCTTGGCCCCGGTGATGTACTGGGCCGTAAGCACTACCCTCTGTAGTGCCTTGTGGTCGGAGGTCGAGCAGTTGCCATACCAGGCAGTGATGCAACCCATCAAGATGCTCTCGATGGTGCAGCTGTAAAAAGAAATTGAGGATCTGAGGACCCATGCCACATCTTTTCAGTTTCCTGAGGGGGAAGAGGTTTTGTCATGCCCTCTTCACAACTATCTTGGTGTGCTTGGACCATGTTAGTTTGTCGGTGACGTGGACCCCAAGGAACTTGAAGATCTCAACGTGCTCCACTACAGCCTTGTCGATGAGAATGGGGGCATGCTCGGTCCTCCTTTTCCTGTGGTCCACAATTATCTCTTTTGTCTTGATCACGTTCAGGGAAATAGGGTTCATGAAATCATTAACTTGCTCAAATCAGATAATATTCATATATTAGCCATTTCTGAGACTCACCTAAATAATTCAATTGATGATACAGCATTATCAATACAAGTATATAACATCTATAGAAGAGACAGATATGCTTATGGGGGAGGTGTTGCTGCAGATACTGAGAGCCATATCCCTGTAATACTTAGAGAAGATCTTAGGTCAAGTGTTATTAAAGTGTTGTGGTTGCAGGTTCACTTGGCACATCTAAAGCCTTTTCTATGCCACAAAGTGCTAACAGTCAGTATTTAAATAATACGTGTGAAATGCTTGATAGTGTATGTGATGTACACAGAGAGGTCTACTATCTTGGGGACCTGAATATTGATTGGTTTTCATCAAGCTGTAAGCTCAAAAGGGAGCTTCTCACTGTAACCTGTGCCTGTAATTTGGTTCAGGTTATTAATCAACCTACCAGTGTGTTTACAAACACTACACTATAGTGGCTATATCCAGGAAAGTCGAAGTTTAAAAAGCTGGGCCTAAAATAGTGTGTAAGACAAAGGATTTCGCTATGATGCTTATGTGGATGATGTAAAAAATATGAGCTAACTTAGGCAGGAAATGCCAAAAATGAACAGGGAGCCATCGTATTCATGCATAAAAAACTAATAATGAAAGAAAAGCATTGCAAGTTTGAATTTGTTAAATTATTGTGGAAGAGGTGGAAGAATTATTGCTATCGGTCAATAATGACAAACTTCCTGGCATTGACAACTTAGATTGAAAACTACTGAGGATGGTAGCTGACTCTATAGTCACTCATATCTGTCATCTTTAATCTGAGCCTAGAGGAAAGTCTTTGTCCTCAGGTCTGGAGAGAAGCTAAAGTAATTCTAAAGTAATTCCGCAAACCTTTCAGCTTGCTGCCAGCTCTGGCAAGCTGTTGCAAAAAATTGTCTTTGACCAAATACAATGCTATTTCTCTGTAAACAAATTAACAACAGACTTTCAGCATGCTTTGAGAGAAGAGCACTCAGCATGTACTGCACAGACACAAAGGACTGATGATTGGTTTAAAGAAATTGATAATAAGAAGATGGTGGAAGCTGTTACTGTTAGATTCCAGAGCAGACTTGGATATTATTGACCATAAACTGTTGTTTAAAAAAAAATGTTATGTCTTTTCAACATCTGCCCTATCAGGGATTCAGAGCTGTCTATCTAATAGAACTCAAAGGGTTTTCTTTAATGTAAGCTTCTCTGATGTCAAACATGTAAAGTGTGGTGTACCACAGGGCAGCTCTCTAGGCCCTCTACTCTTATCTATTTTTACCAAAGACCTGCCACTCGTATTAAATAAAGCATGTGCCCATGTATGCTGATGATTGAACCATATACACATCAGCAACTACAGCTAATGAAGTCACTGAAACCATTAACAAAGAGTTTCAGTCTGTTTTGGAATGGATGGCTAGCAATAAATCTCTAAAACTAAGCTCTGACACACACACACACTTACCCCACCAGACATGCCACCAGGGGTCTTTTCACAGTCCCCAAATCCATAACAAATTTAAGATAGCATACAGTATTAGCCATGATTGCATGGAACTCCGTTCCATCTCATACTGCTCAAATGAACAGCAAACTTGGTTTCAAAAAACAGATAAAGCAACACCTCACGGCACAACGCCTCTCCCCTATTTGACCTAGATAGTTTGTGTGTATGTATTCATATGTAGGCTATGTGTGCCTTTTTTATGTAGTTCTGTCCTTGAGCTGTTCTTGTCAATTAATGTTCTGTATTATGTAATGTTTCTTGTTTTGTGTAGACCCCAGGAAGAGTAGCTGCTGCTTTTTCAACAGCTAATGGGGATCCTAATAAAATACGAAACATACCAGATACTAAAACCTATGTTAGATCCCACAGATATAGACTCCCAAGACCTGAGAAAATGGCGGACGGAAGACAGGGTGGTGCGGCAGGTGCCGCTTCTCATTCGAATGCTGTAATTGTATCTAAACCATCAGGTGTACGCCAATCCAAGCTAAGTAACTCATGCAGAGAGTTAAAGCGCAATTATGTGTTTTATCTCCAGTACTCTGCCATGATTGTCAGTTATGTAGCTGCTCTACTGATAATCTCAGTGCGTCCTTGCTGGGATGACACAATCATTCTACTACCGGAGAATATCAACACCAAACACATTGGTTCACCGTTCCACGGGAGCGGACAGTACACAGCATACCATAATGTTCTGAATAATGGCCAAGTCTACCTCGCTCCTTATTCTACTGAACCGCTTAGGCGTAACAAACACAAGTCCAACATTTATCGGAAACTGTTAAACTACCTGTTCACTACCCTCCTGCTCTCCGGGGATGTACAACTCAATCCTGGGCCCAACATCACCGAGCCAGTGATACGCACCGGAGTGGAGAGCGGTGGATGGCCTCGTCCACTGGTCGTCGCCGCTGTGGAGGTGGGTGAGTGCTATGGTCCTATGGTTTCTCTCGACTCACCCGGCTCCAGGATAGATTTTGACTCTTCAAACATACCAGAGTCGCTATATGCAATCCCTGACGCTTCTGGTACGCAAGCTATTTTAATTAGTTCCCCGCATCCAGTGCAGGCGGGAGGGATTGTTAATTGCGCTACCGAACTGCCCCTAATCAAAACGAAACAAAACGGCCTAAACCCAGCCGTCAGAAAACACAGAAAATTTAACTTTTTTCAATGTGTCAATCACTCTCGAGTCATCTGGGACCCACGAGCTAAGCCCAAGGGACTACTAGGGTGAATTAAACTGAGTGAATTAAACTATTTTGAAAAAGCAATTAAGGGAATAAACTGGAATGATCTCTTGTCCTATACAGACGTGGAAGCTGATAGTCAGGTTTTTCTATCCACAATCCAGACTACAATAAATGGCTTCCTAAAGAAAATCATATCCAAACCTGGCCAAAAGAGCACTCTTCCTTGGCTAAATGGAGAAATCTGGAAATTGATGAAAGAACGAGATTATGCTCTAAAAATAGCCCTAAAATCTAAATTAGAGCATGACAGACGTAGAATTACCATGTTGAGAAATAAGGTGATGAAAGAAATCAGACAGGCCAAGGCAAACTTTTTTATTAACATAATTGGTGAAGCAAAGGGAAATTCTAAATTGATATGGGAGAATCTAAAAAAGTTAACAGGGAAAGACCATAGTAAGACTGCAAAAAGACTAGAAATCATGGTGAATAACAATCTAACACAGGATGCAGTCGAAATAGCAATAGCCTTCAATTCCTACTTTATTGACTCTGTCAGGGTACTGACACAGAACCCCTCCACTTGTTTCTTGGGCTCAGTGCTAGTGAATGACACTCAACCTGTCTTCATCATAAGGGAGGTTTCTGAGTCAAAGGTGAACAAGGTGATTAGCTCACTAAAGAACTCTAAAGCCAAAGATGTGTTTGGGATGGACTCTACCTTTCTTAAAAACTACAAAGAGTCGCTCATTGGCCCCATTACTAAGGTCACCAACACATCTATTGGTCTCGGTGTGTTTCCAAGGGTATGGAAGTCGGCCATAATAACGGCCATCTTTAAATCAGGCGACCCTGCTGACGTGAGTAACTACAGGCCCATTAGTATACTACCTGTGGTGTCAAAGGTTGTTGAAAAGTGTGTAGCAGAACAACTGATTGCCCACCTCAACAACAGCCCCTTCACATTACACTCCATGCAGTTTGGCTTCAGAGCGAAACACTCCACAGAAACGGCCAACTGCTTTCTTCTGGAAAATGTGAAGTCCAAGATGGACAAAGGGGGTGCTGTTGGGGCTGTGTTTCTGGACCTAAGGAAGGCTTTTGATACTGTTAACCATGAGATTCTCATCACAAAATTGTCCAAGTTCAACTTTTCCCCTGATGCCTTGAGATGGATGAAATCATACCTTGAAGGCAGAACTCAGTGTGTCAGAGTGAGCAATGAGCTGTCGCCCACTCGTAGCTATGATGTGGGCGTGCCCCAAGGGTCAATACTGGGGCCCCTCCTGTTCAGCCTGTACATTAATGATCTGCCTTCTGTCTGTACTGGGTCTGAAGTTCAAATGTATGCAGATGATACAGTGATACAGTGCCTTGCGAAAGTATTCGGCCCCCTTGAACTTTGCGACCTTTTGCCACATTTCAGGCTTCAAACATAAAGATATGAAACTGTATTTTTTGTGAAGAATCAACAACAAGTGGGACACAATCATGAAGTGGAACGTCATTTATTGGATATTTCAAACTTTTTTAACAAATCAAAAACTGAAAAATTGGGCGTGCAAAATTATTCAGCCCCCTTAAGTTAATACTTTGTAGCGCCACCTTTTGCTGCGGTTACAGCTGTAAGTCGCTTGGGGTATGTCTCTATCAGTTTTGCACATCGAGAGACTGAATTTTTTTCCCATTCCTCTTTGCAAAACAGCTCGAGCTCAGTGAGGTTGGATGGAGTGCATTTGTGAACAGCAGTTTTCAGTTCTTTCCACAGATTCTCGATTGTATTCAGGTCTGGACTTTGACTTGGCCATTCTAACACCTGGATATGTTTATTTTTGAACCATTCCATTGTAGATTTTGCTTTATGTTTTGGATCATTGTCTTGTTGGAAGACAAATCTCCGTCCCAGTCTCAGGTCTTTTGCAGACTCCATCAGGTTTTCTTCCAGAATGGTCCTGTATTTGGCTCCATCCATCTTCCCATCAATTTTAACCATCTTCCCTGTCCCTGCTGAAGAAAAGCAGGCCCAAACCATGATGCTGCCACCACCATGTTTGACAGTGGGGATGGTGTGTTCAGCTGTGTTGCTTTTACGCCAAACATAACGTCTTGCATTGTTGCCAAAAAAGTTCAATTTCGGTTTCATCTGACCAGAGCACCTTCTTCCACATGTTTGGTGTGTCTCCCAGGTGGCTTGTGGCAAACTTTAAACGACACTTTTTATGGATAGCTTTAAGAAATGGCTTTCTTCTTGCCACTATTCCATAAAGGCCAGATTTGTGCAATATACGACTGATTCTTGTCCTATGGACAGAGTCTCCCACCTCAGCTGTAGATCTCTGCAGTTCATCCAGAGTGATCATGGGCCTCTTGGCTGCATCTCTGATCAGTCTTCTCGTTGTATGAGCTGAAAGTTTAGAGGGACGGCCAGGTCTTGGTAGATTTGCAGTGGTCTGATACTCCTTCCATTTCAATATTATCGCTTGCACAGTGCTCCTTGGGATGTTTAAAGCTTGGGAAATCTTTTTGTATCCAAATCCAGCTTTAAACTTCTTCACAACAGTATCTCGGACCTGCCTGGTGTGTTCCTTGTTCTTCATGATGCTCTCTGCGCTTTTAACGGACCTCTGAGACTATCACAGTGCAGGTGCATTCATACGGAGACTTGATAACACACAGGTGGATTGTATTTATCATCATTAGTCATTTAGGTCAACATTGGATCATTCAGAGATCCTCACTGAACTTCTGGAGAGAGTTTGCTGCACTGAAAGTAAAGGGGCTGAATAATTTTGCACTCCCAATTTTTCAGTTTTTGATTTGTTAAAGAAGTTTGAAATATACAATAAATGTTGTTCCACTTCATGATTGTGTCCCACTTGTTGTTGATTCTTCACAAAAAAATACAGTTTTATATCTTTATGTTTGAAGCCTGAAATGTGGCAAAAGGTCGCAAAGTTCAAGGGGGCCGAATACTTTCGCAAGGCACTGTATATGTGCATGCAAAGTGCAAACAACAAGCTGCACAAGAACTCACTACTGTAATGGTCCAGGTTACAAAGTGGCTCAGTGACTCGTGTTTGCATCTCAATGTGAAAAAAACTGTTTGCATGTTCTTCACAAAGAGGGCAACAGATGCTACTGAGCCAGATGTCTATGTGTCAGGGGAGAAGCTCCAGGTTGTATCCGATTTTAAGTACCTTGGCATCATACTTGATTCCAACCTCTCTTTTAAAAAGCATGTGAAAAAGGTAATTCAAATAACCAAATTCAACCTAGCTAATTTCCGATTTATACGAAATTGTTTGACTACAGAGGTAGCAAAACTGTACTTCAAATATATGATACTCCCCCACTTAACATACTGCTTGACTAGTTGGGCCCAAGCTTGCTGTACAACATTAAAACCTATTCAGTATGTCTACAAACAGGCTCTCAAAGTGCTTGATAGGAAGCCCAATAGCCATCATCATTGTCACATCCTTAGAAAGCATGGGTTCTTGAGTTGGGAAAATCTTGTGCAATACACCGACACATGTCTTGTATTCAAGATCCTTAATGGCCTGGCTCCCCCTCCACTCAATATATTTGTTAAACAGAAAACCCAGACATATGGCAGCAGATCCACAAGGTCTGCCATGAGAGGCGACTGTATAGTTCCCCTAAGGAAAAGCACCTTTAGTAAATCTGCATTCTCTGTGAGAGCTTCCCATGGCTGGAATACACTGCCATCAGACACACATAACTGCACCACATATCACACTTTCACAAAATGCTTGAAGACATGGCTAAAGGTCAATCAGATTTGTGAACATGGTCCCTAGCTGTGTGTTGCCGCTTTCCATGTTGTCTGTTGTCTGTAGCTTGTGAGGTTTGGAAACACTTTTATACTTTTATGTATTTTGTCTTGCTGCTTTTTGTTTTATGTTGCTCTGTCTGTATGCTACGTCTTGCTTGTCCTATGTTGCTCTGTCTGTATGCTATGTCTTGCTTGTCCTATGTTGCTATGTCTTGCTTGTTCTATGTTGCTATTGTCTATATTGTAATTGTTTTTAATAACCTGCCCAGGGACTGCGGTTGAAAATTAGCCGGCTGGCTAAAACCGGCACTTTTACTGAAACGTTGATTAATGTGCACTGTCCCTGTAAAAATAAAAAATAAACTCAAACTCAAACTCAATTTATTATAGAAAGTAGGTTTTTTTTGGTAAGGGAATTTCATAAACTCAAAGTTACTTGCATAAGCCTGGTTCTATGAGAATGTGAGTGCGATGTCTCACTATGAGATACACCTAGGGGTGTCATAAACTTGAAATATGCAACCACACAGGGTCTGTTGGAGACAGACAGGTCTATATAAACTGGAATTTATATTACCGAACAGTATAAGAAGTATACATTCAATACTGGTAATAGAGAAGAGCATGTTGCTTGCAATTGCCAGTCCAGCTTTTCAACCAATAATATCCTAAAGAGCCTGTAAACCCACACACAAGAGGAAGAAAAACAGCCTCACACTTGAGTTGGCTATACTGTCTTCAAGTATACAAGACCAAGAGAGCTTTCAATAGTATTGCAGCAGGTAGTTTTAAGTTTGCTGGTAGCAGGTCACACCAGTCATCTCCTAGCCTACCCCAGTGCCCCGAGAACCCCACTTTCCTCATCCGGAGCACTACGCTGGTGATTCCGGAATCTGCCAGGCTTTTCTCTCCCAGTACTCCCTAATTTTTGAGTTGCAGCCTTCTTCGTTCCCCTCGGACCGCTCGAGGACAGCGTACATCATAACGCTGATGACCGGGAGGGCACTTGCCTGGGCTACGGCGGTGTGGGAGCAACAGTCCGCCGTCTTCCTCAGTCGAGAGGAGTTTGTGATGGAAGTTCGGAAGGTGTTTGATTCCCCATTGACCGGGAGAGAGGATGCTGGTAAGCTTCTCCAGCTATGTCAAGCCTCCTGTAGTATGGCACACTACGTAGTGGATTTTTGCACACTGGCGGCTTAGAGTTCCTGGAACCCGGAAGCATTGTTTGACATGTTCCTTCATGGATTATCGTAGGTGGTCAAAGATGAGCTTGCAGCCAGGGAGCTGCCCGTGGACCTTGACTTTCTCATAGCCTTGACCATCCGGATCGATGGGCGGCTTCGAGAACGTAGAAGGGAGAGGGAATCTGTGCCCTGTCGCCCTTGTTCGCCTTCGATTCCCACCCCGAAGTCAACATGTCCGAGTGAACCCGACATCAACTGAGTTCTCTCGGGAATCACTGAGGGCTGCCAACTCCACTCCTTCAGAGTCCAGGCACCTGGGCAGGGCTAGATGGTCTCCGGCTGATCGCTTACCTCGAGAACGGTTTACACCAGACGTCCTAAGAATATTGGTGATCTGAAACAGTTTTGTAAGGAGGATTGGTCCAAAATTGCTCCTGGCCGTGGTGCAAGTCTGATCCGCAACTACAGAACACATTTGGTTGAGGTTATTGCTGACAAAGGAATGTCAACCAGTTATTAAATGCAAGGGTTCACATACCTTTTCCACCCTACACTATGAACGTTTACATGGTGTGTTCAAAAAGACATGAACACGTATAATTGTTTCTCTGTTATTAGATTAAGGAGACTGTGTTTGTCTATTGTTGTGATTTAGATGAAGATCAGATAACATTTTATGACCAATTTATGCAGGAATCCAGGTAATTCCAAGGGGTTCACATACTTTTTCTTGCCACCGTAAATCACAGTGTCACTAGCAAAGCACCCCCACACCATAACACCTCCTCCTCCATGCTTTACGGTGGGAAATACACATGCAGAGATCATCCGTTCACTCACACCACGTCTCACAAAGACACAGTGGTTGGAACCAAAAACCTCCAATTTGGACTCCAGACCAAATGACAAATGTCCACTGGTCCAATGTCCATTGCTCATGTTTCTCGGCTCTAGGAAGTCTCTTCATCTTATTGGTGTCCTTTAGTAATGATTACTTTGCAGCAATTTGACAATGAAGGTGTGATTCACACAGTCTCCTCGGAACAGTTGATGTTGAGATGTGTCTGGAACTTGAACTCTGTGAAGCATTTATTTGGTGTGCAATTTCTGACACTGGTAACTCTAATGAACTTATCACAACTCTGGGTTTTCCATTGCTGTGGCGGTCCTCTTGAGAGACATTTTCATCATAGCGATTGATGGTTTTTGCGACTGCACTTGATGTCTTAAAGTTATGATGGACTGTCGTTTCTCTTTGCTTATTGGAGCTATTCTTGCCATAATCTGGACTTGGTATTTTACCAAATAGGACTATCTTCTGTACACCACCCCTACATTGTCACAATACAACTGATTGGCTCAAACGCATTAAGAAGGAAAGAAATTCCACAAATTAACTTTTAAGAAGGCACACCTGTTAATTGAAATGCATTCCAGGTGACTGCCTCATGAATCTGGTTGAGAGAATGCCAAGAGTGTGCAAAGCTGTCATCAAGGCAAAGGGTGGCTATTTGAAGAATCTCAAATAGAAAATATCTATTTTGATTTGTTTAACACTTTTGTGGTTACTAAATGATTCCATATGTGTTATTTCATAGTGTTGATGTCTTATTCAACAATGTAGAAAATTGTAAAAAATAAAGAAAAACCCTTGACTGAGTCGGTGTTCTAAACCTCATGTCAATTAAGATAGCATTATGTAATGTTCAAAGATTTTGTTTCCACTCAAAATAGCAAATTGGAGACGGCAGTTTGAAACATCTATTACTGATCCCATATGCCACATGCACTGTACGTATGTGAGCCATTTAAAATGCAGAACTGGCAGTGAGGTTCCTGATACAACCAACAGAAAACTTTAACTATGAGAACATTCTTAGTAACGTTTGCATAATTGTTTTACTTGCTATGACTATAAATGTTGTTTTTTCTCTACCTTAGTTGAATACACTGACTGTAATTTGCTCTGGATAAAGTGTCTGCTAAATTACCAAAATGTAAATGTGAAAATTAAACTTGCAAAGCACTCTAGGTGTTATTCTAATGACCTCAGCCTCCAAACAAGACCAAATTCAGTCAAACCGGATCAAATCTGAACCAATCAGGTCAAATCAAGACCGGTCTGGACAAGACCAAATCTGAACCAAAGTTTGGGCCAAATCATGGAACCAGAACAAATCTGAACCAAGTTTGGGTCAAATGAAGGCCGGTCAGGACCAAACAAAATCTGAACCGTGTTTGGGCTGAATTAAGGCAGGTCCGGACCAAAACTGAACCCTCTGGTAGGTTTAATGTTTTTTCCACCATTATGCTTAAATTTATTTTAATCCAATGCCATCAAATCTTCAATTTCCAACCCCAAAATATTGAAAGACAATAGTAAACTTTTGTTTGGAATTAGGCATTTTAGGTCATTTTCAATGCATCCTTGACAGTGTTGATCCAAAAGTAAATAATTTTCTCTTTGGTAGCCTGGGTTGAGCAATGTGAGAAGTTTGAGTGATAATCTTGCGTGGGAGTCTAATTGCGTGGGCTTGCGGGCCCACACGGAAAGGTATACAGTCAGAAATGTCCTGTTTACCCAGGTGTCGTTATGCTTAGTGTATGTTTGTTCTCATATTGCATATACTGTAAATTTGCCCAACAACATTCACAAGTCCTATTAACTTACCACAGAGGTATAACAGGGAGAGATTCTGCATTAAACGGTTCTGTTCTGAATGGCAAGGATGAGACTGGAAATGATCTTAACATTAAGACGAACATCTCTATCCGATTGAGTCAAGCAACCAATTGCAATGCCTAAAATGGTCTAAGATGCCTCACTCTAAATCCCCAGTCTTCTAGTTACGATTCAAATGTCACAGGCGCCACAGTCACTGATATTAATAAGACATTCACATCCAAAAATCATAGTTACATAAGTATAATAGGTCACTAACATGTTCCTACTGTCACAGAGCCATGCCTAAAAACAGTGGCGCCACAGCCACATAAGCAGGTACTAATAAAGCCTTGGACGGTGGCCCATAGATGTGTGAGCTGATATGTTACTCAGAGGGACCCTATGAAAAGACGCTTAGGCGCCTCTCCCAGTGCCTGCTGCTCGCACTAAAGCAACCATTAGAGCTGGGTTTAAAGGGCAGGATATTACGCTGCTGTCGTCAGTGTCCGTCACCGGCCCAGCCCCATTAAAGCCGAGCCAGACCAAATCATCAGCCTCATAAGTCATCCACTAGTCTCAAGACTGGTGTCTCCCCTTTCTGTCTCTGTCTCTCTCTCTGTCTCTGTCTCTGTCTCTCTCTCTGTCTGTCTGTCTGTCTGTCTGTCTGTCTGTCTGTCTGTCTGTCTGTCTCTTGGTCCCTCTGTCCCCTGGCTCTGCTTTAAAGCACAATAAGCACCGTAGCGGCGACATTGGTGATGGAAAAACTAAGGGGTTAGAGTGGTGCTCGGGTCTGCCCCTCCCTCCCTCCCTCCCTCCCTCCCTCCCTCTTTCCTGTCTTCTTTGCAATGCACCACACAGATGCTCCAAACCACAACTAAGCCGTCTGGCTGTGATGAGCACATTCACACAGAGCAGTGTGTGGTAATAATCTGTTAACAGCTGAAACAACTCTCATCACTTTACCTTTCAGTTTTGTATCAGATCGACAGGAAACACTGGATCTGAAAGTAGTTTACTGTGTCAGACTGAAGGAGTAAATATATATCTACTATATATAATATATATATATATATATATATATAAGACTTCAGCAGAATTATTTTGAGTTACTCATAATAGCGAATTATCACATATTAGGGGTTTGGACCTGTTGCTATGGAAACGGGACCCATAACACATATGTCATGGGTTTTTTCTGAGGATTCTCCACTGGCTGTGGTGATGTAATATTTGGCCAACCATGCAAAGGCTTCTGGTTGTTTACACAGAGTCCATCAGTGTTTGATTGAAGTCATTTTAAACTTAATGTGTGGAGGTTAAATATTTCTAAGAATATTTTTGCGTTCCATGCGCCACGGTTTGAGCTGAACGGGGGGGGGGGTGGCATTCCTCTAGGGGATCCCCTGGCATCAACAGGTATTAACACCAAAACATTTCTTTATGCCACGCAAATCCAATAGAAACATGACAATATAACCAATATAGTGTCTTTCTGTGGAACAGGATTAAAAAATGACCACACAGCATTGGTTGCAATGTCCTCTGTCAGCAAACATGTATGGCTTTGCCAGAGTCACAGACAGCTAATCAGGTGTGTCTCAGTCCCAGCCATAAAACATCATCTACTGTTAATGAACCAAAAACTTCTCAAACCCCTCAATTACTCTATATTTCTAGTGAAGTGTGTGTGTGTGTTGTGGTGGCAGAATTTGGGGTGAGCTGTTGTAACTTGCATTTGGAGCCTGTAATCTAACCCACAAATGCTGATGCTCCAGTTACTCAACCAGTCTAAAGAAGGCCAGTTTTATTGCCTCTTTAAATCAGCACAACAGTTTTCAGCTGTGTCAACATAATTGCAAAAGGGTTTTCTAATGATCAATTAGATTTTAAAATGATAAACTTGGATTAGCTAACACAACGTGCCATTGGAACACAGGAGTGATGGTTGCTGATAATGGGCATCTGCACGCCTATGTAGATATTACATAAAAAATCGTCATTTTCCAGCTACAATAGTCATTTACAACATTACCAATGTCTACATTGTATTTCTGATCAATTTGGTGTTATTTTACTGGACAAAAAAAAATGCTTTTCTTTCAAAAACAAGGACATTTCTAAGTGACCCCAAACTTTTGAACAAACTTTTGAAAGGTAGTGTATGTTCTATGTTGGACTGTGATTTTATGCCTTTCATGGACTCCTGGTGCAGTATCTCTGCAGCCTAACACAAAGCAACAACTGTTGCTTGTATAAAATAACAATGTGATTGTATTATCACCTAACACTATATAAGGGACATGTAACCATTTACTCTTTGAGTTCTTCCCTGTAAAATCAGATATAGATTTGTCCTGCAGCTGCTGGTATTAAATATGTTTAAACATTGATTCAGTGGATCTAAGGAAATTGATCCAAGGTTAACATTGATCAACCGGAGTAAAACCTAAGGAATCTGGTTTAGAGAACCTAATGAAACTGGTTCAGGGGATCTAAGGAAATTTGATCCAAGGGGTAAATCTAAGGTAACTCACTCACATTCAATAATATTTATCATATATATATATATACATGAGAGAAAGTGATAGACCAGTGGTCTGGTAGACTTGTGTTGGTTGAGAGACTTAGTGAGATAAAGAAAGATTGAATTGAATGTGTGTATAAGAGGTTATTAGAGATTTGGTGTGCGCATACGGTTTAAGAAGACAATTAGAAAGCATTAGTGCCAAACTCCTCTAAGTGCACCACTGAAGGTGCTGATCCAGCAGGGAAAATATAACTTGAGCACCCACACGTAGATAGATGTACAGTAAGTGGTATGAAAATGATTCTGAGAAGTGTTCAGAGTGGTCCCTTTATGGATCATTTGATAAAGATAAGGTCAAAGCATTGTATGAGTGTCTATTGGGCCAGGGAAATAAAGTCTCAAACTAAGATTGGCGTATCTTCTGTACTTTTAAAACCGCTTCCGGGGACAAATATCATTGCCACGTTAATCAGAGCCTTTCGTGAAGCTGCAAGGCACAGATAAACCGACCCCTGCCTCAGCTCCCCCTACGCAGCCTCAACCCCCACCACCAGTGGTTTTGTATTCTCCACTGGAACACCTAAAATTGCAATATCCCCCCAATTTTCCTCCACCTCCTCCTCCAGCTCATGGAGAGGAGGATGATGATTTTGCATGTTTGGGTGCCACTGTTTGTTCCCATAACAAGGCATTGAGGAACGTTGAGGAACGTATTCAAAAGCAGCAGCATCAATTGAAAATTCTCCAAAAACAGCGGGAACTGAGGGAGGAAGACGAAAAATGGGCCTAAGAAGCCACAGCAAAATAAACTGATAGAAGGTTGAAAAGGGAGACGGATAATCAGAGTAGAATAATCGAAGTTCAAACACAGGGAAAGGAGAATGATACCCCAGGGTTGTCATTCCACTCTTCCCCAAAGTTTTTTTTTAGCACAGAACACAACACTCTGTCCCACACCAAACCAACTAACCAGTTTAAAACTGGGGAAAAGTGGGCTCAATCAGATGCTGACGGGTTGGATAAAATTGTTGATAGACTGTTGCACATACCTTTTTCGCCTGGAGAACTGTTGCAATTGAAAGATAAAATGCCATGAATGACAGATGGTGTGAATACATGTTTAGAATGGCTTTAAAAGGATTTGCCAGTAGATTTTCGACTTGATGACAACTGATGATGACTGCTAGCTAAGACTTTGAAAGTAAGATGTTGACATGATCAGTCCAATCAAAGCTACTGTAGATATAACGTGATTTGATGTCATTCTATCTGTGGCCAATGACCTTGAGCCATCTTGGATGTGCACTGCTAATATAACTGTATGGCAGATCCCAAGGGGCTAACATTTTTAAGCTAACCTTAGATTTGTGGATGACGTACTGTCCCATGATTGACAGAGCTAATCATGACAGAAAACTGAGTCAATCAGGTGCAACGCGCTGTATATTCTGCTGGCTAGCCCCACCATAGAAATCACTCAGCTAGGCTGAAACACCTGCATTTTGGAGCTGCCATACCCAAGAAAGCAAAAAAGAGACCATGTTTGTATGTGGCTTTATTAACTCAGTTAAACTTTTTTATATATATTGTTTGCAAACTGATATGTGTCACGTATTAATGCCAATATAACAAGCAAAACAAAAAGTCCCCCCAAAAATGTGACCGTTTTATTTATTTTTCACCCAAAAGTGTGGGGCTCTACCCCACCTGCCCTGAATGACTGGTTGCCACTGGACCCATCTATGAAAAGCTGAGTATCCCACAAACATGCACATGTTTTGCTCTATAATGCTCACAAGACACACACGAGTTGTTAGAAGGTAAGAGGTTCTTCTAGCACACATTGTCTATAATATTGTAATAAGCTCATATACAGTGCCTTGCGAAAGTATTCGGCCCCCTTGAACTTTGCGACCTTTTGCCACATTTCAGGCTTCAAACATAAAGATATAAAACTGTATTTTTTTGTGAAGAATCAACAACAAGTGGGACACAATCGTGAAGTGGAACGACATTTATTGGATATTTCAAACTTTTTTAACAAATCAAAAACTGAAAAATTGGGCATCATGAAGAACAAGGAACACACCAGGCAGGTCCGAGATACTGTTGTGAAGAAGTTTAAAGCCGGATTTGGATACAAAAAGATTTCCCAAGCTTTAAACATCCCAAGGAGCACTGTGCAAGCGATAATATTGAAATGGAAGGAGTATCAGACCACTGCAAATCTACCAAGACCTGGCCGTCCCTCTAAACTTTCAGCTCATAAAAGGAGAAGACTGATCAGAGATGCAGCCAAGAGGCCCATGATCACTCTGGATGAACTGCAGAGATCTACAGATGAGGTGGGAGACTCTGTCCATAGGACAACAATCAGTCGTATATTGCACAAATCTGGCCTTTATGGAAGAGTGGCAAGAAGAAAGCCATTTCTTAAAGATATCCATAAAAAGTGTTGTTTAAAGTTTGCCACAAGCCACCTGGGAGACACACCAAACATGTGGAAGAAGGTGCTCTGGTCAGATGAAACCAAAATTGAACTTTTTGGCAACAATGCAAAACGTTATGTTTGGCATAAAAGCAACACAGCTGAACACACCATCCCCACTGTCAAACATGGTGGTGGCAGCATCATTGTTTGGGCCTGCTTTTCTTCAGCAGGGACAGGGAAGATGGTTAAAATTGATGGGAAGATGGATGGAGCCAAATACAGGACCATTCTGGAAGAAAACCTGATGGAGTCTGCAAAAAACCTGAGACTGGGATGGAGATTTGTCTTCCAACAAGACAATGATCCAAAACACAAAGCAACATCTACAATGGAATAGTTCAAAAATAAACATATCCAGGTGTTAAAATGGCCAAGTCAAAGTCCAGACCTGAATCCAATCGAGAATCTGTGGAAAGAACTGAAAACTGCTGTTCACAAATGCTCTCCATCCAACCTCACTGAGCTCGAGCTGTTTTGCAAGGAGGAATGGGAAAAAATGTCAGTCTCTCGATGTGCAAAACTGATAGAGACATACCCCAAGCGACTTACAGCTGTATTCGCAGCAAAAGGTGGCGCTACAAAGTATTAACTTAAGGGGGCTGAATAATTTTGCACGCCCAATTTTTCAGTTTTTGATTTGTTAAAAAAGTTTGAAATATCCAATAAATGTCGTTCCACTTCATGATTGTGTCCCACTTGTTGTTGATTCTTCACAAAAAAATACAGTTTTATATCTTTATGTTTGAAGCCTGAAATGTAGCAAAAGGTCGCAAAGTTCAAGGGGGCCGAATACTTTCGCAAGGCACTGTAGTTGCTGTCACAAACTCCAAACTCACAGTTCTCACTGACTAGCTGGATATTAATTTCCCACTGAGCAAACCATGTCTGTACTTGCAGCATTCTTAAATTAACTTTTATCAGGTCTTTGCTTGGCGGAGCTTATTTGTTTATTGACATTTGTCAATAAAACTCATGAATGCAACTTTATATCTCAAATTGTGTGTTCTACTTCTAGTACTGGTTGTGCTGAAAAGAAAAAGGTTAAACACTTCAATGTAAGGCAAAATATGATTGAAAGTAAGGAGTTTCAATTTTTTAACAATGGGAGCCCTGGCACCAATGGAGTTAAACCATAATTTGAGTTTGAGTACATTTCCAAAATAACAATGTGAAGCATAGAAATTATAAAGTACTCAACATGTACAATATATAGTTACCGAAACCAAAACAAGTTTTTAAATTGCCTTGAAAATGGCATTACATGAAATGGTGTACAGAAGCTGTTATTTTTCACTGTCTCTTTTACTGTTGTTTTTTATTTCTTTACTTACCTATTGTTCAACCAATAACTTTTTTTGCACTGTTGGTTACTGCCTGTAAGTAAGTATTTCACGTGACAAATAAACTTTGATTTGATTTGAAATACACACAGCTGACGATGGAGCTGGTGAGACGTTAAAAACAAAAGTATTTGTGACATCCTAATATCCTGAAATTACTCACAAATTACTCACAAAGTCCCTAGATCGCTCATACCGCGGTAAAGGATATACTTATTTCGGAAGGACATAGTCCTAAATAGCAAGTGGAAATTAGGAGATGATGATGGACTTGCATCTACTCAGCCTAAGCACCTGAATCTCACTAAATAGCTCAGATAAGTTGAATGTGAGAAGAAGAGAATCAGATTCCTACATGAAACAGGACAAAGTAATCCAACAACTACTATAGCACATCGCAGAGGAAAAAGAACATTGTGAACATTTTAATCTCAACCATTAAAAGGAAGAGAAACAACAGTGTCCAGAGTCTTAAGTAAACAAACATTGAATAAACTCCACATTCTAGGCAGTTAAAGCAGCCACCACAATAGGGCAGCTATAAACACTTAAATGACGCAACCGGGAAAGCCGCTGACATTACTCAATTAAGGCAAATTTCACAGCCAAAACTTTTATTTGACTGATTATAGTGGACAAGGCCCTGGCATTATAAAACCAAATAGTACTCAGCACTGATTCTAGAGGGCGGACGTTTGAAGTTTCTACTGGTTCATATCTTTACCTTCTAATAAGAGACTGATTCAGCCTTTAGATGTCTTGAGGCCAGTTTGTGGACCGTCTGACCAATCAGAATTGTGTGAATCATATGCAGGGGCAAGGAAGAAACCAGTCACCACGTAACAAATATTCTTCCTGTCCCTCTTTGCTCCTCTTCTGAGGAACCCAATCTCACAGTAGGTTGAGAACCAGATAATAACTACAACAATTTCAATACTAATGGAAAATTAGTTTTCCATGGACAAACTAGACAAACTAAACATTACAGTATGTTTCATTCAAGTTGAACCAACTGTTTTTCACAAGGCAACAGTGCACTTGTACTAAACAGCATCCATTTTCCTCTTAGATACTTCTGTTCCCCTATAGTGAGAAAATAAATACATTATCGACCACAGTCTTCAACAATCTATGCTTAAAGAGCCACTGAACATGGCTATTGGCACGTGTGTTTTTCTATTTCTCATTAGAAAAACAAGATTTCAGTCTTCGAGGTGTGTTTCCTGACCAATTCCTGATTTGGTTGATAAAGTTTGTGAGACTCTGAAGATGCAGATGCCTATTTCACTCTCTCACTCTCTCAAAACCCCCAGAATGAATCTAAGATAACTCAAGAAATCGAGAGAGCAATTACCACAGCTGTTTCTCGCATTGTAGTGGACAAATGGACATCGTCAAAATCAAACCCCAAACTTCATTTACCTGTTGTGGCGCACGGATGTTCCAAACTCCATGTATGAACAATATTATCCTATTTACACTTTGTTGTCAATTTTGACACTAGAATAAATGTTTCTGACTCGTTTTGATGCCACATAGGTCATTTTCAAGGGGATTTGTTGCATTTTAAAAGGCAGTCGCTCTTTAAGCTGTCTGCCTTTTGCCACAAACAACTGAATATGTCTACCACAGGAGGTTGGTGGCTCCTTAATTTGGGAGGACAGGCTCATGGTAATGGCTGGAGCGGAATTGGTGGAATGGCATCAAATACTTCAAACATGCAGTTCCATTTGCTCTATTCCAGCTATTACTAGGAACCATCCTCCCCTCAGCAGCCTCCACTGATGTCTACTATGCAAAAACATCTGACTCATGGGCCTATGACAGCGTTCTTTAAGCAGGAGAGGAACCCTAGCACTTTGATATACTGAACACCTTACTAATTACAGCATTTCAACTAATTATACTGCTCAGATGATCCACATGTAGTGAAAGAACAGCAGTAGCTGATATTTATCGAAGGATCTGCACAGCAGTCATAACTGTCTAACAAGGGTATCATATGCTACTGATAAAATGACCTAGATATGAAATAAGTACCTCTTAAACACATTACAGCAATATCCAAATCATTCCAGTTATTGTAAAATGAGTCTCCCCAGAGTTTCTTCCATTTTCTGTATTTCTGTATTCTAGAGTTATTTTCTTGTGCAGGGCAAGCTGAGATGATGGTGTGTCTTTTCTTAAATCATATTTTCCTACAAAACAAAAATAAATAAGTAAGTTCAGCTATATCTACTTGTTCAAGAATAAATATACTTGAAGTAAACAACTTTTTCCATCTTTACAAACATGGAACAAAACCAGCTCACATCGTGAACATTCCCTGGAACTTGATGTTCCCCAATACTGAGCCACATCCAGAAAACAACACATGTTCAGAGACCAGAACTACATGATGAACATTAACTAAATGAGGAATATTACAGCACACTAACCTAAGTGAAATACTGTGACCTACCCTCCAACCTACCTGGGCAAAATATACTTTGACGCATCTACCATTTTGTCAATTACATTGCTCATCCATTTCAGTTCATTTGAATTGTTTACAGAAGTATTTTGATACTTAAATGCTTGATCATCACTGTAACTCATGTCTCCGCTTGGTAATGAAAAGTAGCCCTTCACATCAACAGTACAGACACTATACAGTGTATTGGTATTGCTCCACATTGCATCCAGTTATTCAGAAGAGGCAACCCTAGACTCTCCAAAAATGTTACATTTTTAATTTGTATTATTTCACCTTTATTTAACCAGATTGGCTAGTTGAGAACAAGTTCTCATTTACAACTGCGACCTAGCCAAGATAAAGCAAAGCAGTGTGACACAAACAACAACACAGAGTTACACATGGAATAAACAAACATACAGTCAATAAAACAATAGAGATGAAGTTTATATACAGTGTGTACAAATGAGGTAAGATAAGGGAGGTAGGCAATAAATAGGCCATAGTGGTGAAATAATTACCATGCCCACCTACTAACTACATAGGCAGCATTTACTAAAGTGAATCAATATATTGATTATGAAGTGTTAAATATGAAGCGCTAAATAGGTAAATAGTAACATATTAGAAAAAGTTTTATTTTGTGTTATTTATCTTGGTAGTATAGTGTAATTTCATGGTTCGTTGGGCCAACAGCAGTCACTGTCATTATAAAGCTTGAGGCGACATCTTGTGGCTTCTTGTGAGCATGTTCTGGAGAGTTCTCAGGTATGCCCTAACATGTAAGGCACAAAACATAACATTTATCCAGCAGGCTAACACGTCATGTTTAATGTGGTTATAGACTTAAGTATGTAAAGGTAAGTGAATCATTTGTGATTAATATTAACAAAAATAAGACAAACAGAACCATAATGGTACTTATAATGCTCTTGACAACAGCCCCTGCCCAATGGAGGCAGTCATAACATTACAACTGTGAGAATGACACTCAATGTAATAAAAAATTATTTGGGTGACTAGAACTAGATGTGATCAGCTGCCGTAACAGGACATTTTTAAAAAGTAAAAAAATATTGATGAGCAAATATGACATTCATTATGCTCCTCGTCTGCCCTTACAAACATTTTCATTCATACTTTCATTCATACCATGGTACTATTATGGTACTTTTACTTATACCATGTTATAGTCTGTCATGGAAATGTACCATGGTTTTAGCCCTGAAGTATGATGGTACTACCATGGTACTCCCATTGCACCTAAATATTACCATGGTATGGCATCATTTATACCATGGTATAGATCTGAATCATGGAAATGTACCATGGTTTTAGCTTCAAAGTATGATGGTACCGCCATTCACATACAGTGGGGCAAAAAGTATTTAGTCAGCCACCAATTGTGCAAGTTCTCCCACTTAAAAAGATGAGAGAGGCCTGTAATTTTCATCATAGGTACACTTCAACTATGACAGATAAAATGAGAAAAAAAATCCAGAAAATCACATTGTAGGATTTTTATTGAATTTATTTGCAAATTATAGTGGAACATAAGTATTTGGTTAATAACAAAAGTTTATCTCAATACTTTGTTATATACCCTTTGTTGGCAATGACAGAGGTCAAACATTTTCTGTAAGTCTTCACAAGGTTTTCACACACTGTTGCTGGTATTTTGGCCCATTCCTCCATGCAGATCTCCTCAAGAGCAGTGATGTTTTGGGGCTGTTGCTGGGCAACATGGACTTTCAACTCCCTCCAAAGATTTTCTATGGGGTTGAGATCTGGAGACTGGCTAGGCCACTCCAGGACCTTGAAATGCTTCTTACGAAGCCACTCCTTCGTTGCCCGGGCGGTGAGTTTGGGATCATTGTCATGCTGAAAGACCCAGCCACATTTCATCTTTAATGCCTATGCTGATGGAAGGAGGTTTTCACTCAAAATCTCACGATACATGGCCCCATTCATTCTTTCCTTTACACGGATCAGTCGTCCTGGTCCCTTTGCAGAAAAACAGCCCCAAAGCATAATGTTTCCACCCCCATGCTTCACAGTAGGTATAGTGTTCTTTGGATGCAACTCAGCGTTCTTTGTCCTCCAAACACGACAAGTTGAGTTTTAAAAAAAAAGTTATATTTTGGTTTCATCTGACCATATGACATTCTCCCAATCTTCTTCTGGATCATCCAAATGCTCTCTAGCAAACTTCAGACGGGCCTGGACATGTACTGGCTCAAGCAGGGGGACACGTCTGGCACTGCAGGATTTGAGTCCCTGGCGGCGTAGTGTGTTACTGATGGTAGGCTTTGTTACTTTGGTCCCAGCTCTCTGCAGGTCATTCACTAGGTCCCCCCGTGTGGTTCTGGGATTTTTGCTCACCGTTCTTGTGATCATTTTGACCCCACGGGGTGAGATCTTGCGTGGAGCCCCAGATCGAGGGATATTATCAGTGGTCTTGTATGTCTTCCATTTACTATTTTAATATTTGCTCCCACAGTTGATTTCTTCAAACCAAGCTGCTTACCTATTGCAGATTCAGTCTTCCCAGCCTGGTGCAGGACTACAATTTTGTTTCTGGTGTCCTTTGACAGCTCTTTGGTCTTGGCCATAGTGGAGTTTGGAGTGTGACTGTTTGAGGTTGTGGACAGGTGTCTTTTATACTGATAACAAGTTCAAACAGGTGTCATTAATACAGGTAACGAGTGGAGGACAGAGGAGCCCCTTAAAGAAGAAGTTACAGGTCTGTGAGAGCCAGAAATGTTGTTTGTTTGTAGGTGACCAAATACTTATTTTCCACCACAATTTGCAAATAAATTCATAAAAAATCCTACAATGTGATTTTCTGGATTTTTTAGGTATACTTCATAGTTGATGATGAAAATTACACGCCTCTCTTATCTTTTTAAGTGGGAGAACTTGCACAATTGGTGGCTGACTAAATACTTTTTTGCCCCACTGTAAATAATACCATGCTATTGCCTCTTTTTTTACCATTGATGTGGATCATGGAAATTATATGGTTTTAACCTGCACTATACATTCTACAATGGCACTGCACAATTATGATAAAGGATACCAAAAATTAATTAACATATGTTACCATCTTTATTAATTGTGCATTATCATAGTACAATGGAGGTATAATGCATTAAATAAATAAACACCCCTAGGTCAAGAGGTTGGTTGGTATCGTATTGATGAATTTATATACCAGTATGGACAAGTTTCTGATAAAGTCAGAGGCAGGCTACTATTGTTGGTCCTAGTTTGTCTGTAACATCAAAGAAAGGGGAAATAGTTGCTATGAAAAAGGGGTAATACTTTCTCTATTGATAGTACAGTTTTTATCATGTTTGGGTTCCCTGTGTTGGCAACCTGAAATGTGGGACAATATGATATAAAATGTAGCCTAATCTTTAGCATTTTGTAATAATTTACAGTATTTATAGTCAAGGGGTGTTGTGCTTGTTTCCACCCGCAGAGGGAGCAGCTCGCTCTAGTGGTTGATTTACGCTCTCTCAACCCTACGCTACAGTGACTATCACGCTAGCGTGCCTAGTTAGTAAGTCAGTTGAATGAGAAAGCCAA
This sequence comes from Oncorhynchus mykiss, assembly GCF_013265735.2. Taxonomy (NCBI): domain Eukaryota; kingdom Metazoa; phylum Chordata; class Actinopteri; order Salmoniformes; family Salmonidae; genus Oncorhynchus; species Oncorhynchus mykiss. Next base: position 23,740,239 of record NC_048587.1, on the reverse strand, counting down.
GCCAACTGAAAACTGAAGAGAGAAGCACCAGATAAACAAAATATTTTAAACATTATCACGGTGAGCGAGTTATAAAGCATGGGATATGAAACACCAATTTAAGTGGCGTGTAATTATATAATTGTTGTTATTTTTTGAGGTTTTGATAGTTTAATTAAGTCATAAAAATCCATTAGCATAGAAGCTAATGTCAGCTAAAGTTAGCTCCAGTCAAGCTAGCCTGTTGTAGTGTGTAAACAAAGGGAAACATTGCAATTTGCTGTTTTTAGGGATATGTTGAGAAATACATGATGAAAATGTATCTATGAGATAAGATGATCTACCTTTTACAAACTATTTGTTTTAGTACATTAGCTGTTTAGAATGTGTTTGTAAATTCGCTCTGGCTATTTACTCCGATTTCAGAGCACTCTCGTGTGCCAGAGCACAGAATAAATGATGAATTTACGAACATTGAATATGGCTGGTGTCAGTAAACGTCGGCAAAAAAAGTGTAATTTAATTGTTGCCAGCAGCACAGTTAGTCACCAACTGTCTGGATAAGATGCAACAGCCTAACCAGCTCTGCTAGTGCGAGTAAATTTGTAATTTGTGTCTGGAAGTAGCTTGCAAGCTAGCCAACATTAGCCAGTTAGTTTGAGTGTTTGACTGCTCTGAATCCAGATTGAATTTACTAACACACCCTTAGAATTGTATAAGAGTAGCCAAAGACAGTTGGATGAGAGAGAGCCAACTGAAAACTGTATTGAACAGAGATGCACCAGATAAATTTACTATTTAAAATCTTCAAGCTTCCAGACTCCCTTCATTCTTCTCACCATACTCTATCCAGGTTCCAAGCTTTAAGAGGGTACACTACTAGACCACGTTTGTTGTGGTTTTTCACTATGAGCCAAAGGTGTTTAAGAGGGTACTAGGCCTACACTTTTCCATTGCAGTGTGAGTAGTCAATGTTGCATTACATGAGTACTATAAATGACTGTTTTTGGCCACTTTACCCAAAAAACTGTGGAACACAGACACATAACTACCATGCTTTATGTTTCACTGCATCCTGCTAGAACAAAACCATTGTATTTCTTTTTTCATTATACTACCATGGTTCATTTGGCAGGAAAATACAATTTTTATAACTTTTCAGATAAGACCCAAGTGCAGTCTGTGTTGAAGTAACAATGTTCATTACAACAAAAGGGGCAGGCAAACGACAGGTCAAGGCAGACAGGGGTCGATAATCCAGAGTGGTGGGGCAACGGTACAGGACGGCAGGCATGCTCAGGTCAAGCAGAGGTCGGTATTCCAGAGTAGGGTCAATGGTACAAGACGGCAGGCTCAGGTCAGGAAGAGTGGTCAGACCGGTGAGCTTAGAGTCCAGACAGGCAAGGGTCAAAACCAGGAGGGCGAGAAAAAGAGAGACCGAGGGAAAGCAGGAGATGAGAAAAAAGCAGGTTGACTTAAACAAGACGAACTGGCAACAGACAAACAGAGAACAGGGAAAATGGGCGACACCTCAAGGGGTGTGGAGACAATCACAAGGACAGGTGAAACAGATCAGGGCATGACAGTACCCCCCTTGGACTGGTCGCCCCACAGCAGGGTGGCATGCAGAGGGGGGTGAGTAGGGGGAGAAGATAAATTGTCCTTAGGACCCACCAGAGTACTCATTCCTGCCAATGACTTAAGTCTCTTGAAGGGACAGGTTGACACGTAATGACCTGCAGTACCGCAATACAGACAACTATTGATGTTGAGTCTGCTTGCGAGTTCGGCTGGAGACAGCCTAGCCCTGCCGAGCTGCATCGGCTCAGGTAGAGGTAAATCAGCAGTCTTCGGAGGCTCTTGGATGAACTTGGGAAAGCTCGGATCCTCTCAGGAACGTAGACGGAAGGTCAGATGCAAGGTGGGATCCTTGAGTGAGCGATTGGGACCGCAATCAGTTCTCTTCTCCCTCCTACGTTCCCGTATGCCGTCCATCGATCCGGATGGTCAAAGTGATGAGTGAGTTGAGATCCGTTGGTAGTTCCTGGGCTGCAAGCTCATCCTTTACTTCCTCTGATACTCTGTGCAGGAACGTGTCGAACAGCACTTCCGGGTTCCAGGCACCCTCCGCTGCTAGTGTGTGGAATTCCTTCGCGGAGTCCCAACGAAGCTGGAGTAACCTCCGGGTAGCGTCTCCCGGACACCTGAGCCTCAAACGTTTCTCACCTCTGCCACGAACACCATCAGACTGAGGGGGACAGTGGATTGTTGCTCCCACACTGCCATGACCCAGGCAGGTGCCCTCCCGGACATCAGCATAATGATGTACGCTATCCTCGAGCGGTCTGAGGGTAACGATGAAGGCTGCTGCTTGAAAACAAGAGGGCACTGGGAGAGAAAGATCCAGCAGGTTCTGGAATCTCTATCGCATCGCTCAGGGAAGGTAAGCGGGGTTCCCGGGAAATTGGGGTGATGGCGCTGCTATCAGCCGGGTTACTGAGAGTCCGGGAAGTTACCCTTGTGGTAGGCAACCCATGTATTTGCTCCTGTAATGCGTCCATAAGCTAGGTTGTGACATTTGGCAACGGCCTGGAACCCTTCCATCAGACTGCGAAGCAACTCCTCGTGCCTACTAATGGTGGCTTCTTGGGAGGAGATGGCGGTGCGGAGCTGGTCCAAGTCTACTGGGTCAGTCATGGCCAGTTTGTACTATAATGTTTCAGGTGAGACCAGAGTGCAGACTGTGTTGAAGTAACAATGTTTATTACAGCAACCAGGGTAGGCAAATGAACAGGTCAAGGCAGGCAGGGGGTTGATAATCCATAATGGTGGGGCAAAGCTACAGGACGGAAGGCAGGCTCAGGGTCAGGTCAAGCAGAAGTCGGTAATCCAGAGTTTGGGCAATGGTACAGACGGCAGGCAGGCTCAGGTCAGGCAGGCGGGCTCAGAGTCCGGACAGGCAAGAGTCAAAACCGGGAGGGCGAGAAAAAGAGACTGGGGAATAGCAGGAGCTGAGAAAAAGGCTGGTTGACTTGACAAACAAGACAAACTGGCAAAAGACAAACAGAGAACAATTATAAATACACAGGGGATAATGGGGAAGATGCGCGACACCTGGAGGGGGGTGAAGACAATCACTTAGACAGGTGAAAAAGATCAGGGCGTGACAATGTTACTGGTGCAAATCGGTTTTGTCCTGCTAGTACAATGAAAAAACGACCAAGGTACAATCATGTTTCTTTGGTCACTACCAAGGTATTTTCCTTCCATTGAATTGATAAAAAAAACATGTTTGTTTTTTCATTGTACTACCAAGGTACATTTTTGTAAGACTGGCCTGTCTCCCCCTGTCTGGTACAGGTACCCGCGCCACACTCCCCCGTCTTTCCTGAGCTTTCACTTGCATTCAGCACAAACGCATTTAAGTGATAATGTCCGAGAAGCCATTATTTGGAGCATATATCAGCAAACCGTGCCAATACACTGTATCCTCCAAACACCGGCATTATCACTTTTATACATCGGGTTACCAAAATATAAAAAAATGATTGACATATTTTCATTAAAGACATTATTTTGATGAATGTATTAATACTATTTCATCCTTACACAAGACATAGTCCCAAGACAAATCTAGGGTTGCTTCCCAAGCAGGCTGGTCGTTCATTCTATCAGTTCGTTTGCCAGAAGCGACCCAATCATTCACTATTTTTGTTCTGGATCTATGGACGCGACCTAGTCATTCGTTCTAAATGTTCCATAGCCATACTGGCTCGCAACGTTCTTATCCCTTGCTTGCTAGCTAGCCAAATATGGCTAATTTACAATCACATCAAACAGTGCAGTCAGAATAACAGCAAAATAACTGCATTTGCCTTTGTTTAAGCTGTTAAGCTGTTTTCTAGTGACATTTATTTGGATACATCCATAGCAATGAGCTAATGATACATGATTTTACCTGGCAGAGAAAATGTGCTCTCTCGTCAGGACAATGTTGTTCAGAGGAGCTAGCCAAAAACAGTTAATCACTTCAAACTGAAGCAGGAAAGACCGGTTTCTATTGAAATTTCTTAGTGTCTATCCTGTGAGCGGACCAAGTAATTGGGCGTCACTCTAAAGCGGAAAGGTGGAATAAACGAGTCAGGAGTGGGTTTTCTTGATTGAACACAGTTCTCTATTGAGGGCATTTGGTCAACACAAACACTCCAACATAATCAATGAAAATCTCCCAAGGAAAAAACATACATCTTCATCTCCAGATCAAACAGGAACACAATATGATTATCTTTAAACTACAACAAAAGTCACGGGATTGTCACAGTCTTAATGGTTCTTCATGGATAGCTCCTCTGTCTCTGTGGACATCTTCCAGAGACCTCTCTGCTGGTTCCATACTCTAGCTTATAGGGGAAGGAGAATATGTAATTAGTACCACCAGTGGTGCTTAATTGCCTCTGGTTACCTTGTCTCCCATGCCTTGTTGGGCTACTATTCGTGAGCCCAGCCTGCCCTCTGGTGGTCCTTCCACAATCCATAAAATAATGCCAGCTGATTCATGATAACAACTGGCTGAGAAAATCAGCCTGCCATTCTTTTTCATCATGACTCCAGACATGTTCAATACTATGGGACAGCTGGAGATCGACTTTCAAAATTTGAAACAATGATGCAAATATCGGAGAGACAGACAGCAATGTTTAGACACATCTCCGGTGTTGAAAATCAAATTCCAGTGTAAAGAAATAGGAGATAATGTCTCAATGCATTTTATAGTGAAGATCAAGTTTATAAATTGCCTGGCTAGGCTGATAAGACAGTGGATTGCACAGTGAGATGGAACAAAGTAAATAGGCATTTCAACGTCATAGCTTTAGCCGGTGGTAACTCGTGGAATAGACACCGGCTGGAATGCGGTTTTAACCAATCAGCATCCAGGATTAGACCGAACTATTATACAGTTGAAGTCGGAAGTTTACATACACCTTAGCCAAATACATTTAAACTCAGTTTTTCACAATTCCTGATAGTTAATCCTAGTAACAATTCCCTGTTTTAGGTCAGTTAGGATTACCACTTTTATTTTAAGAATGTGAAATGTCAGAATAATAGTAGAGAGAATTATTTATTTCAGCTTTTATTGCTTTCATCACATTCCCAGTGGGTCAGAAGTTTACATACACTCAATTAGCATTTGGTAGCATTGCCTTTAAATTGTTTAACTTGGGTCAAAAGTGTTGGGTAGCCTTCCACAAGTTTCCCACAATAAGTTGGGTGAATTTTGGTCCATTCCTCCTGACAGAGCTGGTGTAACTGAGTCAGGTTTGTAGGCCTCCTTTGCTCGCACACGCTTTTTCAGTTCTGCCCACCCATTTTTTATACGCATGGCCACTCCAATAACTTGACTTTGTTGTCCTGAAGCCATTTTGTCACAACTTTGGAGGTATGCTTGGGGTCATTGTCCATTTGGAAGATCCATTTGCGACCAAGCTTTAACTTCCTGATTGATGTCTTGAGATGTTGCTTCAATATATCCACATAATTTTCCTCCTCATGACAACATCTATTTTGTGAAGTGCACCAGTCCCTCCTGCAGCAAAGCACCCCCACAATATGATGCTTCCACCCCTGTGCTTCACGGTTGGGATGGTATTCTTCGGCTTGCAAGCCTCCCCCTTTTTCCTCCAAACATAATGATGGTCATTATGGCCAAACATCTCTAATTTTGTATCATGAGACCAGAGGATGTTTCTCCAAAATTACGATCTTTGTCCCCATGTGCAGTTGCAAACAGTAGTCTTGCTTTTTATGGTGGTTTTGGAGCAGTGGCTTCTTCCTTGCTGAGCGGCCTTTCAGGTTATGTCGATATAGGACTCATTTTACTGTGGATATAGATACTGTTGTACATGTTTCATCCAGCATCTTCACAAGGTCCTTTGCTGTTGTTCTGGGATTGATTTGCACTTTTCGCACCAAAGTACATTCATCTCTAGGAGACAGAACGCATCTCCTTCCTGAGTGGTATGATGGCTGCGTGGTCCCATGGTGTTTATACTCGCATACTATTGACTGTACAGATGAACGTGGTACCTTCAGGCATTTGTAAATTGCTCCCAAGGATGAACCAGACTTGTGGTCTACAATTTTTTTTCTGATGTCTTAGCTGATTTCTTTTGATTTTCTCATGACGTCAAGTAAAGAGGCACTGAGATTGAAGGTAGGCCTTGAAATACATACACAGGTACACCTCCAATATACTCAAATGATGTAAATCAGCCCATCAGAAGCTTCTAAAGCCATGATATAATTTACTGGAATTGTCCTATCTGTTTAAAGGCTCAGTAAACTTAGTGTATGTAAACTTCTGACCCACTGGAATAGTGATACAGTGAATTATAAGTGAAATAATCTGTCTGTAAACAATATTGGGAAAAATTACTTGTGTCATGCACAAAGTAGATGTCCTAACCAACTTGCCAAAACTATAGTTTGTTAACAAGAAATTTGTGGAGTGGTTAAAGAACCATTTTTAATGTCTCCAACCTAAGTGTATGTAAACTTCCGACTTCGACTGTACAGAACAATTACCTATCCCAAAGTCAGTCAAAGGAGGGGGCTTTAGGAAAATACTATAGGTCAGGAAGTTTCTGAAAAACTGGCAAGTTTGAATAACTTCTTTTCACATCACCAGCTAATGCGAGAACAAAAACAACTGTTTGTCAAAGTTCAATATTGGGCCTTTGTAAACAGCGTTCTACAAAATACCTGTGCCTTGACATGACTTACATGCAGATGTTGTGTTACTTCAACCTGCAGCTGTTTATCATTCATGCCAGTGCTCCAAAGTATTGCTCATTAAAACTTTACTGTTGACATTAATACATTATTTGGTAGTGTTTTTCCATCTGCATGGTCCTGAAGTATTAAGAAAATATCTCAAACAGAACGATTTTACATCAAGTTTTAAAGGATTGAAAATATCACATTCTGTAGATACACGTCTGTTTAAAACTGCAACGGTCGTCGTATGAAGGAGAGGACCAAAGCGCGGCGTCGTAAGTGTTCATCTTGATTTTTAATACGAATAGTGAACACTGAAACAAAAACACTAAAACGACAAATGAACAGTCCTGAACTGTGAAATAAAACACAGAACAGAAAATAAACACCCACGAAACACAAGTGGGAAAAGGCTACCTAAGTATGATTCTCAATCAGAGACAACTAACGACACCTGCCTCTGATTGAGAACCATACCAGGTCAAACGCAAACACAACATAGCAAACGGAACATAGACAACCCACCCAACTCACTCCCTGACCATACTAAAACAAAGACATAATAAAAGAACTAAGGTCAGAACGTGACAAAAACAACATAGTTTAAATAATGATTTTATTGTTGAAGTATTGACAAACATGTATGCATTACTTCTATGTCATAGGTTACAAGTGTAAAATCTCTTTCCTTACTCTGATCGATATAAAATGACAAAAATAATTGAATTAACTCTGATAAGATTATTTTTTTAATATAATTAAAACATAAAATCATCAACAATAATATTTAATTATTTGCAAATAAAATACCATCTTAGTAAAATACATATAATTTCTTAATTATTATAATTATATGTATCTATATTATCAAGTATCTCGGCTCCAGACATCATTCACATCCAAATCAAGAAAATACTTATAAAACATATTATGCAACATCCATCGTGACAAAGGCCTTCAAGGTCATTTTTAGGGATAATACCAATCAACATTCGTTACTTGTCATAAATGTTTCAAGGCAAGCATTGCTTCACAGCAATTTCACTGATCTGTATAATAGCCATATCAGGGATATGTATTAGACACATGAAACATCAGCATATCAAAACTCATAAATATCAAATTCATAAGAATAGTGCAATAATACCGTTAGTGCAATCATACTGCTAGTCTTGGACAGAGTAATATTTTGCTTCTTCTCTCAACACATTAAAAACACGGTCAACTTTGTCAACAGAAAGATAAACACTCAGCAGTCCATATGTCATAATTTAGTCATCGGTATGTGCAGGCTGTTCCAAGGCCCCATGCACAGCTCCTCCTCCTCTGATAATGTGTGGTTACTGTGGGACGTCAACGTTTCTTTCGAAACACGACTCCTGCTCATCTACACAACAGTTGCTTCTGCTGATTCTGTCATGTAGTGCCTTGGCAATGTTGGATTTGGACCCAATTCTGTCAAGGCGCATGATGCTGAACCCCAGGGATCTGCTGGAGGACTGAGTTTAATGTCAACGGTGGAGGTAATGCCCGTAAGTGTACCTATTCCATTTCCTGTTACCGGTTCCCCCATGCTGTTTAGATGAAGCTTCTCCTGAGTCTCAGTCAGCATTTCCAGATTTATAAACTGTTTGCCCAGGTGGCCAGGGGAGCCCACCTTGAGGTTGTTGGGGTGCACGGGCCTCCTGGTCCGCACAATGGTCCCATTCTGAGAGAGGTAGACGTTCCCATTGATGTTAGCGTGGCGATTGACATTAGACAGGCAGTTCCTCTGGGGTTCAGGAGCGCTGTCCTCTCCCGTGGAGCTTTCCACCACCAGCTTGAGCCGCTTCATCCTCACCCCAGGCTGAGAACAAAAGATGGAGAGCCAAAGATGAGGTTACTGCACAGATAAAACAGTATTTACGTATATTGAAATATATCATGCATACAAACAAGTCATAGATAAAAGTCTGGCAATCAATGTACAAGTTATCATAAAACTATGACGGTAACAGGATATGAAACACATAACTCTGTATACATTATTTTACATTTGAGTCATTTAGCAAATGTTCTTTTCCAGAGCGACTTAAAGGAGCAATTAGGGATAAGTGCCTTGCTCAAGGGCACATCGACTGACTTTTCACTTAGCCAGCTCGGGAGCAGTGACGTGCTAGTGACAGTGGCAGTGGCAGTGGTAGCATTTGTGCCATAGGAGGTGCTAGTGACGGTTGTAATGTTCCTGGCACTGGTAGTTTTAGTGGCAGTGGTTGCAGCACAGGTTCTGTAGTGTTGCTTCCCAGCCTGGTTCTACCATAAAATCATCACTAAGCGCCAGAGGTCCAGGCAGTGATGAGATTAAGGGGAGTCAAGGTCTGGGTCGGGAGGCTCATGTACAGCAGATTTTTTTTTATATTCACATCAAAATCTGTCGCCAATTGGATGGAAACCTAGACATTGATATACAGTATTGATAATCAAAATCAAATTGTTGATCATATCAAATGTTTTATATATGTAGTAAAATAAGTACCTCAGACCCATGGGGGCTGTGGTAGTCATCCTCCATAAAAAGCTCTCCATGCTCATAGTACATGGGAGAGATAAGCTTCCTGTGATTGCCATACAGAGGAAGGTCATACCTGAGAGGAAAAACAAATGGCAAACGGGAAACAACTTTAGGGCTGTTTCTACCATAATTCCTTTCCAACATTGCAAAATATTTTTTGAGAGGTGACAGTAACTAACAACTTCTGCTCACACCGCTAGGGATGCGAGACATTTGAAGCACTAGCTCTAACATTAAAACACTTGCATATGTACTGTGTTACATATGTAGATGTGCATAAAACATGCTTAAATTGGCATAGTCAACAAGTTGTCAAGTTGTCATGGTTATTTTGGTCTGACTTCTGCTCTACACCCCACATCCCTCTAAATGGTGAGATGGCATATGCATGAGAGAAGGGGTCAACACGGATCTGCTACATCATTGAATCTGTACAAATACATGAGAGAGTGAAGTGATATACATTGCTGCAATATACTATTGAATCTTTGATGTATGTGGGAGTAAATGCTAAACTCTGCCCACAATACTGCTGCGAGCGATGCACAATTAAAAGGCCCATATCATAATCTCCATTAGCCCCACATTGAATCGGTCAATGAGGTGCAATGTAGGGCCGACATCAATCAGCATCATACTAACATCTGCGTCAGACCTGAAATAGCAAGCAAAAACAGAATTGTGGTCCTATCTGTAACCCACTTGTCATGGGTGCCAAAAGCCAGCTGCATTAAACCAGTGACTGTGTGGAAACGTCAACTGAAAAAAGAAAAAAGAAGGTCAACTGGAAATCTGCATTAGCAACACCTTCTGAACAGATGAGTTCGCTGGGTCACCGCAAACAGCTAATGATCCCTGGATTTAGAGTGTAAGGCAGCTATTAAATTGCTCCATGCTCTTTAAATAGAAACATATCAAAGGCAGTCTGGGATTATTGGGATAGCAACCTCAGCAGCAGCAGCTTTAATAAGGACCTGCCGTCCCACATAGTCGATCAGTCTTCACAACACAATTACTGTCAGTCTCAACAGAAGGGCTTCGTAATACAAACACACTAAGCATCCTGTGCGGAAACTAGAATTTGTATGGATGATGAGAGGGTAAGTCACAAACTCGATGAGGCCTACGTGATCATGCAATTAAAATATGTTTAGTAATTGATGAACCACTTCACACAATTCATTACGGTTTGATTCAGGTAGGGGATTAGCTTCACCTCCAACTATCTTAACTCCCCTGAGTGTTTGACCACGAGAGTTCAATGCACAACATTTGGTTAACATCTGTTTGTATCGCTGTAGATTACGTAATTTTCCTCTAGAGTCTAGACCATTTAGGTGATTTGCAGTGTACCACACAAGCCAAAGTACCCTTCCCTCTCTTCCCTACTGGAGGAGACCATTACCAGGCTCTCATGGGCCATGCTCCGCTCAAGTCTGAGAAATAGATTACATTTGGTGGGAGTGGAAAGGGTAAACACAGGCATGATCTGCATAAATATATTACAATATATTACACTTAACCCATAATTTTGAATTTCCCCACATTACTCTCCAACCCAAAGGATCACTCAGTGCGTGTGTGTGTGTGTTGGGGGCTTGTGAAATGTGATTTTGTCGTAATGGCAAAACTTTCAACTTTAAATGAACCAATGGACATCAATTAAATTCCCCGGATCAGAGCGAGACTGATGAGAGATGGGAAAATCAGCGGAGTTTGGACTCACCCTTGGTCATAATTATAGTAGTCTTCCCTGTAGTAGTCTTGGCCTGGGTCGATGCCTGACTCCATGGACAGCTCCTGAATTTCAGAAGAAGTACATAGAGTTCAAATTAGTACAGAGAAACAAAAGCGAAACCATAGAAACCCAGCACAGCACATTGCAGAACAGCACAGTGTGAGCATTGAATAATTATCCTTATGCATTGAGAGTAGCAGTATGGTTTCTACCTCAGGTCTCAGCAAGGATGTCCTTAGCAGTTGCTGTTGCTGCCATAGATTAGTTAGAGAAGGAAGGATAAGGAGTGTTAAACAGAATGTTTAATTATAAGTTAATACACATTTTATGATATAGATACAGCAGGAGAAAGGATGAAAGGTGTTTAATATTTTACTGCAGAAGGCTAAATCAGGGTCACACAGTGTTTCTCAGTAGTCTTAAACAAACATACTTTGAAACAAAAGTATAAACCTCACACACATCGTTATAAGCTTAACTAAAGAAGACACATTTTCCTCAGTTATAGAGTTGAAATGTGTTCAATTTTGAGTTTGCATCCCAATATTACACTCTATATACTGTATATCACAGAAGACTGAAATACAACAAAACCGTTTGACATACATGATGAAAAAAAACGGGATTAAAAATACGTATATATATATATATATATTTATTTTTGTATGATATTATGAAACATATCAACAAGATTCCACCCATGAGGCCACTAGGTAATTTGACTACAGAAAAAGGCTGTGGCCATAGAGAGAGGAAAGTGGATTTGGAGGAGATAAACAAAGGATAAACACAGAATGAGGTGGAGATGAGGTAATGAAGGAGAATACAAAGGAAAGATTGAGGCGATGAACAGAGTAGACAGTCAAAATGAAAATAGACAAAAGGTGTTGTTGAAAAAAAGATGATAGAAATGGTGAGATAATGGATACTGTGTATATTAGAAGAAGCCAGAAGAGAATGAGAGATAGATGACTGATAAAGCACACACAACTTTAGAGCTGATATCAAATATAGAAAAATTAAAAGAGTATGCATGACACTTCTGATGCTAAAGTTAATGGGTTATTTACAGGGTAGTAATTGGATGACTCATGGTACCAAAGTCAGTTGACATTGAGTCAGTTGATCTTTGGTAAAGCTCCTAGTAATGCTTCCCTGCACCAGTAGAGAAAACAATGCTAATCTGACACCTAACAGTACAGAGATGTCGTGATGTGACTATCATTAATGTGATGACGGCTATTTTATTAATTAACTATGTTTAATTATTACGTGATTAAATTAATAATGTAACAATTAACTCATTAGTAACTTGGGGCACCATGGAAAAAGTTTGTTTAATGAGTTACTGTTTCCTTAATTAACTCAAGAATTTGTCATAATATATCATTACCATACCAGTCATCTATTAATTATTATTACCTCATATCACTCTCATTCTGAACGTCACAAAATTGTTGGATATCTACACGAAACCTAGTCTAAACGATTCAGCGATACACCAATTGGCTTAATTATTTATTTACTAACTGACTAAATAATCACACAGAAATACATAAACACAGACACACGGTATACGTTGAATTGATTACTAACATAATGCAATGCAAGTCCCTAGTGGACCAACCCAACATGACGGCTTGTTACACATTGGAAGGGGATGGGTAAGATAAAGAGAGTGGGAGAGACAAAGAGAGTGGACTGGTACATACATGTGGAAGCCATGCTCATGAAAAATAAATACTTTCCACATGAACAACCACTCATTTGAAAAGAAATACCAGACATATACAGTGCCTTGCGAAAGTATTCGGCCCCCTTGAACTTAGCGACCTTTTGCCACATTTCAGGCTTCAAGCATAAAGATATAAAACTGTATTTTTTTGTGAAGAATCAACAACAAGTGGGACACAATCATGAAGTGGAACGACATATATTGGATATCAAATCAAAAACTGAAAAATTGGGCGTGCAAAATTATTCAGCCCCCTTAAGTTAATACTTTGTAGCGCCACCTTTTGCTGCGATTACAGCTGTAAGTCGCTTGGGGTATGTCTCTATCAGTTTTGCACATCGAGAGACTGACATTTTTTCCCATTCCTCCTTGCAAAACAGCTCGAGCTCAGTGAGGTTGGATGGAGAGCATTTGTGAACAGCAGTTTTCAGTTCTTTCCACAGATTCTCGATTGGATTCAGGTCTGGACTTTGACTTGGCCATTCTAACACCTGGATATGTTTATTTTTGAACCATTCCATTGTAGATTTTGCTTTATGTTTTGGATCATTGTCTTGTTGGAAGACAAATCTCCGTCCCAGTCTCAGGTCTTTTGCAGACTCCATCAGGTTTTCTTCCAGAATGGTCCTGTATTTGGCTCCATCCATCTTCCCATCAATTTTAACCATCTTCCCTGTCCCTGCTGAAGAAAAGCAGGCCCAAACCTTGTTGCTTTTACGCCAAACATAACGTTTTGCATTGTTGCCAAAAAGTTCAATTTTGGTTTCATCTGACCAGAGCACCTTCTTCCACATGTTTGGTGTGTCTCCCAGGTGGCTTGTGGCAAACTTTAAACGACACTTTTTATGGATATCTTTAAGAAATTATCCAATAAATGTCGTTCCACTTCATGATTGTGTCCCACTTGTTGTTGATTCTTCACAAAAAAATACAGTTTTACATCTTTATGTTTGAAGCCTGAAATGTGGCAAAAGGTCGCAAAGTTCAAGGGGGTCGAATACTTTCGCAAGGCACTGTATAATTACGTTTGCATGCCTTTGTCATCTCTCTGTTGAAACTACTCATCCGTCTATGGCGAGTAGTTCGATGTAAGTCTCTGGTTGACCACCAGCGGTCACAATGTCCTCAGTTGTAGTGAACTTTTTTTCTCTGATGTATCCAGCCTAACAAATACTCAGAGGTGTACACGCGGTGGTCTTGGTCGAGTTTATTAGACTAAAGTACAGCTGCAGACTGAATGTACCGATGTAGTCAATCTTCTTAACTCGAGCGTTTGAGTCTTACCATTTTCTGGTCTGGTAGTTTTAAACCATTTCAATGTGTAGCCACTGCGCCAAGCTTTTTGGTCTTGTAGTTTTAAACCATTTCAACATGTAGCTACTTCGCCACACTTTCTGGTCTTGCAGTTATTATCATCACTCCACGCTTTCATATTTAATTATATACATTTTACCACATTGAGAAGTAAATCTGATATCTACATTGTGAAAGCTCTTCAAGATACAATTATCTTGTTATACCATCCGTAATGACATCACAAAATGCTAAATGCTTATTGTTTCGATCCCCTCCACCCATTTCCCACATTCTTTATGTTAGGAATATTGTTTCATTATCCGCTTTTGGATGTTGGAGTTTTGGAGGCATATTCTCTCTCTACACACATCAGATTCCTTTGTTCAATACTGCAGGTCCAGAGATAGCATTTAAGACTGGTCGTTAAAGTCATGAGACAGGCCCACTTCCCCTCCCCCCCTTACTCTCTGGTGGGAGAAAGGGGCCTCTCTTTGATGCTCACCCAGGAGGGAAAGAGATGTCATGGCCAAACCAAATGAAAACTGTGATGCTAATGTTAAAATAATCTGCCAACTATCTCTCATCCCGTCTAAATCTCATTCAGTATTTTCCATCGAGTGAGAGGTAGATAATAATGATGATGAAGCTGCCTCAAGTTCCCTTGAGCTTAAAAAGATATGGGCTTGGTACACAAAACAAAACATAAAAATACATCACAATAAAAAATGCCTACCTGTATGCCGTATCCTCGCCTGTAGGCAATGAAAAAAAGAGGAAAGAATACATATTTCAAGACCTACCTTCAAACTCAGTGCATCGTTGCATGACATCATGGGAAAATCAAAAGAAATCAGCCAAGACCTCAGAAAAAAATTGTAGACCTCCATAAATCTGATTCATCCTTGGGAGCAATTTCCAACTGCCTGAAGGTACCACATTCATCTGTACAAACAATAGTACGCAAGTATAAACACCATGGGACCACGCAGCCATCATACCGCTCAGGAAGGAGAAGTGTTCTGTCTCCTAGAGATGAACGTACTTTGGTGCGAATAGTGCAAATCCATGCCAGAACAACAGCAAAGGACCTTGTGAAGATGCTGGGGGAAACAGTTACAAATGTATCTATATCCACAGTAAAACGAGTCCTATATCGGCATAACCTGAAAGGCTGCTCAGCAAGGAAGAAGCCACTGCTCCAAAACCGGCATAAAAAAGGCAGACAATGGTTTGCAACTGCACATGGGGACAAAGATCATACTTTTTGGAGAAATGTCCTCTGGTCTGATGAAACAAAAATAGAACTGTTTGGCCATAATGACCATCGTTATGTTTGGAGGGAAAAGGAGGAGACTTGCAAGCCAAAGAACACCATCCCAACTGTGAAGCACAGGGGTGGAAGCATCATGTTGTGGGGGTGCTTTGCTGATGAAGGGACTGGTGCACTTCATGGGGCAGGACAATTATTATTATTATTATTGGAATTTTGTTGAGGTTATTCATTTGTGCAATGAAGAAGTAGGCCATCTAGGAACTGGGTAACACTGTTGAGAGTGCGCAAGACGTGAAAAGTAGCATGGTTTGTTGTCTTCCTGTATTGAACACAGATAGACCCGTCTACAATTTCATCGATTATTATCGTTTAAAAATACCTAAAGTTGTATTACAAAAGTAGTTTGAAATATTTTGTAGTGACTATTTTGTTGTTTTTTTCTGGATCAAACTCGCTTTATAGATTGACATTTGGATATGTATGGACGGAATGAATCGAACAAAAGGACCAATTGTGATGTCTATTGGACATATTAGAGTGCCAACAAAAGAAGCTCGTCAAAGGTAATGCATGTTTTATATTTTATTTCTGGGTTTTGTGTAGCGCCTGCAGGGTTGAAATATGTTACCCTCTTTGTTTACTATTGTGCTATCATCAGATAATAGCTTCTTATGCTTTCGCCCGAAAATACTTTTTAAAATCTGACATGTTGGCTGGATTCACAATGAGTGTAGCTTTAATTGAGGATCTTACATTTGTGATTTAATGAAAGTTAGATTTTTATATAATTTTTTTTTATTTGCCGCGCTGCATTTTCCCTGTTTTTTGCCCAAGTGGGACACAACCGTCCCCTATACCATAAGAAGTTAACACCATCCATATTGGATTTGCCATATACTTTTCAACGGTGCTGTGATGCTTCACCAAAGTACTGAACCTTTCTATTCTCGTAGTCTCTACCAGATTGTAAATTAAAGATAAACATTTTTCCTTAAATAATTATTATATTTTTAATCGATTGATTATGACTTTTTAAATCACCCATGATTGCTATTTGCATCATTACCTCTAGGTAAATGTTGCAATTCTTCAGCCATTCCTGGACCTGTGAACAAAAACTAGCGTCCTAACACCACGTCCTACCTGGGCGCATACCTGGCTGACCGGGGTGTCGGCAGCGGATATCGGCGATGAGGGCCGGGTCCAAGATGTCTTTAGCAGGAACCCAGCACCTCTCCTCTGGGCCATAACCCTCCCAGTCAACCAGGTACTGGAAACCCCTGAACCGTGGTCGAAACCTCAGAAGGCGTCTCACCATATACGCTGGCTGGCCATCGATTATCCGCGGGGGGAGGGATGTGCATGGAAACAGAAGACAAAGGACAGTGAGACACAGACTTGATTCTGAAAAACGGGAAAGTAGGGTGAATATGGAGTGTACGGGGTAACGCAAGACGGTCAGCAGTGGAACTAAGGACTCTAGAGATGGGAAAAGGACAAATGAAACGGGGAGACAGTTTGCAGGACTCTAGCCGCAGGGGCAGGTCCCGAGTGGAAAGCGATACCCTCTGCCCAATGCGGTTGCGGGGAGCTGGAATCTGGCGATAGTCCGCTTGTCGACGACACCTGGAGTTGGTCTTGAGAAGTACCGCCTGAACTCTTCTCCAGGTACAAACATCTTGGCTGAGGGTACACTGACCTCTTCCCCTTGTTCCGGGAAGAGTGGAGGTTGATACCCCAAAGAACACTCAAATGGAGAGAGTTCCGTGGCCAAACAGGGAAGGGTGTTCTGGGCATACTCCACCCAGACCAGTTGTCGGCTCCAGGGAGTGGGATTGGTTGAGACCAGGCATCTCAGGATGGTTTCCAGGTCTTGGTTGGCTCGCTCCGACTGACCATTGGCTTGGGGATGGAATCCAGATGACAGTCTGGCCGACGACCCAATGAGGGTACAGAACGCCTTCCAAAACTGAGACGAGAAATGAGGACCCCGATCGGAGACCATGTCTACCGGGAATCCATGGATCCAGGAAGACATGCTGCACCATAAGCTGGGCCGTCTCATTGGCAGAACGTAGTTTGGGGAAAGGGATGCATTAAATATCACTTTAAAAATGTGCTACTGGTAACCCATTCAGATTACCAGGCGACACGGTTGTCCATTTGCAATGTCTTACAATCATGAATTTGACATGCTCTAATATACTGCAGAAAAGCCCAATTGATTGGCCTGTTGAACTCGGGATGGGCAGGCAGTGATAATGGTTCCTCTCCATCGCTCGTTGGAATTGATTACAGCTTGTCCATTTGGTGATGGTCCATCACTGTTTAAACTTATTGCAAACTGACAAAAGTCAGACATCAAGTCAGCATCCATCATTCAATAAGATATCACTCTGACACCGAACTGATACATACTGACACCAACTCGTTTAGAAGCCCAACTCGTTTAGAAGCCAACTATCAGATATCAGAGCAGGTCCAAAATTCACAGACCTTCTGTTTGAACCATAATAAAAACTTAAAACACGTTGTTACGTTCTAGCTGCGGGTACAGTTCTGAAATTATGTGTAGGCCTAGCTGAGGCAACCCCGAATCCCGAGTTTTGGCTCGATAGGTCATTTGGAGCCCAAGCAGCAACGTTAATTAGTGCTGAAATGCAATTTTTCCAGGTATTTCTACCGGGTCCCTGAATGAGCTATCGGACAGAAACTTTATGGTCCGTCTCTATGGGCCGAGGCGGGTTAAATGCACCTAGTCTTGTAATTCTGGGACTTTTCTAAACCTTCTAGAGCCACATAACTCACCGTGCACTATCGACTTAAAATGGACTTTTGTGGGGTTTGTATCATTTGGGAATGTCTCTATAAGCTTGGCCCATGTAGGCACTGGGATTTTTGCCACAGATTCTCAATCGGATTGAAGTCTGGGCTTTGACTAGGCCATTCCAAGACATTTAAATGTTCCATTTAATCCACTTGAGTGTTGCTTTAGCAGTATGCTTAGGGTCATTGTCCTGCTAGAAGGTGAAACTCCATCCCAGTCTCAAATCTCTGGAAGACTGAAACCGGTTTCCTGGTCGTGACCGCTAGAGCCTGTGGATTTCTGAACATAACGTGCCAACCAGATGGAGGTATTTTGGATATAAAAATATTCTTTATGGAACAAAAGGAACATTTATTGTGTAACTGGGAGTCTCGTGAGTGCAAACATCCGAAGATCATCAAAGGTATGCAATTCATTTTATTGCTTTTCTGACTTTCGTGACCAATCTACTTGGCTGCTTGCTATATGTAATGTTTTGTCTACTGAGAGAGATGTCCTTACATAAACGCTTGATATGCTTTCGGCGAAAAGCTTTATTGAAATCTGACATGTCAGGTGGATTAACAACAAGCAAAGCTGTGTTTTGCTATATTGCACTGATAATTAAATATTTTTAGTAATTTAATATGAATTTGGCACTCTGCAATTCAGCGGAGGTTGACAAAAATGATCCCGCTAACGGGATGGGTGCATCAAGAAGTTAAATGGACTTGATCATTATACATAGCCCACTTGGATCCTGTTTCAGTAATAATAAAATCAGATCTTCTTGTTGAGTGTCCGATATTCTACCATGTATATAGGTGTGGTTCTGAATCTGTTCTCGTGCTCCTAGACCTTAGTGCTGCTTTTGATACCATCGATCACCACATTCTTTTGGAGAGATTGGAAACCCAAATTGGTCTACACGGACAAGTTCTGGCCTGGTTTAGATCTTATCTGTCGGAAAGATATCAGTTTGTCTCTGTGAATGGTTTGTCCTCTTGCAAATCAACTGTAAATTTCGGTGTTCCTCAAGGTTCCGTTTTAGGACCACTATTGTTTTCACTATATATTTTACCTCTTGGGGATGTTATTCGAAAACATAATGTTAACTTTCACTGCTATGCGGATGACACACAGCTGTACATTTCAATGAAACATGGTGAAGCCCCAAAATTGCCCTTGCTAGAAGCATGTGTTTCAGACATAAGGAAGTGGATGGCTGCAAACTTTCTACTTTTAAACTCGGACAAAACAGAGATGCTTGTTCTAGGTCCCAAGAAACAAAGAGATCTTCTGTTGAATCTGACAATTAATCTTAATGGTTGTACAGTCGTCTCAAATAAAACTGTGAAGGACCTCGGCGTTACTCTGGACCCTGATCTCTCTTTTGAAGAACATATCAAGACCATTTCAAGGACAGCTTTTTTCCATCTACATAACATTGCAAAAATCAGAAACTTTCTGTCCAAAAATGATGCAGAAGAATTTATCCATGCTTTTGTCACTTCTAGGTTGGACTACTGCAATGCTCTACATTCCGGCTACCCGGATAAAGCACTAAATAAACTTCAGTTAGTGCTAAATACGGCTGCTAGAATCCTGACTAGAACCAAAAAATTTGATTATATTACTCCAGTGCTAGCCTCTCTACACTGGCTTCCTGTCAAAGCAAGGGCTGATTTCAAGGTTTTACTGCTAACCTACAAAGCATTACATGGGCTTGCTCCTACCTATCTCTCTGATTTGGTCCTACCGTACATACCTACACGTACGCTACGGTCACAAGACGCAGGCCTCCTAATTGTCCCTAGAATTTCGAAGCAAACAGCTGGAGGCAGGGCTTTCTCCTATAGAGCTCCATTTTTATGGAACGGTCTGCCTACCCATGTCAGAGACGCAAACTCGGTCTCAACCTTTAAGTCTCTACTGAAGACTCTCTTCAGTGGGTCATATGATTGAGTGTAGTCTGGCCCAGG
The DNA here is from genome assembly GCF_013265735.2 of Oncorhynchus mykiss. Taxonomy (NCBI): domain Eukaryota; kingdom Metazoa; phylum Chordata; class Actinopteri; order Salmoniformes; family Salmonidae; genus Oncorhynchus; species Oncorhynchus mykiss. The sequence continues at coordinate 23,720,102 of NC_048587.1, read as the reverse complement.
AGTGGGAAGGTGAACGGAAAGGCTCTGGAGCAACGAACCGCCCTTGCTGTCTCTGCCTTTCCACTGGGATTCTCTGCCTCTAACCCTATTACAGGGGCTGAGTCACTGGCTTACTGGGGCTCTCTCATGCCGTCCCTGGAGGGGGTGCGTCACCTGAGTGGGTTGTGCCGTGGCGGAGGTCTTTGTTGGCTATACTCAGCCTTGTCTCAGGATGGTAAGTTGGTGGTTGAAGATATCCCTCTAGTGGTGTGGGGGCTGTGCTTTGGCAAAGTGGGTGGGGTTATATCCTTCCTGTTTGGCCCTGTCCGGGGGTGTCCTCGGATGGGGCCACAGTGTCTCCTGACCCCTCCTGTCTCAGCCTCCAGTATTTATGCTGCAGTAGTTTATGTGTCGGGGGGCTAGGGTCAGTTTGTTATATCTGGAGTACTTCTCCTGTCCTATTCGGTGTCCTGTGTGAATCTGAGTGTGCGTTCTCTAATTCTCTCCTTCTCTCTTTCTTTCTCTCTCTCGGAGGACCTGAGCCCTAGGACCATGCCCCAGGACTACCTGACATGATGACTCCTTGCTGTCCCCAGTCCACCTGGCCGCGCTGCTGCTCCAGTTTCAACTGTTCTGTCTTATTATTATTCGACCATGCTGGTCATTTATGAACATTTGAACATCTTGGCCACGTTCTGTTATAATCTCCACCCGGCACAGCCAGAAGAGGACTGGCCATCCCACATATGCTCTCTCTAATTCTCTCTTTCTTTCTCTCTCTCGGAGGACCTGAGCCCTAGGACCATGCCCCAGGAATACCTGACATGATGACTCCTTGCTGTCCCCAGTCCACCTGACCGTGCTGCTGCTCCAGTTTCAACTGTTCTGCCTTATTATTATTTGACCATGCTGGTCATTTATGAACATTTGAACATCTTGGCCATGTTCTGTTATAATCTCCACCCGGCACAGCCAGAAGAGGACTGGCCACCCCACATAGCCTGGTTCCTCTCTAGGTTTCTTCCTAGGTTTTGGCCTTTCTAGGGAGTTTTTCCTAGCCACCGTGCTTCTACACCAGCATTGCTTGCTGTTTGGGGTTTTAGGCTGGGTTTCTGTACAGCACTTTGAGATATCAGCTGATGTACGAAGGGCTATATAAATACATTTGATTTTATTTTATTTGGTTAAAACATGCTAATATTGGTCCTCTGAGTATATAAAAATAAATATTGTATACCTCCACTGGTATGCCATCAGAATTTAATTGCATCAAGAAGTGCCTCCTCTGTAATTTGGCTTTCATATTAGTCTTTCTGAACAGATGTTAATTTTACATTATTAATTGGAAAAAAACATACAATTTGCTTAGATGGAGGAGACTGAAACGAAAACATACTCTTCAAATACTTTACTTTCTCATTCAAAATATTGTTTGGTGAATGATGAGTGACCCCAATATTTGTAACAAGTTTCAGTAAAACAAATTTGGTAGCATTTCTATGTTGAAGATTAAAAAATAATTTAGTGCATTTTTCTCCATATTCCATCCAGTATACTTTACTTTTATAATACATTACACTGGATCCTTCATGAATAAGTTCCTCCATTTATTTTTGTTTGTTATCTATCTGTACTGTTCGTACTTCAATTTCCTCTGTTAATATGGACATTTTGGACCTAAATTGCATTTTTTAGATGAGTACTGAATTGCATGGCCTCTAAAGGAACATTTAAAAGTGTCCTATGCAATAAGGGGATCTGCTGTACGTATGCTATTTTGGAAAAAGTCTGTTATAAATTATTCTCTTCAACTAAAAAAACAAGATATCATCCAGTCGGCTTTGATTAAATTTCCAATATCCTACCCCACGTGGAAGTTCTGAAAGAATAATACATATATGCCAACTACTTGATGGTCCGATTGCATTCTGTCCCTTATCAACACTTTTTAAACATTTGGTGCCAGAAAGAATGACATAAGAAAGTAATCAAGATGACTTGCTTGATTAATCCTACACCATGTACAGTGCCTTGCGAAAGTATTCGGCCCCCTTGAACTTTGCAACCTTTTGCCACATTTCAGGCTTCAAACATAAAGATATAAAACTGTATTTTTTTGTGAATAATCAACAACAAGTGGGACACAATCATGAAGTGGAACGACATTTATTGGATATTTCAAACTTTTTTAACAAATCAAAAACTGAAAAATTGGGCGTGCAAAATTATTCAGCCTCTTTACTTTCAGTGCAGCAAACTCTCTCCAGAAGTTCAGTGAGGATCTCTTAATGATCCAATGTTGACCTAAATGACTAATGAGGATAAATACAATCCACCTGTGTGTAATCAAGTCTCCGTATAAATGCACCTGCACTGTGATAGTCTCAGCGGTCCGTTAAAAGCGCAGAGAGCATCATGAAGAACAAGGAACACACCAGGCAGGTCCGAGATACTGTTGTGAAGAAGTTTAAAGCCGGATTTGGATACAAAAAGATTTCCCAAGCTTTAAACATCCCAAGGAGCACTGTGCAAGCGATAATATTGAAATGGAAGGAGTATCAGACCACTGCAAATCTATCAAGACCTGGCCGTCCCTCTAAACTTTCAGCTCATACAAGGAGAAGACTGATCAGAGATGCAGCCAAGAGGCCCATGATCACTCTGGATGAACTGCAGAGATCTACAGCTGAGGTGGGAGACTCTGTCCATAGGACAACAATCAGTCGTATATTGCACAAATCTGGCCTTTATGGAAGAGTGGCAAGAAGAAAGCCATTTCTTAAAGATATCCATAAAAAGTGTTGTTTAAAGTTTGCCACAAGCCACATGGGAGACACACCAAACATGTGGAAGAAGGTGCTCTGGTCAGATGAAACCAAAATTGAACTTTTTGGCAACAATGCAAAACGTTATGTTTGGCGTAAAAGCAACACAGCTGAACACACCATCCCCACTGTCAAACATGGTGGTGGCAGCATCATGGTTTGGGCCTGCTTTTCTTCAGCAGGGACAGGGAAGATGGTTAAAATTGATGGGAAGATGGATGGAGCCAAATACAGGACCATTCTGGAAGAAAACCTGATGGAGTCTGCAAAAGACCTGAGACTGGGACAGAGATTTGTCTTCCAACAAGACAATGATCCCAAAACATAAATCAAAATCTACAATGGAATGGTTAAAAAATAAACATATCCAGGTGTTAGAATGGCCAAGTCAAAGTCCAGACCTGAATCCAATCGAGAATCTGTGGAAAGAACTGAAAACTGCTGTTCACAAATGCTCTCCATCCAACCTCACTGAGCTCGAGCTGTTTTGCAAGGAGGAATGGGAAAAAATGTCAGTCTCTCGATGTGCAAAACTGATAGAGACATACCCCAAGCGACTTACAGCTGTAATCGCAGCAAAAGGTGGCGCTACAAAGTATTAACTTAAGGGGGCTGAATAATTTTGCACGCCCAATTTTTCAGTTTTTGATTTATTAAAAAAGTTTGAAATATCCAATAAATGTCGTTCCACTTCATGATTGTGTCCCACTTGTTGTTGATTCTTCACAAAAATACAGTTTTATATCTTTATGTTTGAAGCCTGAAATGTGGCAAAAGGTCGCAAAGTTCAAGGGGGCCGAATACTTTCGCAAGGCACTGTATATCTCACTAGGTCAGGGTATTTAAGCCTCCACATATCCACTAATTCCAATATATCCATGACATTCATGATTTCCTTAAGTGCCGGAGGGTTATAGTTTGTAGTGTGATTTCCTTTATGGTCCACAAAGGTATTTAAAACAGTATTAATAATCTCCCACCATAATAATAGAGTCTTATGTTGCTTGTAGGTTTGATAAATTTGTATATATATTTTCAAAGAAGTGTGGATCATCATTATTTGGACAGAATAGGTTAATAAACCATATGTGTTTATGGTCCAATAACGTATTTGAAATCATCCATCTACCTTCAGGATCTGTTTGAACAATTTATAAAAAATTACTGTTAATTAATATAATCACCCGTTTTGAATTTCTTTGCCGATGGGAGAAATATATTTTGCCCCTCCTCCCAGTCCTTTTTCCACAAAACTTCATCTGAAATTGTTGAACGAGTTTCCTGTAAACAATAGATATTATATTCCTTCTCTTTTGCCAGGTAAATGCTGATCATCTTTTGTTATTATCTGCTAAGCCATTACAATTATAACTGGCTATACTTATTTCATCACTTACCATAATGAGACACAAGTTTCAATTCTATTTATCATAAAGTCTGTTTGAAAATGTACCATTTAAAAGTAGTATGATGATTGAATGTCTATTTTGCTGTACCATGAAATTTGCATTGTTACTAATTAAACCTCCAATTGGTCCCCACTATTCCACCCGCTAAAACCCCTCCTCATGCCGAGTTGGGTTATCATCCCAATGAATGGCAGACCCCCCCCGAACCCCGGATCCCATGGCCCCGGAGAGACCCATCCTTCGAAAAGAGCACACACTGCCACCCACAGAACAGAGGTAGATCAACCACCAAAAGCATTTCCATCACCCTCACCTCAATTTGTATTATAAAAAGATATTACAAAAAAATATATATTTAAAAAGTCCTGTTTAGCTAAATTTACATAATTAAATATTAACATTTGAAGTAATATAGGAAGTTTATGCAAAGGATTGTTACATCTTATCAGTATTGCCATTACAAAAATTATATTTTGGAAAGCAATTATTATTTTAGTGAACTAATTTTAGTGAATTATTGTGATTCATCCTATATTGTTCTAAACATCTTTAACTTCCTCGCAACAGTTTTGGGACACACACACACACACACACACACACACACACACACACACACACACACACACCCATACTCAAGAAAGGCCTTGATTTACAAACTAATATACAGTTGCAGCTATATGAGAAGGCCTGCAAAATCTAGCAAAAATTGGAAAATTTTTAGAGAATATATTAACCATTGTCATATCCTAGGTGATGGAGATCAGCTATACCCCCTTCCCCTAAAACACCTACACGTGGTCCCCCGTTGTGACCATATTCCCAAGCATTTCTGTGCAGTCAGACCTTTGATGATTTTGTGCCACATGCCCCCTCTCTGAACGTCCGAGTGTGACCCCCTCTCCATGGGTTTAGTAGTAGGTCTTTGACCGCATTTTGGCTGCATACAGGCAGCTTACAGCAGGCCCATAAAACAGATAGGGACTTCTCTTTAGTATCTGGGTCATTAGGTAGGTGTCTAGGGTATAGGGTTTTTGACCGTTCTATCAAGATAGGACCATATAAAAATACGTTTAATGTATATTTTTTATTTTTTTTAAATTGTTCCACAATGATAGGACAATAAATACATAAATTAGATGTATAATATATTTTAAAATGCAGTTCCACCATGATAGGACAATAAATAAATAAATTAGATGAGTATAATTCCTTATAAAATGTATATCCCACATCTGCACAAAACTGAAAGCTCTCTCACAACCCCTGCTCACAGACATACTGTACATTGGTTCTGGGATATGCAGCCATTTCCTTTCTCACTCACTTAACGTCACACTTTCCCAAACAATAAAAACACACACCACACCTTCCATCACAATACATCCACACATACCCACATACTGTGCCTCTGTCTGCTGTGTTTTTATGTCCACCATGTTGAATTAATTACTTTGTAATTTCCTGAATCAAGCCATTGGTTGCATTTTTTATTTAAAAAATAATGCACACAGAAACATTGTTGTTATCTATTTATGTTATTTCTTCCATTATAAAAATGACAGCTACGCAGATCAAATCAAAAGTTGAATACATAATGAGTTGGGGGAGAAAGAAACAGGAAATAACAAAATACTCTACACTTAACAATAACCCGCTACTACTTTTTCGTCAGGAAACCGTAAACTTAAGTTGACATATCTAACAATTTCCTTCCCAATAGCAATTGGATAAATATTTTTATTGCACACAATTGTCTCTTGAATGCATTTGTTAGTACAATGTAAATATATGTGAAAAAAATTTATTGTTATTGCATTAAGTTCAAACATCCTTTGACTATGGTTAACTTTGTGGGTGTCACACCATATAACTTAAATCAGAATAATTTAGGCCAGGATTCAATCAGATCAGAGGTAGCTTGTATTAGCCGACAAACGTATAGATTGTTATCATTTTGTTTGGGTGGTTTCGGAGGTGTAGGCTAACTGCGCTAGAGCTGTCAAATCCACAAGCGGCCCCTGGTGTTACCTATCGCGGACATTGCCATTGGATGCTCCGAGTCTCATTTCATACAGTATATCACATCAATTAGGCTGATATAAATCCCTACTATTTGTTGAATGATTTTGCATATGAGTATCATTATTTCTATATAGCATACACTTTCTTGTTCTGAACTTCTAAAGTGGGTGGGAAATAAGGACGGGTGTGGTTTTGTGACGATGAATAAAAGAGCAGCCGTTCACCAATTTGACAGCTCTAACACAGTTACACATCTGACACTGCCTAACCAAAAGTAATGGAAAGCTATGTGTTTGTCGGATATCAGAGGTTACTTGAATCCTGGCCTTATTTTCAAGAATTTTAGTTTCTGGTTTGGAAAGCAGTATTGCACCCTTTTTTCAAAGGCATTCTTCATGCTTTACTCAATTGCGCCTCACACTATCCAATAGTAAATAAAGCAAAACAGATTTTCCCCAGAAAAAAAAAACTCTTTTTCCCAGACATAGTGCATATAAAGTCAATGAAAACATGGTTTAATGGAGCACCCCGGGACCTCACGGTCCAGTGGTATACTACTTACTGTAGTGTGTCTTTGGGTCTGAGTAATGAGGACTCTCACTGGGAGGTCTATCATCATCGCTCTCCCAGTGAACTTCCTCTGGAAAGCAGTCATCTGTTATTATGGGGCAGGGACCAGGGACAGATCATAGCCTGTACGACCACACCTCCCAGTATGGGACTGGCTAGGTGGGAGTAGGGTTGATGAATGGCCTGCTGGGCTGGTGCAGTCTTTAGTAAGCACCAAGACAAGTGGCCCTTTGTATAGATACTGAAGGCAGTGAGCAGTAGGGGGAAGAGCGGGACGCACAATCAGAAGAGTTGTCAACTCCATATAACTAATGAACACTTGAATACTAATGCATCCCGGATGAAAGCAAGAGAAGGGAATCTCTTCCTATCTTAGATGCTATCAATTCACTGGGAGGTAATGGTTTATGATGACACAATAATTGCCATCAAAGGAACAAAACAATATAATCACATCTGTTAGAAATTACAGCTGTATGGGCTGAAGAAAAAAAGCACACCTGAACCAGAAAATAGTATGTGAGCTGTGGGCCTTTTCGATAGAAGAGATTACCCCATGTGGTGAACACAGAATACACAATTCGCCAGACTTTGGTCTGTTCTGGAACACCAGGGGAAAGGCTGATGAATCAAATATAACTGTTATTGAGAAGGGATGAGGGAGGGTTAGAGGTGAAACAAACAGATGGAGTGAGGGAGAGGGAGAGCAGATAGAGGAAAAAAAGAGCTACAGGAGCCTTGAAAAGAAGATTGATGCCGATGGTAGTGTGTCAGAGGGATAGATGAAAGGAATAACAAAAAGGGGTCAGGTAGAGAAATAAAGAGAGAAAGAGCAAGAAAGCGAGAAGGAAAAGAAAGTGAAAGAGAGACAGAGATCTAGATCAAGAGGACAAGAAAGAAAGAGTAAGAAAGAATAAAGAGAGCGTTTGTGTGGGTGAGGGAGATAAGAGTAGAGGCTGACAGCTCTGAGGACAGCAGTGCAAGTGGTTGAGTTTTAATTGGTTGACTAATAAGCCCCTTCCAGAGAGCCATAATGCAGCTACTAGTTTAGCATGTTGTGAGGATCTGTACAGACATTTTATTTTTTATTTCACCTTTATTTAACCAGGTAGGCCAGTTGAGAACAAGTTCTCATTTACAACTGTTACCTGAGCAAGATAAAGCAAAGCAGTGTGACAAAAACAACAACATAGAGGTACACATAAACAAACATACAGTCAATAACACAATAGAAAAATCTGCGTACAGTGTGTGCAAATGTAGAAGAGTAGGGAGGTAAGGCAATAAATAGGCCATAGAGGCTAAATAAATACAATTTAGCATTAACACTGGAGTGATAGATGTGCAGATGATGATGTGCAAGTAGAGATACTGGGGTGCAAAAGAGCAAAAGGATAAGTAAGAATATGGGGATGAGGTAGTTAGGTGTGCTATTTACAGATTGGCTGTGTACAGGTACAGTGATCGGTAAGTTGGGACACAATCATGAAGTGGAACGACATTTATTGGATATTTCAAACTTTTTTAACAAATCAAAAACTGAAAAATTGGGCGTGCAAAATTATTCAGCCCCCTTAAGTTAATACTTTGTAGCGCCACCTTTTGCTGCGATTACAGCTGTAAGTCGCTTGAGGTATGTCTCTATCAGTGTTGCACATCGAGAGACTGACATTTTTTCCCATTCCTCCTTGCAAAACAGCTCGAGCTCAGTGAGGTTGGATGGAGAGCATTTGTGAACAGCAGTTTTCAGTTCTGTCCACAGATTCTCGATTGGATTCAGGTCTGGACTTTGACTTGGCCATTCTAACACCTGGATATGTTTATTTTTGAACCATTCCAGTGTAGATTTTGCTTTATGTTTTGGATCATTGTCTTGTTGGAAGACAAATCTCCGTCCCAGTCTCAGGTCTTTTGCAGACTCCATCAGGTTTTCTTCCAGAATGGTCCTGTATTTGGCTCCATCCATCTTCCCATCAATTTTAACCATCTTCCCTGTCCCTGCTGAAGAAAGGCCCAAACCATGATGCTGCCACCACCATGTTTGACAGTGGGGATGGTGTGTTCAGCTGTGTTGCTTTTACGCCAAACATAACGTTTTGCATTGTTGCCAAAAAGTTACATTTTGGTTTCATCTGACCAGAGCACCTTCCACATGTTTGGTGTGTCTCCCAGGTGGCTTGTGGCAAACTTTAAACTACACTTTTTATGGATATCTTTAAATGGCTTTCTACTTGCCACTCTTCCATAAAGGCCAGATTTGTGCAATATACAACTGATTGTTGTCCTATGGACAGAGTCTCCCACCTCAGCTGTAGATCTCTGCAGTTCATCCAGAGTGATCATGGGCCTCTTGACTGCATCTCTGATCAGTCTTCTCCTTGTATGAGCTGAAAGTTTAGAGGGACGGCAGGTCTTGGTAGATTTGCAGTGGTCTGATACTCCTTCCATTTCAATATTATCGCTTGCACAGTGCTCCTTGGGATGTTTAAAGCTTGGGAAATCTTTTTGTATCCAAATCCGGTTTTAAACTTCTTCACAACAGTATCTCGGACCTGCCTGGTGTGTTCCTTGTTCTTCATGATGCTCTCTGCGCTTTTAACGGACCTCTGAGACTATCACAGTGCAGGTGCATTTATACGGAGACTTGATTACACACAGGTGGATTGTATTTATCATCATTAGTCATTTAGGTCAACATTGGATCATTCAGAGATCCTCACTGAACTTCTGGAGAGAGTTTGCTGCACTGAAAGTAAAGGGGCTGAATAATTTTGCACGCCCAATTTTTCAGTTTTTGATTTGTTAAAAAAGTTTGAAATATCCAATAAATGTCGTTCCACTTCATGATTGTGTCCCACTTGTTGTTGATTCTTCACAAAAAATTACAGTTTTATATGTTTATGTTTGAAGCCTGAAATGTGGCAAAAGGTTGCAAAGTTCAAGGGGGCCGAATACTTTCGCAAGGCACTGTATGTAGTGAGGGACAGCCCCGAGAGCATACAGGTCGCATAGGTGGGTAGTATATGGGGCATTCGTGACAAAACGGATGGCACTGTGATAGACTACATCCATTTTGCTGAGTAGAGTGTTGGAGGCTATTTTGTAAATTACATCACCGAAGTCAAGGATCGGTAGGATAGTCAGTTTTACGAGGGTATGTTTGGCAGCATGAGTGAAGGATGCTTTATTGCGAAATAGGAAGCCGATTCTAGATTTTATTTTGGAAGGAGATGCTTAATGTGAGTCTGGAAGGAGAGTTCACAGTCTAACCAGACACCTAGGTATTTGTAGTTGTCCAAATATTCTAAGTCAGAACCGTCCAGAGTAGTGATGCTAGTCGGCGGGAGGGTGCGGGCAGCAATCGGTTGAAGAGCATGCAATTAGTTTTACTAGCATTTAAAAGCAGTTGGAGGCCACGGAAGTGTTGTATGATGTTGAATCTCGTTTGGAGGTTTGTTAGCACAGTATCCAAAGAAGGGCCAGACATATACAGACATGTCCCCTAGGAGATAACTTTTTCCATCCACAACATCATCATCAGCCTACTGATAAACCCACAGCTTCAACTGGCAAACATCTAGAGAAATATCTGAACTCTGTGTCACACTCTATTCCATCCCCTCTTCAGAGCACTTTAGAAGTTTGTACAATTCAATGTTGTTCTGGAAATGTTCAATGTTCAAATATGTCCTTGCATGATTTTGAAATAAGTAAATTGGACTGCATTTTTCTCATGAAACTCTTTTCTTCAGGGTGTATTATGTAGATGGTGTGGATATTCTGATCGAATGCACTGTCCTCTGTGAAGAATAAGAGCTCTCCACTCACCAGGGTACTCATGGGAAAATAAAAACCATTAGGCTCACAATGTGAAGCTTCTGAATGGATACAATCAAGGGAGAGTGGGTTTAGAAGAAGTTTGTTTGTATGAATGAGTCATAAAGGCTCTATAGTTATCCATCCACATACTCACATAGACCTGGGTTCAATCCCTGTGAGTTCCCTTCCTTCTCCCATCTCTTCGCCCAACCTCTTCACCTATCTCTATTTCTAATCTGGCTGTCAAAAAAAGCATTGAACAGAATAGACCACTCCCAAATAAAAATTGTATGGGAGTACAACATAAAAGGAGTACTTTTTATGCAGGTCCATTTCAACATATTGCTGAAGCCTTGAGAACGTAATGGAATATTTCTAGCAGAACAGGGGGTAGGTAGAGGATATGGTTGGATGGTTGGAGACAGAAAAAAACCAAAGTGTTATACATTTGGGAAGATGTAGGTGTTTTATCACACAATATTTAAATAATTTCCTCAGTTTAAACCTCTGAAGGATTGGCCCCTTTTTCCTGAAAACGTATGGGATCTTTCTGCTTACTTAGATCCCACTTGCTGTTAGTTGTGATGACGTGATTATTATAAAATAAAATATTTTGTTGATGATAACACAAAAACATCAGACAGAGAATATCAGAAAGTGAAGGATTGGGATGGAAAGCAATTGCTTAGTTCCTCAATCACAGACTCTGCGTTGGACTGGTTTGATTGGCTCGGCTCCTGGACCTCTGAGGTCACATTGTTAGTGCTTTGTTTGCTTGTTTCCAGCTCAGAGGAGTTAGTGTTTTTGGTTGAGTTTGGTAGGACCACAGATTCTGTGCTCGTCAGGTTTGGCTGGTTTGGTTCCTCACAGGACCCAGATCTGCTTTGTGTCTGAGTTCCTTCTGTTTCCTTCTGGTTCCGAGGGGCCCGGGAGGAGACAGGGCAGAGTGAGGAAAAGGGTGGCAGCGAGGTTGGGACAAACTGAACAGTGTGGCGTGACCATCCAAAAGAGGGAGAAAAATGGGACGGAAGTGGTGGGGGCAGTGGTGGAGGGGCAATATTCCGGACAGCAGGAGAGAGAGGGAAAGAGGGAGGGTGAGAATGATCAGAATGATGAGGATTGGAGGGAGCAGGGGGAGGAGATGAGGAAGGAGATGGAGAAGGAGAAGGAGATGAGGGAGAAGGAGGAGGAGGAGGAGAAGGAGGGGGAGGACCAGAATGAGGCAATTGAGAAGAGGAATGAGGTGGAGGGGGAGGTGACAGATTCTCAGGTGGGTCAGGGATGATCTCCACCGTTATCTCGCAGGGCTCAGCGGTTATGTAGCTGGAGATGCTGCAGCTGAACTGCAACTGAACTTCCTGAGGACAGGCTGGGTGGGCTTCTGGGCCTGTGGCGGGGAGCTTTCCCCCTGGGTGATGATGATATGGGGGGCACATCCTTCCCTATTGACAGGGGGCTGTAGGGGCGGATCATGATGGAGAACAGGGTCTCCGCACTCAGCTCCAGCATGTCAATGCTGTCCCGGTTCCGCAGTAGTGGAAGGAAAGTCAAGGAGCCCCTGGAGTCACGCCCTCCCCTGGGGCGTCTCTCCTGCATGTCCTGACCGACAGTTTGCTCTCCTCTGTGTTGCGGCTTCTCTGGACGTCATAACCCTCCAAGCCATCCTGGCAATTCATCCCAACCTGGAGCAGCTGCAGCTCCCACTGGACCAGGTTCAGCAGAGCCTGTATCTTTAGCAACTCGTAACCCTCTGACCCTCCATAGAGACGGTTCGGTATGATATAGGCCTTCCCAGACCCTCCAGAGGGGGAGAGGGAGAAAGAGCCCTATCTCCCCGTCCAATAGGGACTGCTGATGTTCCCATCTTTTTCATTGTAGAGAGTGGATTGGTAGTGGTCAGGGGGTGGTGGTCTGACAGAAACGTGTCACAACAGGTGAAGCTGCTAAAGCTGCTCTGGCGGTTGGCTTCGTCAATCATATACTTTTTAGCCCTCTCCCATTAGGAATGAAGATGGAGGTTGGAGAAAAGAAAGAGTTGAAACACAGGGGAAGGAAGGATGAAGGGTGAGAAAGCAGAGGAGAAGGGGTGAGGTTGGTTCTACAGACTGTTATTCTTCATAATAGTATTATGATTTATAGTAAGAAACAATATAAAATATGTGATTTGGACTGCAGCAGGGGAGAGCATGTTTTCCCTTTCTTATGGTGGATACAGTATCAGAGTAATTTGATGTATTTGAATACACAAGTTAAAAGTTTTATAACAGCTGTTCAACTGCTGACAATATTTGGAAAGGAGATAAAGTATCCACTCAAAACATCCCAAGTACATCAGCTAAGGAGTATTGGTGTCTCTAAGGGGTCTTTGGCCTGGTTTGCTAACTACCTCTCTGAAAGAGTACAGTGTATAAAGTCAGAACATCTTTCTGCCTCAACCACTGCCTGTCAAAAGGGAGTACTCCAAAGCTCGATCCTAGGCCCCACGCTCTTCTCAATTTACATCAACAACATAGCTCAGGCAGTAGGAAGCACTATCATCCATTTATATGCAGATGATACAGTCTTATACTCAGCTTCCCCCTCCCTGGATTTTGTGATAAATGCTCTACAACAAAGCTTACTTAGTGTCCAACATGCTTTCTCTTCCCTTTAACCCTGTTCTGAACACCTCTAAAACAAAGGTAATCTGGTTTAGTAAAAAGAATGCCCCTCTCCCCACAGGTGTGATTACTATCTCTGAGGGTTTAGAGCTTGAGGTAGTCAGTTTATACAAGTACTTGGGAGTATGGCTAGACGGTTCACTGTCCTTCTCTCAGCAAATATCAAAGCTGCAGGCTAAAGTTAAATCTAGACATGGTTCCCTCTATTGTAATCAAATCAAATCAAATAAAATGTATTTGTCACATACACATGGTTAGCATATGTTAATGCGAGTGTAGCGAAATGCTTGTGCTTCTGGTTCCAACATTGCAGTAATAACTAACGAGTAATCTAACTAACAATTCCAAAACTACTACCTTATACACACAAGTGTAAAGGGATAAAGAATATGTACATAAAGATATATGAATGAGTGATGGTACAGAGCGGCATAGGCAAGATGCAGTAGATGGTATCGAGTACAGTATATACATATGAGATGAGTAATGTAGGGTATGTAAACAAAGTGGCATAGTGTCACACCCTGACCATAGTTTACTTTGTATATTTCTATGTTTTGGTTGGTCAGGGTGTGAGCTGAGTGGGCATTCTATGTTTCATTGTCTAGTTTGTCTATTTCTATGTCTGGCCTGATATGGTTCTCAATCAGAGGCAGGTGTTAGTCATTGTCTCTGATTGGGAACCATATTTAGGTAGCCTGGGTTTCACTGTGTGTTTGTGGGTGATTGTTCCTGTCTCTGTGTTCTCACCAGATAGGGCTGTTTCGGTTTTCGTTACGTTCTTTGTTTTGTAGTATTTGTATCGATTCGTGTTTTATGTTTGTTTATTAAACATGGATCGCAATCTACATGCTGCATTTTGGTCCGACTCTCCTTCACATACAGAAAACCGTGACAGAGTCACCCACCACAACAGGACCAAGCGGCGTGGTGACAGGCAACAGCGGCGCAAAGAGGAATGGACTTGGGACGATGTGTTGGACGGCAAGGGGGGGCTAACAGGGAGTATGGCTACGCCAGGTAGGAGACCTGCGCAAATTCCCTGTGCTTACCTGGGGGGCTAGAGAGACCGGGCAGGCACCGTGTTATGCTGTGGTGCGCACGGTGTCTCCAGTGCGGGTGCATAGCCCGGTGCGGTTCCGCGTATCGGCCGGGCGACCGTGAGCATTCAACCAGGTAAGGTTGGGCAGGCTCGGTGCTCAAGAGCTCCAGTGCGCCTGCACGGTCCGGTCTTTCCAGTACCACCTCAACACCTCAGCCCACCGGGAGCAGCTCCCCGCACCAGGCTTCCTGTGCGTGTCCTCGGCCCAGTACCACCAGTGCCAGCACCACGCATCAGGCCTACAGTGCGCCTCGCCTGTCCAGCGCTGCAAGAGCCTTCCTCCTCTCCAGCACTGTCGAAGTCTCCCGCCTATCTAGCGCTGTTAGAGCCTTCCTCCTCTACAGCGCTGCCGGAGTCTCCCGCCTGTTCAGAACTGCCAGTCTGCAAGGAGCTGCCAGTCTGCATAGAGCTGCCAGTCTGCAGGATGCCGCCAAAGCTGCCAGTCTGCAAGGAGCCGCCAGAGCTGCCAGCCTGCAAGGAGCTGCCAGAGCCGCCAGTCAGCATGGAGCAGCCAGGGCCGCCAGTCAGCATGGAGCAGCCAGGGCCACCAGTCAGCATGGAGCAGCCAGGGCCGCCAGTCAGCATGGAGCAGCCAGAGCAGCCAGTCGGCATGGAGCAGCCAGAGCAGCCAGTCAGCATGGAGCAGCCAGAGCAGCCAGTCAGCATGGAGCAGCCAGAGCTGCCAGTCAGCATGGAGCAGCCAGTCAGCATGGAGCTTCCAGATCTGCCAGTCAGCCAGACTCTTCCAGATTTGCCAGACTCTTCCAGATCTGCCAGTCAGCCAGACTCTTCCAGATCTGCCAGTCAACCAGACTCTTCCAGATCTGCCAGTCAACCAGACTCGTACTGTCACACCCTGACCATAGTTTACTTTGTATATTTCTATGTTTTGGTTGGTCAGGGTGTGAGCTGAGTGGGCATTCTATGTTTCATTGTCTAGTTTGTCTATTTCTATGTCTGGCCTGATATGGTTCTCAATCAGAGGCAGGTGTTAGTCATTGTCTCTGATTGGGAACCATATTTAGGTAGCCTGGGTTTCACTGTGTGTTTGTGGGGGATTGTTCCTGTCTCTGTGTTCTCACCAGATAGGGCTGTTTCGGTTTTCGTTACATTCTTTGTTTTGTAGTATTTGTATCGATTCGTGTTTTACGTTTGTTTATTAAACATGGATGGCAATCTACACGCCGCATTTTGGTCCGACTCTCCTTCACATACAGAAAACCGTGACACATAGTTTAAAGTGGCTAGTGATACATGTATTACATAAAGATGCAGTAGATGATAGAGTACAGCAAATACGTATACATATGAGATGAATAATGTAGGGTATGTAAACATTATATTGAGTAGCAAGTGGCTAGTGATATGTGTTACATCAATTCCCATTATTAAAGTGGTTGGAGTTGAGTCAGTGTGTTGGCAGCAGCCACTCAATGTTAGTGGTGGCTGTTTAACAGTCTGATGGCCTTGAGATAGAAGCTGTTTTTCAGTCTCTCGGTCCCAGCTTTGATGCACCTGTACTGACCTCGCCTTCTGGATGATAGCGGGGTGAACAGGCAGTGGCTTGGGTGGTTGTTGTCCTTGATGATCTTTATGGCCTTCCTGTGACATCAGGTGGTGTAGGTGTCCTGGAGGGCAGGTAGTTTGCCCCCGGTGATGCGTTGTGCAGACCTCACTACCCTCTGGAGAGCCTTACGGTTGTGGGTGGAGCAGTTGCCGTACCGACAGGATGCTCTCGATTGTGCATCTGTAGAAGTTTGTGTGCTTTTGGTGACAAGCAGAATTTCTTCAGCCTCCTGAGGTTGAAGAGGCGCTGCTGCGCCTTCTTTACGATGCTGTCTGTGTGGGTGGACCAATTCAGTTTGTCTGTGATGTGTACGCCGAGGAACTTAAAACTTACTACTGTTCCATCGATGTGGTTAGGGGGGTGTTCCCTCTGTTGTTTCCTGAAGTCCACAATCATCTCCTTAGTTTTGTTGACGTTGAGTGTGAGGTTATTTTCCTGACACCACACTCCGAGGGCCCTCACCTCCTCCCTGTAGGCTGTCTCGTCGTTGTTGGTAATCAAGCCTACCACTGTAGTGTCGTCCGCAAACTTGATGATTGAGTTGGAGGCGTGCGTGGCCACGCAGTCGTGGGTGAACAGGGAGTACAGGAGAGGGCTCAGAACGCACTCTTGTGGGGCCCCAGTGTTGAGGATCAGCGGGGTGGAGATGTTGTTACCTACTCTCACCACCTGGGGGCGGCCCGTCACGAAGTCCAGTACCCAGTTGCACAGGGCGGGGTCAAGACCCAGGGTCTCGAGCTTGATGACGAGTTTGGAGGGTACTATGGTGTTAAATGCTGAGCTGTAGTCGATGAACAGCATTCTCACATAGGTATTCCTCTTGTCCAGATGGGTTAGGACAGTGTGCAGTGTGGTTGAGATTGCATCGTCTGTGGACCTATTTGGGCGGTAAGCAAATTGGAGTGGGTCTAGGGTGTCAGGGAGGGTGGAGGTGATATGGTCCTTGACTAGTCTCTCAAAGCACTTCATGATGACGGAAGTGAGTGCTACGGGGCGGTAGTCGTTTAGCTCAGTTACCTTATCTTTCTTGGGAACAGGAACAATGGTGGCCCTCTTGAAACATGTGGGAACAGCAGACTGGGATAAGAATTGATTGAATATGTCCGTAAACACACCAGCCAGCTGGTCTGCGCATGCTCTGAGGGCACGGCTGGGGATGCCGTCTGGGCCTGCAGCCTTGCGAGGGTTAACACATTTAAATGTTTTACTCACCTCTGCTGCAGTGAAGGAGAGTCCACATGTTTTGGTTGCGGGCCGTGCCAGTGGCACTGTATTGTCCTCAAATCGGGCAAAAAAGTTATTTAGTCTACCTGGGAGCAAGACATCCTGGTCCATGACAGGGCTGGTTTTCTTTTTGTAATCCGTGATTGACTGTAGACCCTGCCACATACCTCTTGTGTCTGAGCCGTTGAATTGCGAATCTACTTTGTCTCTATACTGACGCTTAACTTGTTTGATTGCCTTGCGGAGGGAATAGCTACACTGTTTGTATTCGGTCATGTTTCCGGTCACCTTGCCCTGATTAAAAGAAGTGGTTTGCGCTTTCAGTTTCACGCGAATGCTGCCATCAATCCACGGTTTCTGGTTTGGGAATGTTTTAATCGTTGCTATGGGAACGACATCTTCAACGCACGTTCGAATGAACTCGCTCACCGAATCAGCGTAGTCGTCAATGTTGTTATTTGACGCAATACGAAAGATATCCCAGTCCACGTGATGGAAGCAGTCTTGGAGCGTGTAATCAGATTGGTCGGACCAGCGTTGAACAGACCTCAGCACGGGAGCTTCTTGTTTTAGCTTCTGTCTATAGGCAGGGAGCAACAAAATGGAGTCGTGGTCAGCTTTTCCGAAAGGAGGGCAGGAGAGGGCCTTATATGCATCGCGGAATTTAGAATAGCAATGATCCAAGGTTTTACCAGCCCTGGTTACGCAATCGATATGCTGATACAATTTAGGGAGTCTTGTTTTCAGATTAGCCTTGTTAAAATCCCCAGCTACAATGAATGCAGCCTCAGGATATATGCTTTCCAGTTTGCAAAGAGTCAAATAAAGTTTGTTCAGAGCCATCGATGTGTCTGCTTGTGGGGGAATATATACGACTGTGATTATAATCGAAGAGAATTCCCTTGGTAGATAATGCGGTCGACATCCTCTTTCACCCCAGCTGCCAAACTAACCCTGATTCAGAGGACCATCCTACCCATGCTAGATTACGTAGACATAATTTGTAGATCGGCAGGTAAGGGTGCTCTCGAGCTGCTAGATGTTCTTTACCATTCGGCCATCAGATTTGCCACCAATGCTCCTTATAGGATACATCACTGCACTCTATACTCCTCTGTAAACTGGTCTTAGGCCTCACTCCGCCCTATCTGAGATATCTACTGCAGCCCTCATCCTCCACATACAACACCCTTTCTGCCAGTCACGTACTGTTAATGGTCCCTAAAGCACACTCGTTTTTTCAGTTCGCTGCAGCTAGCGACTGGAACAAGCTGCAACAAACACTCAAACTGGACAGTTTTATCTTAATCTCTTCATTCAAAGAATCAATCATGGACACTCTTTCTGACAGTTGTGGCTGCTTTACATGATATATTGTTGTCTCTACCTTCTTGCCCTTTGTGTTGTTGTCTGTGCCCAATAATGTTTGTACCATATTTTGTGCTGCTACCTTGTTGTGATGCTATCATGTTGTCATGTTGTGTTGCTTCCTTGCTATGTAGTTGTCTTATGTCTCTCTTTATGCAGTTTTATGTTGTCTCTCTTGCCGTGATGTGTGTTTTGTCCTATATTTTTATTTTATTTTATGCATTTCATTTATTTATTTTTTATCCCAGCCCCCATCCCCACAGGAGGCCTTGTGCCTTTTGGTAGGCCGTCATTGTAAATAAGAATTTGTTCTTAACTGTCTTGCCTAGTTAAATAAAGGTTAAATAAAAATGTAATTAATTAAATAGTACAAAAATCTAAAATCTAATCATAATTGAGTTGAAGAAATCAAAGCACAGTCACAGAGGTACTTCCATTTTAAGCTATTAGCATCTAAAGAAGCAGGGAGGGTCACTTTTTGTGGAGGCAAACATGGTGTCAATAAGTCTTACCTTTATAAAGAGTATTACCTAGCATCCCTGACATTATGCCACTATATTCCAATGCAAATTATCTAACGCTGTATAGTACTTTAATAACATATCTCAGATACAGCTACAATAAAATATTAAGTAAATGTCAATTAAAAATATTCAAGAACAGGTGTAGGAGACAAGCCACTATCTCAAAGCAGAGCTATGTCTAAGCTCAAACACTCTTGTTTTGCTATTTGATCCTACATATGGACTAGGCAAAAGCATTGGGGGCAGTCCTTAAAATGTCTAAAGCTCAACATGACATGCTCTAAAGACCGATGTCTGTTGTTAGTCCATTGTTGGTGGACAAAGGCCTTTTTTAGTCAAGAAATTGTTTTTCTGTTTGAAAAATAGGCAATAACCTAAGATACGCAAACTATATCGTATGCACAAATAGGCATTACTCATCGGTATTTGGTACCTGAAACCGGAAATGGAGGGGAAGCGTTCAAAGGTGACTTACATGCTGCTGTCCCCCAGTTCCTCGTAGAAATTGGCTGTCGAGGCACGTGGAGCGGCAGACTTTCCCGCTGGTAGAGCCTGCTGAATCCTGGCAGTTTTGGCACATTCCGCCTGTCTCCTGAAGTTCAAGTAAAGTTTAATCAGTTTGAGTCCATCCACTGCCCTTTGTTTCTATAACATTTCATCACTTGTTCCACATGAAGGCTACATGTCTTTGGTGACTGAAGTGATTGAAGATTAGCACAGTATGTGGCTAATTTGAACTGACTGAGACAAAAATGGATAAAACTTGATAAAAAAAAAGGCAAGTCATTGTCTTTCCCAATTACTGGGGATTTAAACCCATTTGAAGGGGATGACGTAAATTTGAATCTTTGCATTTTTCTCTTAATTGTAATGCTGTTATTCTGACTCCTTGGTCAATCTTTAATTAAAGGACTATTTAGTAATGAGGACCATGTAGCGTGCACGCTCAACAGCATAAAAGAGAGATCACTCATATCACATGGACTGTTACTTACTCTTTGAATCTGGTGGATGGTTTACCAGACAGTGCGGGATACAAGGGGAGCAGAGGGAAAAAGCAAATACAACAGACCCTCAATTATACAAGTAGTTCATTCCTATTTTGTTAATACAACACAATGAGAAACATCAATTAAATTGGGAATTGTGAGACGCCTCAATGCTCCTGCAACTCCATAAAATGTTAATGTTTGGTGGTTGTTAAGGTTCCTTTTGAAAAACACCTCGCTTTAGGTGAAACCATGTGCGTTATTCATGAGATTCCTATAAAGTTATTCACATAATAGACAGGCTTTGGATAAAACACCCTATCAAAGAGCTCAGCTTATTTCACAAATGCATATAATAATAATAGTCCTTGGTAACAAATTCTGCTCTATCTCTTATCTCACAATATTAAGCAATGCATCAGGCTCTCCAAGCTACAGTATGTCTGCAGGAACTTTTTCATTTTTCTTTTGTTATCAGCATGATTTATTCACACCAAAATGCAATTACCCCAGAGGAGTGAAATGACAATGTTTGCATCAGAATATTCTCCCACACATAACGTTGCACAAACTAGAACATCATATCTATTTCTGCAATGTGAGTGTGTGTATGTGTTTGTTCAGCTCAGGGTAACCACTCTGACCCATCTGCTAAGTATAAACATTACCCAGACATAAGTGTTTATGTAACACACCCAGTGGATTCACACAGCACATAGAACAACATAGAGGTGTGGCTGTGTGTGTGTATCTGTGTGTGTGTATCTGTATGTGTGTGATGGTGGTTGTGATGGGGTAGTGGAGGAGTGAAGACGCACTGTGACGGTCACAATTGGCCGTGGAAATTTGCCACAAACTATTGTAAATTAATCTGCTTTCAAAGTGTGTGAACAGGAACATTAGATCGAGACATTAGATTAATGTTGGATGCTATTAGCATCACTAATTAGTTATAGAGAGAGACAGGGAGAGCTGTGCTCGGCTGAATAACTGGCACCATGCACATTTCCTTAGTCTCGCCAAACTACAGTGCTATCTTTGAAAGGCAACCATTACCATACACACACATGGTGCGTGTAGCTACGACAACAGCGGTTGTTCACTCACTGTTTGTAGGTAACCATGACGATGACGATGGCAGGGATGCAGCAGAGGATGATGATGATGGCGAGGGCAAGCAGCGCCCCCTCTGTGTAGCCCACGGCCTGGGCAGGCTTTTTCACTCTGGCCATGATGTCGGGAGTGCGGATCTCCAAGATGTGTCCTCTCTGACCCAGGTAGGGCTGGAACTCCTTGTTGATGTCCACCAGCTTCTCGTCCAGAGACCTGTCGGATGAAACACAGTCAGTCAGTCACACAACACTGTAAAACCATGAAACTTGTGACACGTTTATAACCTAAATGTCAGTGTTTAAAACGTAAACATTAGGCATTTAGATTTTCCAATAAGTGTTCTCATCTTAAACACAGGCGTTTAGAATGCAAGATTAAACATGATAGTCAACATGATACCCAAATCAAACTGCCTGTAGCTCAGGACCTTAAGCAAGCATATGCACATTATTGATACCATTTGAAAGGAAACACATTGAAGTTTGTGGAAATGTGAAAATAATGTAGGAGAATATAACACATTAGAACTGGTAAAAGATAATACAAAGAAAAAACGTGCATTTTTTTGTACAACATTCCTTCCGTGGCCTCCAACTGCTCTTAAACACTAGTAAAACTAAATGCATGCTAGCATCACTACTCTGGACGGTTCTAACTTAGAATATGTGGACAACTACAAATACCTAGGTGTCTAGCTAGACTGTAAACTCTCCTTCCAGACTCACATTAAGCATCTCCAATCCAAAATTAAATCTAGAATTGGCTTCCTATTTCGCAACAAAGCCTCTTTCACTCACGCTGCCAAACATACCCTCGTAAAACTGACTATCTTACCGATCCTTGACTTCGGCAATGTCATTTACAAAAAATCCTCCCAAACTCTACTCAGCAAACTGGATGCAGTCTATAACAGTGCCATCCGTTTTGTCACCAAAGCCCCATATTCCGATCCCATAGAGGTCATCAGACTGTTAAATAGCCATCCCTAGCCGGCTTCCACCTGGTTACGCAACCCTGCACCTTAAAGGCTGCTGCCCTATATACATAGACTTGGAATCACTGGCCTCTTTAATAATGGAACACTAGTCACTTTAATAATGTTTAAATAATGTTTACATACTGCTTTACTCATCTCATATGTATATAGTGTATTGTATTCTACTGTATTTTAGTCAATGCCTCTCCGACATTGCTCGATCTATAATTTATATATTTCTTAATTCCATTCTTTTACTTTTAGATTTGTGTGTATTGTTGTGAATCATTTTTAGACACTACTGCACTGTTGGAGCTAGGAACACAAGCATTTCGCTACACCCGCAATAACATCTGCAAAATATGTGTATGCGACCAAAAAAAATGGATTTGATTTGAGATTACTTATCATGTCGTCACTATTGTGTTGATGGATTAATTACATTCAATAATTTTGGATTAAAAAGGCCTAGACACCAGAAGTGTGAATATTATCACATTCAAATTTTCACAGAACTCAAATAAATGGGTTTATTTTAGGGTAGAAATACACAGCTTAGGCTATAAAAAAATTACATTGCGTTTCCCCTGGCCAGTCCCAGATCAGAGCGCATAGGCTTCTCTAGGATACCTGCAGACGTGGTTGTTATCAGTAGGTTATAGTTGATTAGATTGAAGTACAGAGTAATTGTCCACAATTACAAATCATGAGGCATTTTATGTGAATTCAATTATACCCACGTTTTCAGTCACAATATGCTTTTACCACATGTAATGATTTTCATGATACTGATATAAGTGAAGCCTGATTTGTTGTATGCTAGGCCTACTATACTTCTATATTTGGGTTAATCGTTCTTTTTGATAGGCTAACATTACTTGATGAAGACATGCTGTTATAGCAACTCTGTGCTTTTAACTTGAAGCTAAAATGTAATGACTGTAAACTTCAGACGAGAAAATAAAGCCTTTAATTGTTTGCACGTACATGCTTGTGAATTGTTGCATTGTTCAAAAGTGTAATATGGTTTGGTTGCATTATTCAATATTGTAATATCATTTGGTTGCATTATTCAATAGCGTAATATGTTTTAGAAAAAATATTTCTGTCATTGTTGAATAGTTTGTGCTTACTGGCTAGTGGCTACTGTGACATGTACAATACATTTGAATTGTGGATCAAGAATGTCACTTTGCCAGCCACAATGAAAGAAAAAAGCAAGGATGTAATGTGAATTAAAAAGTAGAATTCTCTTTCGCCACCCCACTCCTCATGCTCTCCTTCTTATCTTGTAGGGGAAGTAGGGCCTAACCCTGTATGAGATAAATGGGAGCAACATGGTTCTGCTGTGAAAAAGTGTTGCAACAGTGTAAAAAAGCATTTCACCTGCTTTGTAAGAGGGCAACCATGGGTGCTGAGGAGTGTCTCACTCTCTCTCTTCATACAGGGGGACAAATGCTAAGATGGCATTTCTCCAGAATGTTGTAGCCTCTGGGAGGCTTAGTATCAGCCACTGATGGATTGATGGAATAGTACCTCCCTTTTCGCTCTTCCTTTCTCTCTCTCTCTCACATAAAAATGTCCTCTCTCCACCCTCCCCACCATTCTGGTGAGTGATTGAATTAACACACCCTGCTGGGGGACAGGGGCCTTTGGATAGGAGGAAAGGGCCTGGGGATGTGTGGAGAGCGATAGAGAGAAACAAATAAGGGACAACATGCGTTTGCTGACTAATTCATAGGGTAGAAGGGAGGATAAGACAAAGAATGTATGTAGCAAGAGAAAAAGAGAGAAGAGGAGAGAGAGAGACAAAGGTAAAGAGCTTTTCATTTAATTGTGTTGGCTCCCTCACTTAAAGAGCTCCTGGCGTGATATGGCCCTGTTGGTCAGTGGGTCAATGGCATACACCAACAGGTCTGACTTGGTGTAGTCCTTCTGGTCAAAGCCGTCTCCGAACAGCTGCGGCCCGATGGACTCCACCACCACCTTGGCCCCTGGGATCTGTTCTTGGACGTATCGCTCCATAATACTGATGTTTGGGAGACAAAACCAATGTGGTCTGTTGATATTTAAAATATTGTATAGTACAGCACCAAGACTTTCTGTAAATGTCAATGGTAAAACACTGTAGAATGCACAGGAAAATACAGCAAATCTGTTTTACAGCATCGATGCTGTAAATTGCACTGCACTATGGGTAAAATGCTGAAAATACTGTTAATCCCTGGAATTGGAAGCCTCCTGTAAAAATTCCACTAACATATTGTATTTATTTAAAGTAATAGCTTATGCTTAGTGTAGATTCAAATTATCAGTTTCAGGCGCCAACCTCATGCTGTCAGGTGAGACACATGAAGCTCAGACTATTTTATAAATACCTTATTGAGGCTGCTGTGGAGTGGAAGAATATTTTCAGAAGCTGCTGGTTAGGTACTTTGACTTTATACGTATCTTTATTGCTGCTCAACATTGAATTACGGCATGTTTTCTTAGCTAGAGTACCAGTCAAAAGCCTTGATTACAGCTTTGCACACTCTTGGTATTCTCTTAACCAGCTTCATGAGGAATGCTTTTCCAACAGTCTTGAAGGAGTTCCCACATATGCTGAGTACTTGCTGGCTGCTTTTCCTTAACTCTACTGTCCAACTCATCCCAAACCATCTCAATTGTGTTGATGTCAGGTGATTGTGGAGGCCATGTCATCTGATGCAGCACCATCACTCAAATAGCCCTTACACAGCCTGGAGGTGTGTTGGGTCATTGTCCTGTTGAAAAATAAATGATAGTCCCACAAAGCGCAAACCAGAAGGGATGGCTTATCACTGCAGAATCATACGGTAGCCATGCTGTTTAAGTGTGCCTTGAATTCTAAATAAATCACTGACTTTTGACTGGCACTGTTGCTCAAGATGAAACAAGCCATTTCATTTTGCTCTAAATATCTTCCAGTGCGACGTAGAAAAAAACCCGCTCAGATAAATTAGTGTTGTATCATTACATCATCCCTGCTGTTAATTTACAGTAGGGATACTGTAATATGTTTTACAGTAAGTAAAATAGTACTGTAAAATGCATTACAGTATCTCTGCTGTAAAGCAAAATCACGGTATTAAGCTGGCAACAGGAAAGGTTTAACAGTGCAGGTATCGCTTAAACATTAGATATAACTACCTTCATATTTCTGCATCCATCTTTACCATGACGTGGAGGCTTTCTGAATCATTCATAAACTTCTGGCATGCTGTGTGTTACAATGTGCTGATCAAACGTTAGTAGTGGTTGCCTTGGTTCACTTCACCTTCATGTGTTGTCACCCACAAATTATGACATTGACTTTATAATGCTGAAACATCTTTTAACAACTTACTTGTGTGTGACCATATCTGTTTGAGGCCATGGTTTTAGGAAATTCACTTTTTTCACAATTTCACAATTTTTTGCTTTTGGCAAAACAGGTCTCCCATAATCAATTCCAGGCCGAGTGAAACTGGCACTTTAAATTACAGCCACTAAATGTTTGCTTTCTCCAACCCGATCGCCAAGCCTGATGAGTAGAGTACCCAGGTAATTGTTTGGGTCCCCAACTAGGACCAAGGAAAATGGGAGGCCTCTCAGATGTTATCAGAATGATTAACTAAACACATGATGTAGGTGTCAAAGCATAGAGCAGCAATCTTAGAAGGGTAGTGGTCATTTAAAGTGAGATTTGAAAATATTTTATTATTTTATTTTATTTTCTGTCTAGAAACTGTACTGTTTTTCAGTCATCAACTGATTGAAAAAAATGTATTTGACTGTCTATCTGGACAATCAGTGGTTTTAATTGCCCAATCATTGGTTAAGGGAGACAGAAAATAAACATACAGTGAAGCCATTGAGGACCTACTGTAAATTGTGCAACATAGGGATTATTACAAAATGCTAGAACTTCTGAAGTGCTAGGACATTTTTGTCTGTTCCATAAAGTCTCGAAACACAGTTGGAGACTACCAAGGCCCCTTATTCATCAGAAACTCTCCTGTTTCTGTTGAGTGTTCAGGGGCCTTTAGGACCCTAATATGTTTTCAATTTAACCAAGCATGTTCAATGTGACAATAATGCTGAAAGAAAGTGATTGACTGGTGCATTACGCAATAAGCTGCTCTTTATTCTCCTCCACAACGGTGGGCGGGACATTGGACACCACCACCTGCATATCCAGTTGGTTGACCACAGACACCTGAGAGAGAAACAGTTAGAAAGAGAGAGAGAGAGGGAGAAAGAGGGAGAAAGAGAAAGAGGGAGAAAGAGAAAGAAAGAGAGAGTAGCATTGAGAGAAAGAAAAAGTGTTTGTGAGAAAGAGAGGATATGTAAATGTTGTACATTCATGCTTGACATGCTGCTGGTGGCCAAAACAAGACACTTAATTGCCTGCTTGTATTGGTGCCATGTGGCAAATCTAATGGCACCTAATATTTGCCGGAGCAGTAAGTGCACTGGCTCTGAGGCCAAATCTCACACATGGCCTCCATGAAATTACATTTTCTCTTGAAAATGGTCAACATGGTTAATAATTAAGCACATTTCGCTGTCACTCGTCCCAAACACTCCTTCTGTGTCATTACAGGCTTGTTTGCCCTACACATTAGGAGCAACACTGGCTCCAATAACTGGAAGCAAATGGAAATATATTGTCTAAGTAAAAAGACACACATACACATGCACACACAAACACACCAATTACAATGAGCAGAAAACGCTTTCCATGCATAGTTGAACTGCATCATCAGCGGGAAGCAGAGGGGTTCACTGGCGTACACATTACGCATCTTGTGTGCTGTTACTGCTCTTCATAATGTAATATATTGATAGCTAGACACAGTCTAGATAGAAAATAAATCATGTTTCATCATCATGTAGCTTCCTAATGAATACATCAGCTCAGTGGAAAACTGTCTGACACTAATAAAAATATTGTGTGTGGGATCACAGTTATCAGATGACAAACTACAAACTGCCAGACTTTGCAGTCTCATTTCACTTGCCCAATGAGAAACACTTGAGGAAATGAAGGTTTACATATGTGTGTGTGTGTGTGTGAGAGAGACATGGACCACGGAGGGATATGGGTTGTTTGAGGACAGTAGACACTCACCACCACATCGGCGCTGCTGCTCAGACCCTCGCCGTAGTTGTCGGTGGCAATGACCTCAAACTTGAAGTAGGACCTGCGCATGTTGCGGTACATGATGGCCGTCTTGATGATACCCGTGTACTGCTCGATCACAAAGCTGTCTCGACCGTCTGCTGTGGGCGGGATGATCAGCCGGTACGCATTGGCACTGTAGTTCCCTGTATCTGCATCAGTGGCCTAAGTAAAAGAAAACCCACAACCACACACACAAACACACACAAGAAAACCCACAACCACAACCACAACAACATATACACACAAACACACACACACGGTACACTGCTTACAGGGTAAGGCAACTGGAATGTAATTTTGTAATTTGGGTGAACTATCACTTTAAAAATGGCAGTAATGATGAGTGTGCTTCAGTTGTGGTTGCAAATTTTGGGACAGAATGCTTTCCTTGTCGCCACAAATATGCACATTGAATACACACAAATGGAGGGCATAGAATAAAGTATTGAGGCAACTTACAAATCAAATTAGCATCATCTAAGCATGTCGCTCTGGATAAGAACTTTTGCTCATTGACCAAAATGTACTATTGTCATTGTTCCCTGAAGGACGAGAGTGCATTGATCTAATTTGGCCAGGAGAGGGGGAACTTGAGCTCTCACACTCATTCATCAAGAAGAATTCTCCTACATTTCAGTAGGAGAATTGTCTTTCGAGACTCACTTTTGTTTAACAACAGCTGATAATCAGAATAGGGTACATGTTCTACCAAAATGAACGAATGGCGGTGAACAAGCCTGATTGCTCAAGATGGCGCTTTCTCAGGATGAGCCTAGTATGGTCATATTTGTTACTTACTGCATACGTTTTCACGATTAGTCCACAGTATGTAGTTTTAGTAAGTAGTAGGCAAGACAGATTTTGGACACGGCCATAGACTCTGGACTCCCTGCCACTGGCACCAATTCTCAGAGTGCCTGTTTGCAATGACATTGATTCATAGGTGCAATGCCTTTTTTGTATTTGTATTTAGTTGTTACATTTGTATTTGTATTTATTTTTTAAATGTGTATTTGTATTTATTATGGATCCCCATTAGCTACTGTTCCTGGGAGGATGGAGGGATTGAATGATGGAGAATCGAGGGAGGATGGATGGAAAGATAGCATTTTAATGACAGGGCTGCCCAATCTTAGAGTGTGGTTACATGTTTACAATAAATAGGTTACAATAAAGCAATTATTGTGGATAGTCAGATTAATATGATAGTTTGATTAAAACATTTACACGCTTTGCAAGAATAACGATTTCCCTTATAATCCTGTTTACATGAACACATCTGAAATCAGCCTACCTGAAAATCACCAATCAAAATAAATGTTTTACCACAGCAACCATGTCATTTTTGGGAAGCGTATTTGATTCTGAGTTTGGACATATAAAGTTTGTATGGGAAAAGGACTTCTTTGACACATATATTCAATTGTTCCGAATTTAGTTCACTCACACTAAAGAGGGATGCTTGCTCGTCTGGTGCTAGCACATGAGCAGATACACGGCTGGAACGCCGATTAAGTTGTTTAAATGGCCTAATAATTCAAAAGATTGCTCAGAAAACCTGCTGTTTTAATATGCTTACTTCGAGCCAGAAGACCTTTCACCTCTCACTGCAGCAGAGAGAAAGAGGTGAAGCAAGAGGTTTCACTCTCACCAACATCTGTCCAAAATAGTCACCATCCGTTTCTATGGACTTATTTTGGACCTAAGCGTGTCGCCTGCCTTCCCACATTTTGGACAACAACCCCCATCGTTAGGGCGGAGACATGAGCGTATAGTCATTATCTGCAGATCTCTGTCTGCAGCCAAAATGGATGCCACATGCTATTTCCATCTCTTAATTTATCATGATTTTAACCTTAATCTTAACCCTTAACCTAACCCTAAACATAATCCTTACCCTAACCCTTGATAGCAGTTGATGTTTTTCTTCAATAACACAGACCCCAAAGCTAATAAGGGGGTGAAAAATATATTTATTCAAAGAGAACAAATCATAGTTGTTATGCAGCATGTAAAGTGTTGGTAAGAAAAGACCCCCCCATCAAAAAAAAGCTTATGTCTCTCAAATGTTGTAAACAATTTGGTATACATCCATGCTAGTGAGCATTTCTCATTTTCCAAGATAATGCATCCACTTGAAAGGTGTGGAATTTTAAGAAGCTGACTAAACAGTATGATCATTATACAGGTGCACCTTGTGCTGGGGACAATAAAAGGCCACTTTAAAATGTGCAGTTTTGTCATACAACATAATGCCACAGATTCCATGAGGCATATTGTATTGCTGTAAATGTAATATTACAACATATATGTTGGGCCTAATATTGCTTCGATATTGAAATAGGCCTACAGTAAATGTTTTCACATATCCAAATTACATTTTATATGTGGTAGAAGAGTATACCTTACTTATTCATGTTGATGGAGCTAAATTATGAATTTGGTAACCTTCTTGAAGGCAAGTTAGCGTTTTTCTCATTAATCTTGTTCTGGAGGCAACTCTGCAGAGTGGTGACTAGCTGGAAAAGCCACAAAGTCATACAATCAGATTTTAAACCTAACCTTAACCTTAAATTCAGACCAAAAAGCACATTTTTGTTTTGTTTTGTATTCATAAATATAGCCAATTTTGACTTTGCAGCTGGCCCATCGAGCGTAAATCGCTCAGTTCTGCATCCAGGGTAAGATTCATGACAATATACTTTTTTGGCTACTTTTTTGGCTATTTTTGGCTACCGTTTAATGGGTCACTTCATCATTATTTTAGATTCCACCAGTGAATAAAGGAATGGAGAGAGGAGATAGGGAAGGAGACGATGACGATATGAAACTGTAAAAAATAATATATATATATATATGTATATATATATATATATATATATATATATATATATATATATATATATATATATATATATATATATATATACACACACTTCCGTTCAAAAGTTTGGGGTCACTTAAAAATGTCCTTGTTTAACATCAAATTGATCAGAAATACAGTGTAGACATTGTTAATGTTGTAAATGGCTATTGTAGTTGGAAACGTCTGATTTTTAATTGAATATCTACATAGGTGTACAGAGGCCCATTATCAGCAACCATCACTCCTGTGTTCCAATGGCACGTTGCGTTAGCTAATCCAAGTTTCTCATTTTAAAAAGGCTAATTGATCATTAGAAAACCCTTTGCAATTATCTTAGCACAGCTGAAAACTTTTGTACTGATTAAAGAAGCAATAAAATTGGCCTTCTTTAGACTAGTTGAGCATCTGGAGCCTCAGCATTTGTGGGTTCGATGACAGGCCCAAAATGGCCTGAAACAATGGACTTTCTTATGAAACTCATCAGTCTATTCATGTTCTGAGAAATGAAAGCTATTCCATGCTAGACATTGCCAAGAAACTGAAGATCTAGTACAACACTGTGTACTTCTCCCTTTACAGAACAATGCAAACTGTCTCTAAACAGAATAGAAAGAGGAGTTGGAGGTCCTGGTGCAAAACTGAGCAAGAGGACAAGTATTTTAGAGTGTCTAGTTTGAGAAACAGACTCCTCACAAGTCCCCAACTGGCAGCTTCATTAAATAGTAATCTCAACCTCAACAGTGAAGAGGCGACTCCGGGATGCTGGCCTTCTAGGCAGAGTTGCAAAGAAAAAGTAATATCTCAGACTGGCCAATAAAAAAAAAAGATTAAGATGGGAAAAAGAACACAGACACTGGACAGAGGAAGATTGGAAAAAAGTGTTGTGGACAGACAAATCTAAGTTTGAGGTGTTCGGATCACAAACGAGAACATTCTTTATTTGACTCTATGCAAACTGGAAACCACATATCCTGAGGCTGCATTCATTGCAGCTGTGGATTTTAACAAGGCTAATCTGATAACAAGAATCCCTAAATTCTATCAGCATATTGATTGTGAAACCAGGGCTGGTAATACCCTGGATCATTGTTATTCTAACAGCCTTCAACCTCAGGAGGCTGAAGAAATTCAGCTTGTCACCAAAAGCACTCACAAACTTTTACAGATGCACAGTCGAGAGCATCCTGTCGGGCTGTATCACCGCCTGGTACGGCAACTGCTCCACCCACAACCGTAAGGCTCTCCAGAGGTTAGTGAGGTCTGCACAACGCATCACCGGGGGTAAACTACAGTGCCTTGCGAAAGTATTCGGCCCCCTTGAACTTTGAGACATTTTTCCACATTTCAGGCTTCAAACATAAAGATATAAAACTGTATTTTTTTGTGAAGAATCAACAACATGTGGGACACAATCATGAAGTGGAACGACATTTATTGGATATTTCAAACTTTTTTAACAAATAAAAAACTGAAAAATTGGGCGTGCAAAATTATTCAGCCCCCTTAAGTTAATACTTTGTAGCGCCACCTTTTGCTGCGATTACAGCTGTAAGTCGCTTGGGGCATGTCTCTATCAGTTTTGCACATCGAGAGACTGAAAGTTTTTCCCTTTTGCAGACTCCATCAGCTTTTCGTCCAGAATGGTCCTGTATTTGGCTCCATCCATCTTCCCATCAATTTTAACCATCTTCCCTGTCCCTGCTGAAGAAAAGCAGGCCCAAACCATGATGCTGCCACCACCATGTTTGACAGTGGGGATGGTGTGTTCAGGGTGATGAGCTGTGTTGCTTTTACGCCAAACATAATGTTTTGCATTGTTGCCAAAAAGTTCAATTTTGGTTTCATCTGACCAGAGCACCTTCTTCCACATGTTTGGTGTGTCTCCCAGGTGGCTTGTGGCAAACTTTAAACAACACTTTTTATGGATATCTTTAAGAAATGGCTTTCTTCTTGCCACTCTTCCATTCTTGCCACTCTTCCTCTGAGACTATCACAGTGCAGGTGCATTTATACAGAGACTTGATTACACACAGGTGGATTGTATTTATCATCATTAGTCATTTAGGTCAACATTGGATCATTCAGAGATCCTCACTGAACTTCTGGAGAGAGTTTGCTGCACTGAGAGTAAAGGGGCTGAATAATTTTGCACGCCCAATTTTTCAGTTTTTGATTTGTTAAAGAAGTTTGAAATATACAATAAATGTCGTTCCACTTCATGATTGTGTCCCACTTGTTGTTGATTCTTCACAAAAAAATACAGTTTTATATCTTTATGTTTGAAGCCTGAAATGTGGCAAAAGGTCGCAAAGTTCAAGGGGGCCGAATACTTTCGCAAGGCACTGTACCTGCCCTCCAGGACACCTACACCACCCGATGTCACAGGAAGGCCATAAAGATCATCAAGGACAACAACCACCCGAGCCACTGCCTGTTCACCCCGCTATCATCCAGAAAGCGTGGTCAGTACAGGTGCATCAAAGCAGGGACCGAGAGACTGAAAAACAGCTTCTATCTCAAGGAAATCAGAATGTTAAACGGCCACCACTAACATTGAGTTGCTGCTGCCAACATACTGACTCAACTCAAGCCACTTTAATAATGGAAAATGATGTAAAAACATGTATCACTAGCCACTTTAAACAATGCCACTTAATATAATGTTTACATACCCTACATTACTCATCTCATATGTATATATTGTACTCTATACCATCTACTGCATCTTGCCATCTTTATGTAATACATGTATCACTAGCCACTTTAAACTATGCCACTTTTATGTTTACATACTCTACATTACTCATCTCATATGTATATACTTTACTCGATACCATCTACTGCATCTTGCCTATGCTGTTCTGTACCATCACTCATTCATATATCTTTATGTACATATTCTTTATCCCTTTACACTTGTATGTTTAAGGTAGCAGTTGTGGAATTGTTAGGTTAGATTACTCGTTGGTCATTACTGCATTGTCGGAACTAGAAGCACAAGCATTTCGCTACACTCGCATTAACATATACTAACCATGTGAATACGACAAATAAATGTGATTTTTGATTTTGAACATGACATGCAGAAAAAATGAAAAGATGCTGGAGGAGTGCGTGATGCCCTCTGTCAAGCATGGTGGAGGCAATGTGATGGTCTGGGTGTGCTTTGGTGGTAGCAAAGTGGGAGATTTGTACAGGGTAAAAAGTAGCCAATTTCACTTAATTGGAGCCAATTTTGCTTAATTGGAGCCAATTTCCTCCTACAACAGGACAATGACCCAAAGCATAGCTCCAAACTAGGCAATAACTATTTAGGGAAGAAGCAGTCAGCTGGTATTCTGTCTATAATGGAGTGGCCAGCACAGTGACCGGATCTCAACTCTATTGAGCTGTTGTGGGAGCAGCTTGACCGTATGGTATGTAAGAGCTTCCCATCAAGCCAATCCAACTTGTAGGAGGTGCTTCAGGAAGCATGGGGTGAAATCTCTTCAGATTACCTCAAGAAATTGACAACTAGAATGCCAAAGGTCTGCAAGGCTGTTATTGCTGCAAATGGAGGATTCTTTGATGAAAGCAAAGTTTGAATTACACAATTATTATTTCAATTAAAAATCATACTTATAACCTTGTAAAAGTCTTGACAATATTTCTTATTGATTTTGAAACTCACTTAATGTATGTTTTCATGGAAAACAAGGAAAAATCTAAGTGACCCCAAACTTACATACGTATATATATATATAGAATGTTTTATTGTCACATACACCATATAGGTGACAATAGTTTTTTTATAGGGTCAGCCATATAAGTATGGTGCCCCTGGAGAAAATGAGGGTTAAGTGCCTTGCTCAAGGGTACATTGACAGACTTTTCACCTTGTTGGCTCATAGACTCGATCGGATCAATTGTGCACCCATGACCAAACAGAATGGAACCGGCAGGGAGGATGGGGATGGAATTAGCTTTTCTCACTTTTATCTTCAGCACAGAGGAGAAGGTGTTGGCGTCTTCAGCCACACCACCGATGTAGAACTTTCTGGTGAAGACAGGCGGGTGGTCGTTCTCATCATGCACCTCGATATATACCTTGGCTGTGTTGGCTGCAGAGTTAGAGGAGGGACACAGTCACATTTTTGTCATTAAGCATGTCGTTTTATCCAGACAAACAGGGCAGCAAGTGCACATAACTTTTATTTTCAATCCTTTACAGTACATACCATAGTTTAGAAGAATAAGTTTTGGTTGGGAAGGGGAGTTTTATTGCAAAATAAAAGTCCAACACACAGGTTCCAGTTTATAATAAATAATAAAATATGTGCTCCTTTTGCTATTTCCATTCATATGCCTGGTTGTCCTCAAAGAAAAAGAGCTTGTTGTACGGGTGAACACACTCCATACTAGTGGCAGTCAGTGCCGTTTAAGACGAGATTTCTATTACAGCATATTGGATGACTGTCATTCATGTTACATTCACCCAGTTCAAAGTAACATTGATAGGTTTAGGCTACGACATGATGCTTATGAGATTGCTACAACCTAGCCTATGAATTACAGTGTAGGCGCACACAGGTCAAGAGAAAATGTTGAGGAGACAGTGACACATGGACAGACAGCGACACATTCAATACAGCCTTGCACACTCTTGCCTGCATCTAGCTGATCAAGGGTGTAATCATTAGTCCAAAAGTTGCAAATGAGAGTTTCTATTGGTTAAATTGAGGTATGTTTATCCCTGTTTCTTTCCATTTGCTTTTGTTTAAGAAATGTTTTTCAACAGAATTGGTGGAATGAATACACCCCTGGTCACGCGTAAACACAGTTCACATTCATAGCAGCCATGTTGTATTCCTTTTCGCATCTATGCACTCTCCTCCTCTCAACTTTTCCCTTTGTTTGTGGACCTCAATACACAACACATCAGCTGTATGTGACCAAGCAAAAAAAACTTTCCATGTCAAACCATATCATAACTGATACACACAGCCAACATTGTTGATGCCATATTAGCTAAAATAACATCATAGTCAACATAGCTAATAAAACAAACGTGTTAGTAAAGCCGCTACAATCATGCAGTAACTTTACAGTAGTATAGTCACTGTAAAGTTACTGCACTTTACAGTGTATAGTCAGCAAAGCAGTTATACCGGCGGGCCCCGGTGGCAATACATTTGAAAAACCAAAAGTTTACCTTGACTTGGAAGAGTTCCAGTGTTGTGTTGGATAGTCATAGCCAGCTAGCTAACATAGCATCCCTCTGTTTGAGGAGGGTGTTTGAGTAGGCTAAACTAGCTAGCTGGATCACTAAGTAAGTGAAACTGAAAAAAATTGACAAAATCTATCTCTCTCTTGCTTCTCCTTTTCACCATGTTACACACCACAGTGCTACCTAGCTGTAGCTTATGATTTCAGTACTATATTCATTTGCCGATCCTTTGATTGAGAAGACAAAATGTCAGTTCATGCTGCAAGAGTTCTGATAGGTAGGAGGACGTCATCGGAAAGTTGTCATAATTATTGTGTAAGTCAATGGAATGGGGTGAGAACCATGAGTCTCCTAGGTTTTGTATTGAAATCATGGTACTACCCTACAGAGTGCTGTTCAGGCTACTGTAGACCTTCATTGTAAAACAGTATATTTTAATAATTTATCTGGTGATAATTAATATATTTAGTATAGTTTTATCTCAAAAGGGTAACTTTAAATGTTTTACTATATTTTTTTAATGAAACTCACTGAGGAGGATAGTCCTCCCTTTCCTTCTCTGAGGATTCTCCACTGCTCCATATCTATTTGTCACAGTTATTCATATACAGTACAAATACAGTATGAACAAACCTAGCACAACCCTACACTTAGGAAAAAATATGCACTGTCAAAGAAAATGTGTCTTCCATTAGTGCACAACATTTTAAAGTGATGTGGCATAGCGCTAAGAATGAGCAGAGGGAATAGGACAAACAAAAACACAGTACATCAAATCACAGGTACAAACACCACCATGTGAGAGCCAAAGGGAAAGCCAGGAGGGAGAGGAGCGAGGTCTGCACACTGCACAGTTTCTACCCTTTTCTTTTTTGCTCTCTCTTTCTCACCTTTTTCTCATCTGTTTTGGTCTTCTGGGAAATTGGTAACTTTGCAGTAAAGGCAAACCCTCAACCCTCACAAACAGATGATTGCAAGTGTAGAGCAATACAACCACACAGAGAGAAATGCAGCACACACACAAATTTACATAAAGAAAACCATGGCAGAAAGCGCTCTTGAGTGTGTGTAGAGTGCATTTTCATTTAAGGAAA
Source organism: Oncorhynchus mykiss (assembly GCF_013265735.2). Classification (NCBI taxonomy): domain Eukaryota; kingdom Metazoa; phylum Chordata; class Actinopteri; order Salmoniformes; family Salmonidae; genus Oncorhynchus; species Oncorhynchus mykiss. Next base: position 23,683,601 of record NC_048587.1, on the reverse strand, counting down.
GGAGTGGTGGGGCTGGGGGAGATGTGTTAACCCCCGAAGGTCGATGTCCGCACCCCCACGGAAATGTATATAATTAGCATAATAATAAAATCCCCATAAAAATATGTTAGTTTTGCAATAAATGCATCTCAATCTCAATCAACTGCATCAACCTATGTAGCACTTCCGCATCTGGGGTGAAAAGTGACAGACCTAGAGCGGCGTTTGTCAGACCATGAGACATCCTGAAAAATCAGTCTTCTCACAAAACCATCTGTAGCGTACGAATGGTTTGACCCCTTTATGGAAAGACGAGATCTCTCAAACACGACGGTGTTCTCCGTTTTGCTGTACAACCCCCACAAGGGTCTTAGGATTCATCTGAAGTCGGCACAGCTCTCACGAACATTTATATGTCAGTTGTTTTGCTCTAGGACTCCCACAGGCCTCACAAGACTCATCTGAAGGTCCCCCGGTACCAGTTGAAAAAATTGACAAAAAAAAGGGGTTAAATATATATATATATATATAGTTTAGGTTTCCTGGTCTTTCTTATGTCTCTCAGATATAGGAACAAACTTCATTTTAGATTTTTGGGGGGGAGGGACTATCTGTTGTTGCATGTAGTGAATCTGTTATTCAATAGCACGACAAATAACATTTTTCATCAACACATTTTTTTTAAATATATTTTTATACTTCAAGGGATCTTAGAATTCTAAATAAAATAGCAAAATGATCCTTAGTATGACCTTCTTAAAACTATTCAGTATAGCTTAGTAGAACCTCTCCCCAGGCTTAGACAGGGTTTAGACT